>NC_090025.1:167832205-168484289 GCF_037176765.1 Anolis sagrei
TATAAGTTACTAAAACTATCTATATTTCTGTACAACTTTGAAACATTTTCCATGCAGAAAAGATTAGTTTCTTATGCAGAAAATGATTATTTCTGTGTAAAATGACATTTCATACCAAATAAGTCTTGAACATCAAATAGTCTTATCACTCCAAAATTCTTATCACCATTTCTTAGCCATCGAAAAAAGGTCGTTACTAACCTTTTAAAAAAATCAAATATTCTTTCTATCCTTAGCAACCTGTGAATTGAAACTCCCTTTCCTTTTGTTCTCCTTCAAGACTCCATGATGATACAAAATGTTCTCTAGAAGTTTACTCAGTCCTCTAGAGCAGACTTTTGGAGTGTAACCGGGAACTACAGGAATTGGAGTGATTGTTTCTTTCCCAAATAACTAGTAGAAGCAGTTATGTTAACAATGTCAGGTTGAATACTAGCCATTATCTGCTATTTACATTTTCCACAGATAACCTCTCATTAGGTGTCTGGTGGCTTATATGTCAATTTGATGGTGATCTCAAATTTTAGACCCAACTTTGAACAGTGTTCAAAAGGCTGAACCTATTTGGGGTCTACTATCTAGGATATCACCTTTAACATTCCAACTACAATCTAGAGTAGAGTCATTGCCCCAATGACATGGAAAATATTAGCTGCCACTGTAGAGCAGGGAGAAGCCTTATAAGAAAAAGAGAAAAGTACATTCTGACATTTTGTATAGATGCATAGCATAGCGAATGTGGGGCTATCTTTACTCTGAAAGTATGAACTGAATATGGTGTGGTCTTTACTACACCAGCCATTTTTTCTGAAATGATATTAAATATTGGCATTATTATGCCATGAAGTACTCACTAGAGCCATCTCTGTTGATTCAGAACATTGTTTCCAAATATATATGTTGCAGTTTACTGTTACTTATGGAAGATAAAATTGTACATAAAATGGAATGGAATAGATGTAGAGCCATAATTGGCATCAGATAGAGAAATATGATGTGTTTGTGTATTCAGGAGAGATAAGGTTTCTCTGGGGGTTACCTCTCAGCATATTCACTAAGTTTAATTTCAGGTGGTTAGTTAAAACTTCTTCCATTACTCATGAGGGAAGTTGAAGAGGGGCAAGGGAGAGGACACTGCTGTTAATATTTTCTTAGAGAGACAAAAAAAAGTGCAAACACTTCTCGCAGTCTTACCCTAGGGAACTTGGCAAAGCAGTTTCATTTCCCTTCATTACTCCTCCTTCAGGTAACATCTCAGTCAGAGTGAGGTCAAGCCAGGGTGATTATTTCAGAAAATTAGATTGCTGACAATGCAAATTCCTTTGTCCTCCTTGTATTCCTAAATCCCCCAGTGTACCTACTGTGTATCACCACAATTAGAGGCCAAACAACTAACCCACTTACCAACTGCAAGCGTAGAGCATTTTTTGTTTTGCTGGGAATGCTAAAAGGTGTGAGAGAAAGCAAATGAGAAAGTAGGCCTTATTTATGAGGTACGGCTTAATAAAGTCTCTGTTTCTTTGTGCTACATAACAAAAATGTTTACCCCAGATAATATGAAACCTACTCATTGAGGCAACCAGTCTAGTGAGCAGAAACAATAAAAATCCGTATTTGTTTGCATGCATTTAGGTTCAAACACATGGTTTACATTGAGTCTCAAAAGTAGTTTCTGATATGACAAAGGAGGTCTTGTTCAAATGGATGCACACAGATCCAACCTCTGTAAAATAGATCTTTGGCCTCCTCTCAATATTATAGGAGTGATGCATTTGACACCACAGAAATTGGCAAAATTCTCAAAAGATCTAAATTTTATTTATTTTCCGGTCCCAATTCAAGGTACAGGTTATCACCTACAAAATCCTAAACGGTTTGGGACTGCCTACCTTTGTGACCATATCTTGCTCCACGTACCAACCCGGGCCCTTCGTTTCTCAGGGGAGGTCCTCCGTTTGCCTCTACCAATCTCACAAGCTTGTCTTGTGGGCACAAGGGAGACAGCCTTCTCTTCTGTGGCCCCCTGACTTTGGAACTCTTTACCTGGGGAGATCAGGAAAGCCCCCTCACTAGAAACATTTAAAAAGAATCTCAAAACCTGGTTTTTCCACTGTGCCTTTGGTGAGTAGGTGCACAGCATGATATTTTACACCCCTCAATGTTTTCTGCTAATGGAGTTCGTGCCCCCCAAATAGGATGTTCTGCCTCACAACTTTGTATGTTTTTGAGTTCCATATAAACGTCCTGCTCCTATCTTATCTCATCATAGTTTGTTAACTGTTTTTTATCCGGAATATGTGGCCCGCCCATTGTCATCACTATAGTGATTTTGTTTATTGGAAAGTTTATTTTATTTTACCTATTTTCTTTCATGTAATTTTGATAATGCTGTTGCTGTATGTTGTATATGCTTTGATTTTATTGCTGTATTATGTTGTCTGGGCTTGGCCCCATGTAAGCTGCTCCGAGTCCCCATCGAGGACATGGTGGTGGGGTAGAAATAAAGATTATTATTATTATTATTATTATTATTATTATTATTATTAAATAATAAATGTTGGAAATGTGGGAAGACTGAAGGGATTTTCCACCATGTGTGGTGGTCCTGTGAAAAAGTAAAACCCTTCTGGAATTCTGCAATTCAGGAAATATGCCAAAGATTTTGAAAACAACTATTCCCTTAAAACCAGAGCACTATTTACTAGGGATAGTAAACACTGAGTGGGACCTGAATACAGACAAACTGTTCATCTACCTGGCATCAGCAGCTCAGATTGTATATGCGAGAGTATGGAGACAGAACATAATACCAACAAAGGAGGACTGGCTAGAAAAGATATTGGATATAATGGATGTGGATCACTTGACATTCTTATTGGCAGGGGCACAGAACAAACAGATTAAAACAATGAATAGGACCCCATCAAATAATGGAAAAAATAAAATAATTTTAAGATGTTTGAATGAAAGCTAAGAACTGAGAACTACCAACGTTGAATAAGCAAGAAGGGAAGAAGAAAGATCAGACAAAGTTTTTGTTTTTTAAGTACTATTATAAAGAATAATGGAAGCATAACCCATTTTTTCTTTTTTTCTTGTTTCTCTTTTATTTTTATTTTTATTATTTTTCTTTCTCCCCCCCCCCTCAAATTTTCTCTTCCTTCTGGTCCTTATCTTACCCCTCCCTTTTTTCCTATCTACCTCACCTCCCTCACCCCTTAAACTCGTATTTGACCTCATCTTTTAATGTCTATGTCTTTAAATTTATAATAAAATTATATTTAAAAATTGTAGGAGTGATGCACAGTCTGGGAATCCAATCAAAAGCATTCCAGAGTCTGCAACTCCCAGAATGTCCACTATGGCCAGAAGAGCTAGGGAAATCTAGTCCAAAAAAGTGGCTTTCCCAAGGTTTTAGTACAACATTATGGTGCCAAACACATTTTTAAAATAATAAGCTTTCATAATCATACATGACAGTTCAGCCAAACGTGGTGGAGAGTAATGAGCAACAGAGCAGGGGACAAATGTGTGGGCACTACCTATGTTAGAGATCACATAATGACCTTTCCAGTTTTGTTAACCAAGAACTAGTATTAAAACTGCATATTTATTACCTGCCCTTCACCTCATCAATTTGTTTGCTGGCTTCCATACTTCATTCCCAACTTGTATTAAACCAGAATTCCCTATTACATCTGAATTGTGGTGCAACATTTTAAAGTAATTAAATAATAATCTAAACTGGGTCAATGTACAGTCCTCACCTTCTGTACACCAGCTCTGGCACAATAACTATATGCTCATTAGTGTGGCTTGCCCTTTTCCAACTGGTTAATGAGCCCATCTATATTGGACATGACAGTATGTTCCAGATCCTTCCCCCTTTAAACCTGAATCCTAACTTTACTGGGATTTTTATAGCTCTTTATTTTAAATGTCACTGCTGTTTCTGTTCCCTTAAGAAACATTTTCTTGTATTCATTTTATTCTATTTTATTTTAGAATCAGGATTAGTGATAGGTGCTTTCTTTATCCATTGCTAAAGGTTTCCTGGTTGTTCAGTACTGTCTGTAATACTTTGTGAGACAGACTAACCAACCAGACGCTTTCTGAAGAAAGGAGAGTGCTATGGGGCAATGAAGAAACATCATTGTGATACTATTAAATGACTGGCTTTCAAGAATGTCCTGTGCATGTAAGGAAAAAAAATAGTAGCAGTGAAAGAACCCTAACAGTTTACAAATTAAGAGCTTTTGAGAGCAGCAAGAACAAACGTTTGAAAAGATGATGGGGAGATAAAAATATGGGTATGATAATTCTGTTAGCCATTGAATGTTGAAAAGAACAGTGGAGTTGGAAGACATTTCTCTGAAAAGGAATCACTTGGGAAAGCACTGAAGAGTCATTAAGTAAGAGAAAAAGAGGCAAGATCCCTGGTACAAATGAATTTTCCTTGGAGCCACAAAGGGCCATTTAGGTCAGGGAAAGTTGACTTTTTATTAACTGTGATGAATGCCAATATTTGAGAAGAAAATATGATAGTGATATAGTACAATCTTTCTATCTCTAAGCCCAGTGGTCTATATGAATAAAGATCAGACTTATTCAAGGCTATCCAAAATGAGGGAGAATAAAACTGATGCCTCATGGAGTCATTGTGGGAGAGGTTTGTCCACAAGCTAAAACAAGATGTGCAAGAAATGCCCCTCCCCACGCACACTTTGCAGGACTATAAAAGCCAACAGAGGTTCATTTATTTGGTTGTGGCATATGAAAGGAAATGGAATTGTGTGGCGGAACTCAAGCTGGCAAGTGGTTATTTAGTCAAGAAAGAGAGAAGTAAAAAAAAAAAAAGATCACAACAGTATGGTAATCCCAACCAATTTCTCCCCCTTCCCAGTTGTTATGTCTATACTGCAGAATGCAGAGACATCCAAATCACATCTTGTTCAACCAGGATTCTGAAATGTATTTTTGTTCTTCATTACCTATTTTATGCCATCGCTGCCTGGGGAGCTATAGTTCTTAGTGAAAAAACGAGTACGTGCAACTTTTCCCCAGGGGATTGCTTCTTGTCTTCCTTTAGAGAACTAGAACTCTTGAGGATCAACAAGACACTATAGATAACTCGAAATAGGCTTTATTGTTTACAGAGTTATCTTTCTGAGACATTAAACCCAATGTTCCAAAAGGGTTAAAGAAAGTATGCATTACAGTCTCTGGTTGTCTTGGGTCCAAGGAGTTTTCCAGCTGAGTAGCTTCTCAATGGCTATGAGGTCAAAACACTCACAACCCCAGTCCAATGGACTGTATTGAAGGCACAAAGTTTTCCTCTTGATGCCAAAAGACTGGTTTGAAGGTGCTTAAGATTCCTCATTGTCGTCCAGATGAGGTGGGCATGAAGCATGAATCCTAAGGGTATAAACTTGAGAATTGATGGTAAGAAATGACTTGACCAGGGGCTTTGAGCCAAGCCTTTCGCACGTCCATCTGTTGAGATTTTGGTGGTAAAAATGAAAATGAAAGTGTTGTTTTTCTCCCTAAGAAGGGGTGGAGCCAAACAATTGAGCTGGGGGAGCAAGCCAACTGATGTAAAACAACATTGATTGACAGCTGTAGATAATCAATTCAACTATACATTTACAAGGCAAACAGGCAAGTCTGTACATGTTACAACAGTTCAGACCTTTGCAACTTAAAGTTTTACATACAGGTCGCGCCAGTTGTTCAGTCACATATTTTCTTTCTTTTTCATTTCCCCTTTTCCTAACTTTAGCAGGTCTATTTACAAGTTCTTATTAGCAAAAGTTCCTAGTTTTGAAAAATCCTCACTTTCTGAGTCTCCCTGACAAGAAGTAAAAAAGAAAAAAAGGAAAGGAAGGCTTTTTGCAGTAAACAGTAAGAGTTTTACCGGTCTAATCAGCATTTGCAAATGAAGATTAACGCAACAGCAAACAAGCCAGAGTGTGATAACTCCAAAAGCCTGTCCCATATCTTAATGAAATCTACAAGATATATTTATATAAATAATAATGAACCTTCCAGCTCTCTATATACACTATAATTTGTGCATGCAGATTACTCATGACACATGCAATTGTTTTGCCACTACTAGTTCCACCCCCCCCCCCAACTTTAAAGCTCTTACTGACAGCTTCCCTGTACAGTGGAGACATGTGGCTGACAGGCCTGTCTCAACTTTATTCAACTCCTGCAGGAGGGCTCTGCAAGCTTTTCTTTTAAGACAACATTCCATTTAATTTGCTGCCTCTCTGAAGACATCAGGAAAGGCCTGATGGGCACTTTCCAAAAAGGTTTTTCCATCTGGGTGCAATGCTTGGGTGAGGGGAATCTTTGAGAGGGAGAATTGGGATGTTTAATACTCTTCCCTTGGATAGCTGTCACTTGAAAAAAAATGACATTTTTGAACTACAGCTCCCAGAAGACCACACTAGCTGGGGACTTCTGTGGGTTATATTCCAACAAAGTAAATTTACAAGCTCTGAGTTTTATGAGGGATTTTCAAGGGAATTAGAGGCAAAGCATTCAACTTGTATGTATTACCTGTAAAACTTCTTTCCTAACTCTATTTTTTCTTCATGCAGCTGATCACAGTTGGACTTCCCATATTAATAATAATTTTTTTTCTTACCTGCCTCTCCTCGTGGCTTGAGGTGGGTTAAAGGATAATGAAAACACATAAACATTGTAAAAATTCCACAAATACATATAAAAGATACATATTAAAACACATTTCTATAAAATACATATTAAACTACACATAACAGAGATTAAACACAGGACACGGATTTAAAATTCATACTTAAAACTGGCTGGGTAGGTCTGCTGGAAGGGATAGGTCTTTAGATGATTTTAAAATTGTGACAGCTCATTTAGCTGTCAGAGCCCTTGCAGCAGTCTTAGGGCTGTCAATGAAAAGGTCCTCTGGGTGATGGCTGCCAGTTGAACCTTAGCTAGCTGGAGTAGATGACCCCCAGAGTACCTGGGTGTTCAGGATGGATTGTATGGGAGAAGATGATCCTGTAGGTAATGTGGACCCAAACCATGTAGGGTTTTAAAGGTCAAAGCCAACACCTTGTACTTTGCTTGGAAACTAATTGGCAGCCAGTAAAGTGATTTTAGGATAGCTGTAGTTCCTATAACTAATCTGGCTACCATCTTTTAAACCACTTGAAGTTTCTGAACGTGGCACAAAGATAGCCCAAAGTAAAGCTCATTTCAGAAGTCCAGCCTTGAGTCCATTTCCAAATCTTGAAATGGGCACAATTGGTATATCAGTCAAAACACCCCTGACCATCAAATCTATCTGGGCGGACATTTGGAGAGACAGAAGCAGGACCACTCCCATGCTGAGAACACAGTCTTTCAGGAGGAGTGTAACCCCATTCAGAACTGGTTGAAACACCTCCATCTCCAGATTCGGACTCTTGATGGCAAGGGCCTCTGTTTTGTCTGGATTCAGTTACAATTTGTTTTTCCTCATCCAGTCCATTACATTCTCCAAGCATGAATTCCGAGGAGACATGCTATCTTTATCTGAGACTGTTCTGAAAAAATCATTTTTATTAGTGAATAACATTAATACACATAGACAACACTAGACACAATGGACACACCTAAACATAAAATAATAAACAACATATGGTACTGATTCCTTATACAGTGAAAGTGGGTGAACATGGTTGTGGAGGAAAGTAAGACTGTAGGGAGGGGTAAGAGAAAAGGGGAAAAAAAGAAAAATAATTCACCCATAAGGGATGTTTTTACTTTTTTGTTTTCCTTTGATTTGTCTAGGCTTCCATCCAGTACCCTGTTAAAATCTCACATGATAATTAAGTCATTGTATTTTTGTTCTAATATCTTTGAGCTTAATAGTTCTGCAAATTTTGGAAATGTGTGTCATGTAAAACTGCTTGAAGTAGAGGGCAACTACCTTCTCAATCACCTTATCCCCCAAAAGGAAGGTTAGCCACTCACTGTAGTTATTAAGGTCCAAGGGATCCAGGGAGGGCTTTTTCAGCAGCAGTCTAATTACTGCTTCCTTTAAACAGAATGAAAAGTTCCCCTCCCTGGAACTTGTTGTATTTGGAGGTTGAATTACATCTGCTCCCTGGATGACTAGCCAAGAGGGAAAGCAGGTTGTCCTCCTTATTTGCCCCAGAAGCTTGTTCACATTAACAGTACTCACCAACTGAACTAATCTAGTGTACTCCCAAAATGGATACCTCATTTTTGGCCTCTGCTGTAAAGACAGCATCTAAGTCAGCTCATATGTGAGAGATTTTATCTGCAAAATGGTTATTAAAGGCATCACAGTGATCTACTAAAGATATTAGCCATTGGTTTGCATGGGAGGGTACCCTAGTTAAACCCTTCACTACTCTGGATGTGAACCTGCAGACTTAATGCATGCAGAGAAGAAAGTTTTCTTCACTACACATATTGCCACCTTATAGAAGCAAAGGTGCAATTTATACCGTGTCTTGTCTCATAAAAGTCAAGTTTTCTGCCATCTGTGGCTGTGCTCTAGTCAGCATACTTCCATTTCATTTCCTTGAGGGCCTCGGTATACCAGGGATCCTAATTTGTATCAGACCAGAGATAATGTTTGGGACCAATTGTGTCAATAGCCCTGGTTAGATTTCAATGCCATTTGCTGCACAGGAAATGGCATTGATGCCAGCCATAGAAGCCTCTAAGGTAAGCATCTTCAAACTGCGGCCTTCCAGTTGTTTGGGCCTTCAACTCCCAGAATTCCTGACAATTGAACAAGTTTGTAAGGGCGTCTGGAAGGTGGAGGGCTGCAGTTTGAGGATGTTTGCTCTAAGGTCTCCTCGAATCTCAAAAGTTCCTTTAAGCTTTGAGGGCAGACCAATTTAATAGGCTGTGTACCCCTTCAGGGGCAGGTTGTAGCTGTGATACTAGCTGTGACCAGAAAATGAACTGTCCATGACACCTCGTTACCTCCACCCACCGATATGTATATTCTTTTTTTTTATTTATTTAAAGTTTTTTTCTGGTTTATTTTGAAGGGAAATGCAATTTTTTTATTTTAGATTTTTTCTACACAAATATAATACCATCACACCCACTCGTTGTTAGAAATTCAGTTGCTAAATTACATTCTGAAAACATATCACATACCACATATCACATATCACATTATAATTTCCTAATGCTCTTATCTGTCTCCCCTTCACCTTACCCTTGTGTCTTACGATTTTACACCCCTCCTCCCCCCCCACCCCCCCCCCCCTTCAGGGAACAGTATATACCTTAATTCAGATCTTAATTTAATTGAACAATTGTAAAAAGAGAATGGTTTAGCACCTTATATCTTTCTTTTCCTTCTCCCATTTCTGCATCCAAGTTTTCTTAAGTCAGCTTGTTGTGTATTTGCTTCTTTTTTCATGCATGTACTCCTGAAGCATGTATTCTGCTAAATACTCATACCATTTTTAACCTCCCATTTTCTATAGTCTTTCCACCCCAATGCCACAGTTTCTTGGGCAGCTAATATCATATATTTTATAATTTCCTCCCAGGCTTTGCTATTATCTTTTTTGTCTAATTTCTGTGTAAAAAAATCTATTTTATTCAAAGCCAGTTTATATCCTATTATTTTTTCCATTTCATTCATTACCTTGTTATAGAACTCTTGTACTCTATCACATTCCCACCACATGTGGGAATAAGAGCCAATTTTCCCACATCCATGCCAACAAAGTTTTGTGGTGTTTTTTGTCATCTGGGCTATTTTAATTGGGGTTCTGTACCATCTAGTCAATAATTTCCTTTGTGTTTCTCTAATCTTTATATGCTTAAGACTTTTAATTGAGTCAATCCAGTTTTCTATTTCTAAATCCTCTTTCCATATTTCTATCAAGACTTATTTCAAATTATATTATATTCCAATTAATTTCTTGTAAATGTATATTCTGAGCTGAAAACCTCATCAAATGTGTAGGTCCAGAAACTAATTGGGATATACCTATGTTTGTCATGGATACCATGAACTCCTGAGCTGCACCTGACAAACTGGTCTCTAGTGGTATGTTGAAATCACCCAGAAGCAAAAGTCTGGGTGGCTCCAACAACACCTCCGAGACCAGTCCCATTAGTTTACCCAGGCAGTCTCTTAGACAGTGGGGTGGGACAGTATACTAACAGAATCCCCAGTCTAACCCTGGTTTTCAGGCTTAGGTATACACAGTCTGAGGCACCCATTCTGAGGCACCCATAGGGAATGCTAGCGATTTGACCAAAGGAGGAAAGTTTACAAACAAAAGCTCTTTGGCAGGGATATGGAGCAACAGAGAAAAAAATCCTATAGAAAAAAATCACAAGGGACCAAATCTGGAGAGCGGGCTGGCCACTCCGAATCCGCTCGAAAAGTAGGCCTCAACGGCAAAAGCACACTCCTCACTGTTCCAACGCATGATGGCGACTGAACTGTGTCAGGATAAAACTTTATACTCCCGCCTCTCGAATGAGACCACAAGTACTCCGCTACATCTTCAACCGACTGAATGGCGCACATTTAAAAAAAGGAAGTTTTACTGCCTCACCCTGTAGATAACTAGATGGTTCTAGTTAGCTCTCCCACTACTTCCCAGTCTTCCAGCTGGTTCTCTTGCCACCAGCTGCTGTAACAGTCCCAAACATATAACAATAGAAAAGTCCTCCCAGGCTTCAAAAGTGGACTCAAAAGTATATTTGCTCCCTCCTTAGAGATTGCTGAGTCACATCCTGCTGGGGTAGGCCTGGGCTGCAATCTACTCATGTGAAGTACAAAAGCAAGCAAGAAAGAGCTATGTTGTGATGCTTTTGCTTCTGGCCTTTTCAACAACAGCAACAGACTTGGTTTTACATATTGATATGTAAATGTTAAAACTGTTGATCTTGAATATTTGTATAACTCAGAATTTTGTACAAAAATGTGGGCATTATAGAACAATACAGACCAAAATAGTTTTTTAAACATGCAACATTGCAGAAAACTGTATGGAAAATGTCTGTACCGGGGGGAAATCATAGAAAAAATGTGTCCATTACAAAAGCATGCAGGAAACATAGAGGAATATTCAAGTAGCTTTTTTAAAAAAATGAAAATATAACAATTGCAGAAACCTAAGAGGATAGATTTGCCTATGTCTTAAATATAGCATTCCTCACACAGTTGTACAGTAAAGACAAGTTGAATAAACCACACGTTTTCAACACATTTACTTGTTTGGTCTTCACTGATGCTGACAGAAGACTGTCATTAAAATGACATGGTTCTTTGTATAAGATTTACATCTAGTGACGCATATGTATTTGCATAAAAATAAAGCATGTCTCTTTGTTTATGTCTCTTTGTGAATGTATACATGAAGAAGACAGGGAAACTCATGTTGACAGCACTGGATGGATATATTTTGAAAAATAATTCCAGTTAAGTTCTTTGTTTGAAGTTTTATCTTATATCTTGACTGGTGAACCTTGAAACCTTTTTTTCAGAATCTTGAAACGGCACCTCTAGGAATAGGTTAGGAAAAGAAGACTTGAGATATTGGAGACTCTGGGAACATCTACACTTAGTATGAAAAATGCCTGAATCCGCTCTATGGTGGCCAAATTACACAAGGAGCTGATGGGACAAAGCTGGTTGACGTGGCCTTTATCCCCATTAACCAAAACTGTAGATTGCTTTGAATTTTGTCCCAAAATTTGGCGCAACCTGCAACTTTAACTGTAAACTGTTGGGCCGGTTCTGAGATGGCACTGGTCACAACTGTGTTCACTGTGCACAAGTAGTTCAGGGACATGGGATAGGAAACACCATCCCTTCTGTTCACCTTGTTGTGGTGGTTTCCGGGCATGACATGTGTCATTCTAGTCGTTCATTGCCTGCAGTGCCATAGTGAATGGAGGTGAAACTCTCCCTGCTCCCTTATAACTTTGATGCAATGGCCAATGAAATATCAAGACTGATTAACTGGGATTCCAGTAAAAGAAAATAAAAGTAGTCCCATTGTTGATAGGCAATGTGGAAGGAATTCCCAACAAACTGAAATGATAATGTGGTGTGAATTTTCCAAATATTACATTGTTCTAATCTCATCAGTAGCAATTTTATTCAAATATTTTAAATAAAACCTACTATAGATAGGATAGCAGTAGCAATTTTTAAAAAGCAACAGCCACACATTATTAACACTGCAGCAATTCCTAAGGTCATAGCTGCCTTGAATCTCACTTTGAAAGAAAGGCATGCTGTAAATGCAATAAATAAAAAATTAAATAAACAATTTAAATAAATAGTTTGTTTACCTATGCACGTTTATACAGAAGCAAGTCCTTGAAAGTCTCATAATTTTAATATGCTGGAAAATTAGGAGAAAATGTCAAAAGGACATAAAAGGATAAAAAGAAGCAGGAAAATGATGGAAACAGAATTATGATTAGAAGAAGAAAATGGTACAATAGCTAGAAAGGTTAGCAGTAATATAGTACAAACCAGGAAATACCAATCCTTTGGTGCCATATTCAACGACTCTTTGGACAACAATATGGAGGCATCTCAATGCAACAAAAATCCAAGTTCCACAAAAGAATTAAAGCTTTATTGGTCAACCAAAATTCAGCAAATACATCGGTTGACCAATAAAGGTGTCGCTCTTTTGGGGATGGTGAATTTTATTGGATTTTTCTGTATTTTTCTGTTTTGCTGTATGGCTAACATGGCTAACATGGCTACCCCAGAAGCAATAGCTTAGTATTCCTTCATGCAACCAGTCCATCATGTCAAGTCTTTGTGCTGGCTGCAATTTGAGAAACTGGGAGATTTAGTGAGGAGGGAGCAAGTGGCCAATGAGATCAACGGTCTATGGGCTCATCTACACCTTTCAATTATAGCAGGGACAGTTCTGAGCAGAAATGGACTGTCAAACTTTCCTAATTTACTTGCATGGCTAGGGAGGAAGAGGAGAATCCTGGAGATTTGCATCCACCTGTCACAGTGGCAATCTGTCAACCTGTTCTGTGTGCTAATGTACATAGGGAAAAAGATGGTACTACCCTGTGTGGACAGCAGACCAGTTCACATTGGAGCCTGCCATGTTGTCCACACTCTGCCCAAAGTGAGAGTGTTCTCTGGAGATTCAGCCAAACTCTGGACTATTCCTCAACTTTTCTCAATTTAGGACAAAACCAGTACACTCTGGTTTAGCCTGGGGTATTATACGGACTTCCAGAAGTGGCCTCTGGCCTACTTTGGGGTTTTAGGCTAGTGTGGACAAACCCTACAGCAACCATTCAAAAGTAGCCTGAAGCAGTAAGGGCCAACAGTACTCAGGGTTTTCTTTTTAAAAAGAAAAGTGTTTTTTTTAAGGCAGTGTTTTTTCTCTGCAATTCCCTTCCTTGTCCAGTAATCCAGAGAAAAATATCCAGTCCAAAGATCTGGCACTCTTATGCTAGGTTCGAAGAACAGTTTAAGCATCTTCCAATTTACTAATCATATGGTGATATACATAGAAAGCCCTAGACAGACTAAGCAGGCCTGTAGCGAGGGGGTGGTTTTAGGGGTTCAACCCCCCCGAAATGTTTCAGATTTTTTTTAAAAAAAACCTGGTTTACTCATGAATTTTAACTGGTTAACCCAATCCCCATGCTAAGTCTATGAGATGCAAAAAATTAAGAGACCCTCCAGAACTGTAAGCACTATCTCAAGCAAAATTGACAATTTATTCACACTGTCATTACTTGCAGCAATAGCCGATGTAGTGAAGCAACCAAGTTGGGGGTGTGTGTGTTGAATGCTTTCATTAAGGAGGCCAGACTTGGTGGAGGTGGTTGATGGGGGTGGAACTGCAGGCTATTGAAGGTTGCTCTGCCCCCTGCTGTGCTCTTTGCTTCAGCGTGAGCTAGGAGGCAGGATTCAACCCCCCCCCAAATTGTCCACCCTCCCCGAATTTTTTTTCTGGTTACGGCCCTGAGACTAAGTACCCAATAGGAATAGTTTCCACTGAATTGTTTTCAAATAACCTTTAACTTGATTTAACGTGATTTAATTAATGGTTGAAATTCTGTTATATCTCCTCAGTAGTCACTAAAATTAACAACCTGTTAATCTTTAAAGTGTCCAAGATTCTTTTTTAATTTTTGTGGGATACAATGAAGGATTCCTTTTCTTTTGCTATCTCTGCAGCATTTTGTTCTTCCCCATCCGTTTCCATTGCTGCTTGCTATCATCTTGAATAGACCAAAAGCAAACAGGATTTGCAATCTAGTATATGTTTTCCATGCTTCCTGATGGCTCTCGACACTGCTATGTCTTCAGGCCTCATAGATGGAGGTCATCTGCAGGCAGAGGCATGGAAAGAAGTGAGGGAGGGGCTGTTTTGCTTGAGCTATTGGAGCATCTTGCATGCGTTTCTGCCTCTTGCCACAGACATGGCACAATTTACCTAATGTGCTCTGACAATGGACTTTGAATGCTGTCAGGTGGTGACATTTTTCAGGGTATCAAGCATCACATGTGCTTATTGTAACCAGTCAGCTAGCTATCCATTCCAAAGTTGTTAAGTGAAGGAAGCAAAAGTCAGTTGGTTTCATAAAAAAAATTGTGTGTGTGCCAATGCATGCCTGAGTTTCTTGCTGCTTTGATGATGAGATTTCAAAGGGGATTATGGATTCAAAAAAATCACAAATCATCTAGCTGTGCTCTGGGATTCCTGCCACACACACCTGCTGGTTATCACCGGTGTCTGCTTGGCCATCTAAAAATCTGAGTGCCGCACAGCAAAAACTGAACTATTTATGACTGCAGCAGCCTTCAGTAGCTATAAATAGATGGTATTAGAGTCTTTTCTCCACTTCTGTGCCTCAGCCTGTTTACTTCTACCTGTCTTTCTGTTTTTCCTTCATCAAATGCTTTGCGGATTATTTTGTTTACTTCTGCCTATTGTATCAAAACCAGTACTCGGAAGACATTAGAATCATAGAGTTGGAAGAGACCTCAGTCCAACCCCCTGCCAAGAAGCAGGAATATTGCATTCAAAGCACCCCTGACAGATGGCCATCTAGCCTCTGTTTAAAAACCTCCAAAGAAGGAGCCTCCACCACACTCAGGGGCTGAGAGTTCCACTGCTGAACGGCTCTCACAGTCAGGAAGTTCTTCCTCATATTCAGATGGAATCTCCTTTCTTGTAGTTTGAAGCCATTGTTCCGCATCCTAGTCTCCAGGGAAGCAGAAAACAAGCTTGCTCCCTCCTTCCTGTGACTTCCTCTCACATATTTATACATGGCTATCATATCTCCTCTCAGCCTTCTCTTTTTCTGGCTAAACATGCCCAGTTCCTTAAGCTGCTCCTCATAGGGCTTGTTCTCCAGACCCTTGATCATTTTAGTCGCCCTCCTCTGGACACATTCCAGCTTGTCAACATCTCTCTTGAATTGTGGTGCCTAGAATTGGACACAATATTCCAGGTGTGGTCTAACCAAGGCAGAATAGAGGGGTATCATTACTTTCCTAGTTAGAAATAATCTAGGCAAGGTTAGTCTGGAGGAAATGTGAGTCTCCAAAAAACCCCTAACATCACGGAGTTCTATCTCCCCCTTGTTATTTGCAACAAATTTCTTTCTATAATAATGAAGGCAGGTTGGGCAACTGCGGAAGGCATGGAGACTACATATACCCCATCGTCATTCACTCCATTTCTCCATGGGCTGCATATGTTCCTTCTTCCCAAATTCGAAATGAAGTACAATTGTCCATTTGAAAATTGATATGTTCTAGTGGAGGTGGTGGGGAACTCATAATATTACAGAACTACAGCAAAGATCTTGGCCAGCTAACTGCAAAGTTCTCTCTCTTGCCCAATAACAGTTCTACATGACATTCCAGTTGTATCTTAACAGCAGAAAACATTACCTCTTTTTCAGTGTCCAATACAATGCAATGTAGAGATTTGACTGTTGAATTTTGACTCAGGAAGCAGAGATTGAATCACTTCTCACCATTAAAACCCACTAGTGGTCATGGACCTAATATGTTCTCAGGCCCAGATGAAGGCAAAGGCAATTCCCCTTTAACAAGATATTGCCAAAAATCGATGTGACATAAGTCAGAAACTATTTGAAGGCATACAGCAGCAAAACACAATAAATTCACTGAAATTTATTTAGCAGAGGCAATGTGGTGTAGTGTCTTGAACCTTAGACTGAAGCCCCTGATCCTGTCCTGTGACTATCTTTAGATCCTTGGGGCTGCTGTTACTGCTCCTGCTCTGCAGAGGTGGGTTCCTCAGTGTCAAACTACTCATGTTTCTGATCTATGTTTGCCCCTGACTTAGATGCTGGGCAAAGAAACCCTTCTCCTTCACCTTCTTCCTCAGCACAAGCCATGGCAGTACTATTTTTTTAAAGCTAGCAATAGCTCTATTTTGAAAGCATAGGAGAAAATACAGCAATAGCAAAGTGGTGATATCTTACATTTGCAGAATCTCTCCATATAATATTTTTAAAAAATACCATTTCAGCCTCAAGCAAAAGGAATTGGTAAAAGAAGTAGAGTATCAATGCTCAGGAGGAGACCACCCATAGTAACAACCATTGCTTCATGTCACTGAAATGAATACATAGAGGTGAATCTGACAAATCCCATGCCACATGTTTGGAAGCTCTTTCTCTCATTTCCAAGTGCATCAGGATCTCAGAAGATGATTTCTCTCCAGTTTCTGTTCCCCCTTGTTTCTCAATACTGTTTCTAAATACTTCTAGAAGTCAGTTTGAAATGTGTAGAAATGGGGGGGGGGGGGGGGGTAATGTGATGAAGTTCTTAGTATTAATGCAGGTGATGCCATTGTTCCCACATTTCAGGAACAATTGAGCTGCACTGACCAACATTTTACCCTGTACTATAAATGACCATCTGGATTTTTCTCATACTGGGGAATGTGACAGATAACAGCATTGTTATCAAAGTGGTATGGTACCAGGTAGCTAGTCTGTGTGCCAGTATTTCCAAAAATAGGCAATTTGTAGTGAGGGCAGTAATCAACAAATAGCATTATTTTCAATCTAAAAGGAAGAAATTGAGTCATGCCTGAAGATGCAAAGGTCTGAAATGGTTGTGGTTACATTTAGGCTGCAGTGCAATACCAATGATTTCTTAGTTACTGCACCTTCAGTAATGCTTTCGCTCACATCCATATTTTGTATCTCCTTCTCCCCCCCCCTCTGTGTGTGTGTGTGTGTGTGTGTGTCAGAGAGAGAGAGAGAGAGAGAGAGAGAGAGAGAGAGAGAGAGAGAGAGAGAGAGAGGGTACTTTTCACAGTGGAGTGAAGTATCACAAAAATCCCCACAACACCCAACTGTGAGCTCAGCTTTACACATTTTCTGGGGTTAGAGGAATAGAATCTGCATCAAAGTCAAAAAGCATGAATAAAAATGTGTAGGGGGTTTGTTTACTGGAGAGAATACTTTTCTAGGAACCCCTAAATTCTACAACATGACTCTAATCTCACTGGGGAACACAGAGATTCCTGGAGAGGTATTCTCTGTAGAAATCACCACATCTTCCAGTGTGGCCTCTATGGCTAACATCTGTGGAGGTTGGAACCTAGAGATTCCTAAAGAGAACATTTAAATCAAATCTGCAAATGTCAAACCGCAAATGCGAAGGGCCAAGTTGTGCAGATAAGAGCACAGCCTATAAATAGTTTTTGTCAGATTATGCACATACTGCCCTTTAAAAAAACTGAAGATGGCATCTCTCATCAGACAAATTTGTTACCATTCCTTATATTTAATATCAACTGATTTAAAATGGAATAAAACATGAATATCAATTCATAATTTTCAATTAGCAACTTCAAAAAGCACTTACTGTCAGTTAGTGGAGAGGCTACTGGATGCTGTATGTTGTTCAACCGTGCTATGTAATTGAAGGTTATCAGGAAGCCTATCTGTTTTTGAAAAAACACACTTAGGATGAATCAAGGCAACATCACAGTACTGCAGAATTTCAAATGATTATATGTGTTTGGCTCAGAGCTTGGAAAAAAACTACTTGTAAATAAGTGGTAATTAACCCATTCCCCAATAACGCAGGTTACAGCAATAACATAATGAGAGATAATTGTATTTCTTTTCTGCTGTAATTGTAATGTTTTGGTTATCCTTATAGTTATGGAGGTATAACTCATTAAAAGGTGGAGGAGAATCATATTGCATTACAATTCAAATTTGATGTGTGTTCTGTTGTGGGTGTTATATAGGCAGTGGGTTAAATTGGCTTACAGCATTCAGATATCAGTCTTTTGGTAACCAAAAGTCTGGTTGGAGTTTTCCATGCTGCATCTTTATGTACTCTGCAGCAATATGTGTGTCGTCAATTCAGAACAAGAGTTGAATGATTTTAAAATCAAAGCATTGTAAGACTATATACCATGTTTTAAAGTTTTATCATATTTATAGGTTTTATCTGTTATATTGTTTATATAATGTATTGTTTGTATATTGTTGAATTGCAGCATTGAATTGTGTCAAAATATGTAATCCACTCTGAGTCCCCTTTGGAGTGAGAAGAGTGGGATAGAAATATAGTAAGTAAATAAGGTTAGTTATTTTTGAGAAACAAAAAAGTATAGAGTTGATCTTTTGAAATTGACTCATTCCTCTGTTCATTTTCTCTTTATTTTGCAGGAAACAAAATGTCTGAAAAAGAAAAATGCTATTGATAATCTGCTAGCATTTTATTCATCACACACTGTGACAATGTAATGCAAATTACATTTCTTTAGAAAGTTTTTGTTTAATCCACAAATAAATAATTCTATCAAATTTGTTAGAAATCACATGGGCTTGAAATGGTTGGAGTCAGCTGTATTTTTCCTCAGAAAAGAGACATAGAATTTATGCTTCCATTTATGTAACAGTCCTTTCAAAATGTTCTCATGATTAGTGGCTATAGCAATAATGCCTTAAAATTGATTCTCACTCAAAAAGCACTCCTTGTATATACTTATGTGTGCAAACACAATGCATAAAGTTGATATTCAGATATCTAAATCAAGTGATCCATTGTTACCATTATCAGCATATTTTTGGAGTAACAGCATTCATGCAGCCTCTTCTATATAGACAACAAACAATGCACTGTTTGAATAGGCTCACAAAAGTAGCTCAAATCATCAGAAGCCTGACCCATAAAACCCTCTCAGCTCCACTCCAGCTGACAAAAAGAACCTTATAATGGACTATTAGTTTCCACAACTGCAACAGATTGATCCTAATGGCCTGATCCTTAGGTTTATGATGCCATCAAATAAATAATTTACTGGGGTACTGAGTACTGCACTTACTCACTGGTGCATCATAGATCATGATGTACCAGGTTCTGAGAAATATCAAGTCAGAAATAGGACTGGTACAAATGCAGTGCATCAGGATGTGGCCCACATAGTCATTCTGCAAAACTATGCCTTCTTAAGCAGCAGTCATTTTAATGCTGGCATATTGAATAAATCTTTGAAGTATTTCATAATGTTTTTATTCAACACTAATGGTAAACAATTGGGTGGGGGGATCAATAGAGTATCCAAACCCAATCTGCTACTTACATCTACTCAGAAATAAGTCTCACTCAGTTCAGTAATTGTTCTGGACCCACAGCTCAGACAGAATACTCTGGGGGCAATTCTTAGGATAGCCCAGATAACAGAGCATGTCATGCCTTTGCCAAAAGACATGTCTAAGTATGATGAGTACTAATACCATCAGCTTGAGGGGATGACTGGCCCTGCACATCCAGGGCCTTCAGGGGCACAGAAATAGCACACAGACTAAACAGGCAGTCCACAGAACTAAAACGTGGCTCAAAACCATTAGGACAGTCTCCAAGGACAGTCTCCTTAGGAGTAGTGGCTTCCCTCAGTAATAATCGTCTTCTTAAGAGTAAACTCATATGGAATTCATCCATGCCAGCTTTCCAAGGAGGGAGGAAGCAAAGGAGTTGGATTATAGTTTTGCAACTCACAGTTCAAGTTTCCGGTCAATGAGTAACTTGAAATTTAAAAGGGATTTTTTTAAAAAATTCCAGCCACAGTGCTTTGGGCACGAAGGAGAAGGAACTTACTGACGTTTCTTGTATTTTTACAGTAGGTATGAAGACAACATGATTGTGGCAACAGAAACAGCAATAGTTCTCAAGGTAACTATAATCAATTTGTCATGTGTTGTATAAGTAGTTTGTTACCCACATACACAGAGCCTTCAATAGTTTCTATATTTTAAAGTCTTTTGAGCCATATAGTGTGTGCAGGGTCTGCAACATATATATTATCCAACTGATTATTTCATAAAGGATAATGCACTTCTGTGACCTTGGTGTCAAATGAACAGATTATGAAAAAAATATTTTTTCCATTCCATATTTCTGAACTTGGCAGGCTTGATCTAAAAGCTAGCAGGCTCATCTAAATGTGCTAATTATATCTAATGCTGTCAAAAAAGTAAAGGGACTGTCACCATTTGCTGATTTCCCTGTGACATCCAATCAGTAGACATAAAACTTTGGAGTTTCTAAAGTCAGTTACTGATTCAGACCAAGGTTAAAATGAGTATCAATTTCAAGAACTGAAAGGATCTTCTCCACAGTTCTAAATTGCATTGTACTCTTTTGAACCCATGCTACCCCACCATTCCTGCATTCAATATAGAAATGGCATCAAATCATGTACTTTTGTTGTTGTTGTTGTTGTATACAAGGAAAAAATAAACCATGTTACCAAAAATACCCAAGAAATGAAGAGAAAGGAGAGCAGTGAAAGACTGGAATGCTCTAACTGGTTTTACCACTGGGAGATGTTCTCAAACTGAACATTCCAGGATGCACCATAGCAGATAAAGTGGAATCAAAGCACTATGGCAGTGTAGTATGAATGGGATTCTGGCTGAAAAGTCCATTGATTGGCTACTTCTAGAATTGCATTGTAAAGTTGCATCTAGAATTGCATTGTAAAGTTGCATAATGGCCAAGTTAGGGGTCTGAACACAACTTGCTGCTCCTGAAGTCTTACATAAATTAGTCCATCATAGCCAGGGATATAAACACACTGGAAAGTTTACTCTGAATTGCCTTAAAGAAAAATATTTTGTTGTATAGAAAACAGTATATAGTGTGCAAAAAAAAAAACAAAAAAAAAAAACACCCTACTTTATCAAATGAGCTTTTCACAAATTCCTGGCATTCAAGACAATTTTTTTCCAGAAAAATTGAGACACAGATTTCCAATGCTTTGTCTGCTGAATGTATACTTGACAGGCATTAGTGGGAGGAAAAGCAAATGAAGCATGTTAGAAATAATAATAAATTAGTGACCCTTCAGTGATCTATAAAAAAAAAACCTAAGCCAACTCTTCATAATATACAAATACTATGCAAATATGGCAACAATGATAGGGAATCCTAAATCTCAAACACTAATGAACTATGTTTTTTTCTCTAGGGACCTCTTCACACAAGGCTTTTTAGTCCCATTTTGCCACTTTTAAGTGCAGCAAATGAGGTCCTTTGATGGGGCCTGCCAGGCACTATCAGACAGCACATGGCAGGCCCCATGCACTTTTCCTCCCAGAGATACGGGAAAGTGTCGAAAGGTGCTTCCTTCCAACTATGAGAAGGTGTGTTTTGGGTAGCTTTGACAGAGCTACCCATATTTTGGGGCTAAAAAGCTCATGGGATGATAGAAAGGGCACCGCACATTGTACCTTCGCCTGCCCTCCATGTGATGAGGGGAGGAGGGAGGGTCCACAGGGCACCATGAGCCACCCTGTGCAGTGTGCACCTTCCTTTTACTGGTGAAATTTATTTATTTATTTATTTACGGCATTTATATGCCGCTCTTCTCGCCCCGAAGGGGACTCAGAGTGGCTTACAATATATATTTTCATACAATATATTATATTATTAGCATAGTACAATATCAGTATTATATATATATATATATATATATATAAAACTATATTACTATATTGCATTTTTGGAACATGTGAAGAGGTCCTAGTACAGCTGCTAATAACTACCTAAAATGCTACAGCTCTATTCAGAAATCTCTCTTGAATACATTCCATTTAAATTTTCTAGGCAAACCAGTTTGGAGCTGTAGTATAACCAAATAAATACAATGAGGTATAGTTCAGATTTTGCATTCCAAGGTGTCTTTCAACTTTCTTCCATCTTGTCCAAAAATAAATATCTAATTCCACCTTTCTCTCTGTCACAGATTGAAATAGGCTACTTTAGAATATTTGGATGAAGAAAATGTTCCTCATCTATCCCTGCTGTTGAGTGTCATTGGAGCAATTTCTTGTTAATTAATGTGATAATTGAGATTTTCAAAATTAAGGTATAAAATAAAGGGAACCTGCTCAAAAACTTAATTATACATCCACCTTCTAATCAACATTCTTACCAAAGCTGAATTGTTCATATGAAGCCATTAGTGATCTAAAGGTCTCATTTATCAGAGATAATGTGCTAAATGGTCTACTTTAATTGCATTTGAAATGTTTTAGATTTCAGATTTCCAGAGAAGGGAGAATAACCCTGTAGTAGGATTACTTGGTAGGGTCATTTCAGTGGTGTGTCTAGGCGGCCTAGAATCCAGAGCTAACTTCCTGGAGAGATTGGAGTGGCCCACAACCTGAAGGACTGAAGTTTTTTTTTTTTTTTTTAAATGCATCCAAAGAATGTGCTTTATTGTTTCAATTATACTATTTTTGTAACTTGTTAGTCATTTCAATTGTATGTTTTAATGCTAATATTTTGTATTTTTGAAAAGTATTTTGTATTTGTTTCTGCTCAGGAGCTGTCTTGAGTCCATGCTCATCTTCATTCAGCTTTATTATCAGTAAAAATAATGACAACAACAATCTGAATATGCTTAGTTTGTGCTTTGGTTTTCAACTCTTTGTTTTTATTGGCGTGTCACATCAAATTACAGCTTACCACAAAG
Organism: Anolis sagrei; assembly: GCF_037176765.1. Lineage (NCBI taxonomy): Eukaryota > Metazoa > Chordata > Lepidosauria > Squamata > Anolidae > Anolis > Anolis sagrei. The sequence goes on from NC_090025.1 coordinate 167,855,233, forward strand.
AAAAAGCTGCCTCTGTTATTCATTCCCCAAGTATAGCTTAAGCAATTTTACTTTATTCTTTGCTCAATGTTTATTCTTAATTATTAATAGCTTTTTTATTCCTTATTATTTGGTGGGCTGAAATATCCTAGTAATTTTGCTGAAGGTGTTTTCAATTAATTTTCTGCTATGCTCAGCTTTTACATACACTCATTTGTAAATCCTCTTTCTATGAGATGTTTATTTAATTAGGAAAGGCATTCATCATGAATCAGTTAATGCTTCTAAAGCTAAAAACATGGTTATTCAGCCTTCTTTCTGAAGTTAACAAATCATAGACAGAGTCACACACATAGATAGTTCTGTTTGGTGGCAGATTATAGAAGATGATTTGGTTGGGGGAAAGCACCATTTCTATTATCTTCATTATCAGCAGAGACATGTAGAAGCCTCACTTTGTGGCCTCATGGTTTATTCAGTCTCCTTACATTTGTTTCAAATATTTTTGTTTCCCTTAACTATTATAGCTCCTTCCGTTTAAGGTCAGTGATACCCTTTAGTGAGTTTTGCAGACAGAGGCTGAAATCTTTTGGGTGTATGTCACAATGTCCCTTTCCTCCTTTTCTATAAAGACCTAGGAAGACTCATAGGATAAACTGGGTCTCATCACACTAGAGGAAAAATCCATTTAGAATCCAGTTTCTGTTTCCTGCAGAATTCTGCTCTTCCCTAAGCTACAAACCCCAGAATTCTGCAGGAGGCAGAAACCAGATTTTAAGTGGATTGTTCTCTCTAGTGTCATGAAGTGGATGGATGACAAGCAAAAAGGCATAGAAGGAAGCAGATTATAACTTTGAATCCATCTTGTGTGACTGTGGAGCAGAACAAACAACTCCACATCTGTATGCTTGTCCACAGTGGCCTCATGTACAGAGGAAGAATTGTTTAAAGCAGATGTGGAGTTGTCTGTTCTGCTCCCTTAACAATGTGGTAGCTGTTGCCCATTTTTGGTCAAGGAGAATTTGGCCACTTGTGCTCCTTCTATTTTTATGAGTTTTATACTTATTTATGCAATGCTTTTGATACAAAATAAAGAAATCTTTATACTGATGCCAAACTAAAGGACAGCTAAAGAAGTAATGGAAGGTGACCAAAAATGATCTCACAACAACCAGTTTTCATTGAGCTTCTAGGAGATTCTAAACAATCAACAACCCAATGATTAAGGACCATTTACAGTGCAAAGCCTGGTTTTGGCTAGTACAGTGATTCTCAACCTGTGGGTCCCCAGATGTTTTGACTTCCAACTCCCTGAAATCTTAACGGCTGACAAACTGGCTGGGATTTCTGGGAGTTGTAAGCCAAAGCACCTGGGGACCCACAGGTTGAGAACCACTGGGTTAGGACAAGGCCATAATTGGACTCACCAGCTGAGATAGTCACTATTTCCCTGTAAATCAAAGATGAAGTGGCTTTGACCTCTTAGCTCCTAGACTCTTAGGGTTTCTGGTGCACATCTGGGAATCAAAGATGAATCATGCATCTCAAGTAGACAGTGGTGTTTAGGTGCTTAGTTGCATGACCAGTTAACCATATTAGCATGTTAGTGCTTATTACAGTCATGAAAATCCACTGAGTGACCTTGATCAAGTCACATGTTCTTAGCCTAAGAAGAAGGCAGTGTCAAACTTCCTCTGAATAAATCTTGCCCAGAAAACCCTCAGATAGGGTCACCATAAATCAGAATCAGCTTTAAGGCACATCAACCTCAACCAAATGCTGTTATATCACCATTCCTCATCATGGGCTATGCAGGCTGACAAGCTGAGACTTGCAAATCAGCAACAGCTAAAGAACTGCACAATTCCTCATCCCTAGGTTCTTCCAAACACTTCCCCCTGTGGACACTTCCACTTTTCTGCACCCTTCAAGCTCTGTGGTATCATTTTGAGAGTGGAATGGTCAGAAATACTTGATGGTATGCAAATACTTGATGGTATGCATTTATACATAAAGGTACAATGCCATCCTTCAGGCAGCAGATTAAAACCTTTTTATTCAGGCAGGCTTTCAAAGAAGAAAATTGTCAGGGATTGTTGTGATTTTATATAATGTTTAATACTATTTTAATGATTGTGTATTTATATATTTTAAGTTGTATTGCAATGCTTTTAGTTGTGAGTTGCTTTGAGTGTCCATATGGAGAGAGAAAGTGAGATATAAATAAACATAACAATACTACAGTTAATAATAATAACATAATTTTCATTCTTTATAATAATATAGTCAGGAATAAACCTTTTCCCGTGTAAAGACACACTGCTGAGAAAGACAATTCAGTACAATTACAAATAAATTAATCATTTTTCACTTTTTGTAGATATGTCTTAAAATTCTTTGAAAATTACTGAATGTATTATTGCTTACAAAAATGGCTTTCTGAAAATTTCTTTACACTCTGGACATCCAGACGCAACCTCTGACCCAATGAGGGTTATAGGGCCAGTGTAGACAAGCCCTTAGTCTCTGTAGCAGCAGAAAACAACTTTCATTCCCTCTCTATATTGACAACCTTTTGAACATGGCTATCATGTCAGCTCCTAACCTTTTCTCAAGGCTAAACATACCCAGCTTCTCATAGGGTTTAGCTTCCAGATCTTTTAACATTTTACCAATATGAACTAAATTGTATTCATTCACAGACATTCAAACATGTTCTTTTCAAATGTTGGTAACCTTTTATAGAAAGTGTAAGCTTGGATTTGAGTATTAGTTGTGCTCTGCTGAAGCATACATCAATCTTAATGCTTCGGGAAGGGGGAATGAATCCTCAAATTACCCTCATTATAGTGAATCACAATGGTGATTAATAACTTTGCTTAATTACAACTTATTTTCTATAAATATAGCACGCGTATGAGTTTCTCAAGGAGATTTAGTTACTAGAAGTGGGAGATTTGCAGGAATAGGGATGAGTCATTCTTGATCCAAAGACATACAAAGAGCATTAGAGATGAGACAGAGTTTCAAATCAGAGAACTTTAGAAGCTTTAAAAAAAAAGCCCACCAACCAACGCACAGCAGTGTCGTGATCTACTTTTATCTTACCCGAACTGAAATAGCCAGCAAATTCTTTTAACAAAAGTGTTTTCAGTGATTTGAATGCTGTGTGACATTTCATTAAAGGGGAGCAAGGAAACATGTTTATTAGCCGAAGCTCGGCATTGCATAGCAGCCTAGTTGTACAACAAACAGTAAAGACTCTAAAGCATTTTGGACATAAAAGTGCTACATACACTTAATAGCAAGGATGTTGTGAACATCCATAATTGGTTGGTTTGCATAATAATGTTTATCTTCGTGCCATGAAAAGCATCTCTAGTCATCTTGTTCCAAACTGCTGTTAAAGGCGCAAGGAATGTCCTGTCATACATATATTAATCCAGTCACGATTGCTTTTTTCCCATCTGACAAGGCTCTTCTGGCTGTATTAAATCAGAGCAGTGGGAAATGCTCACAAAGTTAGAAAATAACAAATTCAACCAGATTTTTCTTGAAGATCTTAAATTTCAGAGATCCTAGCAAAGCTTCTGAAACTGTTCTTTGAACATTTTAAAAGATGTGTTTAACTGAGCAAACATTTATTTATTTATTTATTTATTTATTTATTTATTTATTTGCTTCACTTGTATAACACTTTTCTCACCCCAGCAGAGGACTTGAAGTGGTTTCCAACATAATTATGGTAAAATTTAATGCCTCACATACAGAAACCTAACATAACAATAACATGCAATTATCAATTAAATCATAAAATATGACATCATTTAACATTAAAACATGGAATTAAAAACATATCAATATAAACATTAAAATCATACAATCCAACAATCATTTTCCAGGCTATTCCAAAAAATCATATCTATTGCACATAATCCCTGATCATTCCTTGTACTACTTAAGGCCCAAAGGTTTGGTCCCATACACAAGTTTTTACTTTTCTTCTGAAGGCCAGGAGGGAGGGTGCTATCTAATTTCATTAGGGAGAGAGTTCCATAGCCAAGGAGCCATCACTGAAAAGGCCCTGTCTCTCATCCCCACCAATTGGACTTGCAAGGGAGGTGGAACTGAGAACAGAACCTCCTCAGATTATCTTAATCTCAGAGATGATTCTTCATAGAGGGAGATACGTTTGGACAGGTAAGCTGGGCCAGGACTGTTTAGGGCTTTATAAGCTAAAGCCAGCACTCTGAATTGTCCTCAGTGGCAGACTGGCAGACAGTGGAGCTGGTGTAACAGGGGGATTGTATGCTCCCTGTATCCTGCTCCAGTGAGTAATCTGGCTGCCACCCATTGGACCAATTGAAGCTTTCAAAGGCAACCCATGTAGAGCACATTGCAGTAATTTATATGCTTTGGTTCTAAATGGGCTGAAGGATCCTTTTGCTCTTTCCAGTGTCCATCATGACTACATGTTATCACCAAAAGAAGTCACAACCTAAAATACAGTTAAATTGGCAAAGCTAACAATTATTAAGTTAAATCATTGGAATTAAAATGATGTCTCTCTTTAATTAATAATTGTATTACATTTCTTTTCCATTTGATTACAAAATACAATCTCTATAATTCATATATTTATTTCTTCTCATTTCCCACATTGTGCTCCCCATTGTGCTCCCCATCACTGGAGACCTTCTTTTCTTAGTAGGTCCGCCAGAACTTCATTTCTTCTGGCGAGGGTTGCTTTCCATCTTCTTTTCTCAATGATTCTTCAATATTTTTTTCCATATGCTTTCGAAATTGTCATTTTTCTTTAGGCCTGTTTAACCTTTAAATTACATGTTAAATTATAATTTATTAATTATTTCCATATTTCCTTATACCATTCTTCTATCTTAATATCTATCCCTCCTTTCCAATTTTTGGCTATTAATAGCCTTGCTGCCGTTAACAACATTATTATTACATTATTTTTGTTTTCTTTCAAATCATTTGTATCATATAAAGATAACAATATAGTTGCCAAATTTCTATATTTTTCTTCATAATTCTTTCTATCACTATTATAACTTTTCCCCAGAACTTTTGTACATATTTACATTGCCACTACATGTGAATATACATTCTCATTTCACAATGATTGTTTGCCACTGCCTTTTATTTTGTTGTAAGTTTCCATGAGTCCCTTCAGGGAGATAGGGCAGGCTATAAATAAAGCATTATTATTATTATTATTATTATTATTATTATTATTATTATTATTATCAACCATTCCAACATTGTTTTTTTTTTTAACAGCTCTTATTCGTATTATGTATCTTTATCGGGGTCAAGTCCCATTTCCATATCATCTTGTAGTAATTTTTTTAAAATTCTGATTGATAAATTCTTGAGGTTTCTTGCTCTCCATAATCTTTCTCAATATATTTCTCCTATTTTGGTCCCAATTCTTCCTCCCATGGTTCCCTTGCTTGTGTCTCCCCCCCCCCCCCAATTTAATCTCTATTAATATTTTTATATCATACCGGTTATCCATTTCCGATACTCATTTTCTTCTTTCATCTGCTCTTTTAATATATTTCCAAATTTCATTAGCTCTCTTTCCTCCTTGCTCCTTCCCCTACAACTTCTAAACCACTGCTCCAATTGTACCCAGTGGTACCATGATGTGGTACCATGATGTATTTAATTCACTTAAAATTTCATTTTTTTCTTCTTATTTATTTGTTCCATCCAGCTTCCAATTTTGTCTATTTTTTTTCCCTTTTCAACTCCTTATCCATTACATTTTAAAGGTTTTTTGTTTGGTTTTTTTGAAATTTCATCTCCATTATATCTGGTGTTATTTTAGAATTTCCTATTCTCCTCCCTTAATTTTAGATTCCAAATTCCTTTTTTTCTGTGTGGACCTTGCCAGCATTCTTTTTTTTTCATAAAGATTTTATTCAATTTTATATAATTACAGCGAAAGAGGTGGAATAATATAAGAAGATAGGAAAGTAGGAAAATACCGAGAGGAAGAGGAAAAAAAGAAAAGAGAAAAAAAATACAAAAAATACAAAGGACAAAAAACAGGAAAGAAAAAAAGGAAAAAATGTAAAAAATGTAAAAAATGTAAGAAATACAAAAAAGTACAAAAAAAAAGAGGTGATGGTGGACTCCCTTCTGATTCAGCTCGAACAAAAGCTTTCTTTTAATATATATATATATAAAAGAAAAAAGAAAGAGAAAGGGATGAGTTCCATGGCTCATCCTTCAAATTTCCTCAGTTCAATTTATAAAATGTTCTATAATGTTTTGATGTAATCTTCAACTAACGACCAGTTAGTCTCTTTAAGTGGAGTACCTGTGTTTTCTTTTAATAAAAATGTTAATCTGCCAGCATTCTTGAATTTTTATTACTATATTCAAAGAATTCTCTCCTTAGATATATCACATTTTTCTACCTGATCTATCTCAATTTTATTTAATTCTTCTCTTTTTTGCCCTTAATTCATTGCATATAAATTTAGTTCTTTTATGATATACCGATAAAATGAGATTTCTTCTCAATGATAGTGGCTTGACACCACAGCTTGATCCTACAAAAGTTGAGAAACTCTGTGAACGTGAGACACAGAGCATTGTAGTCTCACTATCATGAAACTACCCCATAAGTGCAAGAGATGTGAGGCTGTAGAGCAGAGGCGCAATTCCAGGCACATTTGAATTTGGCTCTCAGCATTCCACACCATTGATTATGCTGCCCAGAGCTGTCTGAAAATTGCAATTCAACAGTATCTAGAAAGCTGCGCCATTTTCACCTTTTTTTGGGAAGCATTATAAGATTACACCATCGGTCCTCTGAATTTCAAACATGTAATTATTCTGAACAGAAACTGTTCAGTGCTTTTTATAAAACGTGGATTTAAGAGATTGTTTCTGAGTAGTGATGGGGGTGATGTTTGTTTACTTTTGTGATTTATAATAGAAAGCAGCTGAAAAGGATTAAGGAACATGGGAATATCCTTCAAGGGTCTGGCAAAATTTGCATGGTAATAGAACTAGCCAGTTCTTATCACACTTCTAAGCTGTCACAAAATTTATATTTGTTTCCTGGCCTCTGAAATGTGAGCGGAACTTTTCTTTTGGTTGCATCTTCCCCTCAAATAAGTATTTTATAGAATGCCAAAGACTGAAGAAAGTACAGACAGAAACAGAGCTTGGGAATGTTACGTTTTGTACTACAGGTGTTAGAATTTGCTAGTAAGAATAATGATTGCTCATGCTGGGCAAGGAATTCTGAGAGTTGCAGTCCAAACAAAGTAACGACTCTTTGCAGTAACCAAAAAGCCCCTCTCTCCTCCAACAATACATGTGAAGGTGGCAGGACTGTAAAAAAAAAAAAACACAACTTTGCCTGTCCATCTTAGGGTCTCATGGAGAAATATGTCAGTCTAGATCTAAGTTGCACAGGGCTTTATTGGCTATAAGCAGCACTTTGTATAGTGCTTAGAAGCAAACGTGCAACCGGTGGAGCCAGGGCCGTAGCCAGAAAAAAAATCAGGGTTTGTTTTGTTTTGTTTTTTAAATTGGGGGGGGGGGGGTTGAAAAATTTGGGGGGGGGGTCCTGTCACCTAGCTCATGCTGAAGCAAAGAGCACAGCAGGGGGCAGAGCAGCCTTCAATAGCCTGCAGCTCCCTGTCAACCACCTCCACCAAGTCTGGCCTCTTTAATGAGAGTATTCAACACCCCCCCCCCAAACTTGGTTGCTTCGCTACATCGCTATTGCTGCAAGTAATGACAGTGTGAATACATTGTCAATATTTGCTTGAGATAGTGCTTGCAGTTCTGGAGGGACTCTTAATTTTTTGCGTCTCATAGACTTAGCATGGGGATTTGGTTAGCCAGTTAAAATTCATGAGTAAACCAGGTTTTTTTTAACCTGAAAAATTTGGGGGGGGGGGGGGGGCGGGGTTGAACCCACAAACAAACACTACATTTTTATTTATATAGATAGATTATGGGTTGTGCACATACAGTGCCAGGGAACCTTTTATGCTGCAGACTAGGATTAGACATGTGTGGGTTGGAGGTATCATTGAAAATATTATTGTTGTTTTAATGGGTTTTTAAATGTCAATAAATTTACTGTTCTCTAATGAAATGCCATACAGGCTGCAGACATGTCAGATAAATATGTAGGATTAATTTGAATCTTTTTTATTGCCTGTTTGAGCTTTTCCACAGCACAAAAAGTCCCCATCACAAGATTCTATGAAAGATGCAGATTAAGGCTAGATCTACACTGCCCTGTATCCCAGGATTGGATCCCAGATTATCTGATTTGAACTGGATTATATGAGTCTCCACTGCCATATAATCTGGGATAAGCAGATAGTCTGAGATCAGATCCTTGGATATATTTATTCACCGCCTTTCTCCCCACGGGGATCAAAGCGGCTAACACTCCACACCAGGCAAGTTTAAAAGATGCAATACAAAAGTTAAAAAATTTAAAGCAATTAAATAATAATAATAATAATAATAATAATATTTATTTATACCCCACCACCATCTCCCCAAAGGGGACTTGGAGTGGCTTACATGAGGCCAAGCCCAGTGACATATTACAGCAAAATAAAATATGAACAACAAAAATAACATCACAATAAAATAAATAAAACATTAAGATAAAATAAACAGTGCAGAATAACATAATGGAAAATCATACAATAGCAGTGTGGTAAAAATAAAACAAAATTAAAATACATTTTTAAATGGCATTTAAAACTCATAACCCCCCCCCCCCCCCCCCCCCGCCGCCGCCAAATCACCCACAGCACCCTCTGAATCAAAAAACACCGCATCTCCTGACTGGATCTAAAACACTTTCATCTTTAAAAGCCTGCCTGAATAAGGCTTTAGCCTTGATAGGTGTTCATTCAAGTTTAAGATTTCCATGTCACTAGATACCATGTTTTCAATTGTTTCTTACTAAAAATAAAAGTGTAAATAAGCCAGATAAAATCTGGAAGAAAATCAGATTCTGTGGAAAATACTTTCCCTTTGTTTATCGAAGCAGTCCAATGCAGGAGATATGCAATAATAATGAGCAGAGCTGTCACATAAGTGACTGCTGTTCTTTGCCATTTCCTCTGTTCCCTTAACACAGGAAAGGACTTTTAAAAATTGTAAACATGAGTTGCTTTTCCTACAAACCACGGATGTTTGAGTTCCAAAAGGAGCAAAGAATTGGAAGAGATCTTACTGAAAATTGTATGCTTAAAACAAAAATCAGCTCATGCTTGCAGTGTCTGGCATCACAGGGAGACAGGATGTTTCAAATAAAGCCAGACCATTACACTATGTAACACAATATTTGTTCCTGGGTTAAAAATGTCATTTCCTAATTGGGTCTATCATAAAAACATGGAAGAAGTTTACTAAACTGTAAAAATGTTTTTGTGGGAAATCCTGCAACACATTTTACTATAGTGTTTCAATAAATATTATTTATGTATTTATTTAAATCATTTATATCCTGCCTTTCTCACCCCAGATGGGACTCAGGGTGGAGCACAACGTATAAATGGCAAACATTCAGTGTCCAAACATACTAGACTATACACATACAAAAGAATTACAATCACTTATCTTGACATTAAAAATTCTCTAGTTAGAACTGTCTCAACAACCATATCGAATGTGGTTGGCATACTAAGAGTTCCTATCACTGCCTCATTACACAGTCCCAAAGACTCGGTCCCACAGTCACATTTTTATCATCCTTCTAAAGGACAAGAGGGAGGGGGCTGACCTGATCTCATTAGGAAGGGAGTTCCATAGCCAAAGGGCAATCACTGAGAAGGCCCTGTCTCTCATCCCCACCAAATGCACCTGTGATGGTGGTGGGATCGAGAGCAGGGCCTCCCCAGAAGATCTTAATCTCCACGGAGGGTGATAGGGGAAGATGCGTTCAGACAGGTAAATTGGGCCAGGGGCATTTAGGGCTTTATTGACCAAAGCCAGCACTTTGAATTGTGCTCGATAGCATACTGGGAGGCCAGTGCAGCTGGCGTAACATGGGAGTTGTGTGCTCCCTGTACACTGCTCCAGTTATTAACCTGGCTGCCTCTCACTGGACTATTTGAAGCTTCTGAGCAGTCTTCAAAGGCAACCCCATGTAGAGTGTGTTGCAGTAGTCTATCCTGGATGTAACGAGAGCATGGACCACCATGGCCAAGTCTGACTTACCAAAGTATGGGTGCAGCTGGTACACAAGTTTTAATTGTGCGAAAGCTTCCCTGGCCACTGCTATAACCTGGGATTCCAGGCTCAGTGATGAGTCCAGGAGAACTCCCAAGCTGCGAACCTTTGCCGTCAAGAGGAGTGTAACCCCATCAAGAGGAGTGTGATCCTATACCCTGTTCAGCCTTGCGACTGACCAGAGGACCTCTGTCTTGTCTGGATTCAACTTCAATTTGCTCACCCTCATCCAGATCATCACAGCGGCCAGGCACCGGTTCAAAACTTCGACAGCCTTCTCAGCATCTGGTGGAAATGAGTGATAGAGTTGGACGTCATCTGCGTACAGACAGCATTGGACTCCAAAACTCTGGATGATCTCATCCAACGGCTTCATGTAGATGTTAAACAACATGGGGGACAATATTGAACCCTGCGGGACCCCCCAGGACAATGGCTGTGGGGTTGAGCAGGAGTCCCCCAGCAATCCCTTCTGGGTACGACCCTCCAAGAAGTACTGGAGCCACTGCAGAACAATACCTCCAAGGCCCATTCCCGCAAGGAACTCTGAATATTTCATAGTTTTGATCAGTTAAACATAGTTTGTGTACTAGCCACAAAAATAAAGTTTCTGAAGTATAACAACTACTTTCAAAGTATATATACTGCACAATTAAACAGGAAATTATACTTTCAAACCAAGAACAGAGAATTCTTCACATTTTGTTACATAGTGATTATTGTGGCCTTTAGATCCCTGTGCATTCAATTCTTTTTAAAAATTCTGGTTGTTTCAAAAAAAGACATTTTCACTCCATAATGCTTCTAAATGTTTTAAGGGGAGAGAAGCCAATTATCCATATTTTTGTTTCCTGGGCAAATTTTAAAGGCCAGATAGACCTGACTTCTGCCCTTGCCCCCCCCCCCCCCCCCTTCCTCCATCTCCTTCTCTGGCGGGGCATGCTTCCATTTGCCCTGAGTCCAGGAGCAAAAAAAGCAAGAAGGCAGGCAGCTGAAATTCCAAATTTTCTTATGGTTTGATGCTTTACTCCTGCCTTGCCCAAACAAGTGGTTGTGTTCCTTTTTGTTGTATTATGCACCTAGAGATCACACTAGCTCTAGAAAAAGCAGCTAAGGTAACTTGTGTCAGAGTTAAACAACAGGCTGTGTGTTTTTTGTTTTTTGTTTTTTTTTGCTGGATTATGTACACAGAGATCACACTAGCACTAGAAAATGCTCTTAAGGCCATTTGTGGCTGGGTGAAAAAAATGGTTGTGTGCTTTCTGGCTTTATGCAGAGAGCAATGTAGCCCAGGCAATAGCCTTCAAAGATTTTCTAAAATGCAGCAAAAATATAAAACAGTCATAAAACAAAAGGCACCCACCAACCTCAAAAAGGAATAAGCAAGCCCCTGCCTGCCAGTGCCTGTCTCAGTGTCTCTACAGCATGGAAAGCTTTTCTCTCCTTCTCTTTCCCCATGGCAAAGAGTCAGCTTCATGTACAGTAAGCAATAAGTTATGCAGCAGCTAATGGAGTCTCCTTCTCTCTCTTCTCCGGTGCAATCCTGTGCCCTATGCCTGCCTGCCTGGAAAGCTAACCCAGCATGTACCTCTCTCTTTCCCTTTCCAAGTGTGAGTGGAGGGTGCTGCAAAGTGCTTGAGAATTTAAAGAGCAATGGCCGTGCCCCCCCCCCCCCCAAGCCCCAATTGGCTGAGAGGCATGGCAACATATTTGGCCTTGTCTCCTGGAAGTCCTTGGTTGCTCTGTATTAAAATTGCATTAATGCAACTTATGAAAAAAAGTACTAGGCTAAAGTTTTGGTTCTTAATTTTTTGGCACGGACAATATCTATGCGTCCGATATCACGTCCTAAGTATGGATAATATATATCAATTTGATCCGATTTATGATCAGTTACGAAGAATTTTGCACAGCCCTAATATGTATACATATTGTGCATGCTTTAGAAAGCATAGGAGAATGTTAATACCCCTATGGTGTTTGTTTTGCTGTCTGTGTCCCTGTTCAGAAGATTTCACCTCACTTTCTGTCCCTGTGATCATTGGATTATGAGGGGTAGATTTCTCTCACTTCCTGTTCTCTCACCCCCCCATTTGTAACTATGAGTCATTTCTAAGTCAGATGTTTGTAACTCGAGGACTGCCTGTATAGACATTTTAACATCATCAATGCAATTTGCTTCCTGCATTGTAAACCCTAAGATAAACAGCTCTTCTCAATGCATTTTTAAAATGCATAGAGAAGATGTCTGAGGATACCTGTCATAGATGCAGGTGAAATGCCAGGAGGGAATGCTTCTAGAACATGGCCATACCGCCCAAAAAACTTACAGCAACCCCATGATTCTGGCCATGAAAGCCTTCAACAACAAAATTAAATTAGTTTGTAACATGCCCCTAGCTTTAGCTTTGAGTTATCCACAGGTCAAAGCAAAATACATATAGGTCCTGAAATCTGCCCTCAACTTAAACACGAGATGAATTCATATATAGCTACATATGGTAAACTATGGAGGAAAAGGGATGGTATGTTTGAAATCAACAAACAAGGAATGACATGAATGCATTCTATGCTTAAAGAGACATGCATCCTAGCAGCTACTGAGTGTCAGTGTAATAAGATTGTTACCTTCTAGCAGTTCTAGAGTCTACAAGGAGATGTCTCATCACTTATTTTGAAGCTGGAGCTTTCTTTTTCTGCTGATAAAAGAATACTTCTATAAACATTAAGAAATGACTGCTAATATAGGAAGTGATAGGTTGACTCATTTATCTTTCCTGATGGCTTGAAGAGATGAGAAACAATAATAATGAACCATTTCATAAAATAGAGTTGCCATTCTACCAAGAAAGGTGGGGAGGGGCCAAGAACATCATCCAAGTAGAACAAGATTATAGATCAATTGCTTGAGTAAAGAAGAAATCTCTCATTCTTTGGACAGATTGCTTGCAAAGGATCATTAACCATTTAGGACACATTTTCTCACCCCCCACCCCCACCCCCCGCGCACGCTTTTGTAATTACTTTCAAGCCAACTGATATGAAAATGAAACCACATTATGACAAAGCAATAACCCATTTGTTTTCAGAAAGAAAAGCTTCCAGCCTGATTAGAAGCAAGAGGTATCTTGCTGAAGCTAAATGTATTCAAGTTTGAAAAAATGGTGAGAGAAAAAAGGCTCAATAACTCAAAGTGAAAACAAGATCATTTTAAAGCATTGCCTGTAAACATGCAGCACACCTAATAATCAGTTATTGTAATTGCTTTCACAGCCTCAAACTCTATGTTGTAGCCCTCAAGACACACACCCCCGCTGCAGCTCCAGACACATCCAATGCTTCCAGATTTCATTTGGATGAAAACACCACCAAATATTACCTAGACTACAGGAAAAAATATATTTTAAAATGTAACATTTATTTGCTTCCTACCCCAAAAAATGAAAATCAACCAAAATATAATCTAAATCAATATTATACTGATATTACCTAAAAACTGATAGAAACAGAACTGGTGTGATCTGCTGACTGGGGCTAAACCTTTCTGTCATTTCTCTGCAGTTGCCCACCTTTGCCTTACTATCAAAAATCTTGTTATAAAATGTGTTCTCTATTACCTTGATTGCTGATCATTTCCATATGCCAGTGGAGTGTTCATAAGGCCCTTCCCTCTATCATATTATAACAGAGATGCAAGTTTGTATCCTTGTTTTTCATGAGATGTGTGTGTCTTCAAATGTGTGTGTCTTAATCCAAGGCTTCAGTTTTCATTACTTATTTCATTTACACAAAAGTCAAAGAGTTCCAATTTTTGTGAGCTTGTCAAAACAAGAAGCAGTCCAACTTGTCCATACTGTTGTTTTTTAACTGGGATGAAATATTGCTTATAGTTTAAACTCTATGTGTTTGGTGTAGAATGTAATGCTATGTAATGCTATGCAAGGTTTAATTGCACAAAGCAGTGATTTAATGCCTAGGGTGTAACTTTGGATAGTTCCTGTTTTTGTCATACATTCCAGTGACATAGAATCAAATAAGCATGTGCTAAGTGTCTTCCAGCGATGTCCTTGTACATAGGTTTTGTTTTTCTGCAGTTTCTTCTAGAAAATAACCAATAAATGTGCCACTTCAAGGCTTTGAAGTTGATTGAAGGCTGCATGATTTGTTTGTTTTGTGCCTCCTAGCTGTCACTGTGAGATCAAATTACCGATATTGGTTATGGGCAAAGCACATGTCCACTGTGCCATATTGTCAGCACTGACTGGGAGCAGCTCTCCATGATTCCGTACAGAAGTCTTTGCGGGATCTACCTGGAGGTACTGAGAGTTGTGATTGGAACCTTCTGTGTGGAAAATAGTACTTGGTGGACTGCAGTGATTCACTGGTATGTCCGAGGATATTATCAGATCAGTTGCTGCATAATTCCACATATGGGACTACTATGCTATGCCGTACAACAGTGGTTCTCAACTTTCCTAATGCTGTGACCCCTTAATACAGTTACTCATGTTGTGGTGTTCACAACCATAAAAATTATTTTCGTTGCTACTTCATAACTGTAATTTTGCTACTATTATGAATTGTAATGTATGTATTTTCATTCACTGGACCAAATATGGCACAAATACCCAATATACCCACATTTGAATACTGGTGGGATTTGGGGGGGGGGGGGGATCAATTTTGTCATTTGGGAGTTGTAGTTGCTGCCATCTATAGTTCACCTACAATCAAAGTGCATTCCGAACTCCACCAACAATGGAACTTGGCACACAGAACTCCCATGACCAACAGAAAATACTGTAAGGGTTTGGTGGGCAGTGACCTTGTGTTTTGGAGTTGTCATTCACCTACATCCAGAGAGCACTGTGGACTCAAACAATGATGGATCTGGACCAAACTTGGCACAAAGCTTCAGTCTGCCCAAATGTGAACACTGTTGGAGTTTGGGGAAAACAGACCTTGACATTCGTGAGTTGTAGTTGTAGTTGCTGAGATTTATAGTTCAACTACAATCAAAGAGCATTCTAAACCCCATCAACAATAGAATTGGGCCAAACTTCCCAAACAAAAACCCCATGACCAATAGAAAATGCTGTGTTTTCTGATGGCTTTTGGTGACCCCTCTGACACCCCTTCACAACCCCCAGGTTGAGAAATGCTACCATACAGAAAGTACAGATGTTTCCATTTCTCATTAACAAAATCTGAGAACAAGACAGTGTTAGGGGTTAAGCTAGGCCCTTCCCTGTGCCTGCACTGAAATAACCAGGGTAAGTAATGCCCAAATACAGTCTATACCAGATATGGTTTCAAGAATTGATTAATTATCCTACTTTATGCTGTCTTCGTACTTACTAAATAATGTGTATTATATATCTGCAAAATATATATTTTAAAGAATGATGTCTTTTAAAAATATGCTTCCCATCAGTCTTTCAAAAGTATCCTCCTAATCCACGGGACTACAATTACTTTCAAGTCCAGCAATTTTGTTCATGGTAAAGAGTCATCAAGTGTGTACTGACTGGAAGTTACAGAATTTATATTTCTAATCCAACACTTCTGGAAAACACCAGTTTGGAAAAGTCTGCTTTAAGGATTTATGAATTTACTCACCCTTCCATATATTCCGTCTCTCCCATAATTGCTTTCTTCTACAGACACTGATAAAAGTATTTATTTAATTGCATTCTGTTTTCCTCTAATTCACCCTGACTTGACTTTTCCTGAATTCTCAATTAACTAGAAGAATTTCATAATTCAGTCCATAATTCTAGGATGTGGGATCAGTCATAGTTTTTAATTCTACAGCTTATTTATATTCTACAGCTCAACAGACAGTATTACCAATATACCCATGTTCACCCATGATAACAAAGGTGCCCAATTCACATGTTATTGTGACCATACTTAACTTCATATTTTAAAATCAGCAGATAGTTAGCCTTAAAAATCCTTCTACACGTACACATCTTCATTTTTATAACACATTTCATCAGTAAATAGAAAAAAGTTAAGGATTTGCATATGACATGAAATGCAGAAAAAGATTCATATAGTCATTGTAAAGTACAGAAATGCATTGTGCCAGAGAAAATTGCTCTAAAATATGTTTATTCTTAACAAGGCATTAACAAGTATGGTCTCAGAACGTATGTTTCATACACGTCAGAGGATCTGCCTATCAGGGATCTTGTAGCTCTGGTAAAATAGTGTGTCAAGACCTATCTTCATGCAGAACTCTCTAAAAAAATTTAAAGAGACATACAACTATCAAGATATATGCATTAGTTTCATTGGTGAATTCCAAAAATTACGGTAGATCCTTACAAATGGCTAAAATACAAAATGGCAAACTTGCAAAAGCTGCAAGTGCTTAGACTCAAAAGCAGTCTGTAATTGCAAGGTTGCTAAGGAGAGACAGAGATAAAAGGAAAGGTTCCAAAGTAAAGTACTATTCTTAATCCACATACACACACCAACAAAAGATGGAGCAGTTTTGGGGAGCTTCAACGTGCAGGGTAAGTAAGTATTCCCCAAGGGACAGATTTAAGAGATTGAGGGGATTGCTTTTCCTTTGCCCCATTGGGTTTGTGAGAAGGTAAGGAACTCCCTGGGCTGGAATAGTGCAAAGAGGATGAGCTAACCAAAGTCCTCTTAAGCCATATCAATACGGTGAGAAAGAGAAATAAGCTAACAAGCTTCTCTGGTTAAAAATCCTGGATTCTGAGGTCTGAAAAGAGTTGATCTCAGCTATTTTAAGGAGCAGTTATCAGTAAGGGGTCACTAGAAAGTGGTAGGCAGCTCCTTGATTCCAGTAGACCCATCCTAGATGAGATTACTCTGAATTTGGAATCCCTTTTAAAGCATCTCATGAGGGAGGAAGTGAAGATAACATAAGCATTTCCCTAAATTAACATATTACAACTAAGGGAAAGTATATTTAAGAACTCTAATGGAAAATTCGTCCTTCCCTTATCAGGATCTACTGTAGGCCATATCCTCCTCCGTTACTTTTTAAAGGAGTTTTTGTTGTCTGCACCCAAAACTTGGAGGCATAATAAGAGAAGCACTGTATGCTGCAAAAATGGCCTTAGAGGATATTTGAAAGATATGGGCTACATATTATCACTCCTGATTTAGAAGATGCATACCAATTTCCATGTCAGCTTAAGAAACAACAATTTAATACAAATTGAATCTCATACAAATTGAAGGAGAAGCAGAACTAACTCAAAATAGAAGGAAACTTCCATTTCTAAAAGCATGGTATATTAATTATAACTAATACTAAAGCATAAGAATAGTGTGTGTGTTTGTTTAGACATGTTTCCAAGAAACAATGCTTTATGATTTTTGTAGCTTTCCACAGCTCACTTATTGTAACATTTACCTGGACAGTCTTCTAAGCATAATTGGGACTATTCTTGCCTTTGCCCTACTCATGTCTAACTAGACGCATATTTCTTTATAGTAATGAGGCATGCACAAATTAGGTGAGTGAACAAAAATGCAGTCCAAGGTGTCTTCCGTTCTTGATGGCCATGCATATGTCTGAGATGTCATGCCCTTCCAAAATCCAGCTTTCAGTTTCAGTGACCCTTTCACCACTTGACTATTTCCTCACAAATAGAAATAGTGTGAACACAGAGTGACAAGGACAGGCTGGGTGATCCTTCATACCCCTTTTCCATTCTACCCCTTTCCTCCATTCTATGCTAGGAAGGTAATAGCAGGGTTGGGAGAAGATGGCTGCAGCTAGAGTATACAAGGTAAGGGAGGACAAATACAATTATCCAACATTGATACAAGATTTATGATACCTTATCCTGCTGTGAGATCAGTTCAATATTAGAGCTACAGGAACCCCAGACCATATCCAAACTGGCAACCCAGATAGAAGTACTAGGGCTGGGCGGTTTCGTTCGTTAATTTCGTAATTCGTTAATAATTCGTTATTTTTTGGGTAAACGAAGCGATAACAAACCATCCAGGAGCAACTAAAAAACGAAACAAATTTTTAAAGCTATTTCGTTATTGTTTCGTTATTGTTTCGTTATTATTTCCATATGTCTGGTGCAAGTTTTATAGTTGTTTCCCTCTCCCTGGTTGCAAGCGGCATTTACCCCACTTCTGGGTCCCTGGCCTCTGCTTAAGTGGATCAAATTCTCCTCTCCTCCTGTCGTCACCTCACCTCGTTCCTCACTCTGGCCTGCGTGCATTGGGCAAAGAGACACAGCAGCGCAGCACTCAGAGACCTGCCTGTTGCCTGCCTAACCTCTTTCCTTCTCCAGGTTAAAACTATTATATTAATTATATTTATTATTATTATTATTATTATTAAGAATGGATGGCCATCTTTCAGTACTGCTTTCACTGTCCCATACATTCACGAAGGCAGAAAGTGGTTTGTTATTATTATTATTATTATTATTATTATTGAGAAGAAGCATTGTCAAACCAGAATAGAGATGTCACCCACCCTCCTCTCTCTCTCCTTCCCCCCCTTTCCTTCTCCAGGTTAAAACTATTATATTAATTATATTTATTATTATTATTATTATTATTATTATTATTATTATTATTAAGAATGGATGGCCATCTTTCAGTACTGCTTTCACTGTCCCATACATTCACGAAGGCAGAAAGTGGTTTGTTTCACCCCTCCTCTCTCTCTCTTTCCCCCCTCTTTCCTTCTCCGAGGTTAAAACTATTATTTTCACGTTGCGCAACCGCCATTTTAACGAATTGATTCATTAATATTAACGAAATTTCGTAAATACCGAACTTTTTAAAGGGAAAATTTTGTAATTATTTTAAATATAGAAACAAAAAAACCCCCCAAATACAAATCGATTTTAGAAACAAATTTTTCCGTTGTTACCCAGGCCTAAGAAGTACATCATTTGATATATTGACATGGATCACATAGTTATGCCACAGTCGTTTTGCTGTTATCTCCAGTTTTCCACAATGCCACTTTTCCTGACTTGTATTTTTATTCATACTTGTGACAGCCTGCAAACTAAAACTGACAAGGTGCTTGGTTTTCTGAAGTGTTAAGACAAAAGATTCTAGTACATCAGGTTTTATGTTTGTTGCACACAACATAAGAGTATGGTGTTGTCTGAAAATCAGCACAACTGGAGAAAGATGCTACAGGAGCTAAGAGAAAGAAAATAAACGTGGCAGTCAGTTTGATAGGGTCGGGGATAGACAATATGTTACCTGGGGTGCCACCTCCTTGAAGTTACATGGAGTTGCAATTTATCTTTCAAAAGGGTTGTAGAAGATGCCTGTACTGGTTCCCATTAAAAAAGCATCAATTGACAAAAAAAGTGGAAATCCAGCCACTTCTACTGTTTGCTTTTGAGGGCATGTACTCTAACATTTCACAAATTAAAATTAGGAGTCCTGTGGGTCCAAGGAACATTGGAGTATGATCAAAATGGCAAAAAATTATTAATGGGGAAGGATACAACAATTGGGCAATGATGCAGCTGTTTGGTTTTGCCTGATTCTTCCGAGAAGAGCAGGGTTCCAGTCCCCCATACTGAGCTGAATGCAAACTTATTTGCAGCTATTGAACTAAGCTGAGGAAAAAGAAGAAAGCTGGGAAAAGGAAAGAGGAACCAGGAAAATTTGAAAACAATTGAAAAAAATAGGATGGCAGAAGTTTAATCTTGCCTGTTGCTGCCAGATTGGGATTGTATGAGAACAATGGCCACAATATCCTATTCTGCCACAAACAGCTTCAAGCAGAGGTTGGGGATATTTTACATATCGTATATCAAGCTGGCTTGAACTAAAAAGGGTACCCCCACACAAACCTCTAAGATTCTGTGCATTAGAGGAAAGGATAGATTAATCCATCAATTTCTCCTTCTTCTACATGCAGTTTACAAAACAAAACCAACCAACCAACCAACAAAAACCAAGTGTCAGTTCATTTCATCTTGTTTATGTAGAATTTTCCCATTTTGGCAATCCCTTACAAAAAAGACATTCTTAAGTAACTTCTGTTTTCTGCTCATCCTGATGAATTGCTACATAGGTGTTCTGCATCATTCAGTTCTTCTGGACAAGTGTAATATTTTATATAAATATATTATGACAAATTATTACAGCAACATGCTCTGGATCCCATGTGATCATGTTACCACTACTTAGCTATGGATGGCTTCAGTGTTTTATAATATTCATTCATCTTAAAAGTAACTTTCCAAATACATACTTTTGTGTATATGTTTTCCTTCTCCTCTGGAAGTAGCCATTCATTCTCCCAATTAGCATTCACAGACTAAATCCCCAACCACACAACAACATTGATTTTTAGCTATTTGGGACCTTATGCAGTTTTGTCAATACACTCACTCATCTCTTACTTTTCCTTTGAACCTGTTCCTTTTGCTGGCATAATACAGTGATACCCTTTGTCAAAGTTTTAGGAGAGAAATTAATGACAGACAAATTCTCAAATTATAGCTCAGCATCTTATAGGGCATTGGGTGTGCCATATAATGCCTAGACTCTTAGAACAGAACCTTATGAAAAAAATAATACATTTGTGCTGAAACACTGCACATTTTTTTCATAGACAGTCATTTTAGTTACAGCCCTGCTTCACCCCAATGACGTCACTGCCTACCACTGCCATTAGTCTGCCTACAACTCTGCTCATGAAAAACCATAGAGTAAGAAATGCTTCTGAGATTTTAAAGATGCACAGGGATGGGGAAGAGCTTCGCAGGAGAGGAAATGAAGAGACACCATTGCATTTCACCCATTAATGATGGCACTTACTGTACTTTTGAACACTATAAATAAAATGAGTTATATAGTGCTTTACTCTGTGTTTTTTTTTAAAAGGAAATGATGATACAATCATTGGCAGTGGCATCCAAAACTGGTATATAGAGGTTTACATTTCAAGTTAGCTATTGCACAAAAAGGCCTAAGCAGTCAATCTTGCTTCCTTTTGTCTGTTTTAATTTAAATGTAATAGAACCTAAGGAAGTGGTACCATATATTCAGGAGAAACCCACAAAATATCTTGCATGCTGTCATTCTGTAAAAGATATGGAGAGATTTCCCTGGACCCGTGACAGGTAATCATTTATACCTTGAAACATGAGCATTATTATCCTTCATATTGTAGTCACCAATTTCCTTGTGAAGCTTAGTGGAACTGTTGAACCACTTTCTTGCATCTTTATTTGATCTTCCACACTATCTAAATGGCCTGGGTTTTTTTCCCTCTGTGATTTCCCCTGACAGCAAACATCACAAGTTTATCATATCAGCAAAGAAGTTTTTGCTGCCAGCTTTTTGACCTTTACTTTTCTACAGAGATGTTGCTCTTCTGTTTACTTTTTGTACTACAGAGAACAAAATGCACAGAAAGAGGAAACAGAAGCTGAAAGGGTAAGGCAAACTCCCCTTAGCACACAGAAACAGGGGGTAGGGATGGGCAATAATTAAATTTTGCTTAGGTTTTGATAAGAACTTGGCAACATAGGCTGTTTTCTCCACATTCAGGATGGAAAAAATTGAATTGGAATATCAGAGAAATCAAAGGCTAGCCAAGTCTAGACCTTTGTATTCTTGACTCTTAAATACCTGGCACTGAATACCTGTGTGGCCATAGTTGCATTTTTTTTTAAAAAAACACAAAATTGTATTAGAGTACTTCTTAATACCAATACAAAATGGTAAACACCATTATCAAACACAAGAGAAACCCAGCCAACAATACAATCAGTTTTCCAGCACAGCTTCAATATAGTTTCCTTTCATTATTTTCCAATGAATTATTTGAAATTATCTTTTTTCCAAAATGTAAAGTATCAGATATTCTACAAGAAATCTTTCAAATATTTATACTGAAAACCAGGTGATATCAGAATGTAAGATATACTCTGTACAAAAGCAGTAAATACCTGTTATATTTCAAGAATAATACCAGTCCTTGTTCCCTAAGAACTTTAACACTTAAATGTTTAGTTTTTATCTTGATCCTCTCAAATCCTATAGTTCGCTCCTCCAAGAAAAGTTCCTTCTTCTACATGTTTCTGTTCCTTAGCTATAATAATTCCTGGCAGAGATACGATGTAAGACAATTTAATGATGCAAATGCTCAGTATTATTTGTAAAAAATAGTCTGCTATTGTTGTTAATATGCTGGGATGTGATTTTACCTATCATGTTCAATGACTATTCCCCAAAATCTCTTATTTGAGAGAAATATAGCCACATGTGAATTAAAATTACTCTCTCTTCATATTTTCCCTAGCTTGAATAATCACAGTGGTGCTAATATTGAATTAGATTTCAGCTGTCATCCCTCTGTTCTGAGTGGGCCCTCATCTTTAGCATTTATATGGTAGCAGGCAAGATCAACTCTGTGCTGGAAACAGCTGTGCTCATTGAATCTGGATGGTGCAAATAGGGGCATTTTCATAAGTATTGTCATTCAGTGCAAGTGCAGTCTGCATACATGATATATTTCATTATGCAGAACATGTATTCAATGCAAGAATTAAATTCTTCATTTATTTCATTCTGTGAGGAAGCAATAAGTAATTTTATTATTTTTTCTCCTTTTACTTTTAAAAACTGTTCAATTTATAGTTCAAAACTTATTCTGTACCTGTTTTTGTTTGTTTGGTACAATACACAGTATTATCGGTGCAGAAAACATTTATGCACAGAAATTTTATTTTTGGAATACAAAAGTCCGTATTGGAGATTTATTGTGGACAAAATTCATACATGTTATTTGCTCAAAAAACAGCATTTTCTGCATAGAAAATCGTATGTTTAATTCAAAATGCTATTTTATGCACAGGAAATTGTGTTTTCTGTGCCAAATAAACATAATTTTGGCACAGAATAAGACACAAACTTGCAAGATTCTTGTCAGCCCAATGTTCTCCTCATCAGGATTTCCCAATATGGTTGTTGTTTTTACAATTTTCCTAATATTTCATAGTTTATCTCCATCTGCAATTCTATCTAGTTAACATACATTCTTTTTTTCTTTTTAATTTTTAGAATTAAAGAGTTGTAAGGGGCCACCGAGTCCAATCTGTTGCGCCAACTCCACTGGCTACCAATCTGCTACCGGGCCGAATTCAAAGTGCTGGCGTTGGCCTTTAAAGCCCTAAACGGTTCCGGCCCAAGCTACCTATCTGACCGCATCTCTGCCTATGAACCCACCAGGAGTTTGAGATCTTCCGGGGAGACCCTGCTCTCGATCCCGCCTGCTTCTCAAGCTCGGCTGGTGGGGACGAGAGATAGGGCCTTCTTGGTGGTGGCTCCTCGGCTGTGGAACACCCTTCCTACGGACATTAGACTAGCACTATCTCTAATGGTATTCCGCAAAAAGGTGAAGACCTGGATGTTTGTGCAGGCGTTTGAGTAATTTAGTGCAATCTGGTAATGGAACATAGGAATGGAACAATGGACGACGAACCTGGACTACGCTTGGATGATGAGAAGATTGGGTACGGTTGTTTTTTGTAATAATTGTGCATTGTAATTGCTTATTGGTAATTTATGAATAATGTGTTAAGTCAATTGTTATATGTTGTATGGAACTACTGCTGTTTCTACTGTTTTTACTGTTTGTGAACCGCCGTGAGTCGCCTTCGGGCTTGAGATACAGTGGTATATAAGCAAAGTAAATAAATAAATAAATAAATAAATCTCCTGCTCAGTGCAGGATCCTTAGTGGGTAGTGGTCCAGCCTCTTTCTCTCAATATCTTACTGGCCAACTGAAAATTCTTAGCATCATAACTTTTCATGTTTCAAGTCACTTCTGGTCTCTTCTGGTGTGAGAGAATCAGTGCTCTACAAAGACATTATCCAGGGAACACCCAGATGTGTTGGAATCCTGAGGGGAAGCTTCTCTCATGTCAACCTGGGGTTCACAGGACTAAGGACATACATCCAACATATCATCAAAGTCCATTTTAGTTTTGGATGTGTTCTTTTATGCATCTGCTCCATCCCATTTCTACATTATTCTTTGTGCTATATTATTGTTAAATCCATAAAATTATTTGTCCAAGTTTGATATGTATTTTACAGCAAAGCACATTTTTCCTATGCTTTCAAAACAAACGTTTTGAAAAATTGGGAAGAGGGAAAAATTGAAAGGACAGCTGCATTTTGATCATTTGAGAAGGTAGAAATCAGCTGGAGACTGAATGCAGATGAAACAAAATGCTAAAGCACCCTTTGCCTCAACACTTGAAAGAACAGTTGAAGACTAGACAGAAGGTGGTGTTAAAGGGTCTTTCAGCACAATCGTTTGTTGTGCTGTTACCTCACCATAAATATTCACTTATTTCTCATCCCATGTTCACAGTGTTAACACCATTCCTCTTAAAACTTAATTTCTTTTGCTAGGATATTGCATTATACTAGTCCAGGTATGGATCAAATAACAAATTCTCTGATTGTGGTTCATTTATTGATTGTTGATTGATTGACTGAATGTATATCCCATTTTCCCCCAAAATGAGATCCAATATTCACCTACTCTTTCTCTTTGCCTTCTTCAGAGTTGGAAGTCCTTTTAGCAGCATTGGCACTGGAAAGATAGGGAGGACTTGAGAAACACAGACTTTTGGAATCAGTTTCTGCCAGTGACCCTTCGGCAAACTTTTAAATAAATTTTGAGCTGCAAAATAATGGCATTGTGCTGTACCCAATCCTACTGTAGTCATGCTTCCCTGTCTTCAACTGTCAAGATAAAGAGCAGTTGCTTCCAGAACCCTTGACTGAATATGTATGACTAGCAAAGCAGAGGGTAAAGGGGAGAGCAGATAACCCTTTTCATAAATTCTATTCAGGTTGTTAAAAAAATCTGTAAGTCTGACTCAATGAAAATCATAAGAAAAGTGAAAAATGGTGAAAATAATAACACTTTAATGGCTTTCAGGTGATCTCTAGAAAGTGCATAATGTTTTTATTTATTTCTGCAAAACTTACCCAACTTAACTATTTTGTTTCACATATGGATACTATTAGTTTTGTATAAAAATTCTGTTGTAGCATGTTGATCTTTTTTTTTTTTGTCTTTTTGTGATGTAGAAACCTATCCCTGTTCTGACCATGTTATTCTTGTCTGTGATGTCAAATTTTCTGTTACAGAAATAACGTCCAGGAATACACTCTTGTGCTAAGGCATAGATATATACATTGTTCTAGAGGTTCCAGACTGTGCACAGCCCAAAGACCTCAACGGTGGACCATGCAGAAGATAACATGGTAATGGCTGTGAAGGCAGAAGGAGGCTGCTACAGATTGAGAAGCCACTATTGTCGTGTTAACCATGCCACTGGTTGGGACCCTCACTCTGTGAAGACTGTGTGTTGATTGGCTTTGCACCAACCTTCACACATTAAAAAAAACACACAAGCATCTTCCAAGAACTTGGAAGGCCATATTACTTGGATAATGAGGGATCACCTAAGTAATAGCTTTACTTTGTGAGACAAACAATGAAGGAACTAGCCAAAGTGCTGAAACAGCTTGAACATGTTGCATCATTTCTTTAAACATCACATTAAAACCCAGAGGAGATTCATTAACTGAGATATACCTGTATTCAATTCATAGAACTTTATACTTGGAGAAAATGCAATACTTTCCCCAAATAATTTATCCCTTGACATTGTGATTACTGTGCTGAATTTCACTGCAGTAATGGCACAGCCATCTATTATTTCTTCTCTGTGATGTGATTAAAGACAATGTTTTCATTGTGCACTATGCTGACATTATCAGATGAAACATTTGAAAGGTTTTGTTCTACAGGAAGAGGGGATATTCATTTACCAGGTTCTCTCAGAATAATAATCCACCATTTGTAAACCTTTGTTTTAGCTTAAAATATCTTTGGAGGTCACATACTGGAGTTCAAACCCAGGTGGATCTTTTTGAAAGATACAGGATAGCTTTCCACATGAAGGTTATCTCTTACTCAAATCTATTAAACGTCCCTATGATTTTTTTTTCATTGATGGCATTGAGACTAAACCTGCAGTAATGCTGCACAAAGATTTTATGTACTTCAAGCATACTTTGGCTAGCATTGTGGGAAGGCCATACATTACAGGGAGTTACATTTCAAGGGCGCAGTCCTTCTAAGTATGATATATTGCCTTAAACATCTCACAATCTGCAATCCCAACATGCCATCTCCTTTCAAAAAGCTTCAATTGCTGAGAAGTTTTCGCTTCCTGAAGTTTCTACGACATTTTTCTGGTGGCATGAAGTATTTCTGCAGGAATGTAAATGTAGTCATTTTCTCTTTTCAATTTACTTTTTATGTTTCAGGGGCTTTAAGACAGTATAAGGAATATGCAGCAAAGGAATCCAGGCAAAGACAAGCACATAACCTCTAGCACTTTATTATATTATGCTGCATCTACTTTCCTCATATGTATTATATCCTTCAACATTTCACAGATGAAAATTGAGACAACAGTGAACAAAACACATCAGAGTATGGTTAAGATGGGAAAAGTTATTGTTGAGGAAGAAGTCATAAGCTAGGGAGGGCTGCAGCATTTTGCTATTGCCAGATACTCCAAGGAAGGACAAGATTTTACTCCTTTTTCTCCTTTACCTAGATTAAATGAGTGTGAACTCAACTTGCCACAATTGAAAGAAGAAAAGAAAGAATTTAGGACATTTGAAAAGCATTTGAATAGTGGGATGATTAATCAAAACTGTCCTTGCCAAATTGGCTTAGTTGGAAGATATGATGCACACATAACAATAAGGTCCACATTCACAACTTCACACTAGAGAATGAATCCACTTTAAATCTGGTTTCTGCCTCTTGCAGAATTCTAGGATTTGTACTTTAGTGAGGCTGTTAAAGGCTCTTCACGAAACTGCAAACCCCAGTATTCTGCAGGAGGCAGCAACTGGATTTAAAGTGGATTGATTCTCTAGTGTGATGAGGTGGCCAGGGAGAGAAAGAGAGATATTGCTTCTAAATGAATTTTATTCTTTTATGCCTTGCAGTCAATTTCACCTTACGATGGCTTTAAAAGTTTTATTGGCAAGCTATGTTCAGAGGGAATTTTGCTTTTGCCTTACCCCTGTTTGGGAAATTCAGATCAGTTTCTTATTACAAAGAATCAATTCCTCAAACTTTCCCAGAAGCCAGAGAGGGGGAAAAAACAAGTCTGGAGATAGAGCTCAAAATAGGCCAGAACTATTCTAGTATGTCAAGGATGCAACTTTATCTCTTCTTTCCATCTGATCCCAAGGGATCTGTTTCTGTCAGTAATGGGCTGGAAGAAAGTGATCAAATTGAAACTTAATCCAAGACCGAGGTGCTCCTGGTCGGTCAATTTGGGTCTGGGTGCCCAGATTTTGACTGTGGCCAGGTGTGCTTTTGCACAATTAAAATTAGTGTGCCAACTGCACCTGTTCCTTGAGAAGTCTGATCTGGCTATAGTGATACATTATTATGAATATCCCACTTTCCCCTCAACATTGGCACTCAAAGCAGCTCATCATTTAAAAGAACAATACAATTAAAACATACAAAAGCAAATATTAAAATAGGATTAAACTAATTACAATATTAAACCAGTATTTACCCAAAAAGAATAAAATGCAATTAAAAGATAAAAAGCTTTTTAAAAAGACTTCTGTTAAAACAATACAGAATCCTCTTGGCTGTTCTTTAAAAAATTTCTGTTTTAAAAGTCTTTCTGAATAAAAAGGTTTCTGCCTGCCACTGGAAGGGCCACAAGGATATACCATTCTAGAAACAAATAAAGACTTGTATTGTCGAAGGCTTTCATGGCTGGAATCACTCAGTTCTTGTGGGTTTTTTCGGGCTATATGGCCATGTTCTAGAGGCATTTCTCCTGACGTTTCGCCTGTATCTATGGCAAGCATCCTCAGAGGTGAGGTCCTCTGACCTCACCTCTGAGGATGCTTGCCATAGATGCAGGCGAAACGTCAGGAGAAATGCCTCTAGAACATGGCCATATGGCCCGAAAAAACCCACAAGAACTGAGAATAAAGACTTTTTTATTTGAACAGCCATGGGGTAAAATAGTGCCTCTACACTGTTAGAGTTAATGCAGTTTGGCATGTTCAGGAGCCATAGGAGTTGTAGTTTTGCAAGGTGTTTAGGTTCCTCTTGGTGCAACATCAAATTACAAATTCCAGCATTTTATAATTGAGGCAGGGCAATAAAACTGATGTCAAAATGTATTAATTCTACAACATAGATGCCCCTAAGTGGCTATGCAGAAAGTTTATTAATGGGGTAGGTGCTCATCATTTTCTGTTGTTTGTCTCATTGTTTTAAATTATTTTATATTTTTTGCAAAGTAATAACCTTTTGATATGATAACTTGTTTAACTGATTTAATTTTAAATTCATGTACTTTATTTTAATTCATGTGTGAGCCATTGACCACATTTGGGGGAAAGGCAGGATGTAGCTTAAATAAAATATAACACATAATCAGATACAAACTGTTAGGGATTCAATACTGTGGATATTAACATAGAAAGATATTCCATTGTTAATTTGTTCATCATAAATGCTTTTACCTTTGGATTTACTCTTTGCTTTGTGACCAGAAGTGCTGCAGAATTCGAAGAGGCACAAATGGAGGGCAAAAGGTAAAAACATGCCAAGAGGAAGGCACATGAAGCCAATCCTGACTGGACCACCTTCCACTTGAAAACCGATGTCCTCACTGTGAGAGAACATGTGGATCAATAATAAGGCTCCACAGTCACCTTTGGACCCACTGCCAAGAGGACCATCACCTTGGAGGACCATCATCCTCGAGCTAAAAGAGATCACCTAAGTAAGTAACTACTCTTTGCTTATTACTACCACAAAGAACTTGTAGCAGGCCTACTTCCTAGTGTAGGTGTCAAGGATCTTTATTCCAACCCAAGTATATAGGTTATTTAAGAACATCTGTATTTTGGGTGCCAGGAGTGAGCTATGAAAATGGCCACTTATGTATATTGGATGCAACTTTTATCCCTGTTTGCTTTATCACATGTAAGCCTGGCTCATGCAGACCTCATTGTTCATTATTAATACGCATTGTACCACAGAATAGTCAACCTGCATATTAAGGGAACATGGAAAGGAGACTACAGAACACTTCCGATTTACAGGATGTTGACTGTATCTAAAAATTTAATCAAGAAAACATTTCTACTAGTGCGGAAAATTTCCTGTCAAGTGCTGCTTGAAGACTTCTTAATTAAAAAACAATTATAAATCTTGGTATGAGAGGTGGAGCTGGCTCATTAAGAAACCTAGAATAGAATACACATAGAAACCAATTTAAAGAAAGTTGTCAGAAACTTGCCCATAAGCCACCACTATCTAAAAAGTTATTGAATAAATACAATATAAATGCTGGATTTTCAAAATCAGGCTTACTCATCACCAAACTCTGAACAATATCTAATCTTAAATAATCATAGCAGTGACTTGCCTTAAACTTACTTCTGTCTGCCCAGGTGTCTTTGTTATAAGTTTTTAATAGCTTTCTGTCTGATCTCCTCTACTCAAAAAAAGTTAAAACTCTCGATAAAGCAGAGTTTATTTTGTTTAAACATACAAACATACAACCTCATCACACAAGGAAGTTTCAGTGTCTTAGGATGCTTCTGCCTCAGTTGAGCCTTGGAATCCCATGCCTCCCATAACATGATGTGGCCTCACTTCTGGCAGGGCTCCAAGCTTATCTGAAACAGCAATGTCCTACAATGTTGCACCGCCTCCCCATGTCCCATTAGTCCCAACACATTCATGAGGTCCATGAAATCAATTTGCCAGCCTCTATGGTAAATCGGGGGACAGGGGGCAATCCTGGCACCCTGCATCCCGCCTCACTGGTAGCTTAACCTTCCCCATCAGATGTGGGGAAACATTGTCATGTAGCTTTCCCCCACAGTAGCCCTGTTGTTCCTCATCAATGTGATGAGGTTAATAATCACTTCTAAGGTTTTTCTGTACTCATGTAGATAAACATAGGAGGATTCAATATCCATTTTACTATCATGGTTGTTATTATCTGGAGTCAAATCAGCATGTACTTACGGTAATTCTATGAATGAGAAACTTCCAAGATACCTGGTCATCAAAGATCCTGTTCAACTCTTGCAATCTCAGGGTTATGGCTTTCTTTACAGAGGCCCCATCCACACTGCCATACAATGCAGTTTCATAATGCAGTTTAACTACACTGAATGGCATTACATCAGTCTACACCATTATAAAATGCAGTTCAATGTAGTTAAACTGCATTATGAAACTGCATTATATGGCAGTGCAGATGAGTCCTGAATAAAGACATTTAGTTAAGCTTAAATCCCATTGACTTACACTACTGGCAAATTAACAGTTGTACAAATGATTTAAATGGAATATAAGGACTAGTACATATGACTAATAACATGTTCCAAATTTGCCCTGAATGAAGGCAATAATGGAAGACATCAGCAGGCAGATTTTCTGTAAGTGCATTTTTTTTTCATCCACTACAGTATAAAGTATTGCTGCTATCAATTTTAAGAAAAGCCAAAGATGGAATCAGAATCGAGCCCATTTGGGATGATTTCCACAGGTGAAGAAAACTTCCCTCCATCTCCATAAAGAACTTAAAATTAATCCCAGACAATGCTTCACTCAGGTTTCAGATATTTTAAAGGAAGAAAGACTGTTTCCAAAGTAGGGGAAAAACAGGTTTAGGAGGGAAGCAGCAGGAGAGTGTGTGGCTATGTGACTATCATTGCAACATGTTTTATGAGACATTTTCCAATCACCAGATTTGAGAACATATTGCTGTTTTGTCAGTTGCTTCCTTATTCTTAACACATTGATTGATTGATTGATTGATTGATTGATCTGTTTGATTTACATTCCACCTATCTCTCAGGTTGAGAGCCAAGGTGACTTCCTGAGTATTTCAGATTGGTTATAATAAAAGAACAATAAATTATACATGTTGACATACCCATAAAATTATTTATGTGATTAAAATACCAGCTAAAACAATTTAAAGACACCATATTTAAAGCTTTGGGGATCTAGTTTACTTAAAAAGTGCAGATTTGTGGTTTCAAATAGTGACAACATATTAAGCTTTTTGAATGAGTTTAACTTGCTTAGTATGTTTTATTCCATTTAAGTTGGAATTGCTTTAACTTGGTTAATATATGCAACCCCTGAAGGTCATGATAAAGGATGTCATATAAGTATGAAATTAATTGATTAATTGATTAATTAATAACATTGTATTATGCCAACAGTTTGTTCGTACACATATGGAAATACTCATGGATGCATAGACACAGGGAGAGGCACACACTCACAACCAATCTATCTATCTATCTATATTATGGTGGATGACCAGCCATTGTTTGGAGGACAGATGTAGGGAGAAATTATCACTGTGGTGCAACTACTACTTATTAGTCAGGGTGGAAAATGGTTTGGAAGCAATTTTACCTGTCCTCCTAAGACCCTTTTTATTTACAACAACTACATGGATTGGAAATCACCTATACCTGGGTGCAGTTTTAATCCTTGTTTGGGTCATGTTGGGAGAACAAAGGACCTGTCCCAGGACACACCACCATCAGAACAATAACAATAGTGTTATTTCTTGGAAAAAGAAGAAGGAAGCTCCTAAGTTTAGAAGCGTTCCATTACTGAGTTCTCATTTTTCCAGGATTTGAATCTGCATGCAGGACCTCCATGTCCCATTTGGAAAATTGTTTCCATGCATAGAGGGAGAAACAAACAGCAATATCAGAGGCAGAGTAGAAAGAACTGGATTTATAAGGACTGAACAAGATGCTTCTTTTCAAAAAAAAAAATCAGTTGGACATGGTTTGCATATGATTTGATGGACATTAAAAAGAAATTCCATAGCAATTACACCCCAGACTGCTAAAAATTTAA
Organism: Anolis sagrei; assembly: GCF_037176765.1. Taxonomy (NCBI): domain Eukaryota; kingdom Metazoa; phylum Chordata; class Lepidosauria; order Squamata; family Anolidae; genus Anolis; species Anolis sagrei. The sequence goes on from NC_090025.1 coordinate 167,887,449, forward strand.
AAATAAAATGGAGTGTAAAAAAAGTCTTCAAGGCATGTTATCTTTGGATAAGTCTGCCAAAATAAATTGATGCTGAGAGAAGATGTAAAAAGATGCAGAGGGAATGATGCATTGTGATCATTGCAGACCTGTGAAACAGAATGCAAAAATGAGCAGAATTGGCAAGAAGGCCAGTAGGCTTATATGTGTAAAGCATTTCAATCCAAAAGGATTTGGAAAGTTTCAACATTGATCCAGGCCCAATTTGCTTGTCACCACTTCTTTTTACATTATTTCCAGAAACTAGATGAGATGTAACAAAAGAGGCAGAATTTAACAGAGCCTGGATTTCATCTTTCCCCTTCAGAGCTGTGGAACAAGGATCAAGTGGACTTATCTCCTGTTATCACTTCCCTTTGATTGCAGGGGTTGGTGGACCTGGGTCCTATCTGCCATTTATTTCTATGGTTACCTGCAGAGATGTGATCTTTAAGGAACGTTTCATTATATAGGAGGGCACTTCAGAGTCTTTTTGATTTCTAACCCTCCTATTTTTCTGAGCTCCTTTTCTTCCTATGATCCACAGAACGTAAAGAGATGGGGAGAAGAAGATGAAACCAGTATCTAGGGACAGAGCCAAAGAATGTCCCAGTGTACTATTATGATAAAAAAGATCAGTTCCACAAATTACTCAGCCAATTTGCTATGGTAGCATTCCTTTATGTGTACATTTCTCTGTGTTTCCTTGTCTTTATTAGGACAAATTAATACTTAGTATATGCTATGATTTCTGAGTTGCACATCACAGAACCTCGGATTGGCCATTAAAGGAAATTCAGTTTATGTTTGTGTGTGTGTGTGTGGGGGGGGGGGGGGGTGCTTGAGAAGTGGAATACAGTGCTAAATTCTCAGAAATTTAATTAAACATGGGAGGATCCCAACATACTTACTAAATTAAAGCAGTGTGACTTGTGCTAGAATTTTAAGCAACTCAAAGGCATGTTGGGAAAGAGAGGTAGCTGAAGGAATTCAGAAAGAGATAATATTTCCAAAATAGGAGTAACTGGAATGAACTAGCCGCAACTCAATTGAAAAGCTGCAGAACAAGAGAAAACATATGAGCAAAATCACAATCTTATGATCACTTTCTTCAGAGTCAGTGACTGAATAATATGAGACTTACTTTTGTGAGCAGATTAGCCATCTCATGAAAAAGAAGTCAAAAGCAGGTACACACTTACATTATATTTGCATGTGTATTTGTAAATATTTTTAAAAGAAATGCTGTTGTTTAAGTCCATACATGGAATTATATTTTCTTTTTCCCACATGAGGAATTTTATTTAACCACTTAGAAATCAAAACTATGTATTGTGCCAGAAATTAGTAAGGATGCAGAATGGGGGAGAAATAAAGAGAAAGCAATGTATTTCAAAATGAAAAGGTGTGCTCTTGAAAATAATCAGAAGCGTGTTTTGTCTTTTCACATTAAAGTAAAATGTTCACACAGAGATGCCTGCCATTACTCCAAGTGTTTGTCTAAAGGTAGGAGTGCAAATTCCCACAAACCAAAGAGTCCTGTTCTAGCACAAGAGTTCTTATGCACATGTTGAAACATGGATATGAAGATGCACCAGATGCTTTGTTCAACCTGAAACAAAAGCTACAATAAAATACATGTGCATATACTAATAATAATCATTGTAAGTCCCTGTTCTACATATGAAAATTAAGGAATTGTTCTCAGTGTCAGTCTGTCAAAAGTACAATCATGATATTTCTGTTGATGCAAGACCTGTGCTATCTGTTATCCTGCTGAACCCCTACTGTTTGCAATTATGAATTCATCAGCATCCTATTGCTCAGCTATATTAATTAATAACTTTCTACTTTATTATTCTAGTACCTTGTTTCTACCCAACTGTTTTTCCTCATTATTAGTCAAAAGTGTTTTTTTTTAAAGAGGCCAACTTTACAGCTTCTTAGTCTCCCTATACACTTGTGAGCACAGTGTTGTCATGTTCCATATTCATTTCCCTTTTCATAAGTCCTGAGTTGACAAAATACATTTCCAATGTTGTTGTATGATTAGAGCTTGGGGAAAAGTTACGTTTTTGGTCTACAACTCTGAGATGACTCCTGGCAGGAAGGCCACGCTAGTTGGGCATGGGGTTCTGGGAGTCATCCAAAAAAGTAATTTTCCAAGCTCTGTGTACAGTCGTGTGGAAATTTAATTATAAAAGTTTTGTGGCTAGAATTTAAATAAGATTAGGATAAAACAATGGGAATGCAGCTACTGTGCCTCTAACCTAAATCACAACTAACACCACTTCACACTAAACATCCACTATAAGAACAAATCATTTCTCACCAATGTACTGAAAACTCAATCTTTGTGAGACACCTTGAATGCCACTCTGAAAGAAGAGAGACATATAAATAAAATAAATGAATTACATTTTTTCTTCTTGAAGGAAGTAACTAACAATTTCAGCAGTATTTTTCTTGCTGCAAGGGTTTTCCAAAATTGCACAGTTTGGGAAATCTAGTCACAGTTTGAGTCCTATTGTAGTCAAACTTTGCACAGGAAACAGCATATTGTGTGCGGAAAAATATATCTTTGCACAGAAACTTTAGTTTCTGAACAGGAATTCCTATGGGTTTATGAAACTAAAAAAACACCTTTATTTTCAACCATTTAAAATACTTTTTAATCCTCTCCCTATCCATATGTTTCAGGCATGTATACTTCACACCTCAAAGAGGTGAAATATGTGATATATCAGCAATATATTCTCAAGAAAATTCACATGTATATGTTCAGTATAAATACACCTCATTTAAAAGATTAGTTCAGGAAGTGCTCTTGAACTCATTGTATAGTTTTCCAATTTCAACTTCAAATGTACCCAGCATTCTTCCCCCAAAGATCCCCATGGTATCTACTGCTAATGCTGGAGTCCAAAGTTTTCATGTACCAAAGCCCCTTGGGGATTGTTTCATGAGGAATGAGGTTCACTCATTTTTCCAGTGACAACTGTCTTAGTTTGTGTTCAGCAGCATTAATGGCCACATAAATGTCAACTGATTCACCGGTAACTATTCTCTTGCTGAAGGGAATGAAGCACCTTTTCAGCATATGTCAAATGTTGTGTAGATCCAGTCAACAAGTATTTCTCAACTCCTGCCATTTGTATAGGGTAAACTGAGACAAAAGAAATAGGTGAAGATTGGAATTAGGGAAATGGAGAGAGGACACTGAAGCTTTGGAGGAGTCCAGTGTATGTATGCTGCCTTTGCATGTGAAAATTAGGGGAAAATGCTTATGTCCACACATGTCCATCCTTTCACACTTCTGACTCTAGCCTTTCTTTTCCTAAGTTTGCAGCATTGAGCAGCAAAGTCTGAAGGGTATTCTGTTCATGTTTGCTCCATTGACAAGTAGAATCTTCTTCAACATCGAACAAGAATGGGTCTTGCTAATCACATTTATGGCTAACATCTGTTTGGTAATATATTATTCAGGCATAGTGTCAAATTATGCCTGTGTGCGTCCTTTTATAATAATTGTAGTTACAGGTAGATACTAGGCTTGGGTAACCACAGAAAAATTTGGTTCTAAACTCGTTTCATTTTTAGGGGGCCCTTGCGTTTCATTTTTTAAAGAATTCCGAAATTTTCCTTTAAAAAAGTTCGAAATATAAAAAATTTCGTAAAATTACGAATCGATTCGTTAATGGTGGACGCGATTGTGCAATATGCTAAAAAAAACCTCCAAATGGGACAGGGGAACTTCTGAAGCTTCTCTTTCCCTCTGTTGTTGACTGTTGGTGTGATAATTTATTTTTTATCACTGATAAAACAAACAACAACTATAAAACTTGCACCAGACATACGGAAATAATTACGAAACAATTTCAAAACAATTTCGAAACAATTTTGAACCAATTACGAATCATTTACGAAACAATACAAAATAAATTGGAAAAATTGTTTCAATTTTTAATTACTCCTCACAGTAGTCCTGCATGGCTCAATATTGGATCGTAAGCTAATTTAAATACGAATTAATAACGAATTATGAAATTAACGAACGAAACCGCCCAAGCCTAGTAGATACTGGTGTCCACTATCCAGTACCTTCATCAGCAACAATGTCCTGCCTTGGGCACCTACTTCTCTTGAGCCCCTGTGGAAATTTAGTGACCAAAGAACATAGTCATGGGACCTCATCACATTTTAACTTTAAAAAGCTTATTCAGTAGGCATTCCACATTTATTTTACAACAGGATGCATACAGAATCATAACAGAATGCATATACCTCCCCATCACATAAATTTCTTATTGTTTAAAGTAATCCCGTTTGACTCATCACATCACAGAAGCTTTGCTCCTCCCAATTTGTTATAATTTCTGCATATATCACAGAACATGTAGATCTTGCATCTGTGCAGTAGAGAGCCACTATACTGTCATTTGGTACAAACCAGCTAATAGCAATTACTATTGTGTTGTAGGAAGGTATTTTGAGGTATTTTCCTGTCAAATTCTTTTGAAAACACATTAAATAAAAAGACTTCAAAGTAGAAATTACAGAGGTTTTCTCTCATCATATAGTTAGAGACAAATGGCAATGGCTCTTTTCATGAAAAATCCCGGGATCCGCAGGGACTGCCCACAGACACGCCCCCAAAGGAGAAGTCACAACATGGGGAGGAATGCTTACTATTTCACCAATCACACAAAAAAGCAGCACATTTCATGTGATTTATATTTTAAAACATGATAAAAAATCCCATAACCAACATGGTGTTTTGAGATGATTTTAAATAACTGATTTTAAAGTAGATGTAACTGATTTTAGTGATTGTGTATATTTATAGTTATTTTATGTGCTCCACCCTGAGTCCCCTTTGGGGTGAGAAGGACATAATATAAATGTTTCAACACAAACAAATAAATACCCAAATACTCCATTTCTGCCACCTTTTGCACACGGTTTCCAATGGATTGATGTCAACAGGGAACAAACGTCATTTGATGGGACCTGTCGAGATTCATATGCAAATGAACTCAGAAATGGTCTATCACTTAATGTGATCAGGTCCATGGTCACACATCATTCACTTACATTGCTGCAGCCAGATAACTCTATATCCAACTTTGCTAAATTGAGCAACAAGATTTGAAGGGGGATTCTCTCCACAGATCGTCCTCCTCTTTGAGCAAGCTTTTGAGAATGCAATGAAATAATATGCAATGGAACAGATAATATGAAACTATGAATGATGAACATGGAATGGCCAGATGATGTTGCTGGAAAATGATTTTAACAAGATGACATTGGTGACTACATGTTTTAATGGTTTTTATATATGTTTTTATATTGTTATGTTGACTGTTTTAATTGCACTTTTATGAATGCATGGTATTGAATCATGCCACTCTGTTACCCGCCTTGAGTCGCCGTATGGTTGAGAAAGGTTGGCTATAAATGTCGTAAATAAATAAATAATAAATAAATTGGCTTTTCTGATAAGTAGAATCCATTTTAAGATCTAGCCCAGGAATGATGAAGAAAGCAGCCATGGAATCTACTGGTATTATGTTTTCTCCATTCCAGAGCAACTACTTCATCATGATACTAAGTCTGCTCTGTGGCTGGAAAAAAAGAGTCTAAACTCATAATATATATGCAAACACACACACACACATATATAATCCCTGTGGTACAGATTGTTTTATTTTGGATAACATGGATAATAAGGATGAGGATAAAGGAGATACAAATAAAAGAGAAGGGGAAAGCATGCTGCCAGCATGGAGCCCACCAGAAGTAGTCCAGGGTCATTTGATGGGCTTCAGGGACTTTGTGCCAGCAATTTGCTGGCAGTGCAGAGAAGCGCAGAAGACTCCATGTGATGAGGTTGCTAGTCAACAAAAAGAGAAGCCTCATCAGACTTGGGGCATACATCTTTGCTTATTTCATTCTTGTACATGAAAAAGAAAGAAAGAAATCAAATTTTCTCCCCATGCAACAAGAATTTATGTGCATTTGCTTGATGGTTTTTCCCATTTCAGCGCTTCCCTGCCCACTTTCTTTTATAGAGTTCCCGCTATGTTTGTGCAGATTTTTGTTTGAGAAATTCTTCCTACAACCCATGTAGGCTAAATATTAGTATTTTCATTCAAAGTACCACCCTAAATATGGTTTTGTTTCCCTGTATCCAACTACAAGTAAACAAAAAATTACTTTCAAATGACAAAAAATGGATTTTCTGTATGAAAACTATTACTCAAGATTATGAGTTAAAACATTTAATTGAATAACATATTATGGAGAGGATAGATTTCTAGAAATAGAAATATATTATTTGGTAGACATCTGACATGATTTTAAGGCAGAAGGCAGGCCAATCAATTTAGAGCAAGAAGGAAGCTGCATAAAATTAAAAAAATATATTAATGTAGTAAAGGAGATCTACAAGTAAACAGGAAGAAAAGTCTGTTCTGTACTCTGCATGGTGATAGATTATCAGGTTAGAAGTCAGCCAATAGATGGTTGCAACTATAATCTGATTTGCCATATTTAATTTTTGGCTGGAGTTGCTCTTCTTTCCAGTAGATTTAGCTGCCTTTATCCCACAGTATGTATTTAAATCATGGTGGTTGCTAAAAATCCTGAAGGTCCAGCAATGCAGAACATCTTATCTAATTGGGTTTTGAGACAGCCTGAACAATATTGAAGTAATGCATCTTAGGGACTCATCAGATGGGATGATTTTAGTGTCTTAGGATGCTTTCACCCCATCTGGGGGACAGAGATCAATGGCAAACATCACACAATGTTGTATGACATCTGGCATAGGTCACACCCCCAACTAGGGTGAAAGCCTTGCTGGGCACTTCCACCTCAACACAGGAAGCTTCCCACATTGTGCTAGCTCCAATAAAGGCAACACACACCCCTCACAATGGTGGTACTTTCCCCATGTAATAGGGAAAGCATTGCCAAGAGGGTGCTGTGGGTGGGGTGACAGATTTGTCCTGCTGCCCCCTCTCTCCTCACAAAAGTCCAGCAAAGTGGGATGCTTCACCAGGGCTTTCTGATGAGGTACTTAGGCTATATCTACACTGTAGAATTAAAGGATTTTTGCACCACTTAAACTGCCATGGCAGCTTTACAAGATCTTCAGCCTTCTCTGACAAAAATTGCCAGTGCCTCACCAAACTACCATTTCCAGGATTCCATAGAAATGAGCCATGACTGTTAACATTGTGTGAATCTGCATTTTTTCTTCTACAGTGTTAGATGCACCCAACATGTTCTTTGGCATAGTTAACAATTCCATAGTAAATGACAGAAAACTATGTGTGTATAAACTAGCAAACTATATTTTGGCACCCTTGGTCCATAATTGTTATTAGCATGCTTCCATTCACTTCCCTCAACTGTGCTGGAAGGAATGTTTTTTGAAAATCTCTTTCTCTGATCACAGATAATTTTACAACTCAGGAAAAGTTGAATTTGTGGCCAATATGCTAATCTACTGCCTCTTTTACTGTGATGTTATGAAAAACTTTACTGAATCTGCCTTAATTAAATTGCCAAGGTGTACAGATTCTTATTCTTCTTCCTCCTCTCTGATGAAAAGGCTTTGATTACTTTTAATATCACTAGATTTTGTGCAGCTACACGCACTAATCAATAACCCTGTGTAGAAGTCAGCACCTTTTCCCACTTGACAGTCTAGCCTGTTTTATTCTTTGCCTTGTCCATTTCTTTTAATTAAATCTGACATGGTATCCCCCTCCATCACCCACCCCATATAGTATTGGCCATAAACCATAATAAAGACTGAATCAAAACATCTAGGACCATCAAGTAAAACTAAAATCTGAGAAGAATCAAAGTTAATAATGCTATAAAATCCAATGAAAGCTTATTCTTAGATTTGCTATCAAATTTGTTATGGATTATGGGCAAGTCTCACTCTTTCAATATTTCAGATACGGCATATGGCTATTCGGTGGTTAAGAAAATTTGTCTCTGAAATACAATGTTCATTATTTGAGAAGTCCGATTTTAGGATTGCACAATTGATTAACTTGTAAAAATTAATAGAGAAAGTAGAAGAAACAGTAACTGTTCAACTATGATTATATCTGACTCCATCAAGCAGGAAAGTTGAATAAGATTTCCCCAAGAATTTCAGAAAAAATGTTAGAAAGGTGAAGCAACAAGTACACATATTTATCACACATGTTGTTTGTACTTAATAATAAAAAATAGCTTTTTTGTTTTACAAGAGACTAAAAAATTGTAGACCATTTACATGGCAACTTTATTTTGCTGTGTAAATGGTATAGTGGAATCACAAGAAGCTAAATTAATTATCTATTTATGAATAGTGGCACAACTGCATATTTATAATAATGGAGGAAAAACATATCTTCCCAGGAAAACAGAATAGATGCATAGGACACAAGTTAAGATTCACATTGTTATTAGACCAAACAGCGAAAAATTTCCATCAACAGCAATGTTCTGCCTGAACCACTGACATCCTTGTTACCTGTATGCCTCCCATGGATTTAAAGTGGTCTAAAAAGTACAGGTTATGTTCCAGTATCCAAACATTTAAGGAAGCAGGTATTCTTTTAGAACTACCAGGATATTCTGGCTGCCTGGGTAGAGGAAATCATCTTCATGCCACCAGATACAACCAGATATGGCTTGGCTGCCCCCCGACCATTATATGGCCATGCAGACTGTCCACTTGGCAGAGAGGTAGGTTGCATATATTTGAAAAGGTGGATAAAGTGTAATTTAGCTATGCTGGAGGAGAGTTATGGTCCACCAAGTTCATGTAGGATCTTAGCTTATGAATATTCCTTGCTTCCCTATTGATTAATTGACTGAATGTATATCCTCCCTTTCTCTCAAGATAGGATCCAAAGCACCTTACAATAATTAAGTACATACATTAGTTTACAGAAGTTTTAAAATACGGTTTATAATTATTTATTTATTTATTTACTTTGCTTGTATACCGCAGTTTCTCAGCCCGTAGGCGACTCAACGCGGTTCACAACAAGAGCAAAAAAGTCAATCGTACAATATACAATATTTAAAACCATTAACAGCATAATATACAAAATAATGACACATCAATAACAACACATTAACGTCTCGTAACTAAAATGGTGATCCAATTCGTCATCCATAATTCCGTTTCCTATATTCATCGTTCAATTGCACTATTTATCTGAACGCCTGTTCAAACAGCCAGGTTTTTAGTTTTCTTCGAAACACCATTAACGAAGGGGGTGATCTAATGTCCATGGGAAGGGCGTTCCACAGCCCTTTAATTACAATTTTAAAACTCGATTAAAAGCAGTTAAAATGCTAAAAACATATTTGAAACATAATTTCTAGTAGAAGCTTAAAAATTGAGCACACTATTTCACATACATACATATACTACTTCTCCATAAATAAAATTCAACTTAGGAGCAGCCACAGAGAAGACCCACTCCAAACATGCCTCTGAAAGGGGTGGAAGTACTTCTAACCAGCTCTGTCAATTTAACAGGGACAGAGAAGAGGGATACATTTTGGGTTAGGCCATAATGAACATTCATGTTCCGCTTTTTAGCTCTCATGTGAGCAGGCTATATACCCACATAGACTTTTGTAGACTGGGTGCATGCTGTGGTCAGCTAAGAAAGATGGTTTTAGCATGCCAGTCATCAGAAGAAGCACCACGGGTGAGCCATCTGACACATATTGGATTATATGCATGGTATCTATTTGCTCTGCATTCCTACACACAGCCTCTGTCATGAGTCTGATCAACCTGGTTGCAAGGTGACAGCAAAATATATAAGGGGAACTGCCATGAACCTTTGGGAGCCATCTCCAAAGCATTGATGAAAACCATCCTGAGGCGGTGAATCATTTCTTCATAAGGATGCTTGACTTACACTGTTTCTCACTGAGTTCACATCACATCTGGTGCCTGAAGGATACATAGCTCTTATGAGAATGAGGAGGGGAAGCGTGGGGAGAAAGAAGAAAAAATGCTTCCTCGTCTTGTACAACTCTTTGGAGAAAATAATAGCTTTCTTCAAACCAGATGGAGTGGGTTTCATGTGACATTAAATGTCAATCTTCCCTTCTGCCAAAGAGCAAAGATTCTCAATCTTTCTCCCCCATCTAAACTCTTGATATACCACTTGATCATAAGTCATTGGCAATTCCATTAGGAAACAAGAGAAATTGTAGACTGGGTTTCATCTGCCTCTCCTTTACCCCTCCCTTGTGCTGATAAATTGCTTTTTCCAACACCTGTCCCTAATTTCTATGACAGAAATATGGATATGCCTGCACTGTATATTAAGTTCTCAACCATCTTCTTGACTGCAAAGATAGCCCTTCTCAATCATAAAACACACCTAAGGTCAAAAGTTCTGTCTTCCAAGCTAAGCTATCATCTGTTCCTGCAGTTCTCACATATCCATTGTTCTGACTTTGAATTTCCCCTGTGCTTTCCTACCAGGAAAAATGCTATTTATATCCATGGCAACATTTGCTAATTGTGTTCCCTTGATTCTTGAATCTTCCATCTCTTCTAACTCTCACCTATCTATTGTGTAAGCTGTCAATCCACTGAACATCCCCTTACCCCAGAATGAGCTGTCTTTGTCACCCTGGTGATTAACCTAACTCTTGCTCAAAGTTATACACCCCATGGATTTATCAGGAGAGATTTTCACTGACTCAAGTTGATCAGTTATTTGCTAAAGGAAATTCCTGCCAGTTCTTGCCATTAGAGAGAATAGATATAACTTCACTTCAGATGCTGACTGTTTCAACAGTAAATCCTCTTCCATTAAAGCCCTGGGATTTGTAGTTCCATTTATAGCAAATAATTTACCGGAAGCCTTTCACCAGGAACCATTCCTGTGAATCTTTGAAGGGAAGCCATGATGATTTTTCTTTATATTTTAAAAGATCTGCATTCATAGAGCAAATAATTCCTCTCTACAAAGTAGATAAACTTTGGGCCCTTCTACACGTGCATCAAAACCCAAGAGGAAATGAGTTAAAGGTGGTGGTGAGGCTAAATTACATTTAGCCAAAGTGTGAGAGGAATCAGGAGGAACTGGGTTAAGGGCTGGAAAACATGTGTTTAAAAGGTGTCCTTTAAACCCGATTCTTCCTGAGTAACATGCACCTTTCTATGTCTGTGTTTCTCAGCAGTTATGGAAAACATAACCTTGCCTTCCTTCCCCCCTGTGAGGACTTCTTCAGAGCACATTCATTTCGGAAAAGCCTGAGACAGCTGATCAGCTGTCAAACTGAGACACAGGTGGATTGGGGAAATAACAGTGGAAAGCAAACACAACTCTCTCAAATTCTGTCTTTTACACTTTGTTATGTTAAACAGAGCTTGAATGAACAATTGGGGGAAGACAGAGATCCGAGAGAATTTTTTAAAAAACAAATTTTCTTTGCTATGTGTTGAACCTCATATGCACATATGTGGAGTGATTTTTTTTTTTTTTAGAAAACCACCTTCCGCTGGAAGTTCCCCCATCTGCCCTCCATCTTAATCCACCTCAAAAAATTAAAAAAAGCCAGCTGTGAGAAAATTATTGCATAAGGAAGAATGATGGAAGAACAGCAATAGCGGATCTTTTAATTGATTTTCTCCATCAATGAAATCACAATTGAAGCACAATGTGACTGCGGGACAAACATAACATTGTGAAATAACCTTCATCCTGCCACAATTGCACCTTATCAGCCTTGTGTGATATAGTTCATACTTTCCGCTAGGAACTCTGATTGGTGAGCACATGTTCCTTTTAAGATTAACACTGGGGCACCCAACACCTCCAGGGGATAGTCACTAGCAAGTATGTTGGCAGCAGGGTAAGGCTACTGAGGGTCGCTTCCTGATCAGCTCTCATAAAGCGATTATGCAGGACCTTTCTAGTTCCCTAAGCAATGAAACAGGAATAAGGAGGGGGGGAGGGTAGCAATACATAGGTTTTCTCTTCACAGCAACAGAAAAAGTCAATAACTATGGGAGAGACAACAGCAGCCACAAAATACTACACACTGGTCAAGGTCATCTGTGAGGTTGCATTTAGCAAGCATTTTAGAAGCAAGCTAACCACTTGCTTATGTTTATTGCATGGTAACTTGGTGAGCAATATTCTCCCTTCCAGAGCATTTATGTATGGTTTAAGTAGCAACCTACATGATTACCAGGGCAATATTGTTTTCTATTTCTGGGACCTGTTTCTCTCAACAGCACTTAAAATGTTTAAGTCCCACTGTAAAGTGTGCTTATTTTAGTCTTTAATCAATATCCTTGGCTGTCTGACCCACTACAAAAGTTAATTTAACTGAGTTCAGTGGGTCGTGCACTCAAGTGAACAGGTGCAAGATGACAGTCAAAGGGCAACATTTAACAAACACTGTTTATGCATTAAGATAGATAGAGAGATAAAATGCCCTGCTGCATGTTTCACCCCAAATCTTAGCAATTGGTGGTGGTGTTTGCACAGGAAAAATAAGTTGTTGCCTCTTGGTGTAAAATCAGATATCACAGAAGAAAAGCAAAATATAGGTGATAAATTAAACATTGTTTAATCAATCTGTTGCTTCTGGCGTGAGAGAATTGGCCATCTGCAAGGATGTTTCCCAGGGGATGCCCAGATGTTTTGATGTTTTACCTCCCTTGTGGCAGACTTCTCTCATGCCCCTGCATGGGGAGCTGGAGCTGACAGATGGAGCGCATCCGTGCTCTCCCTGGATTCAGGTCTACAGTCCTGCCGGTACAAGGGTTTCATCCATTGTGCCACTCGGGGCTCAGTTTCTTAATTCACTCCTGACAAGAAAAAATATCGATCTGTCTAAAACATAAAATCCAAATATATCCCATTATATTTTAAATTATGGTGGATAACGTATGGTTCAACAGTGAATATAGCCTTTTGGTCCTGTATTTGGAGAAAAACAGAAACAAACAAATAGTCCTTAAGCCCCTATTTTGGGGATCATACTGACTCTTCTACCAGAGAATGGGTGCCCTTCTACTTATAGTCTCCTTCCTATTGTGATAGGAAAAGGTGAAGACTGTTTGCTACTCAAGCTTGCAGAGTGGGGAAAAGCATTAGCAATAAAATGTGAAGTAGCTCCTGCAAGTTTGGTGCATGTGCATGTCCAATATCCATCCTAAACAAACAAAAAGTCCTAATCTTGGCAAATTGTTCAAAAATGAAACAAACATATTTTTCTTTTTTTAATTAGAATTTTATTAATTTTATATAGATTACAACGAAAGAGTGAGAACAATAAAGTATAGGAAAGTGAGGAAATGAAGAAAAAAAAAGAAACAAAAAAGTATACCAAAATCCCAAATAACCCCTAAAAAAATTCTACAAATATACACAAAAAACACACAAAAAAAAAGAAAAACAAAAAAATGACTTCCATTCCATCTTCTTGGATCATATCTTCTTATTATTCAAAAATATAAAATAAGTTCAAAAAGAAATTGTCTGTCTTGCTTCTTATTTTCCCAAATTGTCCAGATATTCATGGAGATTATCCCAATTCATTCTTCTTAGTATCATGCCTGTAATTTTCTTCAACAAAAAAGTCAATTCGTCCATGTGACGCCTGAATGGGTGACACCTGGCTCGAGAGCAGTACGTGTGAAAAAGATCTTGGAGTCCTCGTGGACAACAAGTTAAACATGAGCCAACAATGTGATGTGGCGGCAAAAAAAGCCAATGGGATTTTGGCCTGCATCAATAGGAGCATAGTGTCTAGATCTAAGGAAGTAATGCTACCCCTCTATTCTGCTTTGGTTAGACCACATCTGGAATACTGTGTCCAATTCTGGGCACCACAATTCAAGAGAGATATTGACAAGCTGGAATGTGTCCAGAGGACGGCGAGTAAAATGATCAAGGGTCTGGAGAACAAGCCCTATGAGGAGCGGCTTAGGGAACTGGGCATGTTTAGCCTGAAGAAGAGAAGGCTGAGAGGAGATATGATAGCCATGTATAAATATGTGAGAGGAAGCCACAGGGAGGAGGGAGCAAGCTTGTTTTCTGCTTCCTTGGAGACTAGGACGCGGAACAATGGCTTCAAACTACAAGAGAGGAGATTCCATCTGAACATGAGGAAGAACTTCCTGACTGTGAGAGCTGTTCATCAGTGGAACTCTCTGCCCCGGAGTGTGGTGAAGGCTCCTTCTTTGGAAGCTTTTAAGCAGAGGCTGGATGGCCATTTGTCAGGGGTGATTTGAATGCAATATTCCTGCTTCTTGGCAGGGGGTTGGACTGGATGGCCCATGAGGTCTCTTCCAACTCTTTGATTCTATGATTCTATGATTCTATGTCCTTTATTTCTCTGATTTTTTCCGCCCATTCCTGTACGGGTGGTACTGAGTCTTTCTTCCATTCTCTAGCAAAAACAATTCTAGCGGCAGTCATCATATATGTAAAAAGTTTATCCTCTTGTTCCGTCAGTTGTAGATCTAAATCTGTAAAACCTAACAAATAATACTCCGGTTTTCTTATGAATGTTCTTTTTAAAATCTTTTGTGTCTCTTCATGAATTACCCTCCAAAACTTTACTGCTTCTTTGCAAGTCCACCACATATGGTAGAAGGAGCCAACCTGTTCCAGGCATTTCCAACACTTATGAGAAACTGTTTTATACATTTTAGCCAATTGTTTCGGTGTGGTATACCATCTGTGGAACATTTTTATCCAATTTTCTTTTTAAATCCATTGAGTATGTATATTTTAATTTTTTGTTCCACATCTGTTCCCACTCCCTCATTTGAATTGGTCTTCTTAAATTTTGAGCCCACTTTATCGTACAGTTTTTAACCTGTTCGTTTTCAGTCAGCCAGGTAAGTAATATGTTATAAATATTCGATATTACTTTCTTCTCTAGTTTTCTAGTATTTTTCACCATCAGCACTACCCAGATTTAGGAGATACAGCTGTTCCCTGAATAAAAAGAACTTCTCAGAATAAAGAAATAACAATCCTAATTCAACATTAATATGACTGAACATTGACAGGTATTAGGAGACAAGTGCTCAAACCCCTGGTCCTGGGTGAACAATTCATTGTCAGTTTCAATTACATTCAAGCTCTTTCTATGCCAGATATAAAGAACTTTACAAATTTTATTCCAGAAAATCCCTCACCCATGCCTTGACCTTATGACATTTCCTTCTATGAAGTGGGGAATGTTGGGGGAGAACTATTGTCTTAGTGTCCTATTTATAGGATTTCCATAAGTTTGGGTTTGGATACTGATAAGTCTTTAGCCTTATCCAGGAATATTTTGATTTCATGCTATTATTAAATACAATTGAGACCTTTTATTCTGAACGCTGTGTTAATATGGTTATGATACTATGCTTAAACTAGGATTTAGGATACTGTCTGATTCTGGCAAGTATTATTAATATATGAAGACAACCTAATAACCTTGTCAGAGCAACATGTAAAGTTTTAATTTTTTTCCCTAAAAAATAAAGGACAGAGAGCAATTATTCTCATTAGCCAACAAGGACAGAACAAGATGTAATCGGCTTAGAGGGATGCTGTCAGCTTGAATTTCTAAAGCTAATTAAAGAAATTCCATTTTCTGTTCTGATAGGCCACCTTTTAAATAACATGACCTGATTCTAGACAATTTATCCATGTATTTATTTATTTTAAAGTCCTGAGGTTTTCATGTGAAGCCTTCAATGAAAGAGGAATGAATGGAAACACCGTACATAGTGCATCTTTAAAAACCAGGGGGGAACTAATCATGCTGTTATAAACAGAAGAACATTAAATTTCAGGAGAAGCATCAACACCTGGCATTCTTGGGCAGTTGCCATTGTCTCAGCACCCAAACAGAGCCTATTGTTGACATTTACCTTCAGAACTTCCTTCAAAAGATGTCTCCCATCTGTTGCTCTAGAAATCTTTTGGCAATTTTATGTGAGAACCATTTTGCCCCACTGTCCTAAAATAGCAAAAGCTTGGAGGCATTCTGGAAAATCAAAATGACAGCTCTTCTTCCCCTGTAGGCTAGCCACTCATGCATTAACAAAACTTTAGGGGGTGGGCGGGATGTAAATATATTTTTTATTTCAGTCTGTGGTTTTTTATTTGTAGCTGCAGTAATGATAATAATAATAATAATAATAATAATAATAATAATAATAATAATAATTGGCCAACTGACCAACACAGTCAGAATCTTCAGCACTGACATCAGTATGGAGTTTGGCCTAGACAAATGTGCCACAGTGGCATTAAAGAAAGGGAAAATTACATACAGCTAGGGCATAGAGATGCCAAATGGACAAACCATAAAATGCAATCGGCCTGAAGCCTATAAATATCTGGGCATACTACAGTTGGGCAATATCAAGCATGAGCAAGTGAAAAATGTGGTCAGCAAAGAATATATCCAAAGAGTCAGAAAGGTTTTGAAGAGCAAATTAAATGTCAGAAATACAATCAAGGCTATCAATGCCTGGGTCATCCCCATCAATAGATACACTGCTGGAATTGTGAACTGGACATAAGCAGAGCTGGATGATCTGGACACCCATGTAGTGACGTCAACAGGCTTTATCTGCTGAGAAAATCAGGAGGCAGAGGGCTTCAGCAAGTGAAACAAATGGTAGAAGAAGAGAAACATGCACTGGCAGATTATGTAAAAGGCAGTCAAGAACCAACATTGAGGGAAGTCAATAGTAGTAAACTGCTTAAAGTGCAAAAGACAAAAAGTGAATACCGTAAAAACACAATCCAGAGCAAAAGAGAAAACTGGCAAAAGAAGGCACTCCATGGACAGTTCCTGGGAAAAATTGAGAGCCAAATTGACAAAGAAAGAATATGGCTTTGGCTCACAAATGGAACTTTCAAAAAGGAGATGGAGGGCCTGATTCTGGCACCCCAAGAACAAGCCATTTGAACCAATCAAATTATGGCCATCAAAGCCATAATTGAAAAGTCGACAACAGATCCCAAATGTAGACTCTGCAAGGAAGCAGATGAAACAATAGATCACATCCTCAGATGCTGCAAGAAGATCGCACAGACAGACTACAAGCAGAGGCATAACACTGTTGGTGATTCATTGGAACTTGTGTCACAAATACCATCTGCCTGCGACAAAGAACAAATGTCTGCCTGTCTTCTCAAGATATTTTTTTAGAGGCAAGGTTAATGGACTCATTCCAGGAGTTGAGTGCAAAGACTGTAGACCAGGGGTCCTCAAACTAAGGCCCGAAGGCCGGATATGGCCCTCCAAGCTCATTTACCTGACCCTCGCTCAGGGTCAACCTAAGTCTGAAATGACACAACAACAACAATCCTATCTCATCAGCCAAAAGCAGGCCAACACTTCCCATTAAAATACCAATAAGTTTATATTTGTTAAAATTGTTCTTCACTTTAATTATTGTATTGTTTTAAAGTGGTTTTTGCACTACAAATAAGATATGTGCATAGGAATTCATTCATGTTTTTTTCCCAATTTTAATCCAGCCCCCAACAGTTTGAGGGACTGTGACCTGGCTCTCTTTTTAAAAAGTTTGAGGACCCCTGCTGTAGACTGTCCACGCTTTGCAGGCATAGAACAAGGTTGGGAGTACAAGAGCTTTATAAACTAGCATCTTGGTCTCCCTACGAATGTCCCAATTCTCAAACACTCTCTGCCTCATTCAGAAAAATGCTTCTCTCACAGAGCTCAGACAGTGTTGTATCCATGTCAATGTTGAGTTTTGTGGAAAGGTGGATGCCAAGATAGCAGAAATGGTCAACATTTTCTAACATTACTCCATTAAGCTGTATTTCTGGCATTGTAGAGGGAAAGCTAGTGCCTGCTGAAAGAGCACTTTGGTTTTCGTGATATTCAGTGAGAAGCCAAACTTTTCATATGCTTCTGCAAAGATGTTTAGAGTGTTTGTAAGTCTTTTTCGGAATGTTTAGATTAAGTTGGCCCTAAATGCATGCTCAATTGCAGAAATGGAGGGAAAATCCATTTCAAAGAAGTCCTTCTTTATCATGGTTCTGGGCAAAAAATATGGATTTTCCCATGACTGCGTGGCCCCACAGTCATGTAAAGTTCAGGATTTCCCTCTTTTTCCCCTGTGAAGACTGCTTCTCACCCATGCTGATTTAAAAAGGCCGAAACATCTGATCTGCTGTTCAAGTTCCCACAGAGACACAGCTGATTTCCACCTGGTTTAAAGATAGGAGAAGCAGAGAGCCATTCGAGGTCTCTGAAAGTATTTATTTTAAACTTTATAATGTTAAATAGATTGTGAATAAGCAATAGGGGAAAGAGGGAAATCCAGCAGATTTTTTTTAAAAAAAATCCTGCCATTATATAAAGTAAAGATAAAGGTTTCCCCTGACATTAAGTCTAGCCGTGTCCAACTTTGGGGGCTGGTTCTCATCTCTATTTCTAAGCCGAAGAGCCAACATTGTCCTTAGACACCTCAAAAGTCATGAGGCCAGCATGACTGCATGGAGTGCTGTTACCTTCCCGCCAAGCCGGTACCTATTGATCTACTCACATTTGCATGTTTTTTAATTGCTAGGTTGGCAGAAGCTAGTCCTAACAGCAGGAGCTCACCCTGCTCCCCAGATTTGAACCACTGACCTTTTGGTCAGCTAGTTCAACAGCTCAGCAGTTTAACCTGCTGTGCCACCAGGGTGCCTTTATGTGCTGTGCCATTATGTGCTGACGCTTATATACACACATGGAAATTTTTATGTTTTTACATTGAGGATCATAAACACCCATGTGAATTCTCAATTTCAAAAAAAAAAAAAAAACAACAGTGATTTTTTAAAAAAATCTTCTGACGAATGTCCCCCATCCACACTCTATTTTATCCCAAGACGCAGAAGGTCTGTGAGGACAGCGGGGGAAGAAAGCCCAGGACTAGCAGGTCTGTGTGGGGACCTGCTCTGAGGTTATGGGTTTTTTTACCCCTCCCTCCTGCTTTGAAATCTGCATTTTGGCACTGCCTGGAAGTGCCTATAGAGATGTTTTCATGTTCCTTACCCAAGGCAATTTTTATATGTCTACACATTTTACAGTCTCTTGAAGAGCTGTCTATTCAGTCACTTAACTCTTGTTTTTGTGAGTTTATAGACAATTTCAATGGAGTATTTTATAGACAACTTCAGTGGTGTATTTAAAGAGGCACATGTTGGCTTTGTGCACATCTGCTGTGAATAAAAGAAATATATTAAAACCGTTTGCAAATGAAATAAAAAACAAGCTTGGTTACTGAAAAAAAATAAAACCCCATGTGTATTGAAAGCAATAGGGTAAACAAGATCCACAAAGCTTTATGTATGTTTTCTAGGTATAGGCAAAATGCAGTACACCATATATTGTTGGACTACATCTCTTATCAGGCTTAACCAGCTTAGCTTTGCAACTACACTGTTCAAATTGGACACCCTGAAACATCAGTGCTGTGACCTCATCATACAATTAATTTTTAGCATCTTAGGATACTGCCACCCCAGTTGAATGACAGAGCCCCACAACACCCATCACACAATGGAGTCTCACTTGAGTGGGGCTCCATTACTCAACTGGGGTGGCAGCATGGTAGGACACCGCACTGGGGTGGCAGCATGGTAGGACACAGGAGCCTCTCTGTGTTCCATTTGGAACAACTGGGCTACTGTGGGTACAAGCCAGGTGGCAATGCTTCCCCACATGTGATTGGAAAGTGTAGCTGCCAGCCAGTCAAGGAGGTACCGAGATTTCCCCACTTTCTCGCCGATTCACCATGGACTCTGGTGAATTGGTACAGGGGACCCATCGATGTGATGAGGATTCTGGTCAGTATCCCAGGATGACAGTACTTTGAGGAGTTGCAATTCAACCCATCTGGAAAACACTAGGATGGGCAAGACTGACTCAAATGCTTGCTCTATCTGACATTACATACAGAATGGACAAAACTCAAAACACACTTAAAACAATCCAGAAGGGGAATTATGTTGAGTCTCTTGCAACAAACAGAACAAAGAGCCTTAACAGCACCTTATAGACTAACAGATTTATTGTCCATTCAATTGAGTGAAATCTAGTCCACAAAACCTTATGCTTTTATAAATCTGTTAGTCTTTAAGGTGTCAGAAGACACTCTATTATTTTTATAGCCAGCAGTGCCTAATCTTGATAGGCAGATGGGAACAGAGAGGGTTAGGGCAGCCATAAGCTGGCATTTTGGACCATGTGTATATTTAGATGGATTATAAGAATCAAAATGCACCCACTACCTTACTCAGATATTTAATTTAGAGAGATTTAAAGTGAAGGGGCTGTCATACTAAAGATGAAGTCAACTTACTTTCCAATGCTTTCTAGAGACTTGAGCAATTGATTTTAGTTGCTAGAAAAGGGATTCCATCTAAACATTAGGAAGAGATTTCTGATGATAATAGCTATTCAAGAGTAGAAGAGGATGCTTCAGAGTATGGTGGAGTCTCCTTCTCTGGAGGTTTTTAAACAGAGATCGAATTACCAATTGTCAGGATTCTTTTGTCTGTGCATTCCTGCATGTTTTCCTTATCATATGTTAACTGACAGCAAGGCTTTGAAAATGGTTGAGCAAACTGGAAGTTTACAGTGCCGGTGTCCTTCAAGCCTCTTTGGGGACAATATTACACAGTAAGCGCTGCACATAGAAAAAGCCCTACTCTTTGCAAATGTTCTTGATGAAGAATATCCACTGAAGGTGATTCATTAAGAGTTCCAACAAGTCATTAGACCAACTCAGACACTTCTGTCATCGGAGGAGGCCCTCTTCTCAGTTCCACCCCCGTCCCAAGCACGGCTGGTGAGAACGAGAGAAAGGACGTTCTCTGTGGCTACCCCCACCTACGGAACTCCCTTCCTAAGGAGTTAAAGATGGCCACCTCCCTCCCTGCTTTCAAGAAACAGCTGAAGACACACTTTTGCTCACTGGGTTATGAGGAGGAGGAGGAATATTAGTTGGTAATACTACCATTATACCTCTGATTAATAGTTGCCATCTGTATCCATGCCCTCCTCACCCCACCAGCTCAATAGATATCTTGAGCAATGATTAATCGATTTGTCCCAAGAAAATGGGAAATGATTGTTTCCATTCGATGTTTGATGTTTTGTCTTATGTCTGTTTTTTATTTAATTTTAGTTGTTAAGTTATAATTCGTCTTTATATGTTGGGTTATTTAAATTTTGTTAGTATGGATGTATTGTTGTTGTATTCGGGCATTGAATGTTTGCCTTTTATGTTTGGAATCCGCCCTGAGTCCCTTTGGGGAGATAGAGCGGAATATATATAAAGTTTTATTATTATTTTACTGACACAAAAACACAGTATGTCACAGCAAACGAGATATATATGTTGTATTTCATATCACAAAATCACAAGTTGAACACTTCCCAAGTGTATAGGACTGTGTGATTTATGTTCGAATGATGCATACAGATCCAAGTAAGGTGGCCTTTTTGCAGTTGACAGATCATGATTTTGTCAATGTTTATTGTTTCCAAATGCCGGCTGAGGTCTTTTGGCATGGCACCCAGTGTGCCAATGACCACTGGGACCACCTGTGCTGGTTTATGCCGGAGCCTTGGCATTATTATTATTATTATTATTATTATTATTATTATTGACTTAAAGATAAAGAGCAGCATCTTGAACAGTGGCAGATAAGATGAATATATGGCAAATTATTTTAAAACAGATGTAATATGAACATCCCACTTAGGATTCTGACAGCCAGGTTCTGCACTAACAGAAAGTTTCAACATTCAGGGTCTGTACAGAACACCTGAATTGCCATGGCTGCAACTGGTGAACTCTTCCGTTAGTAACTGGCACCATAAGTCACTCATGGGTCTCAAGGAACCCTGATGACTCAAGGAGCATCCTTGTTGTTTATGGGCACAGCAACTTTGCCCTGCTTGCAATCTTCCAGGAGATATGTGGCTGCCCACTGTTCATAGGTTTACTTCTACCCAATCAAATTTAGTGTAAAGGCTGCATGAACAGCAGAGAATCTTCAGTCTTTCAGATATGTTCCTCACAATCTCCCAGAAGCCCCAGCTATGATGATCAATGGTAAGGATGGTGAAAGGTGTCTGCCAAAACTTCTGGAGGAGCAAAGATTCTCGGCCCCTTATTTGGTTGGCAGTTACTTTTCTACAGAAAAGTGATTGGCCACTGTATAGCTAGGTCTCTGATCTGAACCAGCATGGCTTTTCTTACAATCTCATGTTTGTGACAGGAATCATTCCCAACCCTACCTGGGGATGAAGGGAAGTGAATTCAGCACCATTTATATGTGAATATGTTCTAGCACTGAATTAAAGAAAATGCTGGACAATTTTCATTCTAAGTAGAAATCTTCTTACATGTTCCCCATGCACCCATAAAGCTTCCTGCCATGATGAAATGGCACCAATGGCCATAATCCAAAATCCCTTCACTTCTGATCCTTCTTCATATGTTCTTATGTTCTGGGGAGGTAAAAGATATTTAGTGGGGAAAGCAAACAGAAATGAAAACACTGTTATTTTGAGAAATACAAAATCTCTTCATTCTTGAAGTATACATTTACTTTTCCTGTACTTTTTCTTTACTGCACTGCTACATTATGACTATGCCTATTATATACAAGAATGTTTAAACTGTGAACATCTTCAGTAAATGAGATGATATAGATCTTTTTAATTTATAATTTCTCCAGAAATGCTAACAGATAGTCACACCTGGGAACATTAATCACACTTGGGGTGCAGTCTTAAATTAGCAAGTTAGGTAATGGATTGTGCGTGCTCAGTCGGCAGTTTTCTAATGTTTATAACGCTGTAATTTCCAAGCCAAATTTCTTCAAATAAGGCATTTTATCATGAAGGAATGGGAGGCACTCCAATAATGAAAATTTAAAGTTGTTTTGAGTTAGGTGAAGACCAAAGTGATAACAGTGAAGATCTTAAACAATAAACTGAAGGTCTCAGGAGGCAGTGGTCTTCCCTTTGCTCTAGGTACTTAAGTAGAAACTGAGCAGTCAGTCAACCATCTGTCAGGAATACTATTACTATAATCAAAATAGCAAGACTTTAAGATGCTATGATAAAATTGAAACTCAAATTAATGTATGTTTAGATTGAGAAGACTGCAGCTCTTTTATAATAAATCTAGGTTGGGATTGATTACTGGGAACACACAATCCCCTTATCACGACAACTCCACTAGCTATTGGTCTGATTCCAGACACAACTCAAAGTCATTGTTAGGACCTACAAATGAGGACCTTCAAATGTCTATATGATCTCCTGTTTGAAGGATAATATTCTCCCGCCTTTCCTTTAGTGACTCCATTAACACTGCCATATGATGCAGTTTGAAACAGCATTATATTGTTAGCCAGCATAGACTTATATAATATGCAATTCAATGCATTTACACTAAATTATATGAGTCTAGATGGGGCCCAGAATATTCAATAAGTATGTGGGAGAGGGCCATTTCAGAGATTGTGTTCCAGGTTCCTCGATTGACTTGCTGGCTTTTGAATTTTTAAAATAATATTTCTATATTAACTTTACAAAAACAGTTTAATTCACATTCAGAGTAATAAACCTTTAGGGAGAAAGCCAAAAAAGAAATGAAAAGAAGAATATTTATAGAAAAGGAAACATTAACTAACTAAGGACCTCATCAGATGGGGAATTTAGTATCGTAGAAGCCCCAGACTGGTCATCACATGACATCGTGTGACTTCTGGTGGTGATCTTACCCCCAATCTAGGTGAAAGAATTGCCAAAGGTTTTCCCACAACACGGGAGGCTTCCCATGTTGGTCCTCACTGGGAAGGCAACACTTCCTTCATATGATGGTGAAAGAATCACTGAGAGGGAGCTGCGCACAGGATGACAGATTCACAAAAGGGAACAAGAAATGTCTCCAGATGACTGCAAAACAACATGTAGAAAGACTGCTAAGTCATTTCATTGCTGCTACTTCAAACAAATACCTGGATTCACAACTCTTTAATTTGGAGTGTCTTTTGCAAGTGCTACTTGTTGGTTGGTTGCAGAGTCTAACAACAACAAAGATAAAAAACCAAATATATCCTGCAATCTGTCCAAAGAGTTATAACTTGGGACAAAGAAATGCAAATTTAATGCAATTTAAAATAGAGGAAAAAATATTTCAGCCTTGGGAATTCATGTACTACTGCAAGACTATATTAATTTCTACCAGTTGATGTGAGACAAGAAAGAAGGAGAGGGATACGCAGTTCTATTAAGCAGAAAGCAAAATAGTAAGTGAAAAATGCAGACTGTAAATTTGAAAGCTAAAGGTTTTCCTACAATGTATGGCCCCCTCAGTAGGGTTTGGCAGCAATCCAGAATGTCAAGGCAGCCCAAAGACTTACCATCATGCTCTGAATAAATAATCCCTTTGAGTACAAGAATATATATGGAATTTTGAAAACATATTGATTAAACTCTTCAACATGTGCCCCAAACTGTCCCTATTGCCTACTTATGTGCTCTTGAAAAATTATTACCTAAGCTTTGTCCCTATAATTGCTTTTTGGTGGGAAATTTAGGTCCCTAAAATATTGCTTGTCTTGAAATTCTGTGCTGCATGCCCCCTCTTTCTTTTCTGTAATGGCTAGGGTACAATGATATAATGGAATATTAAGCTCGTTCTCCTAGAATTTAGGGTGGGTCTACACTGTTTGGTTTGATACTACTTTAACTGCTATTTTCCAACATTTCACAGATGAAAACTAAAACATGTGTTAAATTATTTTAATTTTGGAAATATCTTTCCACATGTGTTATCAGCAATATCAGAGTGTAGTCAAGACTGGAGAAGTTATTAATGTGCAGTAAGACAGCTAGAAGAGGATGCAACAGTTTGCTTTGCTTGAGCCTTCTGAACACAGCAAGATTCTATTCTTTCTACTCTTTCTCTCCTCCCCTCCACCTTTGAATGAATAACTGACTGCAAGTCACTTTAAATTTAACTTAATTTGCAGTATTTGAAGTAAACTGAGGTCAAAGAAAAAAGTGGGAGGAGTATGACAGGATCACTTTAAACACCACTGAAAAAATTGAGATGACAGAGAATGTATTGATACTGCCTTTATCAAACTGGAAGAGTTGGAGGATATTGGCCTATTTACCTACATCCTAAGTCCAAAATAAGTTACCATCACTGGCTCAAGACTAGGTGCAGTAGGTATGAATTCAGCTACCCTTAGTGCAAACTGGTCTGTTTTGCACACTATGACTCTAAAAATGGACTTTGAGAATAAGCCAAGAATCTGTAAGATAAGACTCTATGGTAAGGATACTTAAGATCTAGCTAAAGTACTGATTTGTTCTTTAGCTAGATTTTATATATAGATTTTATAGATTTTAGCTAGATTTTATATAATATATATTTATTTAAATTATATATTTTGGTTTTAATTGGCATGTTTAATGTATTGTTTAATGAATTGTATAATGTGTTTTTAATTATTTTTAATGTTTTAAATGTAATTTTTGATTGTTTATATGCTGATAGCGTCGTATGATGCTTGTATGAGGCCCCCTGACTCCCCCTTCGGGGGGAGAAGGACGAGGTAGATATGCATGAAATAAATAAATTTGTTTAGCTCCTAGTTTGGTGTGGATGAGGTCCCTGATATCAAATATATTTTGTTAGCTGTGAAAAACAGTCTGAATTTGAGGAGTAGGCCTAAGTAGGTTAAAGAAAACTTACAGACATTGATATAAGATAGGTCAGCTTACTATTACAACCCCCCTGAATGCTAGCTCAGATATCATGGTTAGTCTGTCCTTCACCACCTGGGAACTTAGAGAATGGTGCACATGACAGCATCACGACGCACCTCATATCCTCTGGGTATACCTCTGAGTTGGAGCAATGGTAGGGGTCCTTGGTACCCAGTTCTCTGGATTTTAGGATAAAGATTTCCTTGTTCACTAATAGTATAGGATTAGAGGCAACAGATCAAAGTATGTCAGCCTCATCCTGTAGGAGATTAATGTGCCTCAGTAGGAACCCTCCAGCCAACCACAGCTGGGAAACTTCTGTGCTGTCATGAAAACAAGCATCCTTGAAGACAAGGACCAGGAGAAAGTTTGTTCTCTTCCTAGTGAATATTTGATAGATTCACCAGTTTATTTCATCTACCCTAATATATTGGAAATTTTCAGAAGAACATTTTGTCTCATTTCAACAAAATGATTTCTCGATATATTCATCTAGTATATTCACAGTTACATATTTCAATAGACCCATTGAGTTATATTGAAAACTAGAAAGATAATATTAAAGACATAACTTCTTCATAACAGGCATAAGACTAAACACAAAGACAATTGTTCTAATCTCCTCTACAATTCTCAAGTGATCCCATTTTAAGGAAGTATAACAAGCACTTGAGCAATTCAAGGAAGGAAAAATTGATACAGAGACCCAGATATGAAGAGAATAATAGAATCATAGAGTTGGAAAAGACCTAGTGGGCCATCCAGTCCAACCCCCTGCCAAGAAGCAGGAAAATCACATTGAAAGCACCCCTGACAGATGGTTATCCAATCTCTGTTGGAAGATCTTAGCCATAATGAGAGGAATCAGTAAAAGGGTAGGGAAATTATGGTGGACTTTTGGCTTTATTTAATAGAATAATTGAGTTGGAAGAGACATTGGCCATCCAGTCCAACCCCTGCCATGCAGGAAAGCCTGTGTTTAAAAGCCTCCAAAGAAGAAGCTTCCACCACACTCCAAGGCAGAGAGTTCCACTGTTGAAAAGGTCTTATGGTCAGGAATTTGAAGGATTATCAGATAGGATTGCCAGATCAAGACTATTCCAGACTAGCATTTGATACCAAAGGAGCCAGGCCATCATGATGTCATTAAGCATCAACACTATTCCTCAGAGTATAACATTCAAATAAAAAATATATCAAACCTTTAAAATGAGAAAAAATACATAGATCTCGAAGATTTCCCTTCCCCCTTTCTCTGAGGATTGGAAAAGAAGAACTAGGTTCTCAGTTCTGAAAGCAGTCTTCTTTAAGGTATACTCTTCTGTATAAATGGTCATTGAGTCCAAGCACTTTATCAAACCCAGCCACTATGCCAAAACAATCATGTTAGTCTAGATAATGGAAATATACTGAGTTGTGCTACTGAAAGGAGGCTGATATCACAACATTGCACTGGTTCACCAATTCATTGTTAGATGATCAGACTTTCATGTGCCCTCAGAATCTTGCCATCCTGCTTCATTCGCTACCTAAGGCACCTTCTGAATCATCGTCATCTCAGTAGCACAATTATAGCATTATAAGAGGTAAAATAAAAGCAAAGCCATCACCCTGGATATAGCAAGGGGAAAGGGGGGGGCAGAGGAGAAGCCCACCTGTTGACATCATGTCACTGCCAGCATGCCAACCCAGAGATGGAAGGCACACATCACAATAAGGTAAGTAGTGGGAACATAGTGGGATGATGAGATATTAACAGGTGTTACCTGGTAATAGCGAGAAATGGAAGAATCACAGGGGATGTGGTGGCATACACACAAAGTCATATGATAGGATTGCTGGTTTATTGGCTTCAATATTAAATTTTCTTATGACTATCACTTCAGCAGCAGTCTAAGAAGGTTCAATAGTCACCTTTGTCAAGTGTTCCTATGACACAGGGTGGTAATGCTATATATTTTAAAATTTCAATCTTTATTTATAATTTTTGCATGTATACATGTAAATGAACTACAGTATTTTTTGTTGAAATTTGTACTCTCATCTGCATTCTTTTGTGCTGATTTTTTCTCTCCCTTTGTGTATGTGTGTGTGATATGTAGTTGACCAGTCTACAAGATGAAGGATAATGATAAAAAATAGGTGAATGGGTGAAAGAATCATGGCTGGGAATGGAAAGCTACCTTTTTCCTACTCCGCTTACAAAGCTTTGGGCATTGTGTCAATTTTCCATTCCCATTCAGATAATGTAATCCTTCACAGATTTGCTTCATTGTTTCATTCTAATTGAAATACATAGTTATTCTCTTTCTCTCTCTTGCTTTGTCCAGGTTGCCTTTAGCTATTTGAATCAGTCTGGTTAATCACCGTACTGTAACAGCTGCCCATGTTCCATGAAAAGCTCTTGGGTTCCTGCCACTAAGAGATGTCACCAGCAAGCTGATCAGGAGCTGAGCCATTCCCCAGGCAGAATCATCAGCTTCTCTCTTCATCTCCTATCAGTGTCTGGCCACATGGCTGGATGAAAAATAGATACTGTTGGGGGAAGTGTCGCACAACCCTCATGGATCTACTTTAAATCCAGTTTTGTCCTCTGAAGAATTCTGGGGCTTGTAGTTTAGAGAGGGGTCTTTAACCTGCTCAGCCAGACAGGTACTAGGCCTCACTAAATTACAAACCCCATAATTCTTCAGGAGGCAGAAACCATGTTCTAGTGTGATGAGTCACCATTTTTTTCCACATCATGGAAGTATCACAGAAATGTGTGATTATGTAGCAAATTCTCATCTTTCCATAGCTTTATCTTAGTCACCATTGCGGGTCGAAAGAATGACACTTAGGAAAGTTAGGAATGTACCAGGATCAACAAACCCATCATCGCCATCACCATCACCTTCATTATCTATTCATTTAATCCTACTGTTTCTCTCAGAAACGATACTCAAAGCACCATGAAGTCACTGGGACAGTAAACCATCATTACAAGAAAGTTTCTTATTCCTCATATAATCACCAAGTTTAGAAACAGATAGAAGTACTTCCTCTAGGAAACACAGTACTTTCAAATTGATGTGGTACAAGCCAGAGGCTGTGGTTTCATAATTCTTAATGTTCACCCATAGAGCCAATTCTAAAACTGAGGTGGGATTTTTTTTACTTATTGGGATTAAGTCTGTCTAACAAGAAAACCAAATTCTACCAAATGTAGTTAATTTGGCCAGCAAAGACCAGAGTAGAAGGCATAAGACCAAATCCTTGTAAGTATTTTGCTTTCTTATTTAATTTGAACATTTTGCTCCAGCAAATCTATCTGAATTTAGATTTGGCTATTTTAAGGATGATAGAAAGAGAAGAATGACAACTGTATATCTATGTGATTTTGAGTCATTTGGGTAAGCTCTGGGGACAGGTTTTTAAATCACATGCTATGCAATCCATGGTCTAGAGATTAATGACACATTGTTTCTTTGTAAATTTAAAATGTATTGATTCATTGACATTACAATAGTGGCAGATGATGGTTGTCATATCAGTGGAAACACTTCCAGTTTAGTCCAAGCTTTAAGAAGTTAATCTTTAAAGAAGTTAAACTTCAAAGAAGTTTATCAAATAGTGGATAGGTTTAAGGACTTTGGATAGTTTAAAGTTCAAACTAAAATTCAAATGGGGTCACAACCACACTGATATAGAAGTCATAATTTCTCAACAGTTTCTAGTTACTTTAATATTTCTGTTTTATAGCAAACCCGTGCTTCTGTGGAAAATATAGTGGATACAAATGGCACTTCTGCATTCTTACTTCATTTTCAAATGCAGATGTTAAGCAGAGAAGAGTGATAGCCTTTCCAGAAGCATCACTTCCTTGCAAAACATACTCCTGGAGACACCTGCACATGAGCCTACTTTCCAAATACAGGCAGTCCCCAAGTTACAAACATCTGACTTACAAATTATGGACAACAGGAAGTGAGAAAAATCATTCCTGAAAGAGTAATCACAGGGAAAAGGCATCTCCACTGAAACTTTCTTGCCAATCCTTTTTTCTACAATATGTCATTTTTTTCAAAATTCAATTGTTACAAGGATGGAAAATGAGATGACATCTTCTGAACAGAGGCACAGAGAGCAAAACAAACACCAAAGGGGTGTTAAATCTTCCTTATGCTATCCAAAATTGTGTGTGTGTGTGTGTGTGTGTGTGTGTGTTTGCCTGGATTTTCACTTAAAATTTTACCTTTTCTGACTTGCAAGTAAATTCAAAGTAAATATACCATCAATGGTTGTCTCAACCAACCCCTTTCTTCCAGGCAGAAGGGCACCATCCAAACCCTCCTGACATCCAGTTGGAGGGGACCCTCAAGGGCCATCAATTTAGGGATTTTTTCCCAGCACATAAATTTACTTACTAGAAAAGTATCAGTCAATCCTCTTTACAGGTTAAACATTTATTGGAACTGACTGTGGCTGGCTGCTTTTATTGAGGGACAAATCTCTCTCTCCACTATCCTGATTGGTGCTTTCTGATGAATTCTGCGAAATGTAGTTTAGGGCAAGACCTTTGGAATTCTTTGGCATAGAGTTCTTCCTTCCCAAACTATATTTGGGAAGGAGTTCTCTACTGTTCCTAGAAAACACTGCTCCCTCTTTCCCCCCACTCTTAATGCTGAGACAATATTAATTTAAAAAGGAAAGGCAGCCTTTTTGGCTTTACTTTGCTTCCTTGCACTGAATATGAAACTGACTTTCGAAATTTACAAAACTAAGTAAGTTCGATTCTAATTTTTTTGGCATGGGTCACTCTCATGTATAGGATATCGCCTCATAAAATACGTATTTAACAAATTTAATCTGAATTATGAGGACAAAGGAAAAAATCACAACTTTAGTATTAACCAAGGGATTGCTGTGACAGCGCAACTGGCACCACCTGTATGTAAAACGTTAAGTTGCAAAGGTTTGAACTGTTGTAACTTGTCCAGACTTGCCTGTTTACCTTGTAAATGTATAGTTGAATTGATTGGTTATCTATAGCTGACAATCAATGTTGTTTTATATCAGTTGGCTTGCTCCCCCAGCTCAATTGTTTGGCTCCACCCCTTCTTAGGGAGAAAAAAACCTTTCATTTTCATTTTTACCACCAAAAGCTCAACAGATGGACATGCAAAAGGCTTGGCTCAAAGCCCCTGCTTAAGTTATTTCTTACCACCAATTCTCAAGTTTATACCCTTAGGATTCATACTTCATGCCCACCTCATCTGAACGATGTTGAGGAATCTTAAGCGCCTTCAAACCAGTCTTTTGGCATCAAGAGGAAGACTTCGTGCCTTCAATATAGACCATTGGGCTGGGGTTGGGAGTGTTTCGACCTCATAGCCATTGAAAAAGAGGGAACTTGGAAGCTACTCAGCTGAAAAACTCCTTGGACCCAAGACAACCAGAGACTGTAATGTACATTTTCTTTACCCTTTTTGGAACATCAAGTTTAATACCTCGGAAAGATAACTCTTTGTAAACAATAAATCCTATTTCAAGTTATCTATAGTGTCTTGTTGATCCTTGAGAGTTCTAGTTCTCTAAAGGAAGGCAAGAAGAAATCCCCTGGGGAAAAGTTACCACATCCTTGTTTTTTCACTAAGAACTATAGCTCCCCAGGCAGCGATGGCACAATTGCTCTGTTCATCCATAAAGTTATATGGCACTTGCTCAAACTTAACTTGGAAATATTACTGTAATGGCCACTCTAACTGAGGAAAAACCTCACTCATTCTTAGAGAATTATATATTCTATAATTTTATTTTTCAAAAAAAACCCCAGTTATGAAATATATAATGGTCTTATTTAGTTTTATAGAAATTTTGTGTTTTCTTAACTATCCTAAAAAAATATTATAGGATTTTGTCTCTTGATAGAAAAATAAATTAAAATCCTATAAAATTAAAGCTTCCTTCTGAGAAAACTTTGCATCCCAGCAAATAAAAGTAATTGAACATTTATTGTACTATCAACCAATCTCCTGGAAAGTCCCTTAATAAACTTCAGAACACACATCCAATTTTTTTTATAATTATGTCCACTCGCAGACCTCATTTGATTTAAACTACTTTCTCCTAACTCTCCAGATGGCAATGGCTGCTTGTCACCCAAGTCGCCTCCTCTGCCATGTGTTCCAATGGAGGGTGTGGCCAGACCTCTCTATAATTCTTCTTCTCTCACCTGGAATTTGAGCCAAATACCATGAGCAGCTGGCCACAAATTGGAACAACCTGTCAGCCCATTCCAATGTAAGCCAAAAGATTGATTGAGATGGCAGCTGACCCTAAAATGGAATAATCAGGAATAATTAGACCAGCTCTACACACCTCTTGGGGTACATGCCAAGCTCAGCACTGCTGAATGGCAAAGTGAGCTATGCATTAGAATCTTAGAGATGCATCCCTTTCCTGTAGGTTTCATATGCAGTATTTATGTGTAAAATTCAGTACAGGCAGCCCTCAAGTTACAAACAAGATAGATTCTGTAGGTTTATTCTTAAGCTGACTTTGTATGTAAGTTGGAACAAGTGCATGTTTAAATGTACCCCCAGCCACTCACACACATACATGCTTTAGTTAGCACAGGGAAGGGTTAACACTCCTATAGTGTTTGTTTTGTTGTCTGTGCCTTTGTTCAGAAGATTTCACCTCTCTTTTTGTTTCTGTGATCATTGGATTTGGAAAAAAATGTCTTGTGGAAACTAAGATTATTGGAAAGGCTTCTGTTGAGACACATTATCCCTATGAAAACAACTTTCACGGTGTAATTTCCATTCTGAAGGGTAGATTTCTCTCACTTCCTATTGTCTCACCCCCCATTCTTAACCATGAGTCATTTGAAGTTGGATGTTTGTAACTCAGGGACTGCCTATATATAGGTTTTTTAAAATCTTCAGGAACCTGTGTTTTTATGTACCTAAGTTTTGTTGTGAACCTTGCAAAATGAGAGTACTGCTGAGCTTTTGCAAAAAGACCTTTCCTCGCCACTTTGAAATCACTGCCAGAATCTAACAATTGGAATAAGTAAGCAGAGATTCTAGGATGTAAGTTGTGGTAAACAGTATGTCTGCATGTCCAACACTGCCACATCTTCAAGGTTTTATTTTTTATTTTTTGTGTCAGGAGCGACTTGAGAAACTGCAAGTTGCTTCTGGTGTGAGAGAATTGGCCATCTGCAAGGACATTGCCCAGGGGATGCCTGGATGTTTTTGATGTGGGAGACTTCTCTCATGTCCCCGAACGGGGAGTTGGAGCTGACAGAGGGAGCTCATCCGCACTCTCCCTGGATTCGAACCTCTAACCTCTCAGTTTAACCCATTGCGCCACCAGAGGCTCTTCAAGGTAACACTAGTAGAACTATATCTGGTTCCCATGCCAGGAAAAGGGTTAGATAGAAAAATAAATAAATATTTTTTGCCTACATGTCACAGTTCTAGATAATCATCAACCATTGCTCATTAATACTATGTTTCAATAAAAAATATTTAATCTAGGCACATGGAAACCTAGCCTTTTATATGTAAAGGATATAGCTTTTTGTTTTTAATAACTTCATGATCTCACAATCTCTGAGGATGCCTGCCATAGATGGAGGCGAAATGTCGGGAGAGAATACTTCTGGGACATGGCCATTCAGTCCAGAAAACTCACAACAAACAATTTAATAACGTGCTTTAAATAGTTTGGAATTCATGTCAGATTTTGGCAATATGAGTGAGACCAAATTTTAGATGGAAATTTGTTGAACCTTGCTTTGCATTTTAGTATACATACTAAAGAACCAAGAAGAAAGAAGTTCAGAAATTGACTCCATAATATTATGAATAGATAGGGCTGTGAAATTTCTTATCCACATCACATTTTTTTCCAAAAAAAGAAAGAAAAGAAACAAAAAAATTGAAATATTAGTATCTTTAACAGATTGAAAATAGATTTGTTACTTTAGGAACAAAAATGCATGATATCTGATATGTTTTAGCATAAAATAATCATGTTTAGAATATGAAAAATACAATTTATTTATACAATAAATACAAATGGATCATATATTTTAAATGTTTGTAAATGTTTTATATTTACAAATGAAGCTACAAGTTCTTGAATTATAAAGGACACCAGAGGTATAAGAAACCACTTTAGTTTTTTTCCCATTTATGAGAGAGAAGTGGGCAGGGGACTATAAAAGTAGAAGAAATTGCCAGCATTAGCAAAATGAATAGTATCATTTAATCATTTTTTGTCCTTCATAGTGTCAAGCACTCATTTCCAATATTTCAAAAAGCTGAGAAAATGAAACTAAACCAGAGATGGCAATGATCTGATTCTATACATAGTCTTTCTCTTTGTCAAATAATTTTGGGAATAAATATATGGACAACTTATCTCAAGCATTTTATTTACTATTTTAAAATAAAGTATTCCATAATTTAGAGGGAGACAGGAAAATATATATACTTTCCTCTAGGATTGGAAAACAGTGATAGAGTACTTTTGTACTACCAGGACAACATGTGCCAGTGGAAAAAGAAAAGGGGAAAGACAGCCTCTTAAGGTTGTGAAAGTGAACACTTTGCTGGAACTTACACATAGTCCAGAATTACATCCATGCTTGCAGCAATAATATAACAACACTGTGCTGGACACAGCCGGTCACTTTTAAAATTGTAATGAGCGTTTGATTTGCTAACAAGCACTTAATTAACTTAATTAACTAATCAAAGTAGCTATCATGTGGAGGAATGAAAATATCTAACTAGGACTTAAGCCTTTTCTTGGACAGCCACATAGAAAGAAAGTATTCCTAGGAAGTATGGATAACTTCCAGAGTGAGAAATTCACACAGATGAACCAATAGTGTGGATTATGCATGAGAAAAATATTAAAAATATCCCAGAAATAGTAAAAGAAAAACTTTTCCAAGTATCTAGAAATACTGATAAGAAGAAATGAAGACTCACAAAACATTTGCATTTCAGGATTTATTTTACACAAAATTCACATGTAGTTATCATTATTATTATTATTATTATTATTATTATTATTATTATTATTATTTCTTATCCGCCTCTCCTGGTGGCTGAAGCAAGTTACAGAATAATTAAAACACTTACACATTGTAGAAATACCACAAATACACATATTAAAATGTATTTTATAAAAGGTACATATTAAAACAGATTTCTATAAAATACACAAAACAGATTAAGGAAAAGACACAAGTTTAAAATTCAAGCTACAGAAAAATACATGTTCCGCACAAGAAACATTACATTTTCCACACAGAATGCTATTTTCTGTGTAAAAAATACTACCCATACAGTTTTAATGACAAATTTTAAACTTGCATCTTATATGTAAACGTTGTTTTCCGTATTTAATATGTATTTTGTGTAAATATGTTTATTTTAAAGACTTTAATAGATTAATATGTGTTTTAGCAATGTTGCAATGTTGTAACCCATCTTGAGCTGTGAGAAGAGAACAAGGAATAAAAATTATTATTATTATTATTATTACATGAAAATATTGTGGCCCATATATCCTTCCTGTTTCTCTTTAAGGGGCCATCCAGATAGACCCATAATGCAGAATCTGTCCTGCAGGGAAGCACACGCCTCCCTCCCCTCCTATTGCTGTGCACACTCCATCCAGCTGGGTTGCTGTGTGGAGAGCAGAGAGGGTGTGTTCACAATGAGAGGAAGGAAAAGGGAGGCACAATGTCAGCCTCTCTGCATGCCATATGCCTCCCTCCTCCCTCCTATTGCTGTGCACGCATCCTCTCTGCTCTCCATACAGTAGGGTTGCTGTGTGGAGAGCAGAGAGGCTGTGCACACACCTCCCTTTCCCTTCCTCTTGCCACGCATATGTCTCCTCTGCTCTCTGCACAGCAACCCAGCTTGGTTGCTGTGTGGAGAGCAGAGAGGGTGTGTGAGCAGCAAAAGGAGGGAGGCATGTGCCATGCAGAAAGGCTGTGCAGTGCACAAGCCTTCCTTTCTCTTTCTCTCACCATGCACGAGCCCTCTCTGCTCTCCGCACGCCAACCCAGTTGGAGGGGGTGTGTGTGGCAATAGGAGGGAAAGGGAGGCTTGTGCCTTCCTCCATGGTATTGCCACATGTGTGCATGCCTCCCTTTCTCCTTCTTTCGCCACGCATGTAGTAACTTTTCCAAATGGAGGCAGCTTTTATACTACCTGGGGCAAGATGAAAAATATATATCAAAACAGCAACAAAGTTGGTAAAAAAAGGCTTAAAGAAGGGCTTCTTTTAGTCCCATGCCTTCCCACCAGGGCCCTCACCTGAGTATAAGCTGAGGGGAGCTTTTTCACCCTAAAAATGGGGCTGAAAAACTCAGTTTATACTCAAGTATATACGATATATATATACCGACAGAGAGAGGGGGGAAGTTTATTTTCTCTGTTTGGAAGAGTCCTAAGTATTGAGAGGTGCTTTTAACCAAACAGGTGGGCAACAGTGGGAAACTTTTTGCCAGTTTGTCTGATATGATGCAGAAGTCAATGGTCAGAGAGACTAAGCATGTGCCGGAAAGAAGCAGACAGCTTCGACAGTAATGGGCTGTAATTGAGTTTTCAGCCTTGCTTTAACTGCCTCTGTGCGATTGCCTGTGAAAATTGCTCTGTTTTATGCTCTTTGTTAGGTTCTGTCAAGCCCCATTTAAAATAATGAGGCCCCTTCACTCACTTTCCCTTTGTAGAGTTCAGTAGGAGTCGAGCGAACTTTCAACAGGAAGAGTAAAAACTGTCATGTTTGGAGAACAGGGGGGGCTGTACTAAATTACCCAGGTCAGGGATCTTTATCACTGCTGTGAGCCAATCATGACCTTGAGGAAGGTCATATGTGAAAACATATTGCACAGTCCTCTCAGCCAATCGGTTTTTGATCCCTAGAGGGGCTCGATGCCCAAAAAAGCTGCCATTTTCTAACAGCTGATCCATCTCCTTC
Organism: Anolis sagrei; assembly: GCF_037176765.1. Taxonomy (NCBI): domain Eukaryota; kingdom Metazoa; phylum Chordata; class Lepidosauria; order Squamata; family Anolidae; genus Anolis; species Anolis sagrei. The sequence goes on from NC_090025.1 coordinate 167,924,298, forward strand.
ATCAAAGCCATTAATCCAGAACACATGCCTTGCCAGCAAAATAGATAAATGGCTAGTTGATAGAGGTCTCCTGCTTAAACTGTACTTGACATAGCAGTGGGGCTTGGGTCACATCCTAAGGATTCTTCAGATTTTTTAAAAAATGCTTGTTCAGGCATCAAGCACTATGGCTAATGGCTAGATGCATAACTCTGTTTGATTGTAGTAATTTAGTTTGTGATTGGTATTTAAAGGTTAGTCAGGCTTTATCCATGCTATGAGCCACATTCTTTCTGGAAAAAAATATACTCTTTCCATCATAGACATGTGAGCAAGTTACATCATTATCATGTGAACTCTGGGCAAAGGTCTGAGTTCCAGTGCCCTATAGCAGCATGGTAGAACACTTAAAATGGCAGAAATATGAGACACGGTTTAAAGAAAACTAGTATGTCTGCAGCCGAAATTGCAGCTATGTGCCACTTTGAATGAAATAATTGTCCTCATGGTGGTGATGACTATAATTATGGTGATGATGGTGAGATGTCATGTATATTCCACCTTTCTCCCAACCGTGGCACTCAAAATGGCTAATAACACATTTAAAGCAGTGCAATTAAAACCAATATAAATGTCACAATAAAAGTATAAATATACATTTTAAAGAAACAAGTAAACAATTAATGAACAAGCCCTATGAGGAGCAGCTTAAAGAGCTGGGTATGTTTAGCCTGAAGAAGAAAAGACTGAGAGGAGACATGATAGCCATGTATAAGTATGTGAGAGGAAATCATAGGGAGGAGGGAGCAAGCTTGTTTTCTGCTGCTTCAAACTACAAGAAAGGAGATTCCTTCTGAACATTAGGAAGAACTTCCTGACTTCAAGAGCTGTTCAGCAGTGGAACTCTCTGCCCTGGAGTGTGGTGTAGGCTCCTTCTTTGGAGGCTTTTAAACAGAGGCTGGATGGCCATCTGTTGGGGGTGCTTTGAATGCAATTTTCCTGCTTTTGGGCAGGGGGTTGGACTGGATGGTCCATGAGGTCTCTTCCAACTCTATGTTTCTATGATTCAAATGAAATTAAAACATCAAACACATTAAAATATTGAAATACTGAAATCCTGCAATAAAGACTATACAGAACCTCTTAAAATCCGTAAAAAAAACAGGACTATATATCATTAAAAGCCCACCCTAATTGGTTTGTAAAAGTCCAATGGCACAAAAATACTTTGAGAGGAGAACAAGGATGGGCCGAAACAGACTTCTCTAGAGAAGGATTTCTAAAGTCTGGAAACCAGAACCAAGAAGTCCCTTTTCCTTTTTTCAAATTAAACAAGCCTGAAAAAGTGGTGTGAAGGTGGCAGTATTACCATAACAGATGCCTCCATTTGCAAATATATATAGTATATATATAACACTTAATTTATATTCCATTCTCTCTCCCTGAGGGGACTCAGAGTGATTACAACATACACAGATAGGCAAACATTTGATGTCTTAATACAGTGGAATAACAATGACACACAAATACACAGAATAAAGGTAAAGACTTCCACTTTCATGTATAGCTTTCTGGAGGCAGTACTCAACTCTGGCCGTGGGAGGTGCTATTGTTCTATTTTCAAGCAGAGGAGCCTATCGTCCGTAGACACCTCCTGGTCATGTTGCCATCATGGCTGCATGTACACCTTTATTACCTTCCCACCAAAACAGTACCTATTGATATACTCACATTTGCATGTTTTCGAACTGCTAGGTTGGCAGGAGCTAGGGCTAACAGTGGGAACTCACCCTGACTCACGGCTTCAAACTGCCAACCTTTATGTCAGCAGATTCAACAGTTCAATGGTTTAGCCCATTACACCACCACACTTTTGGATAAGTTATATGATTTATTGTCGAAGGCTTTCATGGCTGGAATCACTGGGTTGTTGTAGGTTTTTCCGGCTATATGGCCATGTTCTAGAAGCATTCTTTCTTTCTTTCTTTCTTTCTTTCTTTCTTTCTTTCTTTCTTTCCAGTATTTATATACCACCTTTCTCACCTCTGGGGGAGGACTCAAAGCAGTTTATACATAAATAATGACAAGATTCAATGCCTTACGTTGAGCATGGATACGATGCCAATACAAACAATTACAATAGTAAAACCACAATTAAACATAAATCACAATTAAAACAATACATCAACAAGCATTAAAACAATAAAACAGTCTCATCAGTCGAATTGCCGTTCCAGTCAATGTCCCTCTAAAATGCTACATACATCTACTGTCTGAAGGCCTGGTCCCAGAACCATGATTTTAATTTTTTTCCTAAAAGCCAGGAGGGAGGGAGCAGATCTTACCTCATTTGAGAATGTGTTCCATAGGCGGGGGGACACAGCCAAGAAGGACCTCACAACCTCTGAGGTTGCTTGCCATAGATGCAGGCAAAACTTCAGGTGAGAATGCTTCTATAACATGGCCATATAGTGCGCAAAACCTACAACAACCCAGTTATATGATTGGCTGAGATTGACACTACTCTTCCTCTGAAATACCCCTTAAATTGAAATGACATAAGGCTTCATGCCATTACAAGAGCCACTAATTAGCAAACTTCACACATGCAGCATGAGTAAAAAAGAGAGAATGAAGAATTTCTTTATGAAACACATAGCAACACTGTTTTATATACTGTGGTAGAAAATGGACCCTATCTAATGACTATTTTAATAATCCTGAAAAGTTGGAAATGTGATATTTAAAAATAATGATGCTATCGTCACATTTTTAGAGTTCTCAGGGAACGTCTGGAAGCTAAACATGTGTTGTCCCTCTGTGGTGGTATGCCCAAGCCTTTGGGGAAACTATATTGTCTGGCTTTACTTGGGGGCTATCTTATACCTTCTGTTAAGATTAAGGCCTATAAACAGGTGGCACTGAAGCTTACCTACAAAGCCCTGAACGGTTTGGGACCAGCCTACCTGCGTGACCGCATCTCCGTCTATGAACCCATGCGTTCACAACGCTCATCTGCAGAGGCCCTGCTCATGATCCCGCTGGCGTCGCAAGCACGTTTGGTGGGGACATGGGACAGGGCCTTTTCTGTGGTGCCCCCCCCCCCCCGTCTCTGGAACACTCTCCCCAAGGATCTTAGATAGGCCCCTACATTGGCAGTCTTCAGAAAGAACTTGAAGACCTCGCTGTTCCAATGTGCCTTTCCTGATTAGGAAATCTCCAATACCAAGTCCCAGACACACTTTATTAGAATTAAGACTGCCGCACACTGCACATTGCACTGCCCTATAATCCTTACATATCACCTGTCACATCAGCACTTTTAATCCTGTACCCTTTACTCTGGCCCGGCCCAGTTTTTATCTTGTTTGATGTATTGTTTATTGCTTGTGGTTCTTTGTTGTTTAATACTGCTCTAATTGTTTAATTTTTTAATTTGCTTTAAGTGTATTGTTATGTTGTGTATTGAGGCCTTGGCCTTTGTAAGACGCTTCGAGTCCTTTGGGAGATGCTAGCGGGGTACAAATAAAGTTTAATAATAATAATTATAATAAAAGAGAGGAGAAGGCAGTGCCAAGACTTCACAACCTCATCACACGGATGAAATCAAGTGTCCTGAGATACTTCCAGCTTGCTTTGGGGATGGAACCCCATGTCTGCCATCACATGACATCATGTGACTTCCAGCAGAGGCCCCACTCCAACCAGGATGGAAGTCTCCTTGGACACTTCCCTCCAAACACAGGAGCCTTTTTGTGTTGTGCTGGCCCCATTAAGCCAGCAGAGTTCTGACTGGTTTGAGCAACTCTTCCCCTGTGTGACGGGGGAAGCGTTACTGGGTCACAAGAATTATAAGCCTTATCACAGTTCTTATATATAAAATAAGACTCTTTCACAACACTTGCTACCTGCATTGAGCCACTTTCTCAGAATGATAGGTCCTGCAGATGTTGGCTAAAAGGTAAGACCTGCTGAGTTGAATGGAGCCCCAGATATATGTAATATGAATGAAATACAGTGGCTGCATATAGCTATTGATTTATATCCTCATCCCCCACAAAATTATATATAGTTATATACACTAATAGGCATCTTATTGTGTGGTAGAAAATTCTGTAAGGTATTCTCTTACAGAATTATCCTGAATCCTTTGTCATTTGGCTTCAAAGGATGGCCCTGAATCAGGCCCGTACAGCCAGGATTTCGTTTCGGGGGGGGGGGGGGGGGGCTGAATTTTTTTCAGGGGGTTTTCGGGGGGGGGGGGGCTGAGTCTGAGTGAAGGAGGGTCTAGCCTAGCAAACCTTTTTTATCATTACTCCAATACCCCCATGCATATGGGATATATTGAGTATGGTGATCAGATCATGATATGAATAAACATAACAGTTTAAATAATGCACCAGTAAGGCCTTTTTGCGAACCACCATGAGAATTTCAGGGGGGGGGGGGGGGAGGCTGAAGCCCCTCAAGCCCCCCCCCCCCCAGCTACATGCCTGCCCTGAATTCTACTACTATAAAAAAAATCGGGAAAATATTATTTCTGTTCATTTTTCTCTCTGTATTTTCATTCATTTCTATCATTCGTTCTCCACTAATTTTGCCCTAAGGAAAGTGTTTCAACTTTACATTTCTTCATTCCTGTCAGATTTGAAGGACAAAACTATTGTACCAATAATGTTTCAGTTCGAGAGCCCATTATTTTTAGAAGGCAGTAGTATAGCCATACTCAGAAAGACATTCTCTGTAAGATGGTCTTTTATTCCTGTTTAAAGTACCTCAGAGACACAGGAAGTGAATTGCAGTTTCACTAGAAATCTGGATGCTTGCCCCCTAACCCATCTTCCCTTACATAATCAGCAATTTACCCCATTCAGCAATTCCCTCAGGCAATATGGGAGGAAATGCAGTTTATTATTTAGTCATAAGTATAATTTTTATGATCCCTCCATTGGCAGTGAGACACGAGCATTTGATGTTCTTGATCCACTCCCATGCAGAGTCACAGAAAAAGGCTCAGGGGCTGAGCTGGCAAGAAAGATGGCTATAAGTCATTGCTAATGATCCCCACCACTGCTGCTTCCCCTCAAATTCCACCTATTTCATATTTTATAAGCTCCGTTTTCCCCAATATCTTTTTCCACTGGAGTCACACCATTTTCATCTCTTATGCATCCTCCTATTTTAATCTTCAGGTTCTTTAACTGTGCATGTTCTTTCTGTTTTTATGTATTTCCCTTCAATTCTTTTTTATTGATTGTTTGATTGATTGATTGCTAAATATGCTAGGAGTTGGGTTGACAATGAAATAATAATTAAGTTGCAATCCTATACAAGCCTACTCAAAAGTACTCTTACTGAGTACAGTGAAACTCTAATTTCAAGTTACTTCTGAACAGAATTATATCCTTAGTTGAATGTTGATTTATATTTAGAATAGAATTTTCAGGTTATACACTTACATTTCTAGCATTGCGGTAACTTGATTTTTCAGCTGAGCATTTAGTAGTACAAAAATCTGGCTACCAGTATTAAAGAACTCTAAAATTACAACAGCGAAGAAACAAACAAGGACATCTAATCACCTCTCAACAAACGTTTGCTCCAGGCACTGTCAGGCCATTATATGCTAATCAAGGTGGTCAGTTGAAACATTCACACCTAGCTCCAGCAGACAAGAGTCCTTTGTCTCACACTGGTCATTCCACAGATATATAAACCCTTTTTCGTAATTCAAACAGACCTCACTACCTCTGAGGATGCTTGCCATAGATGCAGGCAAAACGTCAGGAGAGAATGCCTCTAGACCATGGCCATATAGCCAGAAAAAACCTACAACAACCCATTTAGATTTACAATTTCGTCATCCAAAAGGTGGGCAAGAAAAAATAACATGAGATTGCAAACACAGCAAATATAAGAGTTCCAAGTGTGAATGATTTTCAGAGTCTTGCTCTCTGGAAGACTAGAAATTTAGGAAATGAAGAAAAGCTTCATTTTGAAGCCAAAATTCTTATAGGGAGGTATTAGCCTATTCAATAGCTATATCTGAGTATTTTTTAAAACTCTGATACCTCTTGTTATCAGCTATTTTATTCCCTACCTCTTCTTCCCTGACAGCAGCAGTGGTTCTGAGATTTCTTTTATTACATGCATCAGGCTATCTGTGCAAACCTCTCATAATAATAAAATGGGGGAGGGGTCTTATTATGTTGCTTGCCCTGTTGCCTTATTGGCAGCTCAACAAAGTTAACAACAGAGTCCTATAGTTATTGCTGGACCCAAGATACAATAAAGCATTTGCCACATGATGGTGGATGATTTTTACATTCCACATTTTGCTGAGTAGCTTATTGCCTATTGCTCGATTGCATTTTATTAAGATGGTGTTTTGTGCAATATATAGTTTTATTTCCCTCATATAGCCATGCACAAAAGGCAATATGGGCTCTGCATTTTAAGGTTATCTTTTCTGTTACTTTTCACTGATATAAGGCTCCCATAAGCAATGAATTATGAGCATTTCCTTGGCAAAAGCTTGGCTGCTATTCTAGACACGCTGACCTGATTGTAAGTGCCACTGAATCCTGAGCAGAAGTGTACAGAACTGCATTGCATGTAAATAGAGTGAGGCAAATAATAGGAGGCACAAAACCCATTTGTCCTAAGATTTTATAACTTTGCTTTCACCATTCAGCTGGTCTTCATGTTTGTGTCGATATGCTTTTTATATCCTTCCAAACATCGTGGATGTGGGTTGTAATCATTTGGGGAATGCTTGAATGTTGTAAGTGGGGTCTTTTGACAACTGTAAACTGCATTCTCTGGTTGTACTGGTCCATTTAGTTTTCTTGGCAAGGATACTGGGGTGGTTTGCCGTTGCCTTCCCCAGGGATCACGCTTGGTCTGACCTCTCTGCCACGACCGTCCCGTCTTGGGTGGCCCTTCACGGTTTCGCTCATGACATCATTGAGGTGCTCAAGCTCCAGCGCCACAACAAGGCGGTGACCCTTTGCTGGAGGGCTAGATTTAGTAAACAGAGTCCCAGAAGAACTATGGACAGAAGTCCGTGACATTGTTCAGGAGGCGGCAACAAAGTACGTCCCAAAGAAAAAGAAAACCAAGAAGGCAAAATGGTTGTCTGCTGAGACACTGGAAGTAGCCCAAGAAAGGAGGAAAGCAAAAGGAAACAGGGATAAGGAGAGATATGCCCAGTTAAATGCGCAATTCCAGAGGTTAGCCAGAAGAGATAAGGAACTATTTTTAAATAAGCAATGCATGGAAGTGGAAGAAGACAACAGAATAGGAAGGACAAGAGACCTCTTCCAGAAAATTAGAAACATTGGAGGTAAATTTCAGGCAAAAATTGGTATGATAAGAAACAAAGATGGCAGGGACCTAACAGAAGCTGAAGAGATCAAGAGAAGGTGGCGAGATTATACAGAAGATCTGTATAGGAAGGATAACAATATCGAGGATAGCTTTGACGGTGTGGTGAATGAATTAGAACCAGACATCCTGAGGAGTGAGGTTGAATGGGCCTTAAGAAGCATTGCTAACAACAAGGCAGCAGGAGACGACGGGATCCCAGCTGAACTGTTTAAAATCTTAAAAGATGATGCTGTCAAGGTGATGCATGCCATATGCCAGCAAATATGGAAAACACAAGAATGGCCATCAGACTGGAAAAAATCAACTTACATCCCCATACCAAAAAAGGGAAATGCGAAAGACTGCTCCAACTTCCGTACAGTGGCCCTTATTTCTCATGCCAGTAAGGTAATGCTCAAGATCCTGCAAGGAAGACTCCAGCAATACATGGAGCGAGAGTTGCCAGATGTTCAAGCTGGGTTTAGAAAAGGCAGAGGAACGAGAGACCAGATTGCCAATATCCGCTGGATAATGGAGAAAGGCAGGGAGTTTCAGAAAAACATCTACTTCTGCTTCATTGACTATTCTAAAGCCTTTGACTGTGTGGATCATTATAAATTGTGGCAAGTTCTTGGTGGGATGGGCATCCCAAGCCACCTTGTCTCTCTCCTGAGGAATCTGTACAAGGACCAAGTAGCAACAGTCAGAACTGACCACGGAACAACAGACTGGTTCAAGATTGGGAAAGGCGTACGGCAAGGCTGCATACTCTCACCCAACCTTTTTAACTTGTATGCAGAACACATCATGCGATGTGCGGGGCTTGATGAATGCAAAGCTGGGGTGAAAATTGCTGGAAGAAACATTAACAACCTCAGATATGCAGATGACACCACTCTGATGGCCGAAAGCGAGGAGGAGCTGAGGAGCCTTCTAATCAAGGTGAAAGAAGAAAGCGCAAAAGCCGGGTTGCAGCTGAACGTCAAAAAAACCAAGATTATGGCAACAAGAATGATTGACAACTGGAAAATAGAGGGAGAAAATGTGGAGGCCGTGACAGACTTTGTATTTCTAGGTGCAAAGATTACTGCAGATGCAGACTGTGGCCAGGAAATCAGAAGACGCTTACTTCTTGGGAGGAGAGCAATGTCCAGTCTCGATAAAATAGTAAAGAGTAGAGACATCAGACTGGCAACAAAGATCCGCCTAGTCCAAGCCATGGTATTCCCTGTAGTAACCTACGGATGTGAGAGCTGGACCATAGGGAAGGCTGAGCGAAGGAAGATCGATGCTTTTGAGCTGTGGTGCTGGAGGAAAGTGCTGAGAGTGCCTTGGACTGCGAGAAGATCCAACCAGTCCATCCTCCAGGAAATAAAGCCCGGCTGCTCACTGGAAGGAAGGATACTAGAGACAAAGTTGAAGTACTTTGGCCACATCATGAGGAGACAGGAAAGCCTAGAGAAGACAATTATGCTGGGGAAAGTGGAAGGCAAAAGGAAGAGGGGCCGACCTAGGGCAAGATGGATGGATGGCATCCTTGAAGTGACTGGACTGACCTTGAAGGAGCTGGGGGTGGTGACGGCCGACAGGGAGCTCTGGCGTGGGCTGGTCCACGAGGTCACGAAGAGTCGGAGACGACTGAACGAATGAACAACAACAACAAACTGCATTAGAAAAGGAGAACTGCACTTATGAACACTATTTATTAGCACCTTCTGAAATAGAGCAGCTTCTGACATTATAGGGACATGAAACAAAGTCAAATAATGCTGTTCTGGGTTCCATTCACACTACATGCTCCAGCTCAAGCTAAAAGGAGAAATGGGTAATAATAAAACTACATGATAATGATTGTTGAGTTTTATCTTCTGTAATTGTTCTTTAAAGGATTTTAACTCTATAGATTGTATAACTGCATTTTAACATAACTTGTACGTACACAGTAGGATCTTGGTTTCAAGAAACCCCATGGATACCAAAATCCATGGTTTTAAAGATCCCATTATATACAATGTTACACAGTGTTCCCTCACTTATTGCAGGGGTCCCGTTCCAGGAACGAAGTAGGAACACCATATTAATTTTGATATTTATATACTATTTTATATATTTTATATATTATTTTCTTACTCGCACTTCCTTATCCGCCTCCTGGCCCATCCCAAGGGTGCCTGCCTGCCTCCCTCCCTGGCCTCTGCAGGCCAGGGAGCCAGGCCTTTCCTGCATTGGCTCAGGCTGCCACATTTCCAGGCTCCCTGGCTTCACTGGATGGTAAATATTTAATATTTAATATTAATATTTCAAAAACCTGCAAAACAGTGAGGTCATTAAAAGTGATCCGCAAAGTAGCAAGGGAACACTGTAGTAATGGTGACTTTTATATAAATGGCATCATCAAGGTTTGCTTTTTGGATTTTTTAAATTTTTATTTTGAATATTTTCAAGTTTTGGATGGTTGATTCTGTGGATACAGAATTTGTAGATTTGGAAGGCCAACTATATATTTTTATTGATGGTTGCTTTTTCTTGAGACCCAGTATTGAGAAAAACGTGGTAAATTAAATACAAAAGGTGTTTTATGTTCCCACCTCCTCCCAGCAAAGAATAAAAACCTAGGGCAGTGATCCTTTTCTCAGCCCAGGCATGTAGCCGGGAGGGGGGGGGGCTTGAGGGGCTTCAGCCCCCCCCCCCTGAAATTCTCATGGTGGTTCGCGAAAAGGCCTTACTGGTGCATTATTTAAACTGTTACGTTTATTCATATCATGATCTGATCACCATACTCAATATATCTCATATGCATGGGGGTATTGGGGTAACGATACAAAAGATTTGCTAGGGTAGACCCTCTTTCAGCCCCCCCCCCCCCCCGAAACAAACTCAGCCCCCCCCCAAATCGAAATCCTGGCTATTTCCATGCCCCAAAAGTATCAAACCCACAGTTAGTAAGCATTTATAGTTAAAATCAATGTACACACAGTGTAAAAGTATTGTAAAAATATCTTTGCATGTACTATCAGCCATGAAGAGAGCAATAGTACATTATTTAATGAATACATTTCCAAACAGCATCTTCACCTCTTCCCAGCATTTTAAGCAAATGTGTAAACAAGCTGTCAGAACTCAGCCATTCTAGTTATCCAGCAGCTGGTGCAAGGCATGCCTTACAGTGTGTTAGTCACTTGGCAGAGAGTTGTTCCAACACAATTGGGAACTCTCTGGCATGACATCCAAGGAAGGATTGCAGTGCCATGGCCATCTTATACCTGAAAATGTATTTATGGTCTTTTGAATATTTCATTGAGTTAGAATTCATGGACTGTAACTTTTATAGAGAGGATTTTTTTCTCCCCATAAATTATGCATCAGAATCAATGCAGCTTTACTTGCTCCATGTTTCACTTTTTCTTGTAGCTCCGATAGGGAACAGTAGCAATCTAAGGCACTAGAGAAAACAAAAGCAGTAACATTTACTTTTGCAATTCTCCACCAAGATTCAAATAAAAAGTTCCATATTGTTGCCTGCACATATTTATATTCTGTTAGCTGCCCTGAGTCCCCTCAGGCAGAAGGAAATGTCATAAATAAATAATACTTCCATATGATTATTAGTAAAGGTAAAGGTAAAGGTTTTCCCCTGACATGAAGTCCAGTCATGTCCAACTCTGGGGTGTGGTGCTCATCTCCATTTCTAAGCCGAAGAGCCAGCATTGTCCGTAGACACCTCCAAGGTCATGTGGTCAGCATGACTGCATGGAGCGCCGTTACCTTCCCACCAGAGCAATACCTATTGATCTACTCACATTTGCATGTTTTCAAACTGTTAGGTTGGCAGAAGCTGGGGCTGACAGTGGAAGCTCATGCTGCTCCCCAGATTTGAACCTGCGACCTTTCAATCAACAAGCTCAGCAGCTCAACGCTTTAAACCACTGCACCACCGGGGGATTATTAAACATACATATTTAGCAGTTTCCTGTCTTTCATGCTGCACACAATCAAGTTTGGTTCCAAATTTAGATTAGCTGAGCAATAAACCAAGCTAGTGCATGATACTGGAGTAAAATTATTTCCAAGTAGTCTGAAGTATGGAATGGGAGAGGCAATTAATAAGTCACTGAAAAAAAGATGAATGGCTAACACATTCATGAGTAAATGTGTCTTGTATGTAGTACCATAAGATCGATTGGAATTTGTAGACTAAAACCAACATTGTTGCCCATTCTGATATAATGCTATCAAGTTCAGAGGAACAAAATCCCATTTAATCTATATTGCCTTTCCATCTGTAAAGCAGAGACATCTTTCTATCAGCAAACCCTCCACCAGAGAGCCAATGCATTGCAAACAAGGCATCTTTTTTCCCTCTGTTCAGATGTGAATCAATTTGGACAAAGAAGGTCAATCTTGATCAAGCTGCAGAATATTTTTTTAATGATGGACATAAGGGTGAAGCCATCCTTCTGTCTCCAAGGAGTATTCAAATACAAAGTATCTTGGAAACAGTACAGCACTAAAACTATCTCTTCCCTGCAGCCTCCATAAAAATGCTTTTTAATCATTAGTTAGGGTTTGTAAAACATAATTTTCTTCCAATTGCATCTGAATGGATTAGAAATGATGTATGACTGCAGAAGCCCATTCATCTTTAAAAATAACACTGCACAAAGTGCATGTTTGCAAAGAGATGAAAAATTCAGCATGAGCAATTGGATCCATGCGTCCTCCTGAGTCAAATCATTGTATACTTTGAGAAAGTGCAGAGCGACATAGATATATGAGAAAGGTTGGATGAACAGTGGTTCAGGGAGGGCAAAAAGTTGAATGGATATGAACACTACAGCAGGAGCTCACAGAGACAGGAAATATATCTTAATGGAAAGCAAGGCATCATATAATACTGGCAGTGTGGAAGGAATCATTGCTCCTTTTAAAAGGCATTGGCTCATTTAAACTGAATAGATGGTAAAAAACATCCCTGGGGCATTTCTTATTTATATCCATTTACTGAAAAACAAGAGGTTAAGGATGTTTGAACATACAGTGATAATTGCCCTGTAAGAGCCTCTTTAAGAGATCAAAAAAACAGTCTCCTACCTAATTTCAGTTCTGAATTGTTTTTCACACTGGAAAGTTAAAATGTGCGAACCGCATAAACCCATTAGCATGGAAGGTAGTGGATGTGTGATTTCAAATGATATCACTGATATAGGGAAGAAGAGTGGGCAATTGGAAAATTTGGGCCATTTTTGGACATTGACCTGCTTTTCTAATGCATTTTTCAAAGGTGGGTAACATGCAAACAAAGAATATAAATCTTTACAAATGCCATTTTTTAAAAAATACACTGATATTATGCAGTTCAAATTTGTCAATTTTATGCAAACAGATCACATGTTAAGATGCCCATCCCATAAAATAATGAGATCACATACAAACTTTGGATGAAAACATGCTTCTTTTTAAACTTGCTTACATATAAGTTTCCTCTGCAAAATGGGGAGAGACCTAGTGTGGGACCAGAAAAGGCAGTTGGTCTCACTCAGCCCTCCTTCTCTGATTACCCTGCATGAAAACACTTGAGCTATCTGCTAGGTATTTATTTATCTATCTTATTTATACCTCGCCTTTCTCTACCCTGGGGGGGGGGGGGTCAAGATGACCTACAAATGGCACCCACACACCCTACACATATTAGCAACCCTGTGAGAAACTCTGTCATTTTTCTCAATTCCCAAGATAAGCAATTGAGATCAGTCCCTTCCTGAAGGCCAGGAGTGAATGTGGTCATGAACATCCTAAAAGGGCTCAGTTCGGTTTTAGAAAGCCTCACCAGCCAGGACTTGCTAATTCACAAGGCTACCATGTTTAACAAGATCTCGGGGCCCTTCCTCACAGCCATATAGCCCAGAATATCAAGGCAAGAAATCCACAATATCTGCTTTGAACTGGATTTTCTGAGTCCACACTGCCATGTAATCCAGTTCAATTTGAATTTTATGCAGCTGTGTGGAAGGGACCTTAGTGACCTAATGAAAGCTATTTACTTTTTAGACAGCAACACGGAATAGATATTGTCATTCTACAAGACTTAAGGAGTCAAAAATGTCATCCATAAAGCAAAGTCTGGATGCAGTATGTGCTATGGTTGCATTTTTACAATAGACCCTTTCTTTTGAAGGACTAGTTTTTTGCCATCATCACTCAGTCATGCCTTATTACTTACTGCTGTGAGACCATTTGTAAACTATAGAGCTTGAACCAAGTTGTTAAAATCAGGTCTCAACTGAACCAAGAGAAGTGAGATTGTATATGTTGCAAGCAGTACAGCAGCATGACAGGCTGCTAAAGAGAGAGGGTGGGGAACCAACAGGACTGATACTTTACTTTTTTAAAGCAAGAATAATATATTTACAGCACTTCACAGTAGAGCAGCAAACAGTTTTACATACCTCTACTTTTACAAGTTTAGGCAAAAATCCAAAGAGCTTTTCAGATCTACACATCATTTATGTATGTTCACTGGGACTTCCTTATGTTCCCTAAAGTAATGCAAACAAAATTATTTGAGTGCTGGCACTTGTGTATCCAAAATGCCTCTCTATTCACATATGACAGAGGTAACAGAAGCCGTGGCAGAATGCCGCAGATCGAAAAAAAGTTTAAAAACATTCAACAAAAAAAGTCTGTAGTGAGTAGATTTTCAAAACAGTCTCATGAGGATTGGAGATCTTGGAATGGAAGGTTGAAGTTTTCCAAGTACTTTTCAAAAACACAGAGAAGTTCATATGATGCATGTTGATTGGGTATTTTATTGTTGTAATTTCTGACTTCCAAGGAGTTTTGCCATTGTCTTTCTTTGAGACTGAAAGGTGTTACTTGTCCAATGTGATCCAGTGGGTTTCCTAGGATGAGCAGGAATTACCTGGTCCCACAGACTCCTATCCAAATATCATCATGCTGCCTCTCTGAATTAAACATTTGTCCAACACTACTTCAACAAAGTTTTGTTTCTGGATAACTTCAATAATGCCCTGAAGATCCCATGATTCATTTAGTGAGAATGGATGTGTGTAAAGCTTTTGACAAATGCAATGATGCTCACACAGAAGTTGTAAGGAGCAAGGGTTTTAAAAACCCATTAAATTCTGTAGCATTTAAGATGAGAATTAAGACAGAGTAATACAAAAATAAGACTCTCCTGGAAAATGTCTTCACTCTTCTTGGCCACCCCCCCCCCCCATTTTATGCTTCTCACAGTCAGATTTATTTCTGACCAAAGGCCTGAGTTACAGTCACACTACTGCAGCTTCTCAGACCACATATATCATAGAAGCTGAGCTGCTTCAGTCTCTGGAAAAGATCTTTGCACAGGATATATTGCAATGAGTATTACTGCAAATGCTTCAGCTGCTCCTGAGGGATTTATTTATGCCATCACAATATAGAGAGCAATTCATCGTTATTTATGTGTGCAAATATCTCCTCTTTTCATCTTCTGTACAAGCATCTTTGTTATTAAGGAGCACATGTGGCTTATGAACTTAAACCCAAGAAGCAGAAGCCTCTACTGTAACCATTTGTCACACTCAGTTATGGTTATGTGCAGTTGGAAGAAAGGAAACCGTATGTTTCAAATTCCCCATAGAAAACCAACATGGAAAACTACGAGTTCAATTCTGGTTTGGTTTGACACTCCCCCCCCCCCCCACACACACACCCCAATCTCAGAAGGTTCCAGGGGACGTGCTTTGAAGTAATCTCTGTCACATTATGATTCACCCACAGAATTTTCTTTCAATGCCAAGGGCACAACCTAGAATATATAGTTTAGTAATGGAATGAATTTGATGATGTTCCATGGGCCTTTCCCTCACTGAAGAATCAATACAGCCATCTCTCATTACTTAAAGAACAAGGGGATGAGCAGTAAAATTGTAAATGACTTGTGTGGACAGTTGAACTTAGCATTCTGATAACAAGGAGCTTTAAAGTACTTTCTTCCTCTAAGCATCTAGTACTGAGTGTTCATGCACACAAGTTTCCTAGAGCTCTTGGTTCCTGGAATATTTTTATTGCTGTTTCCAGGGCCTTGGAAATAGGGTACAGTAGAGAGCTTGCTGAGAGATTTCTAGTCATCTCACCTTCCTGTAGTCACTACTGCAATGATTACCAAGCCATTGTGAAATTGGAAGGAAAAATTGGATAAGGTACAGGAAAAGTACAAGAAGTACAGTAAGTTAAATGAGTGTGGTCCCTGGAATCCCATCTGTGACCAAAGTTGCTTTGAAATGAGGAATCATGCCTCCTGGAGGTACTTTCTCAGTGCCTTTTTTACACTCAAAATAGTCATTACTAAAATGGAGAAGTGATATTTTAACCATTCACAAATTTAGGAAAAGGAGTGAGTGCAATCCACATTGATCCTGGAAAAGGAGAGGGAAGCCCTCGCCCTCCCCACCCAATGTTTTCCCCTCTGATACAGAAGCTTATGGGAGAGAGTAGTGTGGACCACTTCACAACCTCAATATTGTCTTCAAGAGGTTATCTATGAAAATGAAAGAAGAAGAGCATGAGGGTTGCCCAGGGCAGGGAGAGTTAAGAGTGAAACAAATTAGCTGGATTGTTTTGCATCACTGTCTTACGCTGTAGTCAATATGATACACACATTAGTCCCAAATGAATTGGATGATGAAAAGTCATTACACCACACACTGAATGAATTATTAATTACCAGAGGCAGAGAGAGGGGGAAAAATCCCCCTGGGCCAGATATGGTGAATGATATGCGTTTGACACTGCAGCTTCAGTTACTACTTGTCAAATGGAGACTTCCCAGATGAGAGACAAGGTAATAAGGGAAGCTGGATGCTGAGGAAACAAAATAGATAAATGTTCATTTGGATGCTCATATCGTGCAAATTAAAAGATGGGACTTTCCCACCCTAGCGCAGCTGGGGGAGGAGAACAATTTGCCTCCCCCCCAGATACAGAGAATGGATGGTTCCTTTGGAACCATCTGGAAAAGGGGGCCAGCCCCATTCCTCATTCTGCTTTTGAGCATTACCCACCACCCCTGCCCATTGACAGTATAATTATTGGTTGCCCATTGGGACCGGGTAGGAATTTTTCCCTCCTATGTTCTAGGAGGGTTTTCCGCCTACCCTATACTGTTATTAGGGGCTAGCTGGGATAGTCAGTATATAAATAGACTTAGTGTAAATAGATTAGAAATACAAAGGTTGGTGTACACCTAAGGCACCCTTTAAAGGATGCGGGTCATTACACAAACACTCACCTAGAGGTTAGCTTTATGGGTGAGATGATATCGAATGGCCTAGGAATGGAAAGAGTCTGGTCTCAATAATTTGAGAGAGACTTCTCTGGATGTTTCCCTTAGAGGTTGCCCGGGTTTAACTTTCCAGGGGACCCAGGTGTTATGGCCTTAATAGCTGAGGGGTAGGCTATATAAGATGGTACCTTGGCTTTGCTACACCAAGTTGAACTGACACCTAAGTTAGTTTAGTTAAAAGTTAAATAGGTAACATTCAATAAAGTTGCCCAAAATTTAAATCCAAATTGCTGTTGTCTTGTCTTGTTATTTCGGGGGTTGGAAGGCAAATAAAGGTATAATATTAGGTCACTATTAAACAAATTATAATATTAAGCCACACTTGAATTAAAAGTAATATTAAAGGCATATCAACTACAAATGTTACAGCATCTGTCTGTTAAGAGCTAATGAACAGCAAAAAGTCCAGTTAACGTGAATTCGGAAGGACAGCAGGTCAGAGGTTAAGTCTAGCACACACACACACAACCCTGGAAATACATTTTGAAGTCTGAGAGCAGCCACCAAGATCTCTGCAAAAGAGGACTTAGATTAGCAAAACTCAGATTTTTGTTGTATATGCTGACACAGGACAATTGAAATCAGTGTGGTTTACTTTTAAGGACATAGCCAAAATCAGCTAGCTACTTAAGGAGAGGAGTGGTTCCAATCACCCAGCGTGCCATTCTACCTTGACAGCCAGGAAAACATAGACCAGGTTTGAAGAGAATGACAGAGGTTTATTTCGCTTTCAGGCCTGAAAGGATGTCTGATACAGAGTCTTTGCTCTAAAGGAATCATAAGCTGCAGAGAATTCTTTATGTAGTTTTTGGATGCCCAACCTCATCAGTGAAAACTGCAGCCAAGAACAGACAACCACACTTCCAAAGATCTCCAGGGTCAATGAACTTATTTAATTGTTATATGGCCTTCCCCTTTGGACCTTAAAATGAGCCAACATATATTTCCAACCGAACAAGGGATGATTTTGGTTTTGCAGGAATGGCCAGGTAATGTACAACAGATTACACATTAAAACTCTCCTACATAGTAAATAGATAGACAGATAGATAGATGAGTACAGGATCCATGAAGGAAAATCCAAGTGTTAGTGCTAAAGACCTGACACAGCAGGTTTGCCATTTCAATGAGAACTAATATTTGGTGCAATTGTTTCTTCTATTCAGTGGGCTTTATTCTCCCTCCTATGCTGCAGAATCATGAGCCAATTTGGCTTCAGGATTCTGGGAGTTTTAATCTAAAACAACAACTTTTCCAAACTTAGACAAGTTATGAATTCAGCATGGGGGAATAACTGGATAAATGTGGTGTTTCTAAGCTGCAGTGCCAGAACTATGTATGGAAAGCAGAAAATGATGCTAATGCTGATTTGGTAGGGCAACAAATGGGCATCTAAGGAAAAAAGATGGAAGGAATTACAGTTTGATCCAAGCCATTTTCTGCTCAATGTCCCCTATTAAGGGAATTATTTCCATTAAATCGGAGAGAATGGCAGTTGCATCGTCTGTTAGCTAGTCGAAAGCAGATTGTTAGATGAATATTTATGGTGGATTTGAAAGCTATATTGCAAATTGCAGATTTATCATGAACAACATTACAGAATTGTTGCTGATCAGCAAAATGGGTTGTTTATGTTTTCAATTTTTTAAAATGCTCCTACAGTGTTTACATATACCAATTGCCTCATTGGCCTCAGAATGAGAATTGCAGCTGAGAAACATGATGTGTACCACAAATTGTGCAGGTCTAAGGCAAAGGGGACAGGGGTGAGATTGACTAATTACATTTTCCTGATGACGAGGCATGAAATCTATATAAGCCAAAGGGTCCTGAAGAAAGTTATGCTATGGTCACAGTCTCAATACACATCAGTAGGTTGTGGAGGAACTGTTCAATGTGGAAAAAGTAATAACTCGTCTGCATGCATTGTAAAGATTATGTGGAAACTTGTCAAGTATTTATTTATTTATCACACAATTTTGAAAATGGCCAATAACCAACATTCTCTAGATGGTGTACACGTTAAAATCATAAAACACAAGAGGTGATAAAAACAATCACAAAATAAATCAGATAAAAACAAGATAAAATTGTCAGTGACATGCAATAAAACCAGAAGGAAAAGCAGCAGCAAAGATAATGCTTTATAAGCAAGCCATCTGAACATCTAGGGGGCAATATTATATAAGTACAGTATATAACTGCCAGGAATGTCATGAGCATTCAAGCAGCAATGCTCACAAACCCCCCCCTCCCTTTCAAATGCTTGCAAACTAAACCGAATAAAGGAGAGCCCTATCTAAAGGAGCAGCAAAAGATAATATTCTCTAATCCACAGTCTTTTGGAAAGGCTAACCTATATGCCTTGAAGCAAAGCAGCAAATAGCACACATGCAGATAGATTCACAGGCATAAACACGCAAACATATATATGTGCACACACAGCTAAGTGAATAGAGGCTTCTCTAAATGTATTCTACCTTTTCACACCAAAACAGAACCCAATACTTCTTAGTACTTAAAAATGGAAGAATAAGATACATAAGATTAACATTAACATATAGTTAGATTATCAATAATACTGAAAGCAATCTATAACATATAATTAAAAATATAAAAAACCAGCTTCAAAACAATACAATTCAAAGAGTACATCACTCAATTCAAAGCTCTCTCTTCAAAAAGATTTTCTGTGTTCAAATTCTGAATTTTTTAAAAAATGTATTTTCCCAAAAGGACAACAATCCATTCTAGCCTCACTAGGAAGGGAATTTGAAAATCTTGGAGCAGGCCCTAGAAGGCCCTGTCTCACACTCTTCATGTGGCAAGAGTGAGAAAAGATAGCAAGAGAAAGAGAAAAACCTCTCCTAGGAAACCAAAAGCTCAGGCAGGTACATTTGGGTTCAATCCTATCATTAAGCCTGAGCCATACGTAGAGCCACTGATTGAGTTTGATTCACCTATGTCTTGTCTTACTGCTCAACAAATGTTTGGATAGGGCTACTCTTTTTGGCACTTTTTGGAACTAAACAACAGGATTAAAACCACTGCGTATCAGGTATCTTAGATCCACAAGTACTTTTATTATAAACTAGCTGTACCCGGCCACGCGTTGCTGTGGCCCATTGTGGAGAAATGGGAAAGAAAGAAAGAAAAGAGGAAGAGCTGGTTTCTAAGCTATCAATACACAACGAAAGTGGCAAAGTGTCAACCTAATACAGGCCCATTTCAGTCTCCTTGAGGCCAAAGGGTTATATGGATGTGTGGAAGGGCCCTGGGGTACCTGAGTCCACACTGCCATATAACCCAGTTCAAAGATTTTATATAGGTATTGTTGTCATTATAGACATATAGATATTATTATAGGCATATAGATATTATTATAGATACAAATATTATTAAAGCTATATAGGTATTAGTATTGTAGATGTTATTTATTTATGAATTTCATATCAAAAGCATTGCATAAATTAGTATAAAACTGATAAAAAATAGAAGGAGCACAGGGCTCAATATCTTTCGAGCAAAAACAGGTAACATATGTATGGATATTATTACAGACCTATAGATATTATTATAGACATATAGATGTTATTATTTTTATTGTTATTTTATAGATATTATATAGCTACTATTATTATAGATGTATACATATTATTATACTTTATATAGATATTATTATTATTATTATTATTATTATTATTATTATTATTATAGACATAGATATTATAGGCATATAGGTATTATTGTTATAAATGTACAGATATTTTTGACAGACAGATATTATAATTATAGACATATGGATATTATTATAGACCTGTAGATATTATTACAGGCATATAGACATTATTACAGACATATAGATATTATGATAGAAATGTAGATAGTATTGTTAAAGACATATAGATATCATAGACATATATATAATTATAGTTTGGTAGATATTATTATGATAGATATATAGATATTATTATTATTGTAGATATATTATAGCCCAGGGTTGCTCTAAAGTAAAAATGGATGTCCATCTTTTGGGAGTGTTTTGATCATTTCCAAGAATACCTTCCCATAACTCAGTATGGGTGAGGTTTCTGGGCACACACACACACAGAATCCCTGTGAGTTCCCAGCAGCCCAGCGGAGGCAGCGAGGCAAGAAGGAAAGGATCTCTCTCTCTCTCTCTCTGTGTCTCTCTGTCTTTGTCTCTGTCCCTCCTTCCCTCTCTCTGTCCCTCCTCCCCCCCCTCTCTCTCTGAATCCTTTGGGAAGAGAGAGGAAGGGGATCACCACCTTTCCCTCTCTTGTGCTGCCTCTCTCTCTCTCTCTCTCTCAGTGGTTGGGTTTTTTTCCCCTCGTGCAGGAGCGAGGGGTGGGGGAAGGAGTTCTTTTAACACAGGCTCTATATAGGCATTTAGCCTTGTGGGGGGTAAGTTCTTTCCAGTTAATTTTTTTTTAGTGGAGAACATAAATTGGGTTGTTAGGTGTATCGTGTCCAAATTTGGTGTCAATTCCCCCAGTGGTTTTTGAGATCTGTGAATATCACAAACGAACATTACATTTTTATTTATATAGATGGAAAAGGGCAGCAGTTTGCTGCCTTTTGATGACATCCATAGTCTGGTGCCCAAAGTAGTCACCTTCATTCTGCCTAATGTAAAGGTAGATAACATCCCTACATAGTGTGAGCCCTGCTCAAACCACAGAAGCCCCCAGTGGTGCAATGGGTACCGATACGACAGGTCAGAGGTTCGATTCTGGGGAGAGCATGGAGGAGCTCCCTCTATCAGTTCCAGCTCCCCATGTGGGGACATGAGAGAAGCCTCCCACAAGGATGGTAAAATATTAAAACAGGGCAATGTCCCTGCAAACAACCAATTCTCTCACACCAGAAGCAAATTGCATTTCCTAAGCCACTCCTGACATGAAAACAATTACCCACAGAGGACCACACTCTTGTGGCACTGGTGGTGAAGCAGTAGGCGCAATAAAATGAGTAATTTTTATTTGGATGTAAGCGGGGCGGCTCAACCCATTATGCAAAGTAAGCATTTGCAGTATAGTTGATTTTGCCCAGGGGTGCTTTTGAGAGGTGCTCTTGGGGGAAAATAGACCTTGACATATGCAAGTTGTAGTTACTGGGATGTATAGTTCACCTACAACCAAAGAACATTCTGAACTCTACCAATGATGGAATTGAACCAAATATGGCACACAGAACTCCCACGATGAACAGAAAATATATATCAATGATTGGTTGGGGGGGGGGGGGCAAAATACTGTTTGCTTACCGTTGAAAATTACCTAGGGCCGCCTCTGGATGTAAGCCACTGCACTGATGAATTAAGGCAGCATAATAAAATAAAAAGTCCAAGTTACGAAAAGTCTTATGGCTGTTCACCATTTGCCGCATGTATCTCATGTAGTAAGGTGGCCATTTGTATCAAAGATAAGAAAGATGAAAGGTTTTTTTTTTTTTGGCTTCCTGTCTCAAATTGCCAAGTGTCAGTCCTAAATCCTTAAAACTGGCAACTGCAGTTACACAGCTTCCCGTTTCCCTTCCTCAGAACTGGGAAGAACACATGCAGATAGTAGAAGCTGATGGCTACAGAGATAATGAGATCATGCACTCCAAGTTTTTTTTCCCAGATTTTTAATCCAAATTTTGAAGGTGCCATCCAAAGTATTGAAAGCATTTTAAAATTCAGATTTCTGTCCATCACCTAACAATGAAGGAACCAGACTCTGCTGGATATGAAACAATTAATGTTCCTTCTTCTTCATCTAATGTAGAAGAACTGTGTAAAGAGACAGAACAAGGAAATTCTTTTTATTTTTGAACTGAAATCATGAAATAGAGGTAGATTGAGAGAAAACCCATTTCTTTTCTTGACATGGGGAAAGGACTGCAAATTTAACTGCAGCATTTCAAGAAGATTCTTACATTAAATATATGCTCTGAGGTATGTTGTTTTTTATTTGTTCAGTTGCTTCCGATTCTTCAGGCATGAGCTCCCTGTCAGCCGTCACCACCCCCAGCTCCTTCAGAGTCAAGCCAGTCACTTTAAAGATACCATCCATCCATCTTTTCCTTGGTCAGCCCCTCTTCCTTTTTCCTTCCATTTTCCCCAGCATCATTGTCTTCTCTAAGCTATCCTGTCTTCTCATTATGTGGCCAAAGTACTTCATCTTGGCCTCTAATATCCTTCCCTCCAGTGAGCTGTCGGGCTTTATTTCCTGAAGTATGGACTGGTTGGATCTTCTCACAATCCAAGGCACTCTCAGAATTTTCCTCCACACCATAGTTCAAAAGCATCTATCTTCCTTCGCTCAGCCTTCCTTATGGTCCAGCTCTCACACCCATAGGTTACTACTGGGAAATACCATTGCTTTAACTATGTGATTCTTCTTTGCCAGTGTGATGTCTCTGAGGTATTCTGGTTCTAAATTCTAAATGTGTTACTGAGGCATAGATTATTTGAGGGTGGGGGGTGTTATTCTTTTGGGCCACAACTGTAAGGAATCCTTTTGCAATGTGGCTAAGACATTCTAGAGAGCTCTAATAAAAAAATTAATTTCTGAATGATCTAAGTATTATTTTAAATCTGTTTTTTGATATTAAAATTAAATTGTGATGGATGGTGATGGAATTATTTTTTTGTTTTGTCTTGTTTTTATATTCATGGACTCTGCTTTTGTATACAATGGGGATGCAAACATCTAATTAAGTCATCTTCATGTGCTAAATAAGATTTTTAGAAAATCCTTCCCATAGCACAAAAAAAAACCAACTTTTTGTTGGTTGTGGAGAGATTATGTGCATGAGCAAGACTGGCTTCTACCAATTTCTGAAAATAAACACAATTTAAAATTAGAATAAATACTTCATTTTTGAATAGACTATTAAAAACTTGTAACATTGGGCGGATTGTATTTTCGTGGACAATGCTTTTCTCCCTTTTCACTTCCTGCATACTTATGGATTTAGCTACAGGGAAAAATTATTCTGGTTCACCAGTTGTGGGGAGAAAGGCATTTGATCCTCCTTTTCAAATTGGGAGCAAAAATGATCTTGGAGTTGGCGAATCCTCAGCAGGCGATTGCTCTGTGCCAAGACAGACTGAAAATCTCACTAACTTAAATGATCTTTTTCACATTCCTAGTGCAGAAAACATATTTGTGGACAGATGACTCTGAAGCATAAATTAAGACCTAGATGGAAGAAAGAGGAAATGAGGGGAGGGATGCGAAGAAATAACATGTTTCTGTGGAGATCTACTGGAAAGGAAGGTGGCAATTATTTTTATATGGACGGATATGGAATGTGTTCTCTGATTTTTTTATTGCTTTTAGAACACAGCAGGACTTCTGGTTTTACTTTGCTTGTATATGTTGCAGTGTTGTCTTTTGCAGCTGGTTTTTGTCTCGGTTTTTATTATGTGCTGTCTCTATTTATTGTTTGGTTTGTATATGATGAATGGAGTCCTGCTGATATCCTATGCTATCAGTGGTTAACAAAATAATCAGTTATATTTTTTTTCTGGGTCACACAGCAGTGGCAAGGAAAAGCAGAGGACATCTTCTGGCTCCAAGAAACCTATTTGTTCAATGCCCAACCTCCTGTTATCTGTGGTTCTTTTCCTCCTTCTATCAACTCCTACACTGGCATAGCTCATGAACAGGATTTCAAACCATAATTTTAAATACCTGTATACCAAATAAAAAGTGCTGTAGGCTAAATTTCAGATGAAAGAACTGATAAAACCACCTTTCAGTATTCTTTGCCTAAGAAAATCCTATGAAAATCATTGAGTTGACAGGCAACTTGAGGACACATGGATACACAAACACATACCATCTGAAAAACTTGTGCAGTGCGGATATGTAAAGTAACATGGTTAACAAAATAATGAAATAAAAATGAAAGCTATCACTTGGTGATAGCTTCTCTATCCATTCCAACTGCAACTATTCTAGCTTTTGAGAGAGAGAGATGAGCAGTCAGGCACATACCTTGGTCCTTGATAGCCCTTCCTTCCATGCATGAAATGCCATTGCTCTAGCCTAGTGCTAGTGAGTGACCCTCTTTCCAGTCTAGCGGCCATTACTGTGGCCTCTGAGGGAGAGAAGAAAAGCTAGCATCAGCTCAACATAATCTCTTTCCCCACTGTTATCCTTATGCATTATGTCTTATTTGGATTATAAAACTGAGGGAAGGGAACTGCTGAATTAATAATTTGTAAGCTGACTTGGGATCCTTTATAGCTGAAAGATGGAATATAAATATGCCAAATACATACAAGAGATGAGGTCCTCCACTCATGCAGTTCTGTGTGTCCGTGAGTTACTGCAAGGCCATTTAATTTTTGTGGGAGTGGTGTGATTAGATAGCTGCAGAGAGGAAAAAGAGACTGAGCACCACATGGGACTTGACAGCTGTCAGAGGTATATTGGAATGATGTCCAGAAGCTAGTGAATACACATTTACACACTGTCCAAAGCAATGTTTGCCATGTTTGTCACTAAACAGGTCCCAGCCTAGTGTTGTAGTATAAGCACTATGGGAATTAATTTGTTTAAGTGAGTGGAGGAACCCCAAGGAAGGGGCTGTACTTGTTTTACATTTGGCACAACCTTAATCCCTAAATGAAAAATACAAAATAGCTGCAGATGCAGTATAGATATTAGGTTACAATGATTTCTTCCCTCCTACACTGCTGAAAATGCCACTTATTCACTATGAAAAGGATGTACTCCTTAGCTCTGGCAATTGCATTGCTTCTTTAGTTTTCCTCTTCTGCACCAACAACTACAACCCCTTCCTTAGGATTTCCCAACCTACTGGGCCAAAACAATATTTATGATGTTTACAATGGTGAAGGAAATAATGTAGCAGTCCATAATGTCTTCTCCTTAATTTTAAGTATATGGAGAAGGAACACACTGAGATAACTCAACTGTGCATACTCAAATTGAGATGCATGATGCCTGTTAATTACTAAAATTGAAAGAAGGAACAGGCTGCCATAGGAAAAATCACAGTTACACAGGTGGTCACACAAAATCAGTTTTCCTACCATCTTAAAATATACTGCAATCATATGCACACTTACCTGACAGAGAGAGGCCCAATCAACTCGGTAAGCCTAGTAACATATTCTGATTGACATGTCAGAGAGCTGATGCTATAGTTACAGTCTAAAGAGATAAATATTTTAAGCCAGTAGATGAAGGTTTAATTCCTAAATCTTGAGCAAAAGTAATATTCCTATGTCAATCAATGGGGAAACTAAATCTAAAATTGGGGCCAGGAGGGGGGGGGGGTCGGTTTAGAGACTAGATAGCTATGTACTAGGGATGCTTTGATTGTGTGTTTTGCATAGCAGGAAGTTGGACAGAATGGCTCTTGTGGTCTCTCCCAACATTGTGATTCTGAGATTCTATTTCTGCAACTTCTCCTACTGAAGGAAAACCCTATGCTGCATCCAGATGAGAGCATTATTATATCCAGGTTCTGCAGCCAGACATAGCTAAGGCTTCAAAGTCTGAGGCAAATCTTGTTTTCCTTCCATATTTCTAACATCCAGCTAAATTCCCCAGTGCCCGCCTCCAACAGGGACCCTGAAGATGGCACAGTCACAGTGGCCGACGGAATTGGTCTCCTGTGTATTCATAGGCTGCCCACTGATGACAACTTCTGGTCTACAACTGCTCTGCTAAAACCACTGTAGCAGATTATAGTCTTCCTGTGCCCTGACAGCTCAGAGAAGATCTCTCAATTTCACCTCCATCTCAAACAGAGTTGGTGGGAATGTGTGATAAGATCTTACTGACAGATTGTCCTAGATTCTGACATCCTTTTCCCAATGAGACCAGAATGGTCCTCTTCCATCAGCAGCAAATATCTTGTTATTCCAATAGGAGGAAATTTTCAAGGAATGGACTGAGGGTGCTGCACTGTTTAAAACTGAACTACATTATTGCTTTTAATCCTTTTGAACGATATTTTTATCTTTTAAGCATAGCTTTAAATAATTTATTTTTTGTGAACAGCTTAATTCAGTTTTAATGTCCACTTTTTGTACGTATTGACTCATATTGTTTTTTTTAAAAAGAAAATGTAAACCATCTTGAGTCCCATTTCTAGAAGAAAGTACAATACAAATACAATATTAATAAAGACGATATTGACATCTTCACCAGAAAGGTGCTGAGGTATCTTATCTAGGCCAGTTTTTGAAGGTATGGAACTGAGCTTCTTTAAAAGATGATCTAGCATAGTGTTTTGCCAATTACACTCCAATGAAAAATTCTACTAAGACAGGTGAGTAGCAACAGGCAATGTAAAGGGATTCCATTTCTGAGACACTGCCAGTTAGACTGAGAAAACAGCAAGCGGTCTTTTTACTGCTTTCCTTCTCTGGTTATATGTGCATTTTTATTTATTTCTTGTCTTTGTTTATTATTTTTTACTTTATCAAACTTAAGGGAGAAGGAAACGAGGGGTAAAAACTGCCCCTGTGCTTCATTAAAATGGAAGTTAAAGGACTCGGGAGGCAAATTAGCAATAACGCATTAAAAGAGAAATGATGATAACATCTAGTTAAGGCTAAAATTGCTCCTTTGGCTCAGTTAGTAAGAGGCAGTGTGTGGGAGTTCATGAGTTTGTAAAGGATTTGTATTTAACATAGAGGTAAGCAGCAGCCAAAATAAATATGGAAAAGTAGTCTGCCAGTAAATAAAAATGGTAAGAGGACATTATGTGTTAGTTGGAACGGTGCAGTTATTGCACATTATTCATAATGGTGTATCTCAGTAACCATGTGACATAAGCAATCACATGATGAGCTTATCATGGGGGAAAGCTTTATATTTTCATAAAGATCCTTGAAATCTCACACTTGAGTTGGAATAGATAGTACATCCTAGGGATATATTCCTTTGATTATTTTGGCTATGTGTGCAGGGATGCATAAATTCTGTAGCTTTCTTCTCACTGTAGGAGTAGACGAATATTTCTGTACAGTATTCACACCAGATCTTGCCGAATCTTGGAAGCTAAGCAGGGTCAGTCCTTGTTAATACTTGAATGAGAGGACAGGCCACTAATAAACACCAAGTCCTGTAGGCTATAATTAAGAGGAAGAAACTAGCAAGACCAACTCTGAGGATCCCGTGCCTAAGAAAATTCTGTGGAATTCATGGTGTCAGCATAAGTCAATAGGATACTTGAAAGTACATGCACACACTCATACACACACACACACTTTATCTGTATTAAGACATCCAAACTGTTCTAGAAATTTGGTGCAAAGTGCACATAGGTTTCTATTGGGATGAAAGTGTTTCTTCCATAAGAAATGCGTTTTCTGCACAGGATACTTTTTTATGTAGAAAATATGATATTTGTGTAAAAACACCCTCACATTTCTTTGCACAATAATCCCCTAGAACCCTTATGATGCTTGAATCTGTTCAAGGACTCACTGGTTTATTATTCTCCCTAGTGGGATTTTTAAACTGTTGGAAAGAACTTTTTTTGCAGGGATGATTAATCACTTCAGTTTTATGTCTACGTCTTCTATATCTTCTCTGAGATGTACAAGAACCATTCATATATTGTTTGCTGCTAAAGGCTTGGCATTAGGAGTGCACCTATGCAACCTAGATCATCTGCAGGAAGAGTAACTGTAAAATGATGATTGGTTTCACCACACGTGCAGCAATGAATACATCATCTCACTCTGTTCATTAGCATTGAAACATGTTACAAGGCAAGTAGAAATGTGGATAACTAAAAAATGTGTCACTAAGTCTGGACTTCCAAAGTGGTGGCCCTGTAGCCCAGGTGTACCTCAGTTCATTATCCAGAGGGCAGCAGGTGATGAGTTTTTAGCAAGCAACCCTGGATAAACAATATAAGGACCTCATCACATGATGGAAATTCAGCTTCCAAGGATGCTTCTGCTCCAATTGACCCATGGAGCCCCATGATGCCCATCACATGACATAGCCTTGCTTCCACTGGGCTCCATAGGTCAAGACTATTAAAGTCCAGCATTTACATTATCTAACTGCACCACAGAAATCAAGTTCTCTGTATGGCAAAAATAGCACCCCATAACTTACTGTAGTGGGCTGGGATGAATACAGCAACTTGCATGGCAGGGGGCTGGAATGGATGGTTTTTGTCTCTTCCAACTTGACAATTCTGTGACTGAAAGAACTTCATGGAAACAATCATTCCTTTTTAGAGACCAGAGCAAAGCTACAAGCCAAAGATCAACTGTGAAAAATGTAACGATCCTCTTGCTGGTCTCTACTCATTTAAAAGTACATGCAAGATCATTAAGAAGAGGGACAGAAGTCATTGCCTGTAATCAACAGTGCCAGAACTTCCCCTAGCATGAATGAGGCCACTCTGGCATTTGTATTGAAGAGGTTGTAACCCTGAGATCAGCAGGGGTAAGTTCATTTGGAGAATACAATTCAGACTGGACTCAATGTAGAGGAAGTAGAGGAGGTTCATCAATCTGAACTGAGTAGTTCATTCTACCATGAACTCCAATTATAGTTCCCATCACTCCATCATTTCATTGTTTGATCTCTTTTGTGCTTTTGTTGTTGATGTTCGCCTTCAAGTAATATCTGACTTATGGTGACCCTAAGGCAAATTTATCACTGAGTTTTCTGGCTGCATTGTAAGACTTTGTTTTCCTGTTAATGCCACATGCCTCAGCTGTGACCCCTTCTTGGTACTTTCAGAAGACTATGTGTCTATGTATAATACATACCAGGAGTGCAAAAATGTGTGGCCTATGGGCTAGAGGTATTTACCAAACCACTGTTGGGGGCAAGAATAAGTTTTTCCTCCTCTGATGTCTACCCATCTTATAGCAGGAAGAACAGAACTTGTAGGCAACATAGCAAGGAGAGCTGTATTTTGAGATGCATGCCTTCACAATTGGTGACTTCCATTTCAGTAGGATGGTGAAACTGCTCTGAGTGTTAGTCTGAATACTGAATGACTTACCTATGGTGCAAACCTATTTTTATAAGGTCCAGCAGTTTGACTTTTCATTTTGATGTTCCAACTAAAATGGCAGAATCACTATTGCAAAGCCATGGAAGCCACCAGGTTGTGATGGCAAACTTCACAAGATATATTTGTTTCTATACACATTCCTTGCACATTTCCCCATAGGTCTTCTGTTGTCTCAATTATTAATTGTGCACAGAAGAATCTAGCTACTTGTGTGGCTCTTGGCTTTCTCCATATTTTCCTTGTTTCTTGCATGGCCACCTAGAAAGATTCTAGCCTGTAGGGTTTAGTAAACCCTGAGTATGTTTTCAAAGCAGCAGCAGTAACCTATGCATAAATGCTTAACCTTGATGTATCAAAAATATTAACCACTGAATTCATTTGGTGTTTGGTAGGTAGGCACCTTTGAATTTGTTTATTTGTTTCTTAAGGTAAACCTTACTACTACTATACCACTTATAAACTAACGAAGCAGAATGTTGATCCCACTAAAGCTTCATAGTATCCAAATGGAAATGATCTGGCACCAGAAAGAGCTACAGTATTATAGAGATTGGAGGGAATGAGGTTGAATGGTTGACATTTCCACCTTTAAATCCTTGGGCAAATTTAATGAGAGGACCTTCAATCACTGTAATTTGATGGACAGCTGTGACTAAGCTAAAATATCCAATAGTTTCTTTTCCCCTCCTAGTTTGCTGAATAATTCTGCAGCAATAAGCAGTACACTACTTGCCATTTAGTGAAGAGTTGTGTAAAGAGGCATGGCATGAGATGCTTCAAAATTTGCCCTTTCTATGTTTATTTCTTGATTGATCATTTCACTGAACCACAGTGGGATGAGAAACATCCTTATTTTTCTTCACCAGTCCTTTAGGGCTTGTGTGTGTTTAATGTATTTATTATGCTCTTCATTTTTCATTCTGTTGGGAAATAAATGTCCAGAATCCTGATGAGCAATTACAAACGCACAAAAGAGAGTTAAGCATTTGTAACTACTGTGTATTCACGATTCTGACATAGTCCCCCAGGGGATTGTGAAAGTCTCCCAGACCCCACATACCAGTAAGCAGTACATTGAGAAGCAACGACCTGATGTCCATACCCTCCTTTGCACAAGTGAATTTTGGCACAAAGGGGATTTGTGACAGGAGTCCTTTTTGTGTCTTTCTTGCTAGCAATCATTAACAGGAGAGATGAGAATGTCGGAGAGCCACCTCTCAGTGAACAGGAAAATTGATGTTGATCAGGAAGAGGCTACCTGAGAAACAGCTATCTGACATTCCCACCTGATACCTTGTGTGTGATCTCCAGTGCAAATTTCATTTGCGCCATGGCCTTTTTTCTACCTACCATTCAAAGGCAGGCGTGGGAACATCAGGTAGCTACTTTTGAATGAAGAGGGGTCCATCCCAGGGACCGCTTATCAGAAACTCAAATGAGAGGGGGCATCTTGCTGGAATCCACTATGTACTACCATTGTTACAGTGCTATGTAGTATATACTGGCCATATAGGATTCTGTCATTTTTATGTAATCAGCCCCTAGTGATGCAGTGGGTTAAATCCTTGTGCCAGCAGAACAGAAGACCAACAGGTCACAGGTTCGAATCCGGGGAGGGTGTGGATGAGCTCCCTCTATCAGCTCCAGCTCCCCATGCAGGGACATGAAAGAAGCCTCCATCAAGGATGGTAAAACATCAAAACATCTGGGCATCTCCTGGGCAACATCTTTGCAGATAGCCAGTTCTCCCACACCAGGAGTGACTTGTAGTTTCTCAAGTCACTCCTGACATAAAAAAATTATGTATCTGAATTCAAGTCTCTCCGCATTGGAGCATATGTGTGTGACCTGTTCAGTAGGCTTGGGCAGTTTCGTTCATTAATTTCGTAATTCGTTATTAATTCGTATTTAAATTAGCTTACGATCCAATATTGAGCCATGCAGGACTACTGTGAGGAGTAATTAAAAATTGAAACAATGTTTCCAATTTATTTCGTATTGTTTCGTAATTGTTTCGTAATTGGTTCAAAATTGTTTCGAAATTGTTTCGTAATTGTTTCCGTATGTCTGGTGCAAGTTTTATAGTTGTTTGTTTTATCAGTGATAAAAAAATAAATTATCACACCAACAGTCAACAACAGAGGGAGAGGGAAGCTTCAGAAGTTCCCCTGTCCCATTTGGAGGGTTTTTTACCATATTGCGCAATCGCTTCCGCCATTAACGAATCGATTCGTAATTTTACAAAATTTCGTATATTTTGAACTTTTTAAAAGGAAAATTTCGGAATTCTTTAAAAAAAACGAAACGCAAGGGCCCCCCTAAAAACGAAACGAGTTTAGAACCAAATTTTTCCGTGGTTACCCAAGCGTACTGTTCAGCAAAATAACACTGCTTCCTTTTTGCTAGCATGATGCTTCACTGTTTGAACTAGGTTTCAATTTTCAAAGTTCCCTGACTCTGCATCTATTCTGAAATCTTTTAGCTTTCTGTCACAGGAGCATTGCTATGACTTTTGATAGTTTCATAGAAATTCTTCAGAGGGGATAAAAAAAGAAAAAAAAGTATATTTTACACCTCAAAATATATGGTTTCTTCCTCCACAGGATCTGCTACACCCATTCTTCTGAAATGTTATAGGTTTTTACTTGGGACCATCATGGCTGTCATTTTTATATCCACAAAGAATATAGTGAGATAATTTATTTTATTTATTTATTTACTGTCCTTGTATACCGCCATTTCTCAGCCTAACTGGCGACTCAACATGGTTTACAACAAAATATACAGTGCACAGTATACAATTAAAACCATAAAAACATAATACACAATATTACACGTAAATCACAATCCAATACATCTCCTAACTAAAATCCTGGTCCAATTTCATCATCCATATTACCAATCCGTAATCAACACATTCATTGCACCGAATTAACCAAATGCCTGCTTGAACATCCAAGTTTTTAGTCTTCTTCGGAATACCATCAGCGAGGAGGCTGATCTTACCTCCATGGGAAGGGCGTTCCAGAGCCGAGGGGCCACCACAGAAATGTCTTCAGACTGAAACAGCTGCTCTTATACAAAATCTCCTCAACCCATTTACTTGCAGTTTCACAGGTATTTTCCCTCCCAATTAGTAAAAGGCCTTCATTTTGTGGTCAGACATTTTTGTATGATATGGTAACACAGAGATAGAAACCTACTTTCTCTATATAGATTTTTGTTGCCTTGATATGCCAGTGCTTGGGAACTAAGTTCTCTTCTTGTACAATATCCGCAAACAATACTTTAGCTCTTTTGGCCATGACACAATAAGCAATATTTTCAAGCAACCTCATGGTGGGAAATCCTGGCAAACTAAGCTTGTCTGACATCTTGCTCAATTGGTCAGCCAATGTTAAATGCCAAATGGAAAAGCTTGCCTGCAGTCTGTGTTGTACTACTCCAGCGGTGCCAGTATGACAAATCGTGGTGCTTCAAGATGGCCACTATATCTTCCAGGAATACAAGTTGTAATTAAAAAAATGATCTCATGGCAGATTTAATCCATTCTTTCAAATAACTGCCTGTCATGTTTGAAGGGGTTTTCCCTGAATATACTGAATTCTGACTAAAATGGATAACAACTTCCCACACAGAGACAAAAACAATATTTTAAGCCACCAAAAGCAGAGGGTTATTCTGTACATACTGTTTCCCTCTCAGATGTGGACATTATTTGAATATATAAAAATAAAGAGAAAATGCAGAAAGGAGGAGACAAATCCGTATAGTATGAATTTATTTGGTTCTCTCTAGATTTCCCTCAGATATGTGGAAAGTGGCATTTTAAATTTTAAAGGAAATAATTGTATCTAAAATGAGCATGGTGTTGAGCCAAATTTCTGATTCCAATGAATGGCACAATAATATTTCTGTCTACCAACATTCAATTTCCCTTGGTACCAATAACAATGAAAGCTTCATGGGAGTAGGGAAATATGTTTTAGGTTTTTGTCTAGAAGTATCCAAAATGCTGACCCAATTTTGGAGGGTATGATTCTGCCTCTTGGTTAACTCCTTTAAAGGTCTGTTAAAGAATGGATCCACCACATTGCTGATTTGTCGGTTTGCTTTGAAATGTAACCAGAACAAACTTTTCATGTACCACTTCTGAGAAAGAGGAATATCAAAATGCCATCTACATGTCTGGTGTAAGAAGATACCACAAAATGAGTAAGAAACACACAATATATCTATCATAATCCTGCTCTTAATGATCTGGAATCACACCAACTAAATTCCCAATGAGTGGTTTGTGTATGCCTTCAAGATGTTTCTGAGTCTGGTGACCAAAAGACAAGCCTATCATGGGGTTTTCTTAGCAAGACTTGTTGCCTTTGCACCCCTCTGAGAGAGTATGACTTTTCTAATTTCACCAGATAGGTTTCCATTAGGCCTGGGCGGTTTCGTTTCATTAATTCGTAATTCGTTAATAATTCGTTAATTTTTCCAATTACAAAACGATAATGAACCATTCTGGAGCAATCATTAAAAAAACAAATTTTTGAACACGTTTTGTAAATGCTTCGTATTTCGTTATTGTATTCGTTTCGTTATTGTTCTGAGGTCGTTTCGTTATTATTTCCACATGTCTGGGCCAGTTTTATGGTTTAATTAGTGAAAGAAAATTATAATATCACACCAACAGTCAAGAACAGAGGGAGAGGGGAGCTTCAGAAGTTTTTGGAGGTTTTTTAGCGTATTTCGCGGTCGCGTCCGCCATTAACGAATCGATTCGTTATTGTTTCGGAAATCGATTCGTTAATTTTTTACCATTTACGAAATTTCGTAAATATCGAACTTTTTAAAAGGAAAATTTTGTAATTATTTTAAATATCGAAACAAAAAAAACCCCCAAATACAAATCGATTTTAGAAACAAATTTTTGCGTTGTTACCCAGGCCTAGTTTCCATGGCTGAACAAGGATTCAAAATGCAATCTCCAGAGTCATATCCAATGCCTAAACCACTCTACCAGGCTGCCTTTGTCACACTGAATCCTCTTCCATTAATCTCCAGTTCCAAAACATAGTAAATGTGAGATATGTTGTATGCAACAGAGTGCTATTTTCTCATTTATTTATAAGTATCATCATTGACCTCCATTTTAACCCAATGAAAAAGATGGAGAATTATGGTTTTTAAATGGCTGTGGGAAAGTTTAAACCTTTCCTACCTGCTTGTTGTGGAATTTATTCCAGTGCATCCTCTATGTGCTTTCTAAAAATTTAAACTGGCATATAGTTTGACCTCCAAATAGCCTCACAGTTGTACAAACAAGGAAGAAAGGTGTCCCTTGGGCATATTTGGTTTCAGATTTATTTATTTTATCACTACTGTCATTATGCTGTTAATTTAAATGTTCTGAAGCTTAGCTTCAGCTCCTCTATACAATCCTGCTAACAATAGCAGGCAATTTCAGTGTGTCTAGAGATAATATTTTACATTAATTACAAAAAACCCCTACCTTTGTATGAAAAATAGGAAAAGTAGAACTAAATATGTCTAACTCCATGTAATCCCCGGGAGATGTGAACATTTGAAAAATGTTTCAGCATTGAATGTGTTGTAAAAAATGTGGTTCATGTCAGTAGGCTTTGTTTTGTTTCTCTTTAAGGTTTTAAGCAAAAATATTAATCTGTATGACAGCTTTCCTTGTATATGTTGCCAGAAAACTTCACGGTAAACAAGAAATGTTAATTAGGACTGGTGAATCAGACCAAAGGCCTAGGAAGCCCATTATCCTATCTCCCATGGTGACATTCTGATGTGCAGAACAGCCTATTCAATGCACAACATTCCAAAAAGACATACTATGGCTAAGGGCATATATAAATTTAACCCAAAGTGGGTAAAAATCAGCTTCATGGCATCATGCATGGAGCCATCTAGCTCTCAACATTGAGCACACTTAATACTGTTGTGCCCTTTGTCAGGCAAAGTTAGAGAATACTGAAGTTCCAGAACAACCCCACACTTTTGGGTAGGTATGAACAGAGGGGCTCTTTATACAGACCAGTGTCACCATCTTGATTTTTCCATGCTCTGTGTCATAAGGAAAATGAGGCGACACTTACCTCATCTATCATTCATCACCATAGGAGCAACCTTGGGGCTACAGAGAGCTTGGGGCCACATACCCCAAAGGCTACCACTATGGTGACAAACAATGGACAAGATAAGCATGACTGTCTAGCAGGACTGAACCAGGTTTTACCCCACAAAAAAGTGTATGACAGACCCATGTTCCTCTTTGATGTAATGTCTATGTTTTGCAGCCCTCTTCACCATAGCATGGCAACTCTTATACTAAACTTCACTTCACTTCACTTCACTTTATTTCTTAATTAGTCGCTGTCCACCAAGGTGCTCCGAGCGACTTACAGTCTAAAATAGCATTTACACAATATAAAAGCATTCAACATAAAAACATTCAACAGTGACTATTTGGCAAATTAGATCTGATTACTTAAATGCACAACCAAACAGCCGAGTCTGCAAGGTCTGCTAGCCTGTCAGACAGACCACTCAGATGACACTCTCAGACATAACCAATTTCTACTACTCCCACCATCACCATTTTCAACACAAATATAAAAAGTTCAGAAACTTTTTGGAGACTTCTCAAACAATGGGGAAATAAACTGGTACATGCGATACTGCTTCTGCATCTGGTTGACTTACTGTTGTTTCGTAAAGGAAAGAGGTTTCTCTTCAATCCTAATATGCTGCGGTGGAGTGTAATTGTTTAAAGAGCTCTACATTGCTGGCGTCTGCTCTTGATCTCTCAGTTTCCACAGATAGACTGTCTTTTGGAATTGCAGGACCTTCCTTGTCAACCTTTGTGTTGGATTTCTAAGGAATCACAGTGTGAGTTATAACAGCTGTCTTGAGTTTCTAGCCTGTGAAAATTTAAGAAGATATATTCCACATATAGAATACAACCACGCCTTACTCCAAACAAGTTTCACTTAGATTTGCTGTGTTTCAGAGTTTGAAAACTCTGAATGGGCACTCCATTCCCATTCACTTCAATAGAGCATGGATATTTTGTATCTGCAAGCTATCCTCATTCCTAAAGTGTATAGAGAAACTTTTGCAGACACAGAAATGTGTGGAATGTTTGGACCTCTTGTAGTCAGAAAAGATGAGGACATCCCCTTTAAGTACCTCCTCAGTAACATTTGTACAGATTATCTTGGATTTCTAGCTAGTTCAGACTCTTCTTATATGAGACTGATGACTTTGAATCCCTTTGGATGCAGCTTCTGTGAAAGCCAATTGATGAGCAACATCCCTCTCAATGAATATTTCAGCAATACAAAGACAGACATAATAGTGTCTTTGAGTAGAACTGCAGTTCAGCAGACGATGTGAAAGGAAAGAAACATCTGTGTGGAATTGGAAGGCTAATCAAATTCAGAGCACTTCAAAATGCCTGAAAGTGCCAGAAAATTTTGATTTTTTCTGTGTCATATTTTTATACCTTGTGTATGCAAACAAAAGGTTTTGTTTATATCACTCAGAATCTCTACCTCACTAGCTAAGTCAACCAGCATTTCCTTCCTCTTGTATGTTTACGATACCAAGAGGAGAGGAGCTGTAAAAATGAGAACTCTTCATCTGTGGAGATAAGTGGGGATGAAAGGTTGCACCCTTAGTTATTCAACATATGTGGTTTTTAGTTATGTGAAACTGACTAATTGCTATAGAAGAAGCAGGGAAAGTGAAGCCTGCGGCCTTTCAATGCTCCCTACCATCCTACTGAAATCTATCAATCCCCCAATCCCCTTTAGCAATTGGTGTGCTTTTGGGGTGATTTTAATCTCAAACCTGTACAAAAATGCCCCCAACGTGGATGAGAATACATACCCTACCAGGATTCTCACTCATCTCTTTTTTGTTGACATATATTTCAATTTCTTTCTTTCTTATTTAATTTATATGCTAGCTTTCTCGTTATACGGGACCCAAGGGAATTTTGAAACCAAAATAATGACTAAAAATGAATTTCTGTCACCTCCACTCTCCATTCTGGTCAATATACAGCCCAAATCTAAAGCAGTTCAAAATTCCAGAA
The DNA here is from genome assembly GCF_037176765.1 of Anolis sagrei. Taxonomy (NCBI): domain Eukaryota; kingdom Metazoa; phylum Chordata; class Lepidosauria; order Squamata; family Anolidae; genus Anolis; species Anolis sagrei. Next base: position 167,962,154 of record NC_090025.1, read on the forward strand.
TGTTCTTTCTGCTGCAGAAGAAAATGCATATCTTTATTCAGGTTTTGCCTGGTACTTACCTCAAAATACATATTTTAATGTGTGAGAAAAATTTAGGTTCATGTAAAATTAAATATTTTCCATATGCAGGGATATGAATATGTAAGTGGTCTTCAGGCAACTCTGAAGAATCTTTCTACCCAAGTATAATCCAATCTTTGGGGTGCTATAACTTTCCCTATGCCCACAAACATTTGGAAATTGCTGATCATAGATGTGGTGGACCATCTCTAGTTAAAGCACAGGAGGAATTCCCTCAATCCAGAAATATATCTTTAGTCAAGTTACTTTATGTGAGCTCTGGAGCTTAAATTCCATTGCTATCCTGGCTAAACTTCATAAACTGAATAAATTCAATTTGCAGACATTAATTCAATGTGTCCACTATAGTTAAGGCTAAGAATAGGATTTAGGGCCGGATGCTTTTGAGACAGGTAGATCCAAAAGAAAGAGAGTTTTAGTAGCTACAATTTTAACCTGTTACATATCCTGTTACAATTTTAATCTACAATTTTAACCTGTTACAAATCCATAGTAAGGATTTGTAACAGGTTAAATGAAATTCATGAAAGGTTTTGCCCATTACAAACCCAAGCTATTATGCCTCATCCACTCACCATTGGGGTCCAGGTGGACAAATGTTAACTGCTGGTGCAGAGAGAAAACTGCCAGTTCTACCTGGCTGCATCCCAAAACTGTTTTAGTTCGGAGGGATGTATTTTTTCCACTTTTGAAGCTGTTTGGCCTGCATCTTTGTAAACCACAGTTATAAAACATGTCCACGGGCTCCAGCAAAGATATAAAGGAGAGGCTTGTGAAGCAAGGCTTGTAGGTTTATGGCACTGATGAAAAAGATTTTATTCAGCTCAAGGTTAACATTATGTGAATGTGGGGTGACTATGTTCCCTTATAGCCAGTACCTAAAAGGGTATATGCACATGTCTGCTAGTCATCAGAAAACGCTCAGTGACATTTGGTGTTGAACGAAAAATAAGCAGTCGGGCTAGGCATAAGTAAAGGCAGCTGCTGCTTTCTCACCTATAAATAAAGAATGTCTTCATTTTAACTGGGTTTTTCTCTCTCTCCATTTCATCTGCCATAGTCACTTATGTTTATGGACCTCCTAGCTTTCCAGTACTAAATCTGACTCTTTAAAACTTAAGCTGGCTCTGTCAGAACACCACAACAACTGCTTATGGTGATGTATACATATAGATCCCAGTTAGGATAATGAATGAAATAAACAGTAGGAGATAAATCAACTGGAGAGTTAGTTGGTAGTGAGGGGGAAAAACAGTTTTGTGAATTATATGCTTCTTTAATATATATTTTACTTCCTCCACTCCCTTTAGTTAGGATGGAAGGAATTGATGGGAATGGTTTACATTAATGTAAGGAAATTTCTAATGCATTATGTACTATGTAGTGATGACAGGAAAACTGCTGTGGTCAAATCCTGTTTCAGCCACAAGCTGAAACAATCCTGAGGTTGATATCCCTAAAATTCTTTCTCTGTAGAGCTAAAATGTCTCATGAAATGGCAAATCCCAAATCCATAGGATAACCATGACATTTAAAGAGGTATCATAATTTCATAGTGCAAAAGAGACTAAGGATCTCATTGGATGGCCCTTACAAAGCCAGGGGACAGTGAGGGAAATCGTGGGGCAGCATCACATTGTGTTCCCTGCCTATCATGGGTTGTTGCGGGTTGTGGTGCCCCTTCCCACAATGTTTCCTGCTGTCCCCCACTTGCACTTCACCTCCTCTGGGCTCCATTTCTCTGCACTGCCAGTATGGTGCCCCACAGAGGCCCGCTGGAAGTAGCCCTGCATCATATGATGGGTCCCAGGGGACTCCATGCTGACATCATGCTTGCAGTGCAAAGAAGCAGGGAGAAGATGCTTCTTGGCCTCAATGTGATGAGGCCCAAAAGGTGCATCTACACTGTACAATGAATGTGCTTTGACACCACACTAACTTCTATGGTGAAATGCTATGAAGTAAGAGAAATTTTAGTTTAGCAAGATGCCAGCATTCTTTGGCAGATACTGTAAGATTATAAACTTTGTTATCTAAAACTCCCAGTTTACCAGCTGTTAGGATTTCTGGGAGTTGAAGGCCAAAAACATCTGGGGACCCCAGGTTGAGAACCACTGGTGTAGATGTACCCTAAAGAAATTTACCAGAAAGCAAATCCCATTACAACCAGTGGGATTTACTTCCAGGCTAACATAGACTTCATCATATGGGGGGGGGGGGGGCTGTAGGATGCTTGCCCTCCAGTTGATCCACGGAGCCCCATGATGCACATCACATGATGCATGCTGACTACTGGCAGGGCTCTGTCGATGAACTGGGGCACAAGCATCCTGCTGCACCCAGAACACAGGAGACATCCCGTTTCATAAGGAACAATGGGGCCAGCACGGGGAGAAGCTGTGTGGTGACTCTTCCCCACATGTGATGGGGAAGCATTGCTGCAGACAAGGTGAGGCATGGGACACCAGGATTGCTCTGCTGCCCTGCCAATTCACCATGGAGGCTGGCAAATCACCCTGTTGTGACCTCATCAATGTGATGAAGTCAATAGTGGTATCTGATGTCAAAAGAAACTTTTCAAAGGATAGATGAGAACTATACAAAATGCTACTGCTAATCCATATTCTCTGTCCTTGGGGAAATGGTACAACTCACATTCCTCTCCTCAAATTCCTCCTTTTGGATTTTCACAGTGGAACTTCTCCAAATATCTCTATTATACTTGATAATTAGATCACCATAAACATTTTTTGAAATAACAGTCAACACTGGGCAGTTATCTGATAGATGACATGCAGCAAGACTGCACACTTGACCCTATCCATAGTAGCATCAAGCATTTGACTGTATTTTGCCACTAACACTCAGTTGGTCAGCAGAAATGTCTTTATTTAATGATATACTAAAGCATGTAACAGCAATTGTTAAATGTTAACTCATTGGGAAACACATTTTAATACAGGCATGAGCAAGGCGAGATCCGTGGGCCAGATGCGGCCCCTGGGGTCTAACACCCACCCCCCATTTCTCTTGATCATCCCCAGGCTGAGAGGAGGGCCGAGACAGAAAGACACATCTAGCAAGAGTACTCCATAGCTCTCATCAGCCATGTGTCTCCTCCTCCTCCCTGCCTGGGAAAACAGTGTGCCACCATCTCCAGTGGAGAAGAGTACTGAGGGGGAGGCACGCCACAAATGGAGAGTACTCCACCAATGGCCTGTCCCCTCCTCTTCTTCTCTGCTTGGGAAAATAGCAAGTCACCATCTCCCCAGGTGTAAAAACGTACCAAAGGGGAGGCAGGCCACTGACAGAGAGAACTCCAGCAACAGTCCATCTTCTCTTCCTCCTCCTCTTCTCCACCTGGGAAAGCGGTGGGCCACTATCTCCCCAGGTGGTGAAGAGTGCCAAGGGGGAGGCAGGCTGCTGCTGAAGAGAACTCTGGCAATGTCCTGTCTCCACCAGCTCCTCCTTTCAGCCTGGGAATGCAGCAGGCCACTGCCTACCCAGATTGGAAGGAGAGCTGGGGTGGGGATGACAGAACATTGCAGAGAAGGAGCTCTCTGCAATGGATGCCTCATCTTCATCCTTTCAGCCTGGGGGACAATGCTCCCCCAGGCTGGAAGGACCATTGGGGGGAAGGACAGGCTGTTGCCAAGAGAGCTATCAGCAACAGATGTCCCCTTCTCCTCCTTTCAACCTAGAACACAGTGGGCCACCGCCTCCTCAGGCTGGAAGAACAGTGGAGGGAAGGACAGGCTGTTGCCAAGAGTGCTCTCTTGGCAATGGCCTGTCTCCTCTTCTCAGCTGGTGCCACTCTGCCTTGCCCTTCTCTTGGCAGAAGGAAGGGGGGAACCCCTTCCTTCTCCAAAGAGAATGTTCCAATCCAGATCAGGAAACGAGACCATAAGATAACCATCCACCACACTTGACTGTGGGAAAAAACAATCCCTTTTTATTGATGAAAAAATGGTTACAAAATAGAGGAAAATGCAAAGTCAAAAAACCACAGTAAAATTCAGCAATCAGGAATATCTATGAACTAGATCAAAATTCCAAAAGCAACACTGTCAAAACCTGGAACCTGTTAGCATTTCACTAACCGTACTTGGAACATTAGAAGCCTCTTGGGGTGCAGGCCATGGGAAACGGGAAATCTGCCAAGGTGATGCCTCAGTCTAAACGATGCCTGATCTAACGAGACAGCCCGGGGAGAGGCACTTAAAACTAAAGAAACTGTTTCAGGACACGCCTCTAGGCTTTGAAGCCTGGGCCTTCCGTTCCCTTAATCTGCTTGACCTTCATAGATTCTGCGATTCACTCCTGTTTTTCCAAATCTGCTCTTTTCTATCCTCATTAAGGAAGCCAGGTGCTAGCTCCTCTATAGAGCTATCCCTGCTTGGTTCTGAAACATTCTCATCAGGCTGTGTAGTTTCACTTTCCAAGCCACTGACCTCAGAATCAACATCTCCCAGCCCTCCCAGCTGGGCGCACAAGTCCCCAGGGCAACTTTAAGAAAAACAGGGGCCCATTTATCATGTTCTTCCAGCAAACATGGGACCAAATCTCCATCACATTTTTTTTTGGACTAGAAGTGTGCTATTATGTGGGGGAAAGGATGTACTAATGGTTAATTTTCACTAAATGGATGTGGATAAGTGACAGTGAATGTGCTTTGAACATGATATCCTGCTTCTAGGCAGGGGGTTGGACTGCCTAGGATGGCCCAGGAGGTCTCTTCTAACTCTATGATTCTATGATTCTACATTCCTTCAACTAGATAATGTAGATTGTAGTTTATAGTTATTGTTTTTTATGTTTAGGAGAAAGTAGTATTATTCTTAAAAAGATTTTTTATATTTTGTTGTTGATGATGTTGCTTTGTTTTATGTAGGTTTTGTTTTAATCTGTCTTAATAATAAATTTAATTATAAAAAAGGAAACACATTCTTCAATAGATGTGAAAAACAGAAACACTTTCCTGCATGAGAGATAAAGCGGGGTATAAATAAATATAATAATAATAATAACAATAATAATAATATCAAAGCTACTAGTTGGATGTCAATCAAATGCTGCTTGATCACCATCAACAAGCCAACATGTAGCTGCTACATTTCTTCATTCTTTCTCCACTAAACTCTGAAATACCAAAATACTAAAATATATTGTTGGATCTTAATATTACACTAAGCTGTAGTTGTCTTCAGGCAGTGTTAGGGTGGAGAGATAAAAGAATTAGCAGCATGGTTACTGCAACTGTTTCTATCCCTATGGTATTCATAACTTTGATGCTTTCACTAGGGATTTGAATTGCTTTCAAAAGATCTACCATATAAATCTCCTTCATGGTTCAGAGTAAGAAGACGGATTTTTTTTTTTTTACTCCAGATTCCGCAATCTGCAAAACAGCATGCTAGCTGGGGAATTGTGGGAGTTGTCATCCAAAAAGATAAACTCTTCCCATGTTCGAAAGATGGATTTTTTTTCCTCGAGGGCAGTGTATCAAAGAGACTGCGAGGCATTTGTCTCTTAACTGCTTGCTAATTGTATGCAATTTAGCAGACAGTAGAACCATGCTGACATAAAGCCCAGCTCTTTAAACATGCCCACACGCCCAAGCGCTTCTACCGAGACTTTCATTAATATCAGTGGGGAGAGTGCACATGCATTCAAGGGCTTAATTTGGCCCATGGTACATATCGCATCATTACATGGCAAATTACTTCTGTCTTCTAAGCCACAGTGCAAATTGCAGGTAAATTATTAATAATAACACTTAGATCTTACCTTCAAAGCACATTGCTAATATTAATTAATCCTCATTTCTCTTCGAAGGAGGAAATGGAAGCCCTCAGCCACACGCTCTCCCTAAAAGATGAAGCTATTGCAACTGTAGATATTATAATCTTAACCTGTATAACCCCTTTTTAGAACTTTTACCAACATGTACAAGTTTTTTCGTTGTCTGTTATGCAGCCTTTCCCCTTATGGATTCCTTTTTGAACTAGGAGTTACTTCATTGTTCCCCACAACTCCTAGTTCAAACCAATTCTAGTTCTGTTTTGATCCCCAGTTGTCATCTAGAAACAACAAATTCAGTCTGCCTCATTGAACTGCATTATATACTGTAAGTCTACACAGCTTGAAATGGCATTATAATACAGTGTAGATAGGGCCAAAGTGGTATCGTAGGGCTATGAATATGAATATGTAGCATGAAAGTACCTCAACATATGTGATTAAAAAAGATTCTGGCCATTTTCTTCACTATCAGACCATGTTACTGGTGAAACTGGAGTGGGAGGGTGCTGTTATGCTCCTGTTCTGCTTGTGGGCTTCCAGGATTGGCCATTGAAGGTATGGAAAGTTGGACTAGATTAAATTTGACCTGTCACGTTATGAAGACAGAGGCAAATAGTACCCCTCAAATCAATATGCATAGGATCCCCCACTCATTCAAGTACTCAAAAGAGATAGTTCCACAAGGACCTGTGTTACATTAAGAATATAATAATAACAGATCAAGTGACTGGTGGCTGTCTTCTGATGACACTCAACATTCGTTTCCTGTGTTTTATTCTGCCTAACGATAGGTTTAGACCTGGGCATTGTAGAGCTTCTTATGTTTTTGCTTCTAAAAATGATGGTAAATTTGTTTATATGGCCAAACAAAATGTAAATTAATGTTATCAAATGCATAAATCAAAATAACAGAAATTATGGGTTCTAGGAAGCAACCATATGTCATCTGCAGGACATTTTGAACAGTATATTGAATATTGTTAATTACAGATACTAAGGTAATAGGCCTTGAAAGTGACCGGCTTTTTAAGTTTCTCTTCTAGTCTCAAAAAGGGGAATGAGCAACAGATGTACCTACTCTCCAGATGATCACCATTTGTCTGTCAAGTTCTTGCCTGTAACTTGGAAAAAAGACAACTACAGATGGGTTAAGTATATCTCAGGGACATGTATAGAAAAGTCTTGCCAGATTGTGACATTAAAAGATACCCAATGAAATATTATAATGCAAATATCACCTTTTCCATTCCAAGTTGCTCCCATATAGGCTTAAACCTTTCTTCATTTCGTCATCTAATTATACCCAGGTTGATCTGAACAATGATTCAGGTTTTATTAGTGAAAGGAAGATGGAGGAAGGGAAGGAGGAAAGCTAGAAAGCTATAAAATTGCCTTTTAAACATGTCCATTGGTCATGGTAGCTACGAGATTCTGGGAACTGTTGTCCAAAAAAGTTTTTTCTCTCATATTCTGCAAAGGCGAGTACACCAGCTTAGAAAGAAGCTGGTGTACCTGCCAAGAAATTTGGGACATCTGTTGTTTTCTAACACTAGAATATGGTCAAGCTTATGAAACTTATAAATAAAGAAGAATAACACAAACAAGGACATCTATTTTCTTGTTTGTGTTATTTTCTTTATTTATAGGTTTTACTTGGATAGAAGCCACAGCTGTTTGCTTTTACTCAGGTCTGTTAGGAAGGACAAGATTCTTCCCCCTCCTTTTCTCTCTCCCCTGCTGAGCAAACTACTTTTTGACATTGAAATCAGTTTGCAGCAATTGAAGTCTACTGAGGACAAAAGGGGAAAACAGAAGAGGCGAGCGAAACTGATATTTGAAAAGCAGCTGAAAAAAATGGTATTACAAAGGATTAATTAGGACTTCTCCAAACTCAACAATTTATTTTATGATACACTAGTTGAAACCTTCAGTCACTTCCATAACCATCTTGATAATTAACAACTAACATCTTCTCATTCTTCCTTTGGTAGACAGATGTCCATCATACATGTGGGTTTTTTTAGAGAACCATAGCTCAGTGACAAAAGTCCCACTTCAGTTTTCAGCATCTCCAGGCAGATCAAGGTATATCTTGATTTGAATTCTAGAGAACTTCTGCTAGTTAGTGAATACATTGCTAAACTAGAGGAACCAAATGCATCCCTAAGGATGTGGCCTTACCTTTCAAATGGTATTATTATTATTATTATTATTATTATTTGAAACACAACAAGATTAGTACACAGAAAACAAGATCACTATACTGGCTGTTGTATTGGATCACACTTCCCAAGTGTCTAGAATTATGTGATGTATCAGCAAATAATGTGTGCAGATCCGAGTAGGGTAGGCTTTTGCAGCTGAAATATGCACCGGTTGTGTTTAAGTGCAGGCCAAGGTGTTTAGACACTGCACCCAGTGTGCTGATCACCACTGGGACCACCTTGACTGGGTTGTGCCAGAGTCTTTGCAGTTTGATATTTAAATCCTCATATTGTATCAGCTTTTCCAGTTGTTTCTCTTCAATCATGCTTTCACCTGGGATTGCAACATTGACGTTCCATACTGTGTTTTTTAACATGATTGTGAGATCAGGAGTATTGTGCTCCAAAACTCTGTCAGTCTGAATTCGGAAGTCCCAGAGTAGTTTGATGTGTTCATAATCTGTAACTTTTTCAGGCTTGTGATCCTACCAATTCTTTGTCACAGGCAGATGGTATTTGTGGCACAAATTCTAATGGATCTTCTGAGCAATGGTATTATGCTTCTGTTTGTAGTCTGTCTGCACAATCTTGCAACAGCTGAGGATGTGATCTATTGTTTCATCTGCTTCCTTGCAGAGACTACACTTGGAATTATTATTATTATTATTATTATTATTATTATTATTATTATTAGAAACACAACAAGATTAATACACAGCAAACAAGATCACTCTGTTGGCTGTTGTATTGGATCACACGTTGGACACTTCCCAAGTGTCTAGGACTGTGTAATGTATCAGTGAATAATACGTGCAGATCCCAGTAAGGTGGCCTTCTGCAGCTGGCAGATGGCAATTTTGTCAGCGCTGATTGTGCTTAAATGCAGGCCAAGGTCTTTAGGCACTGCACTCAGTGTGCTGATAACCACTGGGACCACATTTACTGGCGTGTGCCAGAGTCTTTGCAGTTCGATCTTTAAATCCTGATATCGTGTCAGCTTTTCCAGTTGTTTCTCTTCACCTGGGATTGCAACATCGACAATCCATATTATTATTATTATTATTATTATTATTATTATTATTATTAACGACAGCTTCCAGAATTCCCCATATAGCATGGCCTGGCAACATTGCCTGAGTTTTTCTGGGAGCTACAGCCCAAAAGGGTATTTTCCAAGGTTTGTTTTCAAAAAGGTGTCCATATGAAAGATCGTTGCTGGAAGTTTGTTCCCGAAGAATGACTGTTTTAGTAGCACACAGAGCATATGCCACTGCATTGTAGCACCAGTTTATGTCCTGGGCATCAAAATGGAGGTTCACATCTCAGTAATTTATCTTCAGGAGCTTGGTTGAATGATTGAAGACAAAGTATCAACATGGTTTTTGCTACAGCTGGTGTTATTAAAGTAGCTGGTGTTATTAAAATTGGTGCTTCACAAGGGTGTGATTTTGCTGCAAAACTGACATCTCCTGCCATCCCACTCCTGCCATTTACAATTCCTCCTTCTTCTTTTGCAATCTTCCTCTGACTCAATATCCCTGCAATCTGCTCTGCAAAAGAATACCCTTCTATCCCCACCACCACCTAGGTTTTTTAATTAATTTTTCAGACCTTTGCCACAAATTGGTCAAAGAGATATTAATAGCTCATGAGCTCCTGGGTTTGTTTGCTGAGAGGCTACACATCCTCCCATCCCCACTTCACTTTATGACAAGATAAAATGTGAAGCAGTACACACATAATAAATCATTGTGGTCAATGTCAGCAAAGTTAGAAGGGCTGGAACTTATTCTCATTTTTCTCCTTTTATATGCAAGATGAGAAGGTTTCAGGGTAATGCAAATGATAGTGCTGAAAATAAGTATTGGACTCTGTGTATGTGTTTTTGTGCATAATAAAATACAACTACAAATAGTTCCTTCCATGATTTTTTAGCATGCACTGGGATGTGGTAAAGAGCAGTTATTCCTTTTATTAGATGCCTGTCTATCTTTCTACTTTTCTGCAGGGATACAGCTATGGAGGGGAGCCCTTCATTCCCCAAATAAGAATTCTGCCTCCTCCAATAAAATTGTCCTTGAGCCCCCAAATCTTTAGCATTGTAATATTTTGGGTAGGTGATGTTGTCTAAGGAATGTGAGCACAGCAAATATAACTACTTTAAATTAGAAAGATTTTCAGTAAATAAATCTCTGCAATGCTATAAATATGGGGAATGAATGGAAATTTCATTGGTGGAGGCAGAATTCTTATTTGGAGGAGAGCAATGTCTTCATTTTGCCTCCTCCTGTAGCTACAAACCTGTCTGTATTTATCTAATCCAGTGGTTTCTAACCTTTTTTTTTAACCAGGGCCCACTTTGACCAGGGACACTCTCCAACATTAGTAAAAAAAAAAAAAAAGAGTTCTGAATCAGTTTTTGGTCAACTTTAGATTCACTTTGCGGTGCTGATTCAGAAAATTGCATTGGCTAGACCACATCAGCTCTAGTTTCTGATACAGAACACACAGTATGCCATGGTCAGTAACAGGAAGGAGTAACCAGCAGCATGAAAGGAGTGGAAATAAATACAATTTTAAAAAGTGGAAGGAGGCTGGCAGACCAGATTTTCATACTTGTGGCCCACTGGTGGTCCGCAGCTCACAGGTTAGGAACCACTGATCTAATCTATTCATCAACCTATCCAAATATGATATGGTAAAATATTTTGTCTCAACAGTTGTCTTTCTATCTGTCTGAGTTACAACCTCTTTTAATGGACAGGCATTCACAAAGGTTGTGTCACCTTTGTGGCTTGCTCTGGAAATATACCAGAGTAAGTACTTTGGGGATTATTTAGTGCCTCCTTGCACAACACCTTTGCCCAGAGTACGATGGCAGCCAACTGGTGCCAGTAAGTACCTGGGGTGGAACGATGGTCTCTTGCCATCTGAGCGCATTTTTCTGTCAAATGAGGAGAAGTAACCATCAACCTTGAGCTCCAAAGGCTTCATAAACAAAATGAATTAAGAAGAGGTACATTAAGCAGATCTCATAAAAGAAATGGGAATGCCATTCTTCACTGGCTTTCTTCTTGAATTGGCAATTTTCTACCTAAAGCAAGAAATCATCTGAAAATGCTATTGTTATGCGTATTCACAATTTGGGACTTATCCTGTGGAAAAAATCATATATGGTTGTTTTGATTCTGAAACAGCATTTTCTGTGCTGCACAGTAATACTGTTTCCCGTGTAGAACATACTTTTTCTGTTTCAAATAACAACCTTTGAATTTTGTATAGAATAAGCCCCAAACTACAAAAATTATTTTCAGTCCATCAGGGTTTCTCAACATTCAAAATCATGTTTTTCTACCATCTTTGAATATCATTTCCATCTCTAAAATGCAAAGCATGTGTTATGTATGCCTTCAAGTTATCTGACAACTTACAGCAACCCTGTGAATCCCTTAGGATATCCATAGGCAAGAAATAATGGTTTGCCATTGACTTCCATTACAATTTAGCCCACAGCACCTGTTATTTCTTGTTGGTCTCCCTTCCAATAGTAACCAAGCCTGAAGCAACACAGCTTTCACAATCAAATAGATCTGATATTTTAGGCTAAAATGTTAAACATATGAAGTAATAGTTTGTGTGTGAAAATGTCTTTGGAGCATATGGGCCATCTGTTCTCTTTAGGAAAGGCCACTGTAAAAAGATAATTCTCAAAAAGCTCTCTTAAAAGACTTGTATTGAAAGAATGGAGCAAATGTCAAATAGAAGGGAGTCTCATGGGAACCCTCACAAAAATGTTTGAATCTGTTCTGGCTGAGGGATTCTGGGAGTTTAAAGGTTATTCTATATGTGTGTGTGAAAGAGAAAACTCCATAAAGTGGCTTCTCGTTCCATAGTGTCTATCTGACATGTCTCAGGACCCTTCATGTGTTTGGCTTTTATTATGTATTTACATTTGAACTAATGCTATTTTTTTTTATTCATGAACCATCTGTATGTCCCTTTTGTTAATATTGTTTTGTGTCAAACATTTGTACCTGCAGTAATTTATGTACAATTGTTTCAAAAAATTGCAATATGGGCCTGGCAAATGATGTGGAAGTAGCTTTGAACAATATATGTATGTATGTTTAGCTGCTCCCATTAGATTGGTTAATTAGTGATGATTCAAGCATAGTTAATTTTATTCTTTGCTGATAAATGCATGGTATTCGGTTGACATTCCTTTCTCTCTTTGATTTGATAGCCATTTATGCTTAACAACAGACTGTCTTGACATAGCAAAATAGCCTGTTGAGGATTCTGAAGCTCCCAAAAGAGTTACCATCTCCCAAATGGCATGCCAAGCATTTTTTCCATTGAGCTTTGTGTAATTTGTGCAAAAATATATTTCTCACATCTTCTTTCTTTATCAGTGAACACAACAAGAAATAGAGGACAGTCTGGTTACCCACAAAGAAGCAAACAACCCAATTGGTTGCTTATACTTTTTATTGCTCTATGAAATGAGTCAGCAGTTATCATAGGTTGTGCATTTATAGAAATAGGCAACATTTGAATTTACAAATATGCGAATTGTCTCTGTATCATGGCAAGCAGATTGGTGGGGTTAGGGGTGATGCTGATGCCACCACTGATAGTGTATTCTGATTCAATGCAAAGGGACAAACCAGGTCATGATTTACATCTCTGATACTTGCATTATTTATATCAGCATCATGTCCCACTATATCAAATACACAGGCACATCAAACAGAAGCAAAATAAAAGGGAAGTCTTCTTAAAGAACAATTATTTAATATCTTAAGGGCAAAAAGGCCTCAAGGGCCAAACATCTTCAAAGAAGAAACTTGATCTGTCTCTCTGAGTGGAATGCCCAGACTCTCACAAATTTTCCCAGTTCCTCAGGCTATCACTTTGCTCAGAAAACCCTACTGTGAAGAGATGGACTGGAAACAATATAGGCTGATTCCTGCCAGCCTACAGAGGTTTAGAGAGAACTTTGCCATCAGAGGGAAGGAATGCATTGTATTCACATTGACTGCCACAGCTGGCACCCTTTCCTTCCCCAATGGCTGTAGTAGTCGAATGTCAGGAGATAAACAGACCTGTGCTATGCAACTCAATAGCTCAAAAGGAGGTATAGATGTTTTAAAAAAAACATAGGAAGAAATGGAAAGAAAACACTTATAGGATTTTAAAACTTTGGGGAATCTTTTAAGTGGGATCATACAAACCTTATCTCTTCTTTTGAGTTACGGACTTGGTAGATGTAGGGAATGCTGTAGATATAGCATATTTAGATTTCACTAAGACCTTTAAGAAGACCCCCACCACAATATTCTCAAAAGGAAGTTAGAAAAAGGAGGGCTAGACAATGGTACTGTTAGGTGGATTGGGAATGGTTAACTGACTGAACCAAAGGGTGTTTACCAATTGCTCCTCTGCATAATGGAGAGAAGTAACCAGTGGAATGTCTCAGCATTCTGTCATATGCCCAGTACTATTCAACATCTTTATGAATGACGGATGATGGAATAGAGGCCATGGTGATCTAATTTACCAATAAAATAGCTAATACTTCAGTATGCATGCACATCAAAAACTATGTGTTTATTCATAACACAACAGAACAAAACTGAAATGAAATTAGAAATTAAAACTGATGGACTCACTTCTACTAGATGGTCATGTTTCGTATTGATAGTGTCCTGTAAGGTGTTTAGCTTTTCATTATCAGAAGGAGGGAAATATGCTTTCCTTTAAATGCTTCCCATCTTGAAAAATGTCTACCTGGCACAAAATAATGTGCTTTGGAAAGCAGGTGAAAGAGAATACATATTGGAATACATTTCGCCATCATTTCTAGACCTCTTTCCTGGCACTTCTTGCATGTTCATGTATCTTTCCCAAAAGGCTGCAGATATGGTCTGGCCTGTTTCAGTTGGCTGGTTAACTACTTCTATACTTTTGGTATATGGTCACTTTGTCATATTTCAAAGCCTTTTATATCTGCTTCCTAATTCAAAGAGGTCTCTCTTCCTGGGTAACAACCTCCCATTGTCAACAGCCAAGAATACAGACCTTGGAGGAACAAGAGTAATTGCGGTCTCTCTAAGTGTACTTATTTGAGTCCATCTGACTGCAGGCTCAGCAACATCATGGAGTGCTGTATTAATTTGAAACGTGAAAGCAGAAGAGCTAGAAATGCATTTGCAGTTAGGAATATAGCCAAGAAACAGTAAGAGGGCACAAAGATAATATTTTTTAGCTTCTCAGAAATTGGAATGTCTTTAATCCCATAGAAAAGAACCTCTGGGGTTGGCACTTTACAAAGTCTGTTTCATGTATCTAACAAAGTAAATTGTTGTGCATGAAAGCTTATGTCACTATAAGATCTAAGGGCACATCTACAACAGAATTATCACAACAAACTTAAATACAGTAATTTGGTTCTTCTGAGCCATATGATGCCATATTGCTCTTGAATCCATCCTCTTGATTTTGCACTCATGAATTATTGTCTGGAGAAAAGATAGAATTCACATGGTAGGATTTTGTGCTCAGTACAATAGCAATAATGATGCAGAATAGGCATCAAAAACATAACACCCAGGAAGCGTCTATAATTGAAAGAAGGCTATCGGATTAGCTAGTTGTTGTTTAGCCTTAGTTTTCAATATGCTCCCAAGGCAGCCAACACAAATACAAGATAAAATAAAGAGTTGAAACGCATGTGTGTATCTGTGTGTATCCTCAAGTTGCTTATGGTGACCCCATGAATTTCATAGGATTTTCTTGTGCTAGGAATAGTAAGAGGTGGTTTTGCAAGTTCCTTTCTCTGAAATATAGTCTACAAAACACAGATTTAGCTGAAGATACAGACAGGCAAATGTCATCCAGTTTGGTCAAAGGTCGTTTATTCAGAATACAGAGGCACATGAGCTCATGGGTGCCAATGATTTGGGACATGGGACAAGGAAATCAAGCACTTTTTATAGCTTTGTCTTACATGTACACCATAAGGAGAGGTTTACATGTACCAATCATCAAAAAACCACCCAACTGAATGAGCACAAGCCCCTTGCATGTAACAAATCAACAGTTAAAACTATTGCAACAGCAGGCACTAGAAGGAAAATGGTTTCCCAACAGCCCATTGAAAACTGGCATGGCTGTCTTTCTTGGACAAGGTGGCTAATAAACTTGATTTTACATTTTTGCTCTTAATTTGATATGAAAGCCTTTGATAACAAATTTGATATTCATTGGTGGTCTCCCATAATTAACCCTAATTACTTTCATGATCCCCCCTCGATGGACTGTCACCTTGTCGTGGTGAGGGGGCTTGCGTGTTCCGATGAACCTGTAGGCACAACAACTGGAGTCCTGCACTCCCAGGAGTGGCCGCGGGGGAGGTCCCAGATCAAGCACAGTCCGAAGACCCAAAGACCTCAACGGCGGAGCAGGCGGAGGATAACATGGCACATGTTACAACGGCTGCAAAGGCAGAAGAAGGCTGCAACAGACTGAGAAGCCACGGTCATTGTGTTAAACTACATCACCAGTGGAACCTCATCTGTGAAGACTGTGTGTTGATCAGTTGTGCACTGACCTCCACACATTAAAAAAACCCACGCACAGGCGTCTTCCAAAGAAAATAAAAAACAAACAAACCAACTACAACACTGCCTGAGCTTACAACACCGCCTGAGCTCTGCAAGTGCAGCATTTTCCCGAATGAAGCAGAGAGTGTTTAAGGACCGGGACATCCGTAGGGATACTAAGGTGCTTGTCTATAAAGCTATTGTCCTCCCAACCCTGCTATATGCCTGTGAGACGTGGACTGTCTACAGACGTCACATGCAGCTCCTGGAACGATTCCATCAGCGCTGCCTCCGGAAAATCCTGCAAATCTCCTGGGAAGACAAGCGGACAAACGTCAGCGTGCTGGAAGAAGCAAAGACCACCAGCATTGAAGCGATGGTCCTCCAACATCAACTCCACTGGACAGGCCACATTGTCCGGATGCCTGACCACCGTCTCCCAAAGCAGTTGCTCTACTCCGAACTCAAGAATGGAAAACGGAATGTTGGTGGGCAGGAAAAGAGATTTAAAGATGGGCTCAAAGCCAAACTTAAAAACTCTGGCATAGACACTGAGAACTGGGAGGCCCTGGCCCTTGAGCGCTCCAGCTGGAGGTCAGCTGTGACCAGCAGTGCTGCAGAATTCGAGGAGGCACGAGTGGAGGGTGAAAGAGAGAAACGTGCCAGGAGGAAGGCGCGTCAAGCCAACCCCGACCGGGACCGCCTTCCACCTGGAAACCAATGCCCTCACTGCGGAAGAAGATGCAGAGCAAGAATAGGGCTCCACAGCCACCTACGGACCCACAAGGAAACCCATGATGGAAGACCATCTTACTCGTCCAACGAGGGATCGCCTAAGTAAGTAAGTAAGTAAGTAAGTACTTTCATGATCATTTGTGATTTGGTGTATTAAATGGATACCAAGGTGCTTGTTTATAAAGCTATTGGTCTCCCAACTCTGCTATATGCCTGTGAAATGTGGACTGTCTACAGACCTCACATGCAACTTCTGGAATGATTCCATCAGCGCTGCCTCTGGAAAATCCTGCAAATTTCTTGGGAAGACAAGTGGACAAATATCAGCATGCTGGAAGAAGCAAAGACCACCAGCATTGAAGCGATGGTCCTCCGCCATCAACTCCGCTGGACCGGCCACGTTGTCCGGATGCCTGACCATCGTCTCCCAAAGCAGTTGCTCTACTCTGAACTCAAGAATGGAAAACAGAACGTTGGCAGGCAGGAAAAGGATTTAAAGATGGGCTCAAAACCAACCTTAAAAGCTCTGGCATAGACACTGAGAACTGGGAAGCCCTGGCCAGTGAGCGCTCCAGCTGGAGGTCAGCTGTGACCAGTAGTGCTGCAGAATTTGAAGAGACACGAATGGAGGGCGAAAGAGAGAAATGTGCCAAGAGGAAGGCACATCAAGCCAACCCCGACTGGGACTGCCTTCCACCTGGAAACCAATGCCCTCACTGCAGGAGATGATGCAGATCAAGAATAGGACTCCATAGTCTCCTACAGACCCACCCTGGAGGATTATCCTACTTGGACAAGTAAGTAAGTACTTCTTGAACTATAAGAAGAAGTAAAGGCAGAACTTCACTCAAAATTCAGGTTTGTGGTTGCTATCTTTAAACTTTAAGAAGTTCTTAAAGAACTGTTAGGTGACATACAGCATTGTGACTCTAGATTGGAAACAACTGTGTGTGCCCTTTTGCATGTCTTTTCACCATTTAAGGTGGGGTTAGTGTCGAGATGAACAAAGAGACTGTCTCCATCTCTATGCTGAATTTGATAACAAGGAGCTCATCTGTCCTCTCTTTGATATAATACCAAAGTTATTTAAAAGATACTGGTTTGTTTTGTTTTGGAAGCCTTGAAAATTAATTAAGCCTTGTTGTTTTGCTGTTGGTGCTTTATATCTGCTGCTCCAGTTTGTTTGCTTTCTGTTTGCTGTTTTGAGATTTTCTTGATTTTTTTCAAACTCCGACTGCTTGCCGCTTAAGGCATTTTACTACAATGTAATGGTGGGAGAGAAATACTTTTATAAATAAATGAAGGAATGAAGAAGTGTTCCTGTATGCAGAATTTAAATGAGCTTTGGCAAAAAGTTACCAGCCTGACATGGAGTGTGTATTTTCCTTTGGGCAGAAAATACTCCCTGAGCTTTCACTAAAGATGGAAAGCATGTTTTCACATTTCCTCATTGTCACTGAGGAGAAGTATATATTGAAACTCAGAAGCCACATCAAAACAATTGTCATCTGTGAGATTTTCCACCTCAGTTTTCATAAGCAGCAGCTAGAGAAAAATCATTGTTAGCTAAAAATATATTTTATGCAAACAATGTAGTTTTTGCACAAAAAAATATAACCTAGAATTCTATATGTACTATATGTGCCTCAGTTGAATATCTAATTAACATCTTTTTAGCCCAAGGCCATTCTAAATCCTAACTTTTCAGGAAGTAGTCATTTTGAGCAATGGAGGTCAGTTCCCCTGTCAATTACAGCAGTAATTTCCACCCTTTTCCAATAATGATCCCCAGTGAGGTTGTCAGAAACAGGATCCCTACCACAATTATCTCATCATACCAGAGGCCATTAGTGGGAAGGAGTGGGAGCATCACTCAGCTGCATCCTGATCAATAGGAGAACAGACCTGGATTGCTCACAGCGGCTGCTGCCTTGTAAATTAGACCTGGGGGACTCAGTTAAAAAATGTTAAAAGTGACTGAGATTATTAATTCTATCTGTAATATTATACAAAAAAAATCATGGGAAAAATCTGTAATTCCCTCAAAAAAACTCAAATACCGAAATAATTTTAAATGGACAGAAACTCTAGTATAGAATTTCATGTAGTGATGAGGAAACATGGGGCTTTTTATGATGCACATCTCTAATTTCCAGTATGGCTCATTCTAAAATAAAATTGAATCTTTTAAACCCCTCTAAGTTTAAAAAAATGCTTTTTACCTTGAGATTTTACAGAAAATCCTAACTTTTAGGCATCGGACCATAACTCCAGATTACATCACTTCACTGTATCATTGGTGGAAGGAATCATTGAGTTGGAAGAGAACACAAGGGACGTCCAATCTAAGTGGACGGCTTCCTAAGAATGAGCTGAGTTCACTAGGGAAACTGTTCATACAATTTATGTAGCATTAACAGGATTATTGGAGGGTTAATGAGGACAGGGAAAATGTGCCAAACAGAATTCTTTTCAGCAGTGTAGACAAACCTTTTTGTTCTCCATGCAGTATCCCCTGTAGTTGCTACCAACTACAGAATAGTGGAAAACCTACATTCATACTCTTCTGGAATATTAAGCATAATTTTGTATAAGGTGCACCACTGTGAATTGTGATATTGAAGCTCATCATTCAGCATAGGAATTAATCCACTTAGAAATGTTCATTGGAATGATAAATTCAGGCTGCTTTTGTTGTGAGGTTCTTCTAAGTCTCAGAATATTAAATGTGATTCTGGGAGTTTGTGGTCAGCACCCAGCATACCAGGCATCCAAATATAGCTATCATGAACAGATAATATGTAATGTTAACTCCTTATTCTCATTGATTACTATGTACATGAGCAAAACAAGCCATAAATCTGCATCAGAGCCATTGCTCAGCCTCCACACTGAGTCGATATTAGTGGTGTAGGAATTAAATATAACCTGATCCCTATATTTTAGCAGGTCAGGGGTTCTTTTATCCACTCAGTCATCTGTAAAATATTCTTTCTATATTTCTTTCATACTTGTAGTTTTTGTGAACGAAGTAATAGATATTGTTCTCTTGGCAGTTGGTTGTCCTGAGACCAAGGAAAACCTCATGGCTTTCACTCACCATTTTGGAAGGAGGAAGAATTTCCATGTGATTGCTGAGATCTTGGAATTTTGAAGAGTCACAGGGTGTGTATGCCTAGATATACTGACTATTAATTATCATGCAGTACATTTTACAGTTAAGCAAATGAGAAATGTTTGCTTGGGAATGTGAAAGAGGCATTGCCTAAATCTCATTTTATTCTCTACAGCAAATAGGAAAGGCATTGTGAGTATATTCAAATGAAGCAATATGTGTAAAACTAAAACACTCTTTTGAAAAGGAGACATGGGATGAGAAGACAATTACATGCATGAATACAGAAGTAACATGGATGTGCAGACACAATGAGGCAGGAGCAATCTCATGATGATGATGGGGGAATTCCAACACTCAAATACATTTATACATTCCAAACCAATTGTTTACCTGGCCCTGAAGTCTTTACTAGTCATTATCACTACTTTCAAGCCACTGGCCAACTTTAGAATATCATTCAAATGCTTCTTCAAATAAATAAATTCAGTGCCTTAAAATTCTCTAAGGGTTTTCTTTCTTTCTCTCTGTCTTTCTAGCCACATTTCTGTGCCAAATATTCACAGGCATTTATAACACTATTTGCCAGAACCATCCAGCACTTATACAGCCATGAAGGGGATGTTATTCTATTTTCCATTTCCTCCTAATCTCTTTTGCACATTGCACTCATGCCAAGGGAGAGGACGAGGCTATGCTGTCCTTGCGGTGTACATTGGTCTTAATAATTTCACAGGAGGACACAAACACACAACAGAGGGTAAACCTGCCCCTTGATAGAATTAATCTATTCAAGATTAATCCCAACTCCTCACTCTGATGTTCTCTGTAGTTTTGGAGCAACAAATGCACAAAAAAGGCAAAACTATAAAAGAGAATGAAAATTGCTCAGCATTCTTCTCCAAGAGCAGTTCTCTTCCTCCTTGTTTCATTTCCTGATGCTGCAATGGAAGCAGGCTCTTGAATTATCTGCTAAAATATATGGTGTGATCAGACAATAGTGTGCCAGCCAAAAATCTGCCCACATGTTTGAACGGTGAAACCATATGAAATTTCCAGGTCACATGCTGAGCTATTCTGCCTTACATGCCTTTATTTAGCTGGCAGTGTGGCTACTAGCCAATTTGAATATAACTTTGAGTGTATAGGTAATAAAAGCATACAGGCTCCATTTTAATAGTAGATTTTTCCCAGTATGCATAGCTAGTGATGCCATGCCACCACAACAACTGTGGCAATACTTTCCTACATTTATATATCTACATATAATATAATGTGAGATATTTCTTCTTAAATTACTGAGAAATAGGGCAGTGCATCTATTGCTGCAGTGGAGATTAAATTATTTTTCTATTTCCATTCTCAAAAGAAGCAACAAGTAATGTTAGCAATTTTCTTTCTGTTGTAAGTCTTCATAAACTGTGCAGTGAAGGTTCACAATTTGGGATTTATTCTGTACAAAATTGCATACAGTTTTTTCCATAGTTAGCACAATTTTCTTTTAGTGAAATAAGTTTTTCTGCTTGCACAGAAATTATTTTTGTTAAAAAAAAAAGGTGCAAATTTCATGCAGTATAAGACCCAAATTGTACAGATTCTGCTCAGCTCGGATTTCTCCTCTCCAGGATTTTAGTACTTTGGAAACATATTTTAGTTCACATTTCTATGAGCCACCTTGGAGGTTAAGATATTCTGGGGAGGCCCAGCTCTCAGTTCCACCTTCTTCGCAGGTGTGACTGGTGGGGACAAGAGACAGGGCCTTCTCAGTGGTGGCCCCTCAGTGGTGGCCCCTACCCAGTGAGATTAGATCAGCTCCCTCCCTCCTGACCTTCAGAAAGAAACTGAAAACCTGGATGTGGGACCAAGATTTTGGAGGACAGTGCAATAACCTGCAAATGAAGTAAGTGTAAGGATTATGACTTCGGATTTGTGAGGTTAATTTTAATGTATTAGTGTAATTGTTTTACTGTGCTATGTTTTTTAATGTTTAATCATTTTAATGCATGTGTATAATGTATCTGTTTGTTCTGTGTATGGCATTGAATATTGCCAATTTGGAAGCCACTCTGAGTCCTTTTCTGGGTGTGAGAGAGTGGGGTAAAAGTATAGCAAATAATGTTTGAGTCTATTTTATGCACTGAGATGCTTGAATCCCTGGGACAGAGTTCAATAACTCATTGCAGATAGCTATAAATATCAAGAAAACTGAGATTCCCAAGCAAAGTCCTCTGCATGTAAATCTCAAATCTTGATTCCATTTGTATGAGGGGACAATGGGAACATGAAATTTCTATATGAAGAACAGGACTTTTTATTGGAGGAACAACCAACAGGCTTCCATGTTGGGAGGTGGTGTTATCACAATGTTTCTTAAATCACTGTCCCTTTCAGGAGAAAAGAACAAGTTCTGAGTCATTTGTAACTCTTAATTTCTATGCTTTGGTAAACAGGTCAGACAGAAAGAGACCTGCCTTTTGTTGCAATAGCTTAATTAAAGACCTAATTTGTATTGGGCCAAGAGATCCACCACCAAGCTGTCAATACGTAACTAACAGAAGACAGAAGCAAACTTATCTCCAAAATAATTGCCTCTGGTTTCTAATTAACAGAAGGATGCCCACAGCTGTATAGTGTGATCAGCCAGCAATGCCCTCTGATTCTCCAATACATAAAGGAAAGAATGAAACAAACAAAGCAGACTCATTACCTTGGTTGTACATGAAGTCCCTAGCCTCAATGGATTATTTGAGATGTATGTGAAAATGTAACTAGTCAGTTAGGGCTGCCATCATTAAAAAAGAAGTACGTTACTAAAAAAGAAGGCGAAAGAAGGTAAATATTTGTATAAAATCTGTACACACAGTTTTGCACATATAGATACAAAATTAGAAAGACTCATTGTGGCCTAATCCAAACAGGTAAGCCCACTAAAGGAGACTCGGTGGACAAATGCTTATGTTTATCCTGTTGCTTCATTTGGTCTAACCTGTGGAAACTAGTGACTGAATTTAAATCAACAATGTTGGGATGTGAAGTCAAGCATGGTCCAAAGGAGCACATGATTTCATCCATAAAAAAATTGTTGCCACCACTCAATACCCCAACATTTTAAGCTTCCAAGTATTTCCAGAGTAATTGTCAGCTAAATTATTCTGGTGTGGCTATCATAGTTTTTTGTAAATTCCCACTGGCATCAGATCAGAGTTCCCCTGGCAATATGCATTTTCAGAATTAAATAGAACACCATGATTTCTTTTTTCAGCCCTTTCATTAGAAGAGGATATCTTTGTTGTGTAATTAACATCATTGTAATAAACGATTCTGAGATTATGTGCTAATTTCTCTCACACACATATAATTTTATCAGCAGTAATTGCATTAACATCTTTTCTTTTCTCTCAACCCCACGGGAGTTCAAGAAATTTGCATTTGCCCCTATTTCCGCAATAGACCCCAGTTGCCATACTCTTCTGCAAATTTGCCAGAGTACTTCAAACTTCCAAAGACCAAAAGGAGTTTTAAAAACTTTTATGTTTCAGATTTTTAAACCTCCCCGAAGAAGCCCTTTAAAACAAAGGGGGAGAATTTTGGAAATACCAACAAAGGAATACATTTATTTTTGCATATATATTTCTTGTATCAAAAATGCAAGTGATACCATGTCTGTGAAAACTATGTTGGTGGGGGAAATGTCTGGAAGACACTTAAACTGATAATGAAATGTTCAGAGGTTTCAAGTCTAAGCTGTCAGTTACCGATGGCCATGTCTCATGGAGATGGTAAAAGTTGTGGTCTAACATATCTGAATTGCACCAGCTTGAGAAAGCTGCTGAACCGACCTTTCCTTTTTCTTCTTTGTCCCTCCTTTCATTCTTTATTTTCAACTCAATAAAATGAACACAGCTTTCAGAATCTGAAGGGATTTTTGGGGATGGGGAAAAATGTAACCCATTTTTATTCTCATACTGATCTCCTCCCAGACTATAGGGTTGCTATGAAGATAAATGCAATAATTAGCAACCCTATAGTCTGACTTTTAATGCAGGCATATTGAGGCTATGAGATAATGACTTGCACACAGCCAACCCTGATAGTGCAAATATAAGAACTGCTTTACCAGACCGAACTGCTCCATCATTACATTTCAAAGAGTATCCAACAAGATGTCCTCAGAAATTCCTCACAGCTGGGATTTGAAGAGGATGTGATTCTTTCCCCATAATGATTGTTCCTATAATTGAACATCTCAAGATATAAAAAAAAATCAGTATTGATGTTTCTCTATATGATTCTAGTTGGCCAGAGAGTGGAACTGTATAAACTCAATACACTGTGAATCTGTATAAACCCAATATTGTCAAATGCCATGAATTTTGTAATTTACTGGGATACTTAGGATCCCTCTAGTCTACAATTAAAGGAGGTAATACTTGACTTTCTCTGTTGTTATTGTGTGCCTTCAAAACATTTATGGTGACACTTTATGGTCAAACCCATCACAGAGTTTTCTGGGGCTGAGACTGTGTAACTCACCCAAGGCTTTTATCATGGTTGGTCTTCTGAGCCATTGTCTGATATTCCAACTACTACATCATGGTGACTTTTTGCTTTCCCTTTAGTCCTCAGGAAACAAAGCAAAGGACAAAAGTGATTAAGAAGAAAACAAATCTCTGAAGGACATGCTTTATAATTTACTCTCTCCATATTTTGTTATTCTGGAAAAACATACTCTTTCTTTCTCCTTATTTTTTAGCTTATGAAGAAGAGAAGGATCCTCTTTCAAAAGATCTGAAGAAACTGAACATAAGGGTACTGGACTGGAAATGACTTCAATTTTACACTCATTTCCCCCCTGTTCAGTTTGGCTTTTATGCACATATGCAATATGCCCTCGATTAATTCAACGGGGAAAGGTGTTTTCTGTGAGAACAGCAGGACTCTACTTCTTCTAAACACTGGTGCCTGAATTCCCTGGCAAATGGAAATCAATATGATGGCAACAACAAAGACATTCACAGCATGTTACAGTGACACTATGCAGGAGCTCCTCATTTACGGAACCGTTACAGTTCTTCTAGTTCTACATTTTTCTAGCAAATGTCCCCTCCACGTGTTCTCCCTGTCTCTTTGTTTCAATCTGTTAGCTGGACAAAGCCACTTTTAAAAATGCATAGATATTTCTCAAAAGTAATTACTATAAATGGTTTTACTTGCTTAAAAAGGTACAAGTGTTTTCCATTTAGAAGTAAAAGGCACACCACATGAAGCATACAATATTCCCCTTTCATATTTGATGAAATCACACACTATTTCACAATTGCAATTCAAAATGGAGTGTCTTTATCTCTGGGAGATGATAGTGGTCCAACCTGGGCCCAGGCTCTCCCAGCTGGGTACTACATCAGTGGGCAGGTGAGGGAAAGTGAGCAGAGGGGTGGGATAGCTGTGGTCTATAAATAACATCTTAACTTGACCAGATTACCTATTAGAGAGATGAATCATATTGAGTGTGTGTACTTGAGTCTGAAAACCAGGGATAGACTGGGTATTCTGTTTGTATACAATTCACCTCGCTACTTTACAGACTCCCTGCTTGAGCTCATGGGTCTCAGAGGTGTTGGCATCACCCAGATTTTTGCTTCTGGATAACTTCAACATACCACAGGAGACCAGTTTGTCAGGTGAAGCTTGAGAATTCATGGTACCGATGACAAACATAGCCTTATTCCAGATGGTGGAAAACTCAACTTTTATGCGAAAAGACACTGCATAGAGGGCACCTCTACTTCTATAACATGACAATATGCACAGCAAAGGATGCTTTCTTCACTGCATGCATTGTGTCTGCAGATGCATGCCCAACTGAGATATTCAGAATTGTGAGATGCTTAACTCAGACTTAACCCTCCTGCCCAAACTCATTATTAGAACCTTCAGTAGTTCACTGTGATGCTTTTAGCAACCATTTAACAGATAAAATCTCTTGCCTGACTTAGATACTGTCACTGGAGCAGAAACCAACAATGAGGTGTTCAGCAATTCTGTGAGTGGGATTACACTGGATCAGTTTCAATTGGTGAGTACTGTTGATATGGACAAACTGCTGAAGAAGTTAGAAATACAAGCTGCTTTCTTGGTCCCTGCCCTTCTTGGCTGGTCATCAAAGGAGGATATGCAATTCTATATCACATATATCACATAGCTACAAATAAATAGTAATAGTTTGAGGAATGGTTTCCTTACAAATAACCAATTATGTGTTGATGAGTCAGTATAGTACAGTAATTTAAGTCCTGGATACCCTGGACTAGGACTCTGAACAAATAGGATTAAAATCTTCTTCAGTCCCATTGGGTGATTGCAGACTAGTTGCACTATATCAATCTAAGGAAAAGGAAATGGTAAATGTTTTTTGATCAATCTTGCCACAAAATTCTTATGAAGGGATTACTATAAAATGGGGTTGATAGCCAATAACAATGGAATTACTTACTTTTGAACACAGTCTCTGTTTGATGATCAAGTAGCATGTCATTGTTCATATAAGATTCAGGTTTTTCTAAGGCTAGAGTTTGTAAATGCTACTGTTTTGGACTACAGCACACAAGATCCTTTCCCTTGGTAAAACCAGTGGCCATGTTAACTAGAGATCCTGGGAGCTGAGATATCAGCAGTGGACACAACACCTATCTCAGGTGGTTCAGGCTCTACTACAAGGTTATCCACATAGTCAGATCTTGCCCTTAAAATAGTTATTAAAATATTGGGAATGTGTCATTAGAGGACTTGCAATGGCAGCATTTTTAACCGATTGCCCCTTTCCTCTGTTAATAAAAGAAGGTATCCCATTGACCTTGTTGTTTAAGACAGTAACTGATTTTAATTAAGGTGTACTGGAAAGGTCAAATCTATGACTCCCACTCTGCCCACTCATCCCAAAACAACAGATAAGAAACACTCTCCATCAGAAAAGGGGTTAAAAAACCTTTGGTTCCTAAATATTTTCTGTTATCAAAACATTTTAAAACAGGAAAAATGCCAAAAAAGCAAAACAGAGGAAGCTCCTTCTTTAGATCAAAGGTGGATTGGAGTGAATGGAACTGGCAGAGGGTAGATGAAAGTTATCCAATTGGCCGTGAAAAGTGGCAGCTTTTACCAGCATCAAAGAAATATTGAGAAAGGAAAGGTAAACGAAAAGCAAAAAAGAAGTGCCTTTCAATCTAGCAAGTGCACAAGACTCCATTTAATAGTAGATATCATACTGGTTAAAGGACACATTCTGACTAAGACTTCAAGGTCTCATATACACATGAACTTCTGCAGTGTATCAACTATTCAACTTGTCACATTAATCTAGAGAGATCCAGAGAAGAAGAGACCACAAGGAGAGCTTCATCTTGTGGGGACATCCATTCATCTGGACCTCTAGCTGATGAGAACTAAATATAAATCTTACATCTCTCCAGAACTTGAAAGAAATTGGACTATGTGTCTTGTAATTCTCTAACCAACAAACGTATTACTTCTTAGTAAGGCTTTACCCTGCCAAATAAAAAAAATGCTTAAGGAATTCAGTATTTGCGAATTACTAAAATGAATCTGATCCACACCTGACAAAAGACATGCACCAGATTTCACACTTCTCTGAATGTTGCAAAACAGTTTTCATCACTTCATGCATATCAAAATATGCACTTATTTTAAATCTGTAGTTTGAGAAGATCTGCTTTATTCTAAATTAATATGGAAACATAATGGAACAGGGGTATGGTTAAAATATGAGAGTAGAATGGACTGGGAATAAGCAGAATCCACATGTCACTATTTCTAGGTACTTATTAGACAAGGAATAGGTGTCAGCAGGTGTTCTGACTATGTTTGTTTTACGTTGCTCAACTTACTCATCAGTCTTAGAAATGTCAATCCAGCATCTTTTGGGACTAAGGAATCTAATACTCCTGGATAGCTATTGCCTGTTACATATAAGAGTGGGTAGGAAATTTATTTAATTTTTTTCTGGTAATAAAGTCATGCAGTTCTTCATATTTAGGATAGAAAAATATAAGATTTTGAACATTCAGATATTTCGCTTTGGCTCCCATCATGGGAAAAATGAACACTAACCTAAGGGTTTGAATACTAATCTGCTTTTAAATCCCCACGGATTTAATCATACTGATACAGAATTAAGGTTGCCACCTCTTTCTTCTTTACCATTCTTATCTATACAGCAGACAGGCACAAAAATGATTTTCTTCATACTGAAATAGCAAGCCTACCATATTTGCATCCATATGAGGTAATGGTAAACCATCTCTTGAGTATTCCTTGCCTAAGAAAACCCCTGTGTGATTCATGGGGTTAATAGGAAACTCAAAGGTATATTTTGCTTTCTATTTCATTTCTAATATCCATGGGCAGATATGAGTTTTCTGGGCTGTATGGCCATGTTCCAGAAGCATTCTCTCCTAACATTTCAAAATGTCAGGAGATAATGCTTTTGGAACATGGCCATACAACCTGGAAAACTCACAACAACCCAGTGATTATGGCCATGAAAGCCTTTGACAATACATTGTAATATCCATGTTTGAGAAAGGGGAAAAAGTGAATGTGAAAAAAATGAAACTCACCACTCTTTTATGGCCTCCTTTCCTCTATTTATGTTCCACATTCTCCTCTTCTTGGGGAATTGGTTTTACTAGCCAAAGACCCCAATTCCAGACAATACAGAAACCCATGCTGCTAAGTTACTAAACTTCTATTGATGAGACAATTTGTTTTGCTACATGCAAAACATTTAGCTTTAAAATAAACTAGCACTTATTGAAGGAGGGAGTTAAAAAGCAGCCCTGTTTCAGTTCAGTCTTTGGCTCATTTGCTGTAACATTATTGGCCTTTTAATGTCTTGAATATTGATCTGGAATATGATACAGTGCAGTTATGGGTAATTATGACTCATGCGTTGTTTCCATTGTATGGATGCAGGCTGACAGCAACAACAAATCGTTTACTAAATGTCAATTCGTCTCATTAGCATTGGCCTGGCTGGTGTCCCACTTAACAGCAGCAGACTTGGCAGCACTTAAAAGCAAAAGTAAACTTCAAAAGCTTTCTGGACACTATGAGAAGAAAACATAACAGGCATCATGTCCTCAAAAGGAAACAACCTGGGAACTCAGAATTTGCTTTCATACACTGTTCAGTATAGCAAGTGAAAAACAAGAGTCGAAAAGTGGTAATCACTCAGATCATAGTGCAGAAGTTTCTTAAAATTTCTTTCCACAGAGACACATGACTGTCATTTCCCTGAAAACAGACACACAATTAGTTTTCATAAAGTTTCATCCTTATCCATCTCATTCACCAGAATCTTAGCTCCCCCAACCCAACCCTTGTAAAATAAAATATGGTTTAAAATATGAAGGAAGTCACCATAATGTGGAAGTTCCCATGAAGGAGAGCATGATGCAAATGTGGAGCTCTGCACTTGAACAACCTAATTCTAATCTTGTGGATCACAGGTGTCTTATTTGTGCATTGATACTAGGGGGCAGGGGCGGGGGCAGGGGCGGGATGCTATTGATCAACTTTGGTGCCTGAAATAACAGCAATTACATTTTAGGCTTCTTTGTACAGACCTTCTTTGTACAGATGTGAAGCAGAACCTTGCCTCCAACTCCCAATATTTTGCTGTAAGGACTTGTGAATCTCTCAAAACTAATCTCAACTGGCCAATTTTTTTACAGATTTAAAATTGCCTTTGGCATTGTACAAATCGATGTTTCATACATATGGAGTACTGCTCTGTCACTTTTGGAAGAAATTGGCCAATTTACCTAAATGTTGGCAAAGCGGTATAGATAATGCTCCTGCTTGTGATTCCTTTTTTAATGAATGTGCTTGTTTTGTTGTTGCTGTGTATCTTTGGGTTGGCCCCAATCTATGGTGGCACTATCATAAGGTTTTATTGGCAAGATTTATTCAAAGGAGGATTAAGTATATAAAATTAACTTTATGTTAGGAAAACAATGATATTTGCAGTTGTTTCTGTACTTTTAAATTATATTGCTGTAACATGTCACTAGCATGGTTCAATTCTAAATGCTCTTGCAAGATCTGAAGAAGAAACATGTCAATGGTTGCTCTATCTACATATCAATGTGAATTTTACAAGCACCAAGTTCAAAAAGATATTTTTTCTTGGTGGGGGGGATATATTTTGGTAAACCAGTGTAGGGTTGTGGTTTGAGTATTGGACTGTGACTCTGGAGACCATGGTTTGAATTACCACTCATCCATGGAAACCCACTGGTTGACCTTGGGCAAGCCACATTCTCTCAGCCCCCACCTGCATCCAATGCAAATAAATCATGCCAGGAAAACCCCATAGTAGAAATGTCTTGAAGATGTACAACATATATTGACCAGCCTACTTCATGCTCCTGTCCTCTGCAGGAAGACAGCTTGCAAAAGCTAGAGCATGCTCCCATGGCTGCTTAGTGGCTAGAGGAGGTCAGTACATGTATGGGTAGCATCTAATGGCAGTTCTGGAGCAGAAATCACTTTCCCAGATCTCTAGCAAGTATTCACTGGACGTCCAGGACAATGATGGCTATACTTTTGTCTAGGCTGCCGAACTGCCATGGAACTGTGTTTCAGCTGAAGGGTACAAAAGCTGTGTAGTACAAAACTCCATGAGGAAGCACTGAACACTAGTTTGACATAGATATTGAAACCCACCAGCTCAAACATCTTGGGGTTTCCCTTCAAAAAGACATTAAAGATTGCTTCCACCAGTTCAAGCACTGAGAAAGATATGTAGCAAGCAATACAGAACTGTCCCTAAACTGTCTATCAAGGCTAAGATCAGGTACAAGCATCCAAATGCAAGCCATAAAAGGAAAAGTCTCTTTAAGGGATACAGATACTTTATCACAGTGATAGCTGGTACAGCAGGTGTCAGGTATGTAGGCAATCAAAGATGAATCACCCACATTTCAGCAATGTGCCCAAGGAACCACCCAAGCAATTGTGGTAACTGGACAGTTTAATAATATAATAAATATATATGTAATACATGTATATTGGTTTAATTGGATGACAGGTTTAATCACAGGTCGTAATTAAAGACCAAGGCGTAATTCAAAAGCAAAACCAGAATCTCAGTGATCAGGTTGGCATGACAATCCATAATGCTCTGGTTGGAAGAAAGGCCATATGATGCATCAGTATTCCACCTAAAAACACTGTAACTGCAGGTAAAACCATTCCTTAGTTGGAATTTAGAACTGTCAGTCACAAACCTACACCTCTTCATCTGAATCTCTTCTCTTTCATAATTGCTTTTATGGAATGGAACTAAACCACTTCTCTCTTTCCCCTCTATTCATGGTTCCATTTATAGAATTTCCTTTGGCACTGCAAGAATATATCAATTGTCATGGATAGATCGAGGAAGGAAGAGAGAGCAGGAGGCTGTAAAAACAACCTGCTACAATTCTGAAGTGTGTCCTTAGCTTTGAGGACTCCTAGTTTTGCTTCTGTTTACTTCAGAAAAGATCTTTGTCACTTCCAAAGAGGTACAAATACCTCTGACATTGTATACCTTTGTTTGATATGTGAGCTTCACTCAAAGAAGGCACAACTCCTAATTACAATGCCAACTGTTGCCTGATCTGTAATTTGAAATTACAGTTTCACAGTCAATATGCAAACCCATCTTCTGATGCAAAGTAGAGAATTGTGTATCTCTCATGCACACACGTTCCTCAAACCAACTGGAGCTCCATGTAGCTTAGAGTTAAGTCCAATGCCTACATAAAAATTCCATGCTAGAAAGGGGTGGAAATTTCTCCAGAAAAAAGGGGGAAAGTATTTCAGAGTTGAAAAGGGAAGCGAAAACGTGTAACAAAACAGTACAATTGACAGATTCAGCAATTGTATGATTTATTTGACCAATCATAGCAAAGGCAAAACATCAGAAAGATTACATTTGTGCATCCGCATTTTCCAGTTAAGCATTCACATATTTATTTATTTGCAGTTACCATGTTGCTGCAGCCCTATATGCAACTGGAAAAATATGTTCTCTCTAGGCATTTCTAGGTCCTCCAGGGTGATTTCTAGTCAATTCCCAGTACTGGGGGACAAAGACATGCCCACATATGGGTTTTCCTGGGTTTAAAAAATAGCAGGCCGATATTCATATTTTTCCCCATTTTGCAGGCACTACTTTTACACCTCTCCACCCTTTGTGAGGGCTGACTATTTGAAATGAGTCCTCCTCCTTTCTTCCTATGCATACAAAGCTATTCCTGCCTATTTCTCCAACAGCAAGTTCTGCTTATCCTTTTAAAACTCTCCTGTTTTAAACAACATCTGAAGTACAACCTTAATGCTAGGGACATTGCTTCAAATAAAACTAATTCTTAGAGGCCTGGGTCCAATAAGGCAAACAGAGGCAATTGTTTTGCCAATTGTATTTATACATAATTATACACATTTCAAAGTTTCCAAGAGAAAAGAGCTTCAAATACAGTTTTTCGGTCTGGTTTTTTTAAGCAGTAAAAGAAAGGCAATTTGCAAATGATCAATAGCTAACTTCTAACTAACCCCATCACTTACCCTTTTAATAAAGGAAATGGGTATTTGTAGGCTGAAAAAGGGAGGAGACAGAATGACAAGATATCATACTTCAAATATCGCAAAAGCCACCACTTGTTAAAAGTGCAAAATAGTAGTAGTAGTAGTAGTAGTGTTGTTGTTGTTGTTGTTGTTGTTGTTGTTATTTCTTACTGCCTCTCCTCATGGCTTTAGACAGGTTAGAATGCAGCTTAAAAACATAATCATTATATAAAATACACATATTAAAACATATTTCTACAAAATACATATATTAAAATACACAGAACAATGATTAAAATATAGTGGGCACAAGACATGAGTTTAAAATTCATGATTAAAACTGGTTGAGTAGGCCTGCCAGAAGATATGGGTCTTCAATTGTGTCTTAAATTCTGACAGCCAATCTACCTGTCAAAGCTCTTCTGGCATGTTGTTCCACAGTCTTGGGGTGGCCACTAAAAAGGTCCTCTGGGTGACGGTGGCCAGTCGGGTTCTGGCTGGAGTAGACACCTCTCAGAGGGACCTAAGTGTTGGGACAGATTGTATGGGAGAAGTTGATCCTGAAGGTAACCTGTCTTCCTCTGCTGTCACAGAAGACAGCATGAGGCCTCGTGTGCTTAAGTTGCCGGGAGGACATTCTTCTTGATATCAACAGAGGACTGGTAATGGAAATAATTAACTTGTGAGATAGCAAGTTCCCTGTCACTGCAAGTCTTCATGCATTGGTTAACCTTTCGTTTAAGTTCCTTAAACTAAACAAGAAAATTTCCAGCTTTATGACACTATCTACTCTTTGACACATTTCAAGAGTATTCAGGTTTCAAATTAGAGAAGACCTTAATGTGATCAGGGAGTGAACCTTTCTCAGACCATTAGGTATCAGAATTCCTGAGGCACAAGGGTGCTCCATTGCACTACATGTAAAACTTGGAGAATTACATAGCATCACCTAGTCTTAATTTATTCATTATTTGTTCTCTTCAGGATTAATGAAACATGTGAAGAAGAGAACATGGCAGACTCCATCTTTCTTTCTTCTTCTTTGTGTGGGTTGAACATACTTTATTTATGATGCTAATAGCTCATGTGGGATGCTTCTGGGGTTGCTACAGGACTGGGATACAACAAAAACATTATTTCTGAGAAGAAACAAAATGGACCAGCAGACATTTTGATGTATATGATTGCAAAAAATAACCACCTGTAGCAACAATGGTTTGTTACCTACAGAGGTAATAAATAGTTTCATAAAACTTAGTCAAGTTACTTACTAAACCACTTTCCCAAGAGAGCTCAAATGGATCTGGTTAAGTTATTATCTCCTAATGGCCCTTGATGCCATCATTGTTGACCCATGTAAAATTTTGTGAAGAGAAGAGCCTGTCGTATGCATGGTTGCTCTTCACATAATTCTAACCCTTGATCTCCAAGGTTTCACTCCTCATGTGGAGAAGAGGCCCTTCTATCTGGCCCCCATCTTCTCAGTCTCAGGTTTGTTTGTTTGTTTCTTTGTTTGTTTAAAAAGGCTCTGAAACAAACAAAATCTTTGCCCTTCTGAACTAGCCAAATTCTATATGGACAACTATTTCAGTATGAAAACAGCCGTGTATAGATGTTAGAAATGCAGAACCTCTCAGAAAAAAGAAGGAGCAAATTGCAACCTCAATTCAACACAGTGGAGATTCAGAACTAAACTGTTAACAGCCAGCCATTTAAATCTCTCTATCTGGTTGAAAGTACATGTTAATTTCACTTTTCCCCATATTAAATTTTTAAAATTAATTTTTTAAAAAATGAAGCTCTCTTTGGAAGAAATGTGTGGAATTTTTAAAGTTCTCATCAACAAGGCATAGAAACCTCGTGGGCCATCCAGTCCAACCCCCTGGCAAGCAGCAGGAAAATTGCATTCAAAGCACTCCCGACAAATGGCGATCCAACCTCTAAAACAAGCCCTAGTTTTCCCAAGTTAATAGTAACCACAGCATTTATTTCTTGAGCCACCAGTATCATTGTGGGTTGACATCCAGATTGTGGCTTTCCTAATTATAGCGCTTCCCCTTCTGCCAGTTTGTTGCTTATATGTCCCAAACACAGAGTTGTATCATTTCAAAAGCAAGAACAAATTTGCTTTTTCAAGATCACTGCAAAAGTTGAAAGTTCAAACTGCTTAGTTATCCTTGTCAGCTTTCCTCTCTGTTGTAAATTACTCGTTCTTCCTGGCTTGTCAATCAACAGAGCTGCCCAATATGCTCTGCAGTGTTTGCTCTGTGAATGGGACTTCCATAGCCAGACAGGCATTTGTTTAGGCTGGGGAAATAGGGAGGTGGGGGAAAAACCTGACCAGCCTTATAATCTATCTTGGACAGTTCCACCTGACAAGATAATCACCAATGTGAGATGCAGTGCTGCCAAAGGCAGTAGCTAACAAGACAACAGCCCAGAGGCAGCACAGACAGAAATCTCACATACAGCAATTTCCAGGATAGCACTTCTGATATTTAGATTATCTAGCGTAAGAATATAGCTAAATAAATCCTGGGTTTGGTTTCCTCAAAGCTGTTTGACAGTACTACCAACAAAAAGGAATCAGAGAGGGCTTCACATTTTTTTAGGGGTTAGTTTTAAACCATAAAAGGTGGCCTACACATATTTCAAATAAATACACTGAACTCTGGGCATTCCAAATGGAGGTCATATCAGTAAGTGGGATGAGTTAGCCTGCAAGGAAACCTAAAAAAGGAAGGGAGGGGAATGCAATCTCAAAAAAGACACTGAAATTCAGGAAAAGGGAAAGCTTATTAGAAGATGCAATTGCTCAGTGGACTTTTGGTGCACATTACTTTCCTCAAGTCCCTTTAAAAATGGCTTGTTATCTATTGTCTGTATGGTTTGACTTCCCTTCAGAGAGCTGCTGGCTAGCTAAAAGAAGAACTGAGAAATGCATGCATTC
Source organism: Anolis sagrei (assembly GCF_037176765.1). Lineage (NCBI taxonomy): Eukaryota > Metazoa > Chordata > Lepidosauria > Squamata > Anolidae > Anolis > Anolis sagrei. Next base: position 167,997,272 of record NC_090025.1, read on the forward strand.
AGAAGCCTGTATTCCTTCTTTCCCATGGGAAAAAGCAGTCTGGTTCAGGGAACTGCTGCAAAGGCCACATTCAGCTTTGAAGAGGAGGGAAAATAAATTGCCCCAGATGAAACTGAATATTCTTTTTTAAAAGGTTTTTATTTTATAAACAAACCCCCAACTACAAAGATAGTGGTACATGAAGATGCATGTCATATTAAAGTCCATAGCCAGAATACACAATTTAAAAATGTTGGAAGTGTCTTCTCATACAACAAGCCCAAACAGCATGTGTGCCTTCAAAAGTCCAGCATTATTTGTCCCCTTCCCCACCATATAATCAATTAAAATTCTAAATAATATCAAAAGTATTGTTTTTTTTCCTTTTTTTACCTTTATCAATTTGGAATGTAGTAGTCAAATATGTACAGGTTCGCAGCTTGGGTGTGACCTTGGATTCATCGCTGAGCCTGGAGCCTCAGGTTTCAGCGGTGACCAGGGGAGCATTTGCACAGCTTAGGCTCGTGCGCCAGCTGCGCCCGTATCTTGGGAAGTCTGACTTGGCCACGGTGGTACACGCTTTGGTCACATCCCGCCTCGACTACTGCAACGCTCTCTACGTGGGGCTGCCCTTGAAGACGGCCCGGAAGCTTCAGCTAGTCCAGCGCGCGGCAGCCATGTTGTTAACGGGAGCTGGACGCAGAGAGCATACAACGCCTCTGCTGTCCCAGCTCCACTGGCTGCCGATCTGCTACCGGGCCCAATTTAAGGTGCTGGTGTTATCCTACAAAGCCCTAAACGGTTCCGGCCCAAAATACCTTGCAGACCGCATCTCGGCCTACGAGCCCACAAGGGCCTTGAGATCTTCCGGGGAGGCCCTTCTCTCGGTCCCGCCTGCCTCTCAGGCACGTCTGGCGGGGACGAGGGAGCGGGCCTTCTCGGTGGTGGCCCCCCGGCTGTGGAACACTCTCCCTGTTGAAGTTAGACAGGCGCCCTCCTTGATGGCCTTTCGTAGGGGCCTGAAAACATGGCTCTTCGAGCAGGCCTTCAACTGAGTGTAGTTGAATTGACACTGGAATGAACTAGGACTACGAATTTTGGCTATGACCCCAGGACTTGACGAAGCGGATTTTTAGTATAAGTATATGTTATGTTGTATTTGTCTGGTCTGTATCGTCTTGATTCACTGTATACTGTCTTCTTTGTTGCTGTTCACCGCCCCGAGTCGCCCTCGGGCTGAGAGGGGCGGTCAATAAATGCAAGAAATAAATAAATAAATAAATAAATATAATCTGTTATATCAGGACATATATGGCTTTAAGAACTTTATTGCAGAGACCTGTCATTCTACAGCAGTATAGGGAGCAGCAAGATACATACTGGCCTGAGCATTCTTGTTATTTCATCACTGTCCATCTACACCAGCATTTCTCAATCTGAGCGTCGGGACCCCTGGGGGAGTCATGAAGGGGTGTCAAAGGGGTCAGCAAAGACTATCAGAAAACAAAATATTTTCTGTTGGTCATGGGGGTTGTGTGGGAAGTTTGGCCCAATTCTATCTTGGTGGGGTTCAGAATGCTCTTTAACTGTAGGTGAACTATAAATCCCACCAACTTCAAATCCCAAATGTCAAGTTCTATTTTCCCCAAACTCCACCAATTTTCACATTTGGGCATATTGTGTATTCGTACCAAGTATCATCCAGATCCATCATTGTTTGAGTCTACAGTGCTCTCTGGATATAGGTGAACTACAACTCCAAAACTCAAGGTCAATGCCCACCAAACCCTTTCAGGGTTTTCTGTTGGTCATGGGAGTACTGTGTGCCAAGTCTGGTTCAATTCCATCATTGATGGAGTTCAGAATGCTCTTTGATTGTAGGTGAACTATAAATTCCAGCAATTACAACTCCCAAATAACAAAGTGAATGCCCCCCCCCCCCCCAATCCCACCAGTATACAAATTTGGGAATATCGAGTATTTGTGACAAATTTGGTCCAGTGAATGAAAATATATTCTGCATATCAGATATTTGCATCACAATTCATAACAGTAGCAAAATTACTGTTCTGAAGTAGCAATAATAATAATAATGATATGGTTGGTGGTCACCACAACATGAGGAACTGTATTAAGGGGTCACGACAATAGGAAGATTGAGAAACACTGATCTACACAATAGTACTGATTCACCAATCTGTGGTCTGGCACTGTAATTCTGAATTAAATAATAACCAGCCTAGCAGTTACTAATAAAGAAACAGAATTATTGGCATGGATATTTGGGTATGTTGTGCTTATCCTAGTCAGTCAGACTTGGATAATTCCTGCATGGCAAGAGGTTGGTCTGGATGACCCTTGTGGTCTCTTCTAACTCTGTATTTCTATCATTCATGCTGAGTTGTGCATAGCACCAAGAAAAATCTTGAGTTCTATGGTCTAAAGCACCTGGGATTCCGCAGACAAGGTTTTTCTAGGAGGATGCTGAAAATGCAAATCCAAAAATGTACATATTCCAAGCTCTGAGAAAGTAAACATCGGGGCACCTTAAAATGAATAAGCCAATTTTTTAACAGGAACGACCCTTTGCTCTCCCAGAATCCCATTGGAAAAGCGAAGTATTACTTTTCTTTTCCAGCACTGCTGAGAAAAACTTGCCAAAAAGGAGCAGGTAAGTTCAGCTTAGCTTTAGTTAAGAGAAGATTGAGATGGATAAAATTTATGTGTTTGAGTTACTGGCAAAGTAAATAGATATCTACAAAGTCAAATGACAGGAAGAGAAAGGAAGATGATGAGAATGGATTGAAAAAGGAAGCAAAATGGAAAATTTATGTTTCACTATGTGTGAAACACTCAGAAAGAAAGGTGAACTCTTACAGAAGATACACTCAGAGCAGCCGTATGTCATCGGAAATGTTTTCTCTCTGAACCTTGAAAGACATCAGTCAATTACATATTCTATTTCTGGTCATGTGTTATAGAAGTTTGAGCCGTATATGTTTCTGAAAAATGTCAAAAGAAGCAAGAGATGCATTACTTATTAGTTTGCTGGGAAGGAGGGAATCACTTTCAAGGCTTTGTCCTCTAAAAGAGAATAAGGTCTTGGCTGCCTCACAAAATATGGAACTTTCAATGGTGTACATGTTCAGTTCTCCATATCTTTGGATCTGCTGTACATAGCAAGCATTAAGATTTCTCAGTGAGTTCCTCTGTATATTAATTATTTTGAACTTTCTGCAATACATAAGGAAAAGAGAGCCACAGCCTAGTTCATATTAGAAATTCCCTAATCATCAGAACTTAAGATATTTAATTGAGTTCCCCTTGTGGGGAGAAGGGCGGGATAGAAATGTATGAAATAAATAATAAATAAGTCCCTATCTGTGACTTCTTTGAAGTTAATATATGGAAGCAGAGATGGCTTTTTGAGTGGAACAGCTTTGTAGCAGAGTTGTCATTCATCATGGGATGGGTGGCCCTGACAATAAAAATCATTATGGGTTCTATAACATGCAGGTGAAGGGAGGCAAGGGGAGGAGCAGGAAAGAGGAGGGAAAATTTTGAGGGGAAGGGGGAGGAGGAGGAGCGAGGAAGAGAAGGAAAGTGCAGAGCCCCTTAGTATGCTTCGCAGAGCCCCAAGGGTTCAATGGAGCACACATTGAAAACCACTGTTCTAACCAGTGATTATATGCCTGTTCCATTAATCGCCATTATCCAAATTGTCTGGAGCAAAAACTGTGTGAAAGGATCTTTCCTTTCTATGGTGCTTGGTTATCTGAAGATCTTCAATGTCATCAATGAAAAACAAAAAGCAAAGATTTACACTTCTAGTAAACTATAAATTTTGGAGAATTGGCAGTTATGTCATAAAAGTAGATTATGAGAGTAGATATATTTATTATTAATTGAAACCATTTTCATACATAGCAACATGTGTGTATGTATGTAGGCATATATATGTGTGTGTATTAGACATGTATGTGAAATTTGTTCCTACCATTTCACATTTTCTGTTTCTTTGGAAGCATGAAATGGGAAGCCCCCTCCTCACACAAAAATCTGTTCGACATGAAAGGCTACTTTTGTGTGCATCTGAACTTGCTTCCTTGCCTTGGAAAGAGAGTGCATGTGTGGCGGGGCATGCAGGCAGACCCGGAGCTCGGTTGCAGGTGTGCACCGGGCCTGTCTCAGAGAGTGTGGTGGGGCATGTGAGGTGTGGCATGCAGGCAGGTCCAGAGCACATCTGTAGCTGAGTGCCTCTTACTCTAGAGTAAGATGCTCTAAGCTGCAGGCACTGGCAGGCACACATACTTTCCAGGCCTGCCTGCACACACATGCACTCGCTTTCCAATGAGAGTGTGTGTGGCGTGGCGTGCAGGCAGGCCCGGAAGAGGGGCACGCCTGCCACTGCTTACAGCCGAGCACCTCTTACTCTAGTGTAGAAACAGCAGATGCCAGGTAAGAAGAATGCACACCAGGAAAATGAGCCAGTGGGTGGGAAGCCCCGCTTCCATAATGGTCTAATTTTCGGGACCCGAAACAAAAGAACCAAAAGCAACCTTCCAAATTTTTGGAGGCTTACAAAAACAGATTGGAGCCCCCAGCAAAAGCCGAGACATAAAATGGGCAAGGTTTACTCTAAAGGCACATGTCTAGTGTGTGTATATATACACACACACAGGAGTGCAGAAATAGGCCACTGTATTGTTGCACCAAAAAGGACAGTTAGCTGGAGTAGGAGATACTTCATTTTAAATAAAATAAAATAAACTTATATTTGCTCAAAAGGTGCTGGAAAGAATGTAAAGAATCATGACCATAATACTTGGAAACTTTTATTATGATCCTGTGGACCTTGAGTCCTCAGAGCACATATTACAGGAAAATGAATCTCCAACCTCATGGGCATTCTCTAGACCTGGAGATTCTCCATCCATCTGATTCCACCAAGCTATATTATTTGAAACTAGAATGAAAGGATTCCCTGATATTTCTTCTCATTGAATTGAGATAACAATGAACCTCATTCCTGATTTTGCTACTCCTGTTTCTTCCATATGCAGGGAAAAGAGGGATCCAAGTTAAAAGTAGAAAAATTCTGCCTGGCTCTTCAGTCAAGACTTCATGACATCACAATCATCTTACTTGTTTGCTTCATGAAGAACTCTGGAATCCCACACCCACTTCTGGTTCCCCACTTATTTATCTCTTGCACAATTCTAGGTAACCTCTGATCAATAGTCTCTGGACTACCCTGACCTTTGTTGGGTTACTCGAGGCACTCCATAAACTTTATGAATCAGCCTTTTATTTTCCCACCACCCTCATCACCTCAATGTGTTTGCCATGGTCACAATTCCATCTCCATCCTACATTAAATATTCCAGTTCTTGTTTTTATATCACAAGATGTTGTGGCTATGGATGTCTTCTAACGAGCAGGAAGGTTAAGTCTTTGTTTCTGCAGGTTTATTTTAAATAGAGGTACTTGGCAGTAGATTCCTGCATAGTAGTATATTGAACTAAAGAACACATAAGGTCTCTTCTGCCTCAAAGATTTTATAACACACCACATCAGGAATAATGATAAAGGTCATGTGACCATAAATGGGTGACTCAATTTCATTCTATTGCTAAGTTTGATTCAGGCCATTTTTTGTATTAGCCTGTCATTTCAAAAGCCCGTACAGGAGTCTGTGTGTTACAGCAACTTGAGTGCTAGACTCTAGAAAACTGGAGTTTTAATCCCTGCTCAGTCAAGGAAAAGCACTGGGTTGTCCTAGGCAAGACATACTCTTTGTTTAAGAGGCAGGTAGTGACAGATCTCTTAAGAAGCCTTGCCAAAGGAAACCTATGATAGAGCTTTTTCCTTTTTTTCCCTTTAGGCGATCCCCTGTAGCCCCAGGATGATGGTCCTCCTAGTGTACATCACACTTGGTGGTGGGTTCGTAGGTGGCTGTGGAGCCATGTTCTTGATCTGCATGTTCTCCCACAGTGAGGATATCTGTTTCCAGGTGATCCTGGTCAGGGTTGGCTTGATGTACCTTCCTCTTGGCACATATCTCCATTTTACTCTCCATTTGTGCCTCTTCAAATTCTATAGCACTGCTGGTCACAGCTGACTTCCAGTTAGAGCACTCAAGGGCCCGGGCTTCCCAGTTCTCAATATCTATGCCACAATTTTTAAGGTTGGCTTTAAACCCATCTTTAAATATATTTTCCTGTCCACCGGCATTATGTTTCCCATACTTGAGTTGAGAGTATAGTAACTACTTTGGGACACCATGATCAGGCATTTGGACAATGTGGCCAGTCCAGTGGAGTTGATGGCATAGGAGCATCACTCCAATGCTGGTGGTCTTTGCTTCTTCCGGCACACTGATAGTTGTCCACCTGATAGAGCAAACCTGAAGTCACATAACAACAGCCTCAGAAGTGGAAAAATAGCATTTGTGTTTCCTTAATACATGATTTTTTTGTTCACATTTCATGGGGGGAGAGAGAAAGAGAGAGAGTTCAATGTTTTATACCAAGAACCGCATTGAAAAATTTAGAGAAATGTGCCATCTGAAGGATGTGTTCTAGCCCATGCAGTGTGAATAAAGACAGACATTTGGTAATAAAGATGTGAACAAAACAAAATTTTGTCCCATTGTCCATATGGCACCAAGTCATCTGTCTGTACTGCTGACACTCTGGCTACCAAGCTGCAGAATAGTTTGGTTACAAGACAAATTGGTTCCATTCCTCCCTTACTTTGTTCTTTCCTCTCCTACTACTTCTCTTTTTCTCTGTGTGTGTCTCACATTTGTATTGAATTCTATACTGAGACAGTAGGCATTTCTGCCTCTTTAATCTTCTTCTTTGAATTCATCTAAGATGTGATAGATCTAGTTTGCATTTAAGATAGTGTCAGTGGGACCATGATAATGTATCTGAAATGGTGAAAGTTTGCATCCTAATTGATTACCCATGATGCTCTTGGACCACGTCTTCAGCTACTAATAAAGCATCAAGGGTGTAAGTGGGAAGGGGGGAGATGAGAAGCCACTGAAAAGTTTAAAGGGGATTTGTGATAATTCCTCTAAGACTTCCCTGTGTGATGTTTCCCAGTCAATAGGAGATTAAATCGGAGAGTGGATTTAAACAAAGTGTTGGCTCATCACAGCCACTATTAATCCTCCTCTATCCATTCCCACAATAGGCATTAATGCAGGAAGAAAACACACACACAAATGCACACATATGCACAGCCCAGCAGAGGACTTTTCATTTTCCTTTTCTTAAAAAAATCAGCACATCAAGGTGAGCAGAAAAGATCTGATGTTTCATGGTGTCTTTGTTGCCAGAAAGATAGTAGAGTGAATTTAAAATGTCACTGCAAGTTTGCAGGACTGATAAGTTCACCCTACCAGTTAGAAACTTCCTGAATCTTAGTCTGATTTCATGCAAGAAGCAGAGAATTTATGTCCTGTGGATGAGAGAAAAACCCCAACTCAGGATAGGTGGGTTTTTCAAGTCCATTCATTTCTAAGAAAACAAACAGTTCTATGTATTATGGCTGGAACAAGAAAACATACTTGCTGAGGAGTAAGCTGGATTTATGGAAGACTGATCCATCATAAATCAATGCCTAGATTTTAATGTATTATGCTTTTATCAGACTGTAACCCACTCTCCTTTACTGGTCTATGAGCATAATAAAGAAAGATTTGATATGATTTCACTATCTCACAGAGCCTGCAAGACACAAAGTAGCCTTTCTATGCTACTGAATGGCATAATGTTAATGTTTAACCACTATCCTAAAACATTCCAGAACCCATTTATCCTGTGGTAGAAACCACATCCACTATATGAAGGCAGTTGATCAATGATATGACCTGATAAGACTAGCAAAAAGCATGATTTGATGCATCATGTTGACTGAGCTAGACATATTTTCGAATAGTGGTGCACTAGAATCCCCATAGAATATAGAAGTTTCTCAGATCACACAAAGCAAACTCTGAGTCCATCTCAGTTTCTGCTCTAGCTTTACCTAGGCTGGTTCGACACATACATTAAACCCACTTTGGAGCAGGTTTAAGAAACCCACTCCAAAGAGCATTAAGAAAAACCAAAAACCCTCAAAAATAAAAAGGAAATTCACTGGGAATCATTTGGCTTCTCCTCCTGCCTAAAGGAACATACTAATGACACGCGAAAAGACAGAGGGAGCCAGGAGTGATTTGAGCCCCCCCCCCCCTCTTTGTGGGCATCAGACAGGTGCAGAAGCCAAATAGTTCCCAGTGAGATTCCTTTTTATTTTTGAGGATGGGGGGGGGGAGAGGATGGGGGGGGTCGGGGGGGGAATTGTGAAATGGGTAATCCCATAACTCCCTGTTGACCTGTCCACACAGGACCCATAACCCATTAGAACCGGGCCTTTTACAAAAGTACAGATCTAATGGCCTATCAAATTAATTCGGGATAAAGCAGGGTTTTCTTGTTTTGTCTTGAATTAATCCTCCTTTACTGGAAGCATCATCTCTCAAAATAATCTGTTTTAAAAATGGCTCAAAGGTCAGTCAAGTCACAGAAACCTTATGTATCACCTGTAAAATGAGGCACCATTCCAAAATCCACAGGGGTTTGAGCACTACATAAAAAAACAAGCCTACTTGGTTAGCTGAACAACAACATGTCACCATTTTTTCTGTCTGGGGCTCAAGGCAAATTATAAAAGTTAAAACTCATACAGGTTAAAGTTCATATGATATAATTAACATAAAAAAAAATTAATGGCCTTGAAGCTACAAGCAAGGCTATTAAAGAGAAAACAATTAATAAACAGCAAATTTCAAGCGATTGACTCCCCCCCCCCCCCAAAAAAAAAGTTCTCTATTTACAAAATGATAGAGATTAATAAAGTCAGTATAAGAGGGAGCTTTCAAGCCTGAGAGAAACCATGAAGAAAACAATTTCTTATATTCCCATCAGATAACTTGTGAGAGTCTTTTGACAGAAATAAAGGTCTTTACAGAAGATGTCAAAACATGAGCAGACCAATGTGGACGAATATGGCTCTTCAGATCTGTACCTGAACTGTATTGGGCTTCACTGCTCATCACAAACACTTTCCATTGATACTTGTAGCCTCTTGTGGTGGTGTCTTAGATAACTGATTGAGCATGTGAAGTTTTGGTTCCAGCTCCAGTTATTTGGAAATTGACTTTGGCCTTCATGGGGAGGATGCATATTCAGATTAGTAAGCTCACTATTAAGTTATTAGGTTATTAGGTTGCTTGAAGAAACACAAATTCTTTCTTTCACTCTGAAATAGTATACAAAGTTTACTTCAAAAAGGTTAGCATGAATCCCTCTGTGCATGTAGGCAGATTCATGTGATCATGGAGGCTTCTCCAGAACCTACAACATCACCTTTCTTCACAATATGTTCTTTGCATATGCAGACGTAACTATGAAGAGGAGTTACATTTGAAGAAATACCATTGTTGTTCGGAATAGCTCACAAAGGGCAAATGGCCTTTGTAAAATTATCCTCACAAATGTCCACTGCACATTCATCTGGGAATGGGTATAGTTAGCTGCAGTTCTGGTAGTTCACAGAGGACTAGCTTATGTAGCTTTATGTACCCCATGTTCACTCGAGATCACACAGCATGTTTTATGAGTCAATGGGGATTAGAGCCAGGATCTTCCAAATCTTAGTTGTACATCCTAACCATGCCCTCACACCACACTGTCTCTTTGAGAAAAAAAGAGAGAGACAGAGTAAGGGCAAACTTACCTCTTTACTTTCCAACTGTGTTTGGAACAAAAATCCCTGTCATCTCAAAATGGCTAAAAGATTTTTGATCTTTTTGCTACCAACATGATCACTTCTGAAAGTTATGTGGAGTAAAGCAGTGTCCCAGTGCAAAAAAATGACTGGGGAGGGAGAAGGTAAATAATTATTTATTAAGAGCTCACTTTATAATAGACAGTGACCCCAAACATCTTAGCATTTATTGGCCAAAAATAAAGAAAAACTGCTACCCAGTGCACATTTAATGTAACATGTAGTTGCACTCTACTTTGCTATTTTCTGCAAATGGCGAATTTTAACATCTATGACCAATAGAGAAAGTGTGCCTCCCCAGTAATTATCTGTAATAATCATCAATTGCAGCCACATAGTCAATGGTGAGGAAAGCTAGGAGTTGCAGTTCAAGAACAGCTGGAAGGCTGCATGTTCTCTATTTTGGACATTAAGACATTATATAGATCTTATAACCAGCTATTTGCACGCATATAATTTTATAGCACTATATCCCACCTCTAGCAACCTTTTAACTGATAGAATTTTGACTTGCTTTGTTGTAGCAATTTTCAGGAAGCCCAGTTAAATTAATAGCCAGATGGTACATCACACCCATTAAAATATACAGAATTAGTGCAATATGTTCCGTTAAATGTTGTAAAAGTATTTGTGTTGGTTCTATTACATTCAGTGGAAATGCCCAGGGCACAAGAATTTGTAATCATATTAAAGAAAAAAAGTATTTTAAATAATTCATCATTTGTCACAATTTAGAAGCAGATAAACCTATATTAAATAGCATTCCTCACCTTTCATTGTTTTGAAACATATCAATCAAGGACTCTAATGCCCAGTTTTCCTCATCTTTAGTTGTGTTGAGGTATATATCTATTGGCAACTCCAATGCCCAGCATTCTACACTATTCGTTGTGTTGAAACATGGCCATTGAGGATTCCAATGTCCAATCAATGTTGACCGTCTTCATGGGAGGTCCACTGAGAACTCCAAAGCCCAACATTCTCCACTATTACTTGTATTGAAACATGTAAGTCAAGGACTCCAATGTCCAATCTTTCTCACCTTTTGTTGTAATGAAGCATAAATATCGAGGCCTCTGATGCCCAGCATCCCTTCCATTTGCTTGTGTTGAAATGTGTGCCATCAAGCTTAACACTGGCGAGAATGTAATAAACTGTGGTTTAAAATTATATTAAATAGGAATATATGTCTTCATTTTCCCTTTATTCTTTAAAATTATATGGGCAGGTTAAACAGAAATGGATAGATCTTTCATCCCAAAGATCCTTCATTCCATTGGTGGTGATTGTGGGGGTGTTTCCCTTAAAGAATTTGTCTATTTCTGTAAGTAGAGATGAGTGGCAATTGTATTTCAGTCATTTTCTGTCTGAATTTTTCAACATCCACAAAATTCCAATATAGGAGAAAATCAAACTGAGAGATTTGCCCATTCCTAAGATATGTCAGGCCTTTCCAGATGGAGCCTGCTGTTTTGTATAGATGGTGTATCAAACCAGTTTGGCTTCAGAAAGAAACAGTTCCAGTTTACCCCTTCCCAGTAAAACCAATCACACACTGATTGGACACAAATTCTAATTGGAAACAGCTATACGGACATAATGATGTTTTTCTTGAGCCACAGGGAGTGCTGCATTATTATTATTATTATTATTAGTATTATATAAATTCCTCCCCAGATGTTGATGTTCAGTTACTCATGAAATTAGAGCCTTGACTTATCTACTGAAGATGAATGGTAGGAAATTCAGGATAGTTAAAGGATGTGTTTTTTCACTCTGCACTGTGGAATTCATTCCCACAAAATACAACGGTGACTGTCATCTTCAATGACCTTAAGAGAGGACTGGATACATTCACTGAAGTTAGGGATATCAATGGCTATCAGAGGAACTATCTACAAATAACTTTCCAGGAAGAATGTGATATCTAGTATAGTTGTACTCATATCCTGCTGGCAGACCTTCACAAGAAAGTGTTTGACCACAATGTGAACAGAATGTTGGACTAGAAAGGCATTTGATGTGATTCAGCAGGGATTTTCTTGTCTTTTAATGTTCACAGCACATAAGTTCAGAGCACCTATTCTTGTTTCTGAAGAAAAAGTGATTCATTGGTATTCATTGTTCCACACATTGTAAATGTTGTTTTATGTGCTCTATATTCTATCTGTAATGATGCAAGAATATATCTTCATGTTTCCTGCAACCATAAATCATCAGGGAGATAATCCCAAATTTGACTCAGTGTTTTTGGTTGTTGTCCAAATTACAATGCCAAGTTTCAACCTGACAAGTCAACATTCGAAATGGCAAAGGAGGAATGGCCAGGACTCACTGGGAAATAGTTACAGATGGCTAGAAAATAAGTCAGGGATCTCTCCTAAGATTCCCTTTTCTTTTTTTCTTTTAAAAAGGAAAATAGAAGAGGTAATAATAATATTCCTGAAGAACCAGGAAACACTATGACTCCTACAAATATCATCACCTGAGGGCTCAGGCTTTGTTTCTAATTTCAAGTCCCCAAACCCTTAGCCAGAACTGCAAATTAGAAGGCATTATGGGAGGCCTGATTTAAAACATCTGCAGAGTCAACAGTTCCGCACTCTTGCCTTATGATCATCTACAAATACTCATACAAATGTTTCTTCAATATAAAGTTTAATTGTGTCCAAGAGAAAGAGGATGTGAATCTTAAGTCCAGACAATGAACACGGTAGCCTTGTAGCTGAAAATTATTTCACTACAGGAGCTTTACTGTTGTTCCTTCAGTTCTAGCCTTTTTATTTTACTTTCTATAAAATCAATCATTTTTAGTCCTGTTTGACTGACTGCCTTTAGCTCCTGCTATTTGTATTTAATTGTGTTGGTATTTGTTTAGTTGGGTTTTATGCTAGTTGGGACTTTTATTGTATTCTTCACATAAATGCTTTTATCATCTGCAGTTTATCTTAATTATGACATTTGTTTGAGATCCAAATAGACAAGAAAAAGGCAGGATAAATACATGACTCTCTACAATCAAGGAGGGGAAGTGAACAGTTAAGTCCTGCTTGATGTATCCAGTCCCAGGCTAGATAAAGAAGCCAAGCACAACATGGCACTGCTCTCCATCTTACAGCTTCATCACTCAAGCTGTAAATGTGTCTGACTTTCATTCTGATTCCAGCTGCTTTTTTACCCTGGAAACCAGAGCTTTGAGCCAAATGCCACAAAACGGAAGCTATTTGGCCAGGATTGAAACAATAGGAGTCTCTGCTTCTAATGGTGAATGCATTCTTAGCCACAGCATGGTTGTACCTAATCCCAGCACTGATAAAGGAAGCCAAAACACTTTTCAAATGTTGTTGTCACTCAGTATTCCCTACATATGTCTTATTCATTGCTTTCAACCTGTAGAATTGTCTTCTATAAGAGGAAGGACCAGGCCCTTTACTGTTGCTGCTCCATCACAAGACAAGTAAGTTTTTATTTTTTGGCAACTATGAGGTTTTGGCAGCTGGTAGCTTTTATGTTGGAGATCAGATGAATCTGCTTGGGAAGACCCCAGAAGCTATTCAAAGTGCTAAAACCAATTGGGGATAATATTCAGCACTTTGGATAAGTCCCACAAATTTTCACTAAGACACAGAACAGAATCCCTGGACCACTGATGTGGACACTACCTGCCACCAGTTGCTACTGATGTGTATTCAAATTGCTTTGAATTTCATTCTGATTTAATATGATAATTTGTTTAACTGGGCTTCAATACTATATCATTCTGTTTTATTTCTAGCAGTATATTTTTAATATTCATGTGAGTCATCTTAAGTGCTAGTTTAGGAAGAAAGGAGAGACCTAAACCCACCAAATAAAAATAGATAAAATAGCATTGGACAGATTGTAGGCAGGAAACCTTCCATTCCCCAACACATAACCCACACCACCATCACTTCTGCCCTTCTGCACCCTGAAGTATGTGAGACAAGCATATCATAGCATAATGTTCCTTCTGGAAGAGACGGATGTGATGGAAATCCTTTTTTTCCAGGAGGGAAAATTGCTGTAGGGACAATAGAGTGAATTTTTTCCCAGGGAATGCATGTCGCCTAGAACAGTTGTTGCCTATCTTCCTGTCACAGTAAAAGAATTTGTGGGGATTTCCATCCTGCTTGGGCTTGTTATTCAAAAATATCTCTATTAAGCACACAGATTGTTTGTTGAAGCATTATGAAAATTCTCAGCCAGTTGCTTCATTTCTCTGCTTTTATTAACAGTGCTTGGTTAGATATTTTCTCATATCCTTTTGTCACACAGAGACAGGTTATATTGAAACCTCAAGACAAGTCTACTTTAATTTTTTTTGTTCTGCAACTATTGATGGTTGTTTAGAAGGTCTATTTTATGTTGGACATGACAACAACATTCTGGATCATCAAAAATACATTGCATAGAGGCATTTGTATTCCCATCAGTTTCTTACTTCATTCACTACAAACTTGCTTTCCATTTCCCATTGTTCTTTCAATGGGATGCCTTGAATAAATGGTTCTCCTTTCCCAACGAATCTCATTTCAACTTTAAATTTTTGTTCTTCCCTGGCTGGGCTTTCACATGTCATCTGTAAATTTCATATCTGTGTGAATACTGGACACTACTGGGCCATAAAAGTCTTTTTCTGGTCAAAATCAATTTTCAAGGTTTGCTAGAAAAAAGGTCTGAACCTGCCAGCAAAAGGAAAACAGAAGGAAACCATCCTAACATTCCTAAGGAGGGAGTTCCAAAGTGTGGGAGCAGCCAGCGAGAAGACCTTCTCCGGAGTTTCCTGTGTAGGTAGTAGGTAGAAAGACATTCCTGGATCACATCTTATTTTTTCTCAGTAACACATTCTGGTTGCTTCTATCCTGTGATAATGCTGCATTATCAAAGGATTTCTATGCCCTACACCACTGGAGAAATTATACTGCTTTGCCGATATTACACCACCTGATATCCGCCAGGAAGTAGCAGCCAATAATGAAAGGATCAAGGCAGTGAAATCTCCAGCCCATCCCCTGTTCGGATATCAGCCAGCATGCCAATGCCTTAAATCAAGAAATAGTTTTCTAAGATCTACAGGGATACTTGCAGAAGCACCTAAGCAAGCGGGAGTCCAAAAGTGGCATGCTAAAACCCGGAACCTGGTTGATACCGAATGAGAGACTCTCTCCTGGGCTCACACAGAAGACTAGAAGACTAGGCAACTTGGAAGGTGCTAACCAGACTGCACTCTGGCACCACGAGATGCAGAGACAACCTTAAGAAATGGGGCCACAAAGTGGAGTCCACAACATGCAAGTGTGGAGAAGAGCAACCCGCAGAGCACCTATTACAATGCAGTCTGAGCCCTGCCACATGCACAATAGAGGACCTTCTTACAGCAACACCAGAGGCACTCCAAGTGGCCAGCTACTAGTCAAAGGACATTTAGTATAATGCCAAGTTTTTTAAACTTTGTGTTTTTTTAAACTGTACCCTCGTTTCACTTCTGATACAATAAATAAAAAAGTAACACATTCCTTATAAAGTTGTCATGTCCCATAGCCAGAGGCGGCCCTAGGTAACTTTCAACAGTAAGCAAACAGTATTTTGCCCCCCCCCCCCAACCAATCATTGATATATATTTTCTGTTCATCGTGGGAGTTCTGTGTGCCATATTTGGTTCAATTCCATCATTGGTGGAGTTCAGAATGCTCTTTGATTGTAGGTGAACTATACATCCCAGTAACTACACTTGCCGCACTTGCTCCCTTGCCTCCCTTGCCTATCCTGCTTTGGGTCCAGAGGCATGCCTGAAGACACAGGATGTGTGCACCAAAAGTCACCTCTTCTCCTGACTTTCTCCTCAGCCATTGGGACCGAGAGAGAGAGAGACAGAGAGAGAGGCAGAGGTGGAGATGCCCACCTTTCCTGAAGGTAGGCGCAAAAACAAAGGAGGGAGCGGAGGTGGGAGATACCTCCAGCCAGAGGGGCTCTCTCTCTCTCTCTCGGTCCCAATGGCTGAAGAGAAAGTCAGGAGAAGAGGCAACTTTTGGTGCACATGCTGGGGTCTTCAAACACGCCTCCGGACCCGAAGCGGGCCAGGCGTGGCGGCTCCGCCCCTTGGCCCACCCATGGATTGGGGAGAGGAGAGGAGGTGGGTGGAACACCGGGGGATCGGGAAAGGTCATGGGGAAGGGATCGAACACGGAGAACGATTGAGCGCTGGCTCTGCTCGTGCACCCGGTGGCCGGGTGGAGCAGGAATGAGAGGGGCTAGGTGAGGCTCAAGGGCCCGGCCCCTTTGGGAAGAGGATCGCCCAGCAGCGAGGCAAGAAAGCCGAGGCTCTCCCCGGACTGCTAGGGCTGTTGTGAGCTGAGGGGGCGCTCCTCAAGTGGCGGTCGAGGGGAATTTACAGAGGCACCTTTGTGCCCCTGGCAAAAAAAGTGTTCTGTGACCGCTACTTCGCGTAATGGACGAACCGCCCCTGCCCATAGCTTACATGGATTAAAAACAGGGATGGGGTGCAATCATTGAAGTAATTTGTCAGGGAATCAAGGCACATGGATAGATCTAAACCCAGAAATGGAAGGTCACAGTGCAAAAATGAGTGTATCTACCCCATTCTCTTTCTCTGTCTCTCTTTCTCTTTTGCCTTCTCTAGTCTTCTGTCATAACTTCAAAATATCGCCTTCTCTTGCGTTATCAATCAGCCTTTCTCTTTCTATTCTGTGTGTGCTATTTCTTTAATTGCCCATCCTTCTATCCTTTCATCCATATTTCCTTTTTATCATATCTTTTCTTGCTCATTTCCTATTTTTGCCTTTCCCTCTGACTCTATCCCCTTTTGCTTTCACTTTCTGCCACCCTTTCCTCTTCCTCCTCCCTTGCAAACTATTTGTTCTAGTTTCTGCATGTTCCCCACATGAAATTCGATTGCATTGAAAAAGTCTGACATGCCATCTTTCCATAGCAGTGAAGTGACTGATTTCAAACTGATACTCAGCAAGAGGTGGCCATCCTATATTTGGGATTGCCAATATTTTAGAAGTTTCCTTGGAGAAAGGTCAAGGACAGAAAAATGAATACATCTCAACTTAGAAGCTCTGAGCTCTGAAATGGTTATTTCTTTGTGCTTGTGTTTTCATGCACACGCACACGCACATGTGTACATACACACATACACATAAGTAAATACCACTACCACTTCATTTTGAAAAGCGAGCTCTCTTTCTATTATACTCACATGCAAATCTTTTGTGCAAATCCTTCAAACGCTTCATCAAACGGCTACAGCTTAAACATTTTGAATAAGATTTAAATAGTTTTCAATCCTAGAAAAAAAGAGAATTAAAAATTGAAGAAAGACAGGCCTTTGCAGTTTTGCACTCTGTCTAATCCACTTTCCAAAGCTTGGTGTATATTACAAGGAAAGATGCTTCCATTCATCCCCTGGGGGTAGATACAACATGTAAAACAATACACCGAACTTGCTTGTGAAGTGTTCATTTAACAAGACTCCAATCTAAATGTCAGTTGTTATTTCCCCACAGGCATCTATCCCTTTTCAGCAAATGTTGCTGGGGCTGATAGTATAGCTATCAGATGGCATCTTATTTTTGTTGCCATCCCACTGAAATTGTGAAGCTTCATTTCAATTTTGGTAAGACAAATGTTTCCCTAAAGAATTAGATTTTTTTATGGACTGAATCTGAGTCAAAGTTAAGGTGCAGAGTTGATTTATATTGCAAAGATTCAGCTACAGAACATTTGAAGATATGAATAAGAATATAAAGCAATTTTCTGCCCCAAAAGGTATTTCCAAGTTATGCACATCCACCTGGTATTACAAGATGCATTCTTAAACCATTGCTTTTAGCAGCTATTATACTCAAAAGGCATCAGATCCTGTATGATCTTGGGAACTAAACAGGAACAACTCTGGGATTAGTACTTCGATGGGAGATTGCCAGTGAATAGCAGATACTGCTCATTACTATATTTCAGAAGAAGGAATTCAGAAACCATTTATGAGTATTTCTTGCATAAGGAAACCTTATGAAAATAATGAAGTCACCTTAAGTGGACAGGCAACTTGAAGGTACATACAGAGAGAGATAGACCCTGACTGATGATGTCCAACTCTATCACTCTTTTCCACCTGCCACTAAGGAGGCTGTTCAGGTCATGGCCACTGTCACGGACTGGATGAGGGACAGCAGACTGAAACTAAATCCAGACAAGACAGAGGTACTCCTGGTCAGTTGTAAGACCGAACAGGGTACGGGGTTACAGCCTGTGCTGGACGGGGTGACACTCCCCCTAAAATTACAGGTACGCAGTCTGGGAGTTCTCCTGGATTCATCGCTGAGCCTGGAACCCCAGGTTTCAGCGGTGGTCAGGGGAGCATTCGCACAATTAAAACTTGTGCGCCAGCTGCGTCTGTACCTTGGGAGGGCTGACTTGGCCACGGTAGTACACGCTTTGGTTACATCCCGCTTAGATTACTGCAACGCTCTCTACGTGGGGTTGCCTCTGAAGACTGCCCGAAAGCTGCAGCAAGTACAACGCACGGCAGCCAGATTACTAACGGGTGCAGGGTACAGGGAGCACACCACTCCGCTGTTACTCGAACTCCACTGGCTGCCGATTAGCTTCCGAGCACAATTCAAAGTGCTGGTGTTAACCTATAAAGCCCTAAACGACTCCGGCCCTGTTTACCTCTTCGAACGTATTCTCCCCTACGAACCATCAAGACCACTAAGATCGTCTGAAGGGGGCCTGCTCTCGGTCCCTCCGCCTGCACAAGCACGGCTGGTGGGGACAAGGGACAAGGCCTTCTCGATGGTGGCCCCTCGACTTTGGAACTCTCTGCCATTAGAGATCAGAACTGCCCTCTCCCTCATGACGTTCAGGAAACTAACAAAGACCTGGTTGTGGAATGCGGCATTTGACAACTGATTTAATTCTTTGCCCACATGAAAGGAGGATGATGAATGGGATTGTGATGGTGTCGGATGATTTGGCTCTTTTAACTGGGATGATAATGTTTTAATGTGTATGGTGCTGATATTTTAATCGTGTAATGAAGTGGCATTGTGTTGTTATTGTATATTTTTTGTATGTTAACACATGTTGTGAACCGGTCCGAATCCCTCTTTGAAGGTGAGAGGGTCGGTATATAAAACCTCGAAATAAATAAATAATAAATGACTGGAAGGCAAAGTGGCATACCACATTTTTGACAGCAGGAATGTAGCTATGTGAAGGCAGCAAAATGGAGGCCTTATCTGTCTTTGCCAAATTACTTGGGGGGGGGGGGGTCAGTTTAGTCCATTTGTAATAGGAATACACCAAAATTTGCAAATTCATAGAATTAGACGAGATCACAAGGGCCATCCAGTGGAACCCCATTCAGTCAAAGTACTCCTGACAGATGGCCATCTAGCCTGTTTAAAAACTTCCAGAGGAGATTCAGTCACACACGGACACAGCATATTCTGTCGACAAGCTCTTATTGTCAGGATTTTTCCTAATGTTTAGGTGGAATCTAGGCAGATTTTTTTTCAATATTTGAAATGAAAACCGGATTTTTTAAACATAAAAAATTGAATCTGAGCCAAAACAAAATAGATGGGATATCTCCTCTCAAAACTCTTAAAGTCTGTTTTGAATCCCTGAGTAATTAGATATCTTAGTGCTGTATTACTCATCCCTCTTTTTAAGAAGCTCTTTAGTTCACCATGATTCTCTTAACTCAAACTTGGCCAGCACAAACTGAGAGTTCATTTCAATGAGTACATGAAGGATTCATTTGTAATCGCAGTTTTATCATATAATAATAATAATAATAATAATAATAATAATAATAATAACCTTATTTATAACCCACCTTCTCTTCCTGAAGGGACTCAGGATGGCTTACAAAAACAAAAACAAAATAGAGATTAACAACAGTAAAAACCAATTAAAACAAGCAATTAAAAATTCTCAAATAACACAATAATTGTTTCTCAAGTTGCTCCTGACACGAAAAAAAACCTCCTCTGGGAAAATCCTCACAAGAATCCTTTCAAACCACCTTCTACCTATTTCAGAAGACATCCTCCCAGCATCCCAGAATGGCTTCTGCCCCTCCAGAGGAACAGCAGATATGATTTTCACTGCATGACATCTCCAAGAAAAATGCAAGGAACAAAATCAACCAAAGGCATTCGACAGAGTGAGTTGCAGTGCTCTATGAACCCTCCTGCTAAATATCGGAACATCCTGCGGCTCCTCATGATGGCAACAGTCTTGGACAGCAATGGCCCCCAAAGTGATCCATTTAAGATGGAACTCGTGTGAAACAGAGATATGTTATTGCCTCAACCTTATTTTCCATCTTCATTGCTATGATTCTGCATCTTGTTGATGGGAAGCTTCCCACCAGTGTGGAAATAACCTATCAGACAGGTGGCAAGCTATCTATTATAGAACTCCAATATGCTGATGATAATGTAGTCTGTGCTTATTCAGAAGAAGACCTACAAGCCACTTGAAACACCTTTTCAGAAGCATACAAAAAGTTTGACCTCTAACATCTAGAAAATGAAAATGGTCAATCTGTAAGCACCAACCAATCCCTCCGCAATGCCAGAAATACAGCTTAATGGTGAAACATTAAAAAATGACAATTTCCACTACCTTGGCAGCCACCTCCATAAAAATCAACATCAGCATCTAAATACAATCCTGTCTGAGCTCTGTGAGTGCAGCTTTTTAAAAAATTGAAACAGAGAGTGTTTTGAGGACATTCATAGGGGTCCCAAGATGCTTGTTTATAAAGCTTTTGTCCTCCCAACCTTATAATATGCCTGCGAAATATGGGCTGTCTACAAACATGACTTCCAACTTCTGGAATGATTCCATCAGTGTTGCCTCTGAAAACTCCTGTGAATCTCTTGGGAAG
Organism: Anolis sagrei; assembly: GCF_037176765.1. Classification (NCBI taxonomy): domain Eukaryota; kingdom Metazoa; phylum Chordata; class Lepidosauria; order Squamata; family Anolidae; genus Anolis; species Anolis sagrei. The sequence goes on from NC_090025.1 coordinate 168,018,042, forward strand.
ACAGGAGGATAAATGTCAGCATTCTAGAAGACCACCAGCACTGAAGCGATGATCCTTCACCATCAACATTGCTGGACTGGCCACCTTGTCCAAATGTCTGATCACCATTTCCCTAAACAGTTTCTCTTTTCTCAGCTCAAGAATAGAAAATTGAATGTTAGACAGAAAAAAGATTTAATGATGGGCTTAAAGTTAACCTTAAAAACTTTGGCATATACACAGAGAACTGGGAAGCCCTGGCCCTCGAGCCTCTAACTGGAGGTCAGCTGTTACCAACAGTGATGTAGAATTCAAAGAGGCATGAATGGAGAGTGGAAAAGGGAGAAACATGTCAAGAGGAAGGCATGTCAGACCAACCCTTGTCGGGATCCCCTTACATCTGAAAATTGATGTCCTCACTGTGAAAGAACATGCAGATCCAGAAAAGGTCTCTACAATCACCCACCCCCAACACTCTACACTTGGAAGGCAAGGCTCATTGGCATTTTTGCCTGCACATTGGTGACATTGCTGTACGGGCATAGCATTCTCCTGTGCCACCACACTATTAGTTCTTAATCAATAAGTCCACAGAAGTCAATAAAGTGAGCCCAGGGGACTGTAAACTGTGTAATGGGACTGTAAAGGAGGTAGAGATGCAGTTGCTGTTATCTGCATTCTGGAAGAAAATCTGGAAAGAAAAAAAGCAGTCACTTTTATATTAATGCCCAATGAGGCTTTTTATTTTCTTCCCTTTCCTGCTGATATCCATTCTTTGTCCAATGCCATTTTCTGTTGACACTTTGCAGGGTGGAAAGGAGTTTGGCCTCCATGCTTAGCAGAGTTCATTTCCATTTCAGACCTGACACTGTGCTTTGTTTCAAGCAGGAGAAGAATCCCGCTCTCCCTTCCAGTCTTTCCATTAAAATGCCAAGAGCTGGCAAAACAGGAGGGCTGTGCAAAATGCATTCATTCTGTCAGAGTGAGCAGATTGATAGCTACACACCGCCATAGGAGTGCATCATAGATAATGCTGGGTGAAGACACATATATACAAGCATAAGGAGCTACTAACATTTCTATTAAGCTTTCTTCCTCTTTTATAGATGAGGCTTGGGCTTGTCACCTGTCACATTTTGATGAAAGCAGATGGGTATGTTGGAGCCAAAATGAAGCTTGTTTGTACTATTCTACAGGCATCCTCTAGTTGAAAATGAATGTCATCCCACACTTACTATGGATAGATCATTCCTCTTCAGAATGAACAATTTCTTTTCTTTGGAAATCTTGCTCACTACCAGTTCATTAAATGACTGGCTCTGGAAAACCATTTTAGAAAGCAATAGATAGAGATTTTTTTTTCTTTTTTAGGCAAACCAGTGTGCTTTTTCTGTCTTAAAGACTAGGATGCATGCCAGCAACACATATGCAGGATATATCTATTGTGGCAGAGTAATCTATACAAGTAGAGTCCTACACATATCTATTTGGAACTAAGTCTTACGAATGCAATAAGACTTACATACTACTAGGAAAGCAGGTGAAGGATTAGCCCCTAAATCAATATCCTTGTCAGGTGTTGTTCTTTAATATCATTTTGAACAGAAGGCTGTTAAAACTGCACCATTCATAAACTACCATATTACTACATTTCCTTTCCCTGAGTGCCAGGCCCGTAGCCAGGATTTCGTTTCGGCGGCGGGGGGCTGAATTTTTTTTCAGGGGGGGTTTCGGGGGGGGCTGAGTCTGAGTGAAAGAGGGTCTAGCCTAGCAAACCTTTTGTATCATTACCCCAATACCCCCATGCATATGGGATATATTGAGTATGGTGATCAGATCATGATATGAATACACATAACAGTTTAAATAATGCACCAATAAGGCCTTTTCGCGAACCACCATGAAAATTTGGGGGGGGGGGGGGGCTGAAGCCCCCCGAGCCCCCCCCCCCGCTACATGCCTGCTGAGTGCCAAAAGAAGCAATTTTAAAAAACAATGAAAAATTAATCCAGATTTAAATCTTATGTTTTGTATCAATGGACAACTGCAATCCTTTCTGGAATCCAAACTTGGAAATGTTACTTCCACCTCATATTTGGAGACTGATAACACTTCCATTTGCTTGTCCTGATTAACACTTCCATTTTGGACACTTGAAAAAGGCTCATATTTAACTTTCTACAACCTCACCTGGGAACAGCGGTCTGACAGGTTTATACACAGAAAGTCAATTATAGTCAAGGTGAAACTCTAGGAGACATTAGTGACTCTAAAAATGGAACTAGTATAAAGACATGGTGTCTCCGGTGGCACAGTGGGTTAAAGTGCTGAGCTGCTGAACTTGCAGACGAAAAGGTCACAGGTTTGAATCTGGGGAGCGGTGTGAGCTACCATAGTTAGCCCCAGCTTCTGCCAACCTAGCAGTTCCAAAACATGCAAGTGTGAGTAGATCAATAGGTACTACTCTGGCAGGAAGGTAATGGCACTCCATGCAGTCATGCCAGCTACATGACCTTGGAGGTGTCTATGGGGAATGCCGGCTCTTCGGACACGACTGGACTTAATGTCAGGTGAAAGCTTTACCTTTACCTATACAATTTAATCCAAATTGGTTTTCCATGCCCCAGTTTGTATATGCTTAAATGCTATAGTAATGGAGAGTCATGAGAATTCCTGATAGGAAATAATTTTCCAAATTTGGAAATCATTTAAATTGTCCTATTTGTTCTATAATATTATTCCATCTCTGGTTGACCCCAAATAATGTCCAACATGTACTTTTGAAGATCACGGCAGCAGCACTTTTTTGAACTAAAGTTTCCTCATTTTATCCCTCCTGAGCCTCCATGAAAGAGCAGTACAAATGATAGCATATGCAGTCTACTCTCCTGAACACTGCTGCAGAATCTTTTGCCACTTCTAGCAACATTGTGTGCAAGCAAATGCCAAGAGAGCAATTTTACTAAGTACCACTCAAAAACGAGATATCATCTAGTAGGAAAACACTGGCTTTGAAAACCAGAAAGACAGGCCTGGTATTTTTGAAGTATCTAGAAATTGAACAAACATAGATTTTAAAATATAAATGATGCTGCTTTTCTCTGAGGAATGTCCATCATCCCACACTTTGGTAAGAAAGCTGATCTGTAAATTTGAGTCCTGTCCTGGGAGCCAGCTTGTCCTGTTCTGGGAAGTAGAGAGGCAGTGTGGTGATGTGATTTGAGAATAAAATGATAACTCTGGAGACAGGGACTGCACTGGCAATAGTCCTATATCTAGTTAGGATTATCAACAACATGCAATATGCAACATTACATAAGTGATTTGGATTTGGATCATGTCATCTCTACAAATGACCACAATTACTTATTCCAACTAAAAAAGATATATGATTATTGTAAAAGGCACGTGTCACCAACTAGTCTAGTCAGCCCCAGCATCAGTGAACAACCTTCTCTTAAGAGTTCACCAGGCTGTATGGAACATGGAATTGCAGATAATTTTCATTGATTTATTAAAGCAATCTAATTGCCACTTTATGTGTTAGCTTGCACTTCCAAGCAGGTACTCAAACAGATTCTGCATGTTCTGAATATTTAGAGTTCATACATTAGTGCTCAAAAATGTGCATTGGGGGGTAGGGGGATGCAAGAATCATGCATTAGTTAAGTAAAGGTGGATGTGAAAATATTTGCTAAATATATACTTTATTTCCTCCAGCAAAGGATCACCGCCTTGTCGGGGCGCTGGAGCTTGAGCACCTCAATGATGTCATGAGCGAAACCGTGAAGGGACACCCAAGACGGGACGGTTGTGGCAGAGAGGTCAGACCAAGAGTGATCCCTGGGGAAGGCAATGGCAAACCACTCCAGTATCCTTGCCAAGAAAACTAAATGGACCAGTACAACCAGAGATATGTCGGTATGCCATTGGAAGATGGGACTCCCAGGTCGGAAGATGGCCAAAATGCTACTGGGGAGGAGCAGAGGATAAGTTCAACTAGCCCCAGATGTGATGACGCAGCTAGCTCAAAGCCGAAAGGAAGGCTAGCGGCCGACGGTACTGGAGGCGAACGACGAATCCGATGCTCTAAAGATCAACACACCATAGGAACCTGGAATGTAAGATCTATGAGCCAGGGCAAATTGGATGTTGTTATTGGTGAGATGTCAAGACTAAAGATAGACATTCTGGGGGTCAGCGAACTGAAATGGACTGGAATGGGCCACTTCACATCAGATGACCACCAGATCTACTACTGCGGACAAGAGGAACATCGAAGAAATGGAGTAGCCTTCATAATTAGTAAGAAATTTGCTAAAGCAGTTCTTGGATACAACCCAAAAAATGACAGAATGATCTCAATTCGAGTACAAGGAAAGCCTTTCAACATTACAGTGATCCAAATATACGCCCCAACCACAGCTGCTGAAGAAGCAGAAGTAGATCAGTTCTATGAGGATCTGCAGGACCTACTGGATAATACACCAAAAAGAGACATTATTTTCATTACAGGAGACTGGAATGCCAAGGTGGGAAGTCAAGTGACAACAGGGATCACAGGCAAGCATGGTCTGGGAGAACAAAATGAAGCGGGCCGCAGGCTGATAGAATTTTGCCAGGAAAACTCACTGTGTATAACGAATACTCTCTTCCAACAACCTAAAAGACGGCTTTACACATGGACCTCACCAGATGGTCAACACCGAAATCAGATTGACTACATCCTTTGCAGCCAAAGGTGGCGGACATCCATCCAGTCGGTGAAAACAAGACCTGGGGCTGACTGTAGCTCAGATCACGAACTTCTTATTGCTCAATTTAGAATAAAACTAAAGAGATCAGGGAAAATACACAGACCAGTTAGATATGATCTCACTAACATTCCTAGCGAATATACAGTGGAAGTGAAGAACAGATTTGAAGGACTAGATTTAGTAAACAGAGTCCCAGAAGAACTATGGACAGAAGTCCGCGACATTGTTCAGGAGACGGCAACAAAGTACGTTCCAAAGAAAAAGAAAACCAAGAAGGCAAAATGGTTGTCTGCTGAGACACTGGAAGTAGCCCAAGAAAGGAGGAAAGCAAAAGGAAACAGTGAAAAGGGGAGATATGCCCAGTTAAATGCGCAATTCCAGAGGTTAGCCAGGAGAGATAAGGAACTATTTTTAAATAAGCAATGCATGGAAGTGGAAGAAGACAACAGAATAGGAAGGACAAGAGACCTCTTCCAGAAAATTAGAAACATTGGAGGTAAATTTCAGGCAAAAATTGGTGTGATAAGAAACAAAGATGGCAGGGACCTAACAGAAGCTGAAGAGATCAAGAGAAGGTGGCGAGATTATACAGAAGATCTGTATAGGAAGGATAATAATATTGAGGATAGTTATGACGGTGTGGTGAATGAATTAGAACCAGATATCCTGAGGAGTGAGGTTGAATGGGCGTTAAGAAGCATTGCTAACAACAAGGCAGCAGGAGACGACGGGATCCCAGCTGAACTGTTTAAAATCTTAAAAGATGATGCTGTCAAGGTGATGCATGCCATTTGCCAGCAAATATGGAAAACACAAGAATGGCCATCAGACTGGAAAAAATCAACTTATATCCCCATACCAAAAAAGGGAAATGCGAAAGACTGCTCCAACTTCCGTACAGTGGCCCTTATTTCTCATGCCAGTAAGGTAATGCTCAAGATCCTGCAAGGAAGACTCCAGCAATACATGGAACGAGAGTTGCCAGATGTTCAAGCTGGGTTTAGAAAAGGCAGAGGAACGAGAGACCAGATTGCCAATATCCGCTGGATAATGGAGAAAGGCAGGGAGTTTCAGAAAAACATCTACTTCTGCTTCATTGACTATTCTAAAGCCTTTGACTGCGTGGATCATAATAAATTGTGGCAAGTTCTTGGTGGGATGGGCATCCCAAGCCACCTCGTCTCTCTCCTGAGGAATCTGTACAAGGACCAAGTAGCAACAGTCAGAACTGACCACGGAACAACAGACTGGTTCAAGATTGGGAAAGGCGTATGGCAAGGCTGCATCCTCTCACCCAACCTTTTTAACTTGTATGCAGAACACATCATGCGATGTGCGGGCCTGGATGAATGCAAAGCTGGGGTGAAAATTGCTGGAAGAAACATTAACAACCTCAGATATGCAGATGACACCACTCTGATGGCCGAAAGCGAGGAGGAGCTGAGGAGCCTTCTAATCAAGCTGAAAGAAGAAAGCGCAAAAGCCGGGTTGCAGCTGAACGTCAAAAAAACCAAGATTATGGCAACAAGAATGATTGACAACTGGAAAATAGAGGGAGAAAATGTGGAGGCTGTGACAGACTTTGTATTTCTAGGTGCAAAGATTACTGCAGATGCAGACTGTGGCCAGGAAATCAGAAGACGCTTACTTCTTGGGAGGAGAGCAATGTCCAATCTCGATAAAATAGTGAAGAGTAGAGACATCAGACTGGCAACCAAGATCCGCCTAGTCAAAGCCATGGTATTCCCTGTAGTCACCTACGGATGTGAGAGCTGGACCTTGGGGAAGGCTGAGCGAAGGAAGATCGATGCTTTTGAGCTGTGGTGCTGGAGGAAAGTGCTGAGAGTGCCTTGGACTGCGAGAAGATCCAACCAGTCCATCCTCCAGGAAATAAAGCCCGACTGCTCACTGGAGGGAAAGATACTGGAGACAAAGTTGAAGTACTTTGGCCACATCATGAGGAGACAGGAAAGCCTAGAGAAGACAATTATGCTGGGGAAAGTGGAAGGCAAAAGGAAGAGGGGCCGACCAAGGGCAAGATGGATGGATGGCATCCTTGAAGTGACTGGACTGACCTTGAGGGAGCTGGGGGTGGTAACAGCTGACAGGGAGCTCTGGCGTGGGCTGGTCCATGAGGTCACGAGGAGTCGGAGACAACTGAACGAATGAACAACAATACTTTATTTCATATATTCTATGGCATACCTTTTCCCCATTTTAGGGGTTCCAAAACCAGGGTGCACCTTGCATTTAGATTCATTGATTTGTTGGTTTATTTAAGTCTAACTTCCAAGGGAGGAGAGAGGGTCCCAGCCCCAACGGCTCTGCTAGCCCCTCGCCATTTTGTCCTCAGCCTCATTCAGACAGTTCTTTATCAGTTTGGCTGAGCTATGCACTGCTTTCTGTTTCCCAAGCCTCTGCAACCCATAGAGGTAGTAAAAAGGAGTCATGCATACAAAATGACTTCTGGGTTGAAACAAAACCAAGGTATTGTGTGTGTGGAGAAGAATCTAAAAATATTCAAGGAAGGTCCTTTTTTCCAAAACTGAAGCTTCAAAATGGGGTGTGCTTTACATTCCATGGTGACTTAGATTCCTTAAAATATGGTGTGTGTGTGTGTGTGTGTGAACGCGTGCTGGCACAAAAATTAGGTCACATAGTTTTAATGTAAAACAACATGGTCTGAAAGGCCTAAATTGAATTCTCAGTTCTAATTAGAGTAGACCGATTCGATTACACGAAGCTTGCTAAGTCAATGCTTATGTATGTTTCAATTAGTCTACTGCAATTAGGAATAGCAGCTATCCATACCGTGTGTGTGTGTGTTTACAAGTCACCTATGAACTTATGTCAGCACCATAAATTTAATGATTTTCTTAAACAAAAAATACTCAGAGATGGGTTTGCCAGTTCCTTCCTCTGAGTTATAGCACCTGGGATTTATTGATGGTCTTCCATCCAATTACTAACCAGGTCTGTCTGTTTAGGTTCAAGGGCAGACTTGATCTTTTACCTTTAGGGTATTTAGACCCACATCCACACCCTACATCTAATGGCCAAAAGAGAGGATAAATCGTGCAAAAAGTGTAATTTGAATAAATTTTTACATTTTGCCAAAATACAGTGATTTCTGTGCAAAATCATACTGAAAAAACACGTGCATTTTCTATCTATGCAGAACACATACTTTTTTGTGTTCAGAAAGCTATCTTTTTGCAAATTATTTTGCAATTTCTACTTTATTTTCTGCAAAAATATTTTTTTGCTACAAACACACAAGTTCTGTATTTTTTTTTCTGAAAACCAATTTGTAGTTTGCAAACCAATTTTCCCGCTCCTCTGAAGTACAAACAGGGTTCAAAAGTTTGGTGGAAACTCTCATATTCTCAGACATCAGGAAAATGAAATTGCTGAAATTATTCACTCTTGTGTGAGAAAATAAAATAAAGACAGCATTTATAGCCCTGGACTACAGAAAGAGGTATATGTCTCTTTTCCATAAATACCTCAAGCAAACACCTTTAAGCCAGAACCATGCCATTATTCATGGTTCTCTTCCATTTCAGTTTCAACAGAGATGGAATCTCTTCCTCTTTTATCCAGAGAGGGCAGTGGTTGGCTGCAGTACTAAATGTTCTGAAGATCTGAATTGCCACTTATTATTTGTACTGAAGTTCATCCATAATGTGGTGGCAGTCAAGGGTAGATGATACAGAGCGATGAGAACAATCTGAGAAGAAACCATTATATAGTGAGATGACAGCAAATTGACTGACTCATTCAATGCATGCTATTCATCTGTGCAAAGCTCAGTCAAATCCATAAAGTGTACTGATGAGATTTTGCAGAGAAGAAGAGAATTTCATCTGAATGAGTGTGCATCTCTTACAATACAAGTGAAAGTCAACCCACAAATTTGTTATATGAGTTAGCTCTGACTGAAAGCAGCACTATACTTTCTGTGGAATGTTTGCTCTTGACTTTTTTGATCAGGTCATGAAGAATTTCATACCATATACACACACTGTCATTTTCTGATACCATGATTTGCAAACAGAGGTCTGATAAATGGGCATTTCACATAAATGACAATTGTTAAACACCAAAGAATCCAACATAAGGTTGCTAGTCTATGGTGAACAATATACAACTATTCTGTAGTATGTATTATTTGTTTTAAACATTATACGGTAGCTACAATGGAATGATGGCATGAGCCCTACCACAGTAAGACATCTACCTGAATGACATCACAATGGTGCCAAGGAAGAGATGAGCCACAATCTGCAGGAAGTGGCATTGCCCGAGGACAAAAAGATCAGAGAATACTGTTTGCTTCTTAGACCAGATCCAGAGTGGGAGAGAGAGCCTTTGTGACTTGAGATGGTGGAGTAGGGAGCAGTGAAGGAACACTGGAGAGTCGAAATGGAGACAGGGGAAGAACAAGACAGAATTATGAAGAAGAAAAAAGTCAAGGAAAGAAGCTCTCAACCTGGCTGCATTAGGGAATAAATGCATGAACTGGCATGAAGAGATAAACACAAATGGAAAGATTCCAAAAAGCATGTCTCACCCCATGCACATTAGAAGCTCTACTACTGAGTGACAAAAAGAAGAAAAAGACTTCTAAAAGTACAGTAATTGAGGGCACTTCCAGACAGTACCGAAGTGCAGGATTAATATGCAAGACAAGAAAACCTGGGACTTCAAATCAGGTCCCCACACAGACCTGCGAGTCCCGGGCTTTCTTCCCCCACCGTCCTCATAGCCCTTCTGTGTGTTGGGATAAAATGGAGGGCAGACAGAGGACATCCAATGGATTTTTTTCTATCACTCAATTATGTGATGATGCTTATATGTGCACATGTGAATACAAATATGGAGAGATCCCCATGTGTGCATATAAACATCATCGCATAAGGATTTTTTTTTAAAAATGCTGCTGGATTTCCCTCTTTCCCCAATTGCTTATCTAATATTATAAAGTTTAGAATAAACATTTTCAGAGACTTCTAATGGCTCTCCACTGCTCCACTCTTGAAACCAGTCCTTTCCCGAATTATAGGTACTGTGTGGAAGCATCCTTAGCAGTGTTGACTTAGAGGAAGTCTCAAGTCACAAAGGAGCACATGTAGGAGACAAAGACAGAGTGTTTGCCAGATGAAGAAACCAAGACAGCAACTTCTCTTGGCTCATCTAAATTTTGGGGCAAAGGAAAGCACTGTCAAAGAGGCAGGAACTTGAAGATCTAAGAGACTTACCTGGATTGGACTTTTGCATTATTGTTAATCAGATAAAACAAGCTTCTTTTGAGTTGACCCCCACAATATTTAAGTAAACTCTGTCCATCCAAGCAGTATGGGGATGTTGCAGATTACGGTCAGCCTCAAAGTTAAAAAAACTGTTGCTTCCTCCATGGAGGTGGGTGCAGAAATGGGTAGGAGTCACTGTTTACCACTATACACCTTGAAATTAAAGGATGCGTGGGACCATCAGTAGAATATATGGCTTCATCATGGCTTCCAACTAAGGGTGGGACAGATAAAGGGTCTATGTCATTGTCTCATATCTCTTAAGTATTAGATATATACAGATGGGTGTTGCTTATTTAAATATAGTTTGCTTGTTACTGATACATATGTAAATGAATGGACACATTTCCCTTTATAGTCCTGTTTCTTGAGCCTTATCTCTGTTTTGCTTTTCCTTGTGCAACTGAGAGCAGTCTCAGAAGTGTGGTAAACAGCTTGTGTGATGTGTCTCCAGAGTGTTAACTGCAATGAAGCAGAAACTGAAGCTGTAATACATATAAGGAAGAGCAATGTCAATTTGTCAGAAAGGCAAATCAAATGAAAATGTTCATATATCAACTAAAATATATTGAAATTGTTCATATGGTCATATAATCCTCCATGACCTCTTCATTCAGAAATTACTGCAGTTCTTTTCTGGTTAGTGATTCTCTCCAAGAGCTCCCTTTAAAGATTCTTACATGTGAAAATGGTCAGAGTATACAAAAATTATCATTGAGAAATTCTGCTCTGCCAGTTTTGTTGCTAACATATCAGAGTCTAAGGATTGTTGAGTATATAAGCAACCACTTTGATCAGAATTTAACAAGTTCTCAACAATGGAATATGAGGAAAAGGCAAAACAGATTTTCCCATTGGATCATATCCAAATGGGATTAAATAACAGCCATAGAACATTTTCACAAGATTGTGATCACAATATTACCAGTATGTTTGGTAGTTCTTGTAGGCAGTCCCTCATGAAAATCAGAAGTACCACAGAAGATCCAAAAACCTATATAGCACAGTTTGAAGAAAACTGAATCACAAAATCAATGGGACACCAACACAGTGTGAGCATGTTTTTCAATTTTCTCCCTTTTCTCTGAAATACAACAGAAAATGCATAGCACCTTGATCAGATCACTAGCAGGTGATAAAGGGACCCCAGACACAAGAAGATGAACTGGCAAATTGCAAAGGATTCTCAATCCCTCATTCTAAAGAGATAGGAATGGAGTATCTTGATTCAGTAACACAAGTCAAGGATTTGAAATAGCTCAGTTTGTTCAGATGATTTGTGAAAGCACCCTGAAGTAATGACACCACTGCTCTTTCATTTTTGAATGTTTGTTTCTGATTAAACTTGAGCTTACAGAGACTTCACTATATAACACCATGGAAAAAGGATGTTCATGTTGGCTGGTATTCTCTTAATGACAAACACAGGCATAGTTTGCACCATGCAAATGAATGAAGTGTAATAGACAAACCTAGTTGTCAATGATGTAAGCAAAACCATTCCATCTGTGACACTACATTGAAGTATACAGAATCACTTATGAATTCACATTGCCTCTATACATTACACATTGGCCATTGTTCTTGATAAATTGTGTTAATTTTATATTCACTATATGGGTTCTGTTTTGTAACCCTGCCAGCAGATATTTAAGTTTGTTGTTTATTCATTCAGTCACTTCCGACTCTTTATGACCTCATGGACCAGCCCACGCCAGAGCTCCCTGTTGGCCATCACCACTCCCAGCTCCTTCACAGTCAAGCCAGTCACTTCAAGGATAACATCCATCCATCTTGCCCTTAGTCAGCCCCTCTTCCTTTTTCCTTCCATTTTCCCAAGCATCATTGTCTTCTCTAAGCTTCCGTGTCTTCTCATTATGTAGCCAAAGTACGTCATCTTTGCCTCTAATATCCCTCCAATGACCAGTCAGACTTTATTTCCTAAAGTATGGACTGGTTGGATCTTCTTGTGGTCTAAGAAGCAATGTAAGTTATGCTGAGGCAATGTAGGCGATTGTCCACTAACAACCAAAGATTTCCAGTGCATAGATCACTGTCAGCTTCCCCCTACTATTGCTTTGTTTTGTGAGCCCCTTAGAAATGTGGTTGCTCCAAGTGAGCTTCCCAGATACTCTGCATGGAATGTATTGGAGTAGTCTAAGCATGGATAAAGAATGCTATGCTAAACTGACTTTAAAAATGAAGCACTAAATATAGTTGTGCAAATGTGCTCAGCCGCCACCATCACTGCCTGAACGTCCAAGCCAAGAAGGGATCATTCCAAAATTATGGCTTTGACTTTTCAAGGAGACCAGGGCCCCTTCCAGAACAGAGTGAGTCACGGTCCTAGCAAAGGTATACAAGAGCTCCTCTGTGTTGTGTTGGGGTTTGATCTCATATTTTTCTCTCTTATTCAAACACTGTTCAAGGGTGTCAACTATGCTTTGAAATCATAGCAAAGAGCAAGAGAACAGAGAGTAAACACAGAGAAGTTTATAGTGAAATACCAAAGGCTTCATTCAAAGATGATGACTGATGCACAGAAGTGACTTGGCATGTACTAGGAGTCAGCATTGGCTGGCTTTGTCAAACAATTATCATAAACTGATACAGAACAGACCTTGAGGCTGCCATAGTAACCACAGTTACTAGGAAAACACCTCACTGTACTCCATCATGGCTACTCAAAAACACATTGATGGATGGATTGGAACTCTGGCACTTTCAATCATTATTCACCCTAAAACTGTCACTTCACTTAGAGGAGAAATGCTACTGCTTATTTGCATACCTGAAATAATTTCATTAAATTCATATCTAAAAGTAATTTAAAATGGCCTTTCAATGAAGCTTGAGATTGCTACCATACTCTCCAAAGAGACTGAACAGGGGAACCTGCCATTGTATATGCCAGAGTCTTTAAGTGTATGCAAATTTAAAATTGACTATTCATTAGGTTTAAAAGCCAAAAGAGAAAAAAATCAGAAAGTGAGCAAGAAAGGCTACAGAAAATAGCTTTCCTGAAGTTGTTAAAAATGGCGCCCTCTTCTAATGAATCAGACTATGGATTGAGAAAAACGGCAACTAGGGAAAGGTTTGGAAGTGTCCATCTGCACTTTGCAGACATCATTAATGTGTGGGTAACTATCTTTATCAATAATAAGGTTTATAATAAAATTGTAATGCAATGTAATATAACTTCTTTTGAAGTATAATTTATATTTTCTTATTTTTACAGTACAGTATAGAACAGAATGGTTCAAATAGTGTATTATGTACTAGTTTTAAGCAACCAGATTTATTACTTTTGAAACACAGGAAAGTGAAGAAGAAAATCTAAAGCCACTGATATTTTTGTTAGAACCACAAAAGTGCACAAACTTTCCAATGCTGCAGTATTCTGAAGCATTGGAAATTCTGGAAAAGTGGCTAAATGTTTCAATTCTTTGATGTCTGTGATTAAACTCGCTCAGATTGTACACAATCCCTATATTAAGACTGAGTTTAAAAACAAACTTCCATTCTTATCTTCAAAGAAATAGCTATCTTAATCAGTTTTAGTATCAAAATAAAAGTGAGGAAGATAATAAAGGGGGCTGAATCTAGCATTGACTAAATGGTTTATTTTGGTATTACCTTTTTGGATTAATTCAACTTTTCCAGATGTACTGATAGAACACAGTATACAGGAATTAACAATGGTTATATAGTTTGAGAAGGCAGAATCAGAACATTATGGAAGACAATGCAAATGGTGACCCTGGCAATAAAACTTCAAAGAGCTATATGAGGCGACAAAGTGAAAATCTGGACTGGCGTCCTATTTGTGGCTTATTAGAGCTTTAACATATGCTGTCATAGCTCATTTTTATGATAGTTGCAGAGGTCAGAATTCTTTACTGACAGTACAATGACAAAAATCTCCTTAAACAACACCTTTTAAGCAATGCAGTCCCTGCCCCCACCCCATGACTATTTCCATATAATTAGAAAGTGGGGAAATCTGTAAAGATACATTCAGCTGCTTTCTTGTAGCGGGATGCTCTTCAAGCACATCATCTGCAGGTCCTCCCAAGAAACCCCAGAAGTCCTTGTGCATGTGCCTGTTGGAGCATATCTAGAAAATAGCTGGACACATCATCCTTCAAATCCTTCACTCTCCAATTACATGTAGATAGTAGGCATGGTTAGGTCCAGTCGGAAGCTTTGTAATTCGGATTAAATGCAGAACAATTACCTTTTTGAAATGATTTTGAACTTTTTTAGGAAATTGGAAGTCTCTTTGCCCTTCCAAAGCCAGTCTCGCCATTTTCTTTTGACTCAGGAAGTGAGTCAGAAATTATTCTGTTCCCCGGCCAGAAGCCAGTTTTAAACTGGGGAAGGCTGAATTTCCCCCCTTTGCTTCCCTGGCTTCTGGCTCAAGCAAGAGAAGCTAGTTTTAAACCTGGGAAGGCTGAATTTCCTCCCTTTGCTTCCCTGGCTTCTGGCTCAAGCAAGAGAAGCCAGTTTTAAACCAGGGAAGGTTGAATTTCTTCCCTTTGCTTCCCCGGCTTCTGGCTCAAGCAAGAGAAGCCAGTTTTAAACCAGGGAAGGCTGAATTTCCTCCCTTTACTCCCCCTCCCCTTTTCTGGCTCAAGCCAGATAAGCCAGTTTTAAACCAGAGAAGGAAGGAATTTCCTCCACTTGCTTTTACAATAATAATAATAATAAAACTTTATTTATACCCTGCAAGAATCTCCCCAAGGGACTCGATGCGGCTTACATGAGGCCGAGTCCACAATACATCAATACTAGCAATACAACCACAATACAAAGCAAAATACAAATACTAATATAAAGCAATTAAAATAAATCTCAAACATAAATAGCATAAACATTGAACAATAGCACAACACACATTTAAAATCTATGGCTGGGCCAAATGTAATTAAAATTAAAAAATAATGCTGGGCATGAACAAGATAGAGGAGGTGGGGCGTTGGTGGAAATGTACAAGCAGTCCTAAATCAGTATAAAGTGCTTTAGAGGACATAATGCTAAGGGTTCATTATTCTGGGAAGGCACATTGGAATAACCACATTTTCAAGTTCCTCCTAAAGACTGCTAAAGACTCCTAAAGACTAAAAAATATCTACTCCCCGCTCCTGGAGTAAAAGAACTACTTTCAAAGTAAAGACCACCCAATGAAACAGGAAATAACACTTTCAAACCATTAATGAAAGGATTCAGAAGTCTCGGAAGTTTTGAAAAGTTTTGAACATTTTATTCTGTGAAAATCGAAATTGACTTTAGAATCGAACCATACATCCGAAATGAGTTTTGAACCATTTTTTTTATCAAACAAGCCTAGTAGATCGTCATGGGGTTTGGAGGATAGCACTTGGAGAATACCTATAGACAGGGCTGTAGCTGGAGGGGGGGGGGGGTGTAGGAGTTCAACCCCTCCCCCCCAAAAAAATTTTTTACAGGTTAAAAAAACTGGTTTACTCATGAATTTTAACTGGTTAGCCAAATCTCCATGCTAAGTCTATGAGAAGCAAATATTAAATTGATTTAATTAAGTCTATATAAAATATAGAATGAACCATACTATTTAAATTATTTTGTGTTATGGAACTAATCTTCATGATTCCCTAAATTTAAAAAAAACCCTCATTTTTTGGCACTGGCTATAGAGACTTATACATGCCAGACATGCATCACTCACTCCAAGAAATCATCTTTTGAGTTCTCTTGATCTTCAAATATGAAAACAATAGACAATAATTACCTGACAGTCAATTCCCTTGCAATGACAAAAATCTGGGGAAAATTGAAAATGCACACATACACACACACACTTCTGAAGATTATCGTTTCTGATTATATTCCAATTCAGTTGTTCACTTTTCATTTTTTCTCTGGAAATTCATTTGAATTTCAATTTGATTTCCTCTTCCCACAATTTTTCATCATCTAAGTTAAGAGACAGCAAAGCCTAGAGAAGACAATTATGCTGGGGGAAGTGGAAGGTAAAAGGAAGAGGGGCCGACCAAGGGCAAGATGGATGGATGGATGGCATCCTTGAAGTGACTGGACTGACCTTGAAGGAGCTGGGGGTGGTGACAGCCAACAGGGAGCTCTGGCGTGGGCTGGTCCATGAGGTCACGAAGAGTCAGAGACGACTGAACAAATGAACAACAACAAGTTAAGAAAATTTGGAACCTTCAATTTTGTTGATTAACAGGTGATCCCTATAAAAGTGGTGCCAGTTATTGGATATTGATTAATTCTATAGAGCAGCAAAACTGCCCTTGTGAAGGTTTTGCCTTTAAGTAACACCTTTCTTGTTGCCTTTGTCCCCCTATAACCATTATTAAAACTGAAGTTGTCACTATGCGCCCAATGTTTGTGTTTTTATGGCTCTTCACACCTATAGCCTGTTCATAAAGATCTGCTAGTATGCACTTCACTTCACACGTCTGACAAAGTAGACTTACATCTATGAAAGTTTATACTACCAACTTATTTTGCTCAGTTTTAAAGGTGCCACAAGATACCTATAATATCAATTAACACATAATTATATCTTTGAATTATTTTTCCAAACTCTTGGTGGGTGTGTTTAACAATTTGTCACTTGCAAGTTGATGAGAACAGTATGGTCATGAGCTCCCAACAATTTCTACAGATTTATAGTCTCAAGGACATTCCCAACATGATCATTCCTGAACAAGATCCCAAGAATCAAAAGCATGGCATTTTAGAAGAGTGGCAGCTCATCATCACTCTTGCATTGTTTAACAATGAGTAGCAAGACTGAATTTCTGTTAAGTATGTGAAAGCCAATGTTGGGTTTGCAAAAATAGCGTTCTAATGATCTTTTGCAGCCCTCCAGTCCAAAAAGTCTCATTAATTTAAGCAGAATCACTGGAGGCTCTGTAGCAGAAGCCTTGTATTCAGTGAAACAGGGGACCATTAGTTACTGCTTGGCTCTATGATTAGCGACTTATGAGTCACACTGAAAGAACCACCTGAAGGACAGCTGACGCTGGAGGAGGAAAGAAGAAAAGACTCCCAGGGGCAGAGTAGAGAGCCACACAAAGGCATTCCTTGGGCTTTTATACATCAAACCCCAAAAGGCGAATGTCACATTGGGTTTCTTTCATCTTGAGAAATGACCCTTTCTGCTTCAGACTCATGTTGAAATAACTGTCAGGGGACAATATTATAAATGATAACCTCTGATAGTTGATGTGTAAACAGTGCTATGTGAGTGATGTTTATGCTGTTGGCTTAAGCTAGAATTATTCTACAGTGGCAGTGGCAGTATTTACTAAGGAGGAGACATTAAAGACCAAGATCCTATTTGTGTCATAAGTAAGTGTAAGTCCAACATATATTCCACTTTGACTTTGTCAAATTGTTGTGGATTTTGATCTTATCTTTCTCCTTCTGCAATGACCCAAGTCCATCCTCACAATTGGGCTCAATATTTCACTGTAATACACACACACTTACACATTTTCATGGGTGGTGAAGGAGTACTGGCAAAGAGAAGTCAGGCCAATGAATCAATAAACTACTTGGAGATGTATGTCTAAATCTGTTTTCAGTCTTTACCACTTTTGTATGTGGATTACTTCAGATTTGTTTAATGGGAAAGAGATAAAAATACACAATAAGTGCCTTCCCACTCAAGTAAAAATGCTTACTTGTAAATAGTGTGCTCAAATTGTGCTACTTGAAATGAACAGTTTAGACATAAATACAAAAAATGGCCAACATCCAAAAAGGATTCAATAAATCCATGTTTTTGCCATGGTTGAAAGATGCTTTGGTTACACCAAAATTAAGTGATTTGCCCCGAGTAAATTCCCCCAGATTTCAAAATTCTTGTTCAGAAATTTAACATAGTTTGGACTATGGCAGACAATGGATTTTGTTTTATGTTTTGCTATAGGGCTGATTTTCTTTTGACTTTTTGAACTAAGCAAAATGACTTGTAGATGTTACAGATAGAACTACAGTGAAGTCAAAACCTATTTGGGTCTTTGTCACATTCTCAGCTTCAACAGGCCATATACCATGAGTTTCTCTATAGTTTCATCCAATTGTCCTGTTTTCAGATAAAAGAAGGAAAAATACAGCTATTGGTATCATGTCATTTGCTACTATCTCCTCGTGTATTTGAGCAGAAGGTGCTGTGTGCCTATAAAGCCCTATATGGTTCCGGCCCAGCTTATTTGTCTGAACAGATTGACCTGTCCATTCCACCTCTAAGTTTAAGATGTGTTACACCACTGTCCTGCTGAATACCAACATTATACAACCAGTTAGCTATTTGCCTGTGTGCCTCACTACTGTCTCATTGTGTCCTTTGGAATGTACTCTCACCATTTCTGCAATCCAAGTTGGGGGAGGGGGGCAGGGTGATACACTGAAGACATTGACAAATAGTTATGTATAATGCAAAAATGTGAAACTAGAGTCTTGTTGGTTTATTTTTCATCCTTTTTCCTTGATCCATAGTCATTCAAAGTCACCTTTTGTTGCAAAATTTACCTAGACACAGATGTACACAGTTGGTCCTACCTTTAGCTTAATAATTCTGTCACCTGAAAATATATGAACACTGACCATAATTCACTTGGCAGTAATATGCCACCATCGATGGCAGAAGCAATGTCATGGCAATAGTGGTAGTGACAGGGTAAAATGGCTGTAGAGGTGACAAAGAATGACAAAAAACTGCTCTGTCGGCACCAAAATTGCTCAGGAACCAACATAAAAGCTTCCTCTGCTGACAGATATAGCTTTATCTGCAATATTCCACAATGTTGCAGCACACCACTAAAAAGTGCACTACACCAGCATAATGAGCATTAAGCCATTAATCGGTTTCTAACCATGATCCCCAAATTTCAAACACTCTTTTTACTTTTACAGATGAAAAATCCATTCTTTTTTCTGAAAAAAAATGTACACAAAGTAAAGTATTGAAATTCACTCATAGGGCAAAACATGAAAGAATTTAGAGGCAGCACAAAGTGAGTTGATAAGGCTAGCAAAACCAAAACAGATAAACAAAAATGGAGAGGTTGGGGTGCCTGTACACCCATCAACACGTTGGTATGTGCTGTTTCTTAAACATTCAAGGCAAATGAACAGGTAACATTTTTGAGGTACTGGGCTACAAACCCAGTGAAATTTCTCACAGGAATTTTACACATTCCTAAGAATGAATGACAGCTTACAGTTCTGAAAGTGACAGCTCTTTGATGTATTCCCTGGTGATGTCACACATAGCTGGTAGCTCTGAGCTGTCACAATAATTGTCCTTGCCTAGCTGCCTACATAAGGTGCTGCCTTTAGCTGCAAAACTATTTTTCTTCCCTCTTTCATTGTTGTCTTGAGTAAAAAAAGAGTGTTGTAGCTAGAGCTTGTTTTGAATGCCAACATTTTTGCTGGGGGATTCTGGGCAGCTTTGGTGGTTATCTGCTGTCAAATCAGCTTTGACTCATGGCAAACCTATGAATGAGGGACCTTTAAGTCACCCTATCCTCAAGGCCTTGCTCTGGTCTTGCAGACTCAGGGCTGTGTCTTCCTTGATTGTAACTATCCATCTAAAGTATAGCCTTTCACCTTTCCTGCTGCCTTCTACCTTACTAAGCATTATTGTATTTCAAGAGAGTCTTGCCTTTTCATGATATGGCCAAAGTACTACAGTCTCATTCAGTCATCTTGGCTTCTTGGGCAAGCTCAAGCTTGATTTGTTCTGGGAACCATTTATTTGCCATTTTAGCACTCTACAGTATCAGTAGAATTCTTCTTTGGCACCACAACCTTACATAGAAATGGGAAAAGCAATGAAATACACTTCAGTGTCTAGTTCCTTTATAGAGCTTCCATATGGGAGAGGTGAGAGTCTTGTCAGAAGAAAATGTGTGGTACTCTCATTCAGTACCTCAAACATGGTTGAACACTTACCAATCCAATATCAGTTTTATAATAATAAGTAAGCTAGGTTAGGCAAAGTGTAGTTCTGCAAATAATGTTGGACTGCGGCTCCATAGGCTATGTTGACTAAAACTGATGGAAGACACAGTCCAACAATACCCGCACTTTGCCCACTCCTGAGCTATGCAATCAGTCCTTGGCCTGGATAAACAAAATTGGCCCCTGGCCTTTAGAAAGAGAACAAAGACATGGTTATGGAACCAAGCATTTTACTAGTAAAGTAATGCAGTACAATAAGTAAATATGGAATATGTGTAATCGATATCTGGAATGGCCCGGTCTAGAAATTTGGATCATGTGACATTTTTATTTGGTGTTTTTAATTTTTATACTTCATGTTTAAATGTCCTATTATCTTATGGAGAATTTTCCCTATTG
The DNA here is from genome assembly GCF_037176765.1 of Anolis sagrei. Classification (NCBI taxonomy): domain Eukaryota; kingdom Metazoa; phylum Chordata; class Lepidosauria; order Squamata; family Anolidae; genus Anolis; species Anolis sagrei. The sequence continues at coordinate 168,038,467 of NC_090025.1, forward strand.
CATTTTAAGCTTAGTCATATGTTGTTTGATTTATGATTTTGTTTATGTATGTAAGGCATTGAATTTTGCCATTATTTTTGTAAACCGCTCTAGGTCCCCCCAAGGGTGATAAAAGTGGTATATAAACACTGTAAATAAAATAAAATAAATAAATATTCTCCTACTCTTATTTTATTTTATTTTAATCTCAATTTTGTATCATTATAGTCATCAGGTACTTATTAAAAATGAACCAAATATATTTCTCTCTGAAACAAGGACCTTTTCACACCATTTTGTTATATATCATGTTGATCTCACTTTAATTGCCACAGCAACATACTATGGAATCCTTAGAGTTTCAGTTTAAAGAGGAGCATTTATAATTCTGAGACAGAGAGAGCTTCAGTGCCTCTCCAAACTATAAACCCCATAATTCCTTGCAATGCACCCAAATTAAAGTGGAATCATAGTGCTAATCATATAAATGAATCCCTGGTCAAAATCAGCAGCATTAGATTCATTTGGAGTTGTGTGGACCTTCAGCATCATTTTTAAGCAGGAGAGGAGATAGCTAACATGTGGCACATTCTTTATAGAGCTATATTCTTTATCTGTGAAGGGCTAAAAAGACTTTCTATTGTCATTCAAATGTGGATTGTACAGGTGGCAGACTCAGGTTCCCGACAGCTCAGCCAGCTGTGCAATGCAATTTCAACTCTTTTCAATGAAAAGTATAAAATAAATTAGGCTTTTTGCTGCCTCAAAATTTTTCCTGCTCTTATGGGTTTGGAATTTCCACAGCTAGAAGTCAGTGCTTGATGCTTTGGATAGCTATATTATTCTGTGGTGTGTGCACAGAGGGTGGGCATTTTATGCTTTTAGTTTTAGAGTGGTTGCATGCATGTGTGTGCACATGTGCTTGCACCGACACCACCATCAAAGCACTCTATTGATCAACAGATCTAAGCAAACAGAGCCAGTGGCTTCCATCTCAGGAATGTAGTGAAACTATTATATGCTTTTCTCCAGGCTTTGATCTCCTAGATTTCTAGAGGAATGAAGGAAAGAGCAGGAGTCTCAATACTGCTAGAAATCATACAATATTGACTAAGGCAAAACCTTCCTGAAAAATTGACCAAAAGACCAACATAAAGCAGTGGAAAATTTATTGCTGAAAATTCTAAAAAGAGTCTTGGCTTGCATGCCAGGGATGACATCCCTCCAATTTAGAATTCTAAACTAACCTACAGAGATTTCCCATACTTTTATAATAATATCATTCCCCTGCTTCCTTTCCTCGCCATACCTGGGTGATGAATCTGTAATCTCAAGCCACTGACTATAGGTAACAACAAGGATTCTCTTTAGGAGGCCATCACAACCAGGAAAGAAAAGTAAAGAATATTCTTAAATTTGTCTCAACAAGTCAAACTGCAAATACCATATTTTAAACTGCCAGTAGGATAGGACTTTGTAGGACCTTTTTGTTTGTTTGGAGAGTTACACAATTTTGGAAAACAGTGATTTTGTATTTAAAAAATGGTTTCATGCACACACAAAAATCCTCATTATCTTCATTTAAAGCAAAGTACTTCATCTAGAAACACAGGGACAGAGCTGGGGGCTGGGGGTGGGTTGTGTGCTGAAAAGTTTTAAATAAAACTTTTATTAAAAAATAAAAAATAAAAATATCAACTTTGTTCCCCATAATTATTGTGATAGGGTTGTTCAAAAGTGATTTTGGCACAAAATCTCACAATTTTGATACAAACTTGTGACCAAATTACTGAGTTTGGGGAAATCTATTTTCACCTAAAGAAAACGAATGTTTACTCTTCTTCCCATCCCTTCTTGGATAACAACTCCCCTCCCCTGCCGTGCACATTAGCACAATTCTCAGGTTCATTGTTCTGTGATGTTTTTTCTTTCTCCAAGCTGTGATAAGTAGACCAGCCAATTCTCAGCAAGATCAGTTTCTTTAAAGAGTAGGGGAGACATAATAATAACAATAAGAAAGCTTTTTTTATATCCTGCCCTCTCTCCCCAAGGGGACTCGGGCTGACTTACAACAAGGAAGAACAATAAAATAGTAGTTATCACACAATTTTGAGAGTGCCTTGGACTGCAAGATCAAACCAACCCATACTCCAGGAAATAAAGCCCAACTGTATACTGGAGGGAAGGATATTAGAGGCAAATATGAAGTACTTTGGCCAATAATGAGAAGACAGGAAAGATTGGAGAAGACAATGATGCTGGGGAAAATGGAAGGAAAAAGGAAGAGGGGCAGACCAAGAGCAAGATGAATGGATGGTATCCTTGAAGTGACTGGCTTGACTTTGAAGGAACTGGGGGTGGCCACAGCTGACTGGTAGCTCTGATGTGGGATGGTCCATGAGGTCATGAAGAGTTGGAAGTGACTGAATGAATAAACAACAACAACTACACAACAAATTCAGAAAATTAAATCAAAACAGCAAATCAAAGGAACAAAACATGATGCATAAAGAAAAGTTAATCACAATGAACGTATTAAGTATAATTCGAAAACATGAAAAACTATTATGGTGCATTTGTGATTAACTTTGTATTTAGATAGATAGATTAAGCAGTGTGGGGAGACAAAAAGCAAACAAGAAACAGGTAGAAATTGATATTGCCAAAGTAACATCAACATTTTAGCCAAAACTGTTCCAACATACCCAACATTATATTCCAACACACCAGTATCTGTTTTCTGCTCAGTTCTCATCCTAATAAGCTTAAATAACAATCATTGAAATGCAGAGTCCAAAGGGAACTCAAAGGCTATCTTGTCATGCAGGAACATATAACAAAGGCATTCCTGAAAGATGCCACCCAACTTCTATTGAAAGGCTTTTGAAGAAGGAGAGCCCACCCCCTGAGGTAGATTATTCCTCTGTTAAATTGTTCTTACAATTTAAAAGTTCTTCTTAACTTCTGTTCAGTTATTTGAATCCATTGGTTTATATTCTAGATTCTGCAGTAGCAGGAAATGAGCTCACTCTATCTGCAACCAACTGTGGCACTATAATATTTTCTCACTGAGGACCTTCCATCACATTAGTCATCCTGCATGATTTTATGACTATCATAAAATATGTCCATATGTCCATGTCCATGGTTTTATGACTAGGTAAAGGTAAAGTGTTTCCCCTGACATTAAGTCCAGTGATGTCTGACTCTGGGGGCTGGTGCTCATCTCCATTTCTAAGCCAAAGAGCCGGTGTTGTCCGTAGACACCTCCAAGGTCATGTAGCCAGCATGACTGCATGGAGGGCTATTACCTTCCCACCAGAGTGGTACCTCTTGATCTACTCACATTTGAATGTTTTCGAACTGATAGGCTGGCAGAAGCTGGGGCTAACAGCAGGAGCTCCCTGGATTTGAGCCTGCAATCTTTCGGTCTGCAAGTTCAGCATCTCAGCACTTTAACCCACTGTGCCACCAGGGGCTCCTATCTTCCAATAAAGAGCATTATGTAGCCTTTTCTAAACAGTATTCTGTTTAGAAAGGTCACCCAGGGGTGAATGGTACTTTCAATGCCATTTAGGTGGTAGATTTATTCTGAGTTTTAATCTGAATTTTTCAGAAGCTATCTAAGTTATTGGCCTATTTTAATGCTAGGATTCAGACTAAAATTCACAGTAGAGTCACTGTCCCACAGAAATAAAAAAAACCACCAGCTGCTGCAGCATTTCCATGTGCTTTTCCTAATTGTGTTCATTTTACAGCTACTGTTGAGATACCTGCTTTTCTTGTTCTTTTATTCATGATAGTTTGCTTTTATGCTTGCTTAATGTTGCTGTGTGGTTTTATTATTTTACTGTTACTTTTGGACAATTAATCAGAATGGGAAGAAATGCTATGCATTGATAAAAACTGCCAGCATTCAAGATAGTCTCTACAAGCCTCTAAAAGCTGATTTAGAAGTATTCAAACAGCAGGTAGAATAATTATGCACAGAAATAATAATATTTGAGTTAACAACATTGTTTAACTCTTTAAAATTCATTTTCATTTTTGCATTTGCTTCTCCTAATTTAAAGATGAGCATCTGTTTCTTGATACATTTATTTTATTCTTTGCATAATAAAGCATTGTAAAGATCTTCCATACAGTGATAATTTGGCTGTTTTCTTTTCTTTTCTTTTTTTTGTGGATGCTTTAAATGGTTCTTGAAAACAGAAAGCCAAAAATTAAAAAAGAATATGCTGGGAGGAAATGTTCTGATTTTCCTAAATCATATGGCCCTAAAGAGAAAGCAATCCTGAAAAAATAGCAGCATGCAAATTTGTATAATGGACATTTTATTGCAGGATTTTTGCTTCTATCTGAGAATTTTAGAAACAATAAGCAGTTGCTTAGTGTCTTTCTGTTTGGCTGGCTTTAAAATAATTTCTTATGCACACATACGAGCAAACATTTTTATTTCCATTTCCTCCTTTCAACAAGCTCATTTTTCCAGTTTAAGTAAACTGAAAAAGATACCATTCCCATCATCCTGAGCCAAAGTGCAGTAAAGATCAGAACTATGTTAAAATTATTGCACAAGTAAGCTATTCCAAATATCTGCTGAGGAATATTGCTGACCAACCAATGGAAATAATAAGACCACAAACAGTAGATCGATTGAAATATTGGGAACTTTATGAATATTGTTGCCTATTAAAATTTTCTTTGTGATGTGCTATGGGAGAGGAGATAAACTTAGAGTGGGAGGAGGGGAGCAGGAAGACAGCCCAGAATGCATGGTCTGAAGCAGTGCTCCCCAAAGTGGGTGATTTTGTCTCCTAGAATCCTGGGATGATCAAGAGTAATACAGTTGGGGGGGGGGCAATGAATAAAAATAAGGGGGCAGTGAGAACATGAAGAAAGAAGAGAAGAAAATTTTGAAAAACCATTCACACATGTTTCATCTCTTGTATAACAGAGTTAAAATTCTAGTAATTACTTTATTTTCCACATGAACAGTCAAGATGCAGGTTATAATTGATCAGTGATCAAGTCTGCCAACAGGTATTCAAAAACAAACATTGACAGGCGAGCGAGTTGTGCATTGCCAGGAAATCCAGCATGTTTTGGCATGAATATGTGTATGTGATGACTTGTTTACAATACAATGCATAGGCAACATGTATGAAATCTAATTTTAGATAGTTTCTAAATTGCATGACAAGCAGTTAACAATAGTATAATTGCAATAAGTATTTCAAAAATTAATTCATGCTGTTGACAATAATAGAGCCGGACATTAAAAAATTGATAGTCGTGTACCATGTTCATACTTCTCATTAGGATATATGTGTGTGTGTGTGCGTGTGTGTGTGTGTAATTTTAATTTAATACTGTTCTTCATTATCTTAGTATTCTGTGTGTAATGTGAATGTTACTGTGGTTGGTTTTCATTAAAAATATATATAATTTCAATCTTTAAGGCATCTTATTTACTAAAACATCTCACTTTACTGTATTATAGGACATAAATAGAAAAAGAACACAAATTTCTCACTGCATCTTTCTGTTTGTTTGCTCAAAGAAGGTAGACTATTATTATGTTTATTTATATCCCACTTTTTCTGGCCATAAGGAGAGAAAAAGGCCTAGATTTAATTCAGATTAAATTCATAAAAACATACAAAACTTCAGCAGCTCCCAACATGAGCTTCCAAACCTTCTTCTTTAAAAGCCTGCCCAAATAAAAAAAGGTTTTAGTCTGTCACCAGAAGGACAGCAGGGAGGGAGCCATTCTGGCTTCCCTGGGCAGGGAGTTCCCGAGTTGAGGGGCAGCCACCGAAAAGGCCAGCTCTCTCATTCCCACCAATCAAGCTTTAGAAGGAGGTAGGACTGAGAGAAGGGCCTCTCCTGAAGATCTCAGGGCCCAAGCAGGTTTGTACAAGGAGATGTGGTCAGCCAAATAGCCTGGACCTGAACCACCTAGGGCTTTAAAGATTTCCAATCGGCTTTGAGTAATATTTTTTGAATAGGTCAAAAGAGGGGGCAGTGGAAACATGATAAAAGAAGAGAAGAATACCAAATACATTTGGGAACTTGTGATCTAGAGAGTATGATCCATTGAACAGAGCAATGGTGGTTAAGTGAGGAAGTGTTCCTGTTACAAAAGACAACAAAAGAATGGGTGGGTTCTAAGTATCCTGGGTTCATGAATACCAAAATTCATGGTCATACAAGTCTCAGTATAAATAATGGCATAGTAAAATGGCATCCCTGATATAAAATGACAGCTGATACAACAGAGAGTGAGAGGATCTATGAAACAGTGGGATGCTGCTGAAGGGTAAGCTTATACAACAATGCAATGCTTCAGACAGCAAAATCAAACTTCCTTTTTTGGAATATTTTTGAGACATTATTTGTCGAATCTGTGGATACAGAGGGCTGGCTATACCAGGTTTCTGTAAAAAATATTCTTCTTGTTATTGGATAATGTTTTGAAATTGCAGGTCCGTTTTTCAGTTAGGGCTGTGAGCCACCCTGTGTTTAGTCATTTGCATCATAATAGTTCATTCTGGTGTCTCCCTTGGTGAACAATTTCTGTCCTTGTTTCTGTTAGCAGCAAACATATCAAACATTTTGTTTCCTTCAAGGCTTTATTGTTTCCATAAAATATGGATAATAACAACAATGCTCCACAAAAATGAAGGGTATGTTATAGAAAAATACAGTTGAAAACTTGCATCCTAAAAGTTTTGAACTTTGGGCATATGAGCATGATGTGTATGGATGTTCCCTTATCACTGCATCCTTTCCAACAAGCTGGAGATAAATTCCTGTAAATATGTGGCTATCTGATGGGCATTAGATGGCATCTATAAACTGCATTATGTTTTCTTTTGGTACTACTGACCTTGTTTTAGAAGTGGGTTTATTTTGTTTCATTGATTATCTGGGATAACTATGCCCAAATTGGTTTCCAATATTGTTTTCAAGCTTTAGTTTGGTTTATATGGATTTTCAAGGCTCTAGCTGTAAATACTTGATATAATACCCCCTGGGTCAGTTGTGTGAGCTGTACACAACTGTTCAAATTCTGTTATACAGTATGGCAATGCTCCTTTATGATGAATGGATTTGACAAGGTTAAAGACCTGAAATGCCTGGACCAATTTATTGTCCAGGTTTAATCTGTCCTCAATTTCTTCCATTTGGATTGCCTTACTGGTTATAATTATATTGCTAACTGTCAATATACTATTGCATTTCCATTAAAAAAAGAACAGAGTTTGCCATTATCAAGATTTCAAATGACACAAAACCCGGGGGAGTGGCTAACACATTTTTAGATAGGAAAAGAACTCAAAAGCACCTAGATAAACTAAAAATTCATTACAACTAAATACAAAATTCTACATTAAGCCCCAAAAACTAAACACATAGGTATATGGCTCAGCAGTATGTATGTGTGTGTTTGTGTGCCTTCAAGTTGCTTGGAAACTTATGGTGAAGTATCAACTGTCTCCTATTTTATTGATTTAGTAGTCTTCTCTGTAAGATTGTCTTATTGGGAGTTTTCTGTAGGCAATGGATAGATGACGTATAATTGAACATTCTGTTTATTGTGTTTCTGCCCTCTGATAAACTGTCTCATGGCAGTAGCCTCAACAAAGAGTAACATACATTGGGGTTCTTTAGGCCTGCTATGTCTTGATTTTCCCTTATTCATAATCAGAGTCCAATTCAATAAGTGACAAAAAATAAGCTTAATATCTGAATGAGAGTTTATATTTCATTAATCAATGGCTCTTTAGCTATTAAAGAGATTAATCGGTATGTTATATTTCATAACATTTGTATTACCACAATCTCAATAGAGATGCCTCTTTGCAACACTGAAGGAAGAGTATGAATTTATATCATTAGATAATAGTTTATTGGAAGGGCATGCCATTTTTAACATTTCCATTTCCTAGTAACACAAGTGCAAATAACTGATGTGACTTTATTCTGCAGTTTTCACCAAGTCCATGTCAAAGAACCAGTACTTCAGTTGATTAATCTACTAGTGGGTTTGTGTATAGTTCCATTCATCCAAAATCCTTGCACATAATCCTTGTTCAACCCATGTCAAAACCTGTAGTAACTTATTCTTCAAAAGCTTGTGTGCAAAGCCAAGTCTTCAGCTTTTTTCTAAAAGCTAGAAGGGATGGGGCCTGCCTGTTGTTGCTGGGGAGGGAGTTCCAAAGCTGAGGAGCTACCACTGAGAAGGCCCTGTCTCTCATCCCCATCAATCGTGCTTGCAAAGAGGATCTTAAAGTTCTAGTAGTCTCATAAGAGGAGATGTGTTCAGACAGGTAAGTTGGACCAGAACCCTTTAGGGATTTATAGGCTAAGACCAGCACTTTAAATTGGGCTCAGTAGCATATTGGCAGCCATTGGAGCTGACGTACCAGAGGAGTTGTGTGCTCCTTGTATGTTGCTCCAGTTAGAAATCTGGCTGCCACACGTTGAACTAGTTGTAGCTTCAGGACCATCTTCACAGGCAACTCTACATAGAGCATGTTGCAGTAATCCATATAAGATGTAAGAAGAGCATGGACCACTGTGGCCAGATCTGACTTCCCAAGGTACAGGCACAACTGGCACACGTTTTAATTGTGCAAAAGCTCCCCTGGCCATCACTGAAACCTGGGGCTCCAGGTTCAATAATGAATCCAGGATCACTCCCAAGCTGCAAACCTGTGTCTTCAGGGGATGCACAACCCTATGCAACACAGGCCGTAACCCTATACCCTGTTCAGTCTTGTCTGGATTCAACTTCAATTTGTTTCTCCTCATCCAGATTGTCACTGCTGCCAAGCATATTTGTTCCTATGGTAGGCCAACAACCAACTAAACTAAACTAAAGTAAACTACATAGTTTAGAACTTCTTTAGATTTTTCTCCCTGGAAATTTATGAAACCTCCAGGGAAAGGAAGGAAGGAAACTTTATGGATGTTGTACATAATCAGAATGTGAGGAGGGATCACTTTATGAAACTATGCAGGGAAATAATTTCCTATTTAAAGTACCTAAAATAACCGCTATTTGAAGTTAGCAAGTTGTATGTGCCCCACTGAGCTTTTGCATTGTAAAGAAAAGTTTCAACAGAAAATAAATCCTAGGAACAAAAAGCAAAACAAGCAACCATAAATACAAGAAACTGTAGATGGAAACAAAAAAAGAACAGCAGGTAACTTTTAACAAAAGACTCTGGTAAATGCTACAGGTTTCTCCATTCCTTCAGCTGTGCTATGAGAAATAGTAATATCATTAACATAGCTTATTGAAAATGTTCAATGTACTTCTCATACATCAGGGATTTGTGGCCTTCCAAATAGGGTAGGCTGCTTCTCCCATCGCCCCCAGAAAGTCAAGAGTAAAGGATAATGGGAGATATACTCCAATAACATCTGAAGGGTCATGGGTCATTTATCCCTGCCGTATCTTATCCCAGCAGCTCCAAAAATGGTCAAGTAAATGTAGTATACCTTGAGTGTTCTCACAGCTTTGCTTCTGCATGATCAATGGACATCTAAAGCAAAAATACATTTTACAGGTTTCACTTGGTTTGCCAGCTTTTTCCCCCTTTCCTGGGCCACAAAGACTTAGTCAGTAGCTTACACTTACACCTTAATATAATCTCTAGATAAGATTGTTGAAATAGGTCTCCATTTTTGCAAATATGAAATTACAGCAGGACCAGAATGGTAGCAGCATTAACTGCTGAGACTCATCAGAAGGTGATATGCCTCTAGTTGTTAACATATTTCAGTAGTTCCCTTGGAGGAAAGTGGCAAGATAGTGAAAAACCCACCTGTATTCCAATTGGGAAAGCTAACCAGCGTGGCAGTAGAAATGAACTTGAAACTAATGTCAGGGTGACGGAGTAACTCAAAACTCACTATCTACCATTGCTGCATCCATCCTGCTGCCTGTAACAATTTCATGACTCTGGAATGTAATTCTTCACTAATTTCTTCTCAAGGATGCAACACATTATTTTAGTAATAGAAATAATAGAAAATTGCAGAGTTTGGAAGATTATTTACAATTTGAAACCTATTCTGTTCAAAATCTGCACATGGTGGCTTTGTATAGAAAACAGTATCAACCACGTAGGAAAAAAGCTTTTTTCTATACACAAAAACAATAAAAATATTATTTCCTGCACAGAAAATGCTGTTTGTTGTGAAGTCGATGTTGTTCTCTATGCAAATCAATCAGATACAAATTTTGTACGATGCTGGCTCTTTGGCTTAGAAGTGGAGTTGGGCACCAACCCCCAGAGTTAGACATGACTGGACTTAATGTACGGGGAAAACATTTATCTTTTACCTTTTATTGTTATTACTTATTAGAAGTATCAGTCAGACCTCCTCTTTGCAGATTCAACTATTCATTGGAACTCTGGCTGGCTGCTGCTAGAGAGAGAGACAAATCTTTCCCCTCGCCTGATTGTGATTTTCTGATGTTAGCAGAATTCTGAGAAATGTAGTTTAGGGCAGGACCTTTAACATTCTCTGCCATAGGGCTCCTTGCCTTCCCAAACTACATTTCCCAGAGTTCTGTACTTTCTTTCCCAGTGAATTTTACTTTCTCGCTGTTTCTTCTCTTCTAATGTCAAGAGGATATTAATTTAAAAAGAAATGGAAGCCTTTTTGGCTTCTTGCCATGAATATAAAACTGACTTTGGGAGGCTTCTGAGCATTACAAAATTAAAACAAAAAAAGAATCAGATACATTTTGATTCTTTAATTTTAGGTGTAGGCAACACCCACATGTCAGATATCACTTCAGAAGTACAGATTTAGCAAATCTTAATATGACTTGAAACACTTCTGAAATTGTTGCACAAGTCTATTCTTGGCCCATCTGAGTAGGCACCTAAATCTGGGAGCAACAGGAGTGGAGTCCTGACCATTTAGTTGGGATCAATCTGGTTTAGGCCCACTGAATAGTCACCTTTATCTTTATCTTTGTCATTGTTTGCTTCTGAAGCAGTGGCCATGGAACTCCAGAAAGCTCCTGGTCATCACTGGGTAAAGGAGCATGGGCAAAATAGGATTGGTTCCACCAGAACCAGCTCAGCTGTTCACACACACACCAAAGTGTGGGGGCAGCATCCCCCAACTTCTTCTTGTGCTGGGTAAAATCAGATAATAAGTTTTATCCTGTGTTAGACTCCAGAAGTTCCCTGGACATTATCTGAATGCCCAGAAGCTATTTCTGGCCTGATTTGGTTTGGTGGCCAGGGCCCCAGTTCCTTTCAAAGATATATTGAGATCTTGATAATGGTTGAAGAAAATCAACATGGTGGTCCAATTTTCTGAGATCATTTTGGTAGTTGAGGCAAGAGCTCAGTTTAGTCTCAAACTGAGCTCAAGCCATATATGTCCCCCTGTCCATCCCTGTAAGATTCATCAAAATATTGTGCTGACCAATAACAAACAGAGAAAACTGAAGCATATTCTTATAATATAATCTCCATTTATGTTCTTTTAGATTTTTCAACATTCATTCTAAAGGAGAAAATGCAACCTTAAAAATGTCAAGTGCTTGATCACCAACCCTCTTTCATGAAACTATTTCCAGCTTGAACATCCAAAGATCACTGTAATGTTCCTAACCACCACCTCTCAAGAGAGTTCATGAACCCAAAATCATTTCCTGAGTTCCCACTGTGGAGAATATAACCCCCTGCCTCGTAATTGTGCTCTAAAGCCTTTTGTTCTCAAATTTATGACCTTGACTGATTTGGCTGCCTATTATAAAGGCACTTCAATCCCCGCTACCCCCACCTCACCCCATGCACATATGCCCAAAAACCACTCATAATTTAGATACAATTTTTCCACAGAATAAGTAATTAGAAACTATTTTATTTCCTTTATATTTTTTCCTGGAAGGGCTATTGAAATCTTTTAAAAGTAGCTGCACATTAGATTACTGCACAGTAAGATACTTCTCCCAAGAAAAGGAAAATAAATTTTAAAAGACTTCTACCAGATTAATGTAGCCTACGTGAATTGAAACTATCCTCTAAGGACAAAGCAGTAAAGGAATACACAGACATGTACACACTTGCACGCTATAGGACACCACAGGGCCCACAGGACAGTGGTGTGAGGCTAATCATTCTCAGATGAACAGGGACATTATAAACTTTCTTAGAAACAGTGTTAGAAAAAAATTCATAGGACACCCACTCCAAATCCCTGGTCAGCTATGGAAACCCCCGGATGACATTTGGCAAGTCATATCCTCTCTTAGTGATTTTAATAGTGATTATAATGTTATATATTTTAATGTGCACTTGAACACTAATTTTAAATTTTAAGTTAAATGTAGTTAATTGTTGTCCAAAGGCATCAAATAGTTGCCATATGTAAAGCTGCCTTGAGTCCCCTTCAGGGTAGAGAAAGGCGGAATGTAAATAGAGTAAATAAATAAATAAATAAATCTTAGCAGCCATGAATATTACTACAAACAGCAGCAGTAGTAGTAGTTATAGCAGCAGCAGTGACAACTAAAATATTTTAAGGTATAAAACTAGGGTATACCAATTAAGGCTATACAGATAGAAGTAGGTTTGAGGAAGAAATTTTTATTATTGTATCTTTTTTTGGTTTTACCTATACATTCCCACCTCCCTGTGAATCTTGTCCTGAGCAAAATCCAGAGTGCAAAGTTCCATACAGCACTTTATACTACGGCAAGTCTTTTGTCAGTTCTCATAGAACCATCCTGTCAGATCAGAGCTCTTTCAAGTGACTGTGGAAGTCTCTTTAGATGTATCTTGAAGCCTTAACATCCTAAAGGGGACCCTCTGAGTACTGGCTGCACAATTATCCCAGGAAGATTGGACAGGCAGAAGGTTTGCAAGGGTTTTCAGAACACTGAGTGCAACGTGATAATTAGGCAATGTGCTAGCAGATTAAATTTCATACTAGACAAGTACAAAGTAATACATATTGGAAGGAACAATTTAAACTCCTTGTATGCACTGATGGATTTTGAATTAGCTGTAACTTCTCAGGGAAAGGAAAAGGTCTTGGCAGAATTATCTTGTACTGAAGGAAGGCACCCTGTCCATCAGCAATACGTTGAGGCAAAAAGTATAGCAGATGTATTCTATTGGTGTTGGCAATAGCTTTGAGAGAGCTTATATCATACCAGAAGGAGTATACATGTATCTTGTCAGGTGTCATTGAGACCTACCAAGCAATGTATAGTTTCTGAGACCCCTTCCACACAACTGTATAAAATCCACATTGAAATGGATTATATGGCAGTGTGGACTCTGATAATCCAATTCAAAGCAGCTATTGTGGATTATCTGATTTGATATTCTGGGTTATATGGCTGTGTGGAAGGGCCCTAAGTCACCAAGAGTAGAAGGAAATAAAAAAAAGGGGCCCTCTGAAACATTTGCTCAATTTTCCATAAGTTTCATGGCCTAGAGAGTCAGGTGGCAGTAAAGGGAAAGTGTGTGTATTTCCAATATGTGGCTTTCCATCCATTTGGATTAGGTCCAAAATACTTGATGCACAGCTCATCCAAAGTGCAGGTGAGTTGAGCACCTATCTAAGGAAAAGTGGTTCAGGAATGATATTGATGATCTTGAGATTCAGAAAAACATATAATTAGCTCTGCAATGTTTAATCAGAAAAAGCACTAAAATACAGGGCCAAAAACAGATAAAAAAGACCTACTTGTAAGAATTATACATTGTGATATACAAAAATTTACATTGTATTCATACCTGTATCAGGAAAATCATAAAGACATAAATAACTCAGTGCTACCTTTCACACCCAATTTTCCTTCATCAGTGAAGTTTTTTAAAAATGTAGGACTGAGGAGCAATAATATCAATCACCAATGTGATGTTATTTATACCAGATGGCATGTAATGCAGAATATTTTATTATTATCATTGGCTTTCAAAAGTCGACTCTGAGCTGCAGTGACATAAGGTTGTCTTTATTGGATTTTTTCAGTCATTACCATTGCCTTTTTCTATGGCTGAAGGTATGACTTTCTCAAGTGTACTCAATGAATCAGGATTTGAACTCTGGTTTTGAAACTCCTTATTTAACACTCAGACACTACACTATACTGGTTCTTGAGCAGAATGTGCAGAGTAATAGCTCAAGCTGACCAATGGCCTGCTGGGAACAGGGGAAGAAATGATGTTGTATGTCTACAAGCCATTTACAACTTATGGCGACCTTAAGACAAATCTATCATGGGTCTTTTTGTTTTGTTTTTGGCAAGATGTGTTCAGATGAGATGGGCTTTTCCTTTCCTGACTTGCCTATGGTCACCCAGCACGCTCTCATGCAGAGATTTGAACCCTGTTCTCTAAGGTCATAGTCCAACTCAGAAACCATTACGGCATGCTTATAATGAATACAAAGCAGTAAAAAAATTCCATTTGAGAATCCCAAAGATCTCTTTGAAACTTCAAACTTGTCTTTATTCAGTATAAAGGTCACAAGCTATTTTATTGAAATATTGTGATGTAGTGGCTGTAATTACATATTGGGGAAAGTGTTACTCAATGATTATCAGTAAAAGATACATTAGATCACTAATCTTGATAACAGAAAGAAATAATTATGTAGGGAGTCTTACAGTGAGGATTTTAAAAATATACTGAAACAAAGTTCAATTTTTTTTGTCTCCATAGGTAGTTGTCTTGGCAACACACATGCATGTCTATTAGCAACATAAAGAGAAAGAACCACAACTGGTTTTTTTTTAAAAAAAATGTAGATAATCTAATATGACATTTCTGTTCAAGTTTTAAAACCATGCAGTCTTGATGCCTACAGAACACAGAGGCAAGCTTTCAGATCTCACGTAAGAATAAAGATGGTTCAATAGAGTAGATGTCACCCCAGTGTGCCAAATCAAAGGGTCACCCCACAGCTCTGGTAATTAGGAGTGACTAACAGAAGAAGGGATCCAACCTTAGTTGCCTCCTCTCCACCACAACAAAAACAGGGAGCCAGGGATCCCCTCGCCCTAGAGAAGAGGAAAGAGCACAGAAAAGGAAGGTGCTACTGCCACTTTTGCAGCTGCTATACATGACCTGATGCCCGGATCCCTCCCCCCCCCCCCCCCAACAAGGAGAACTCTCTCCCTGTCTAATGAAGCAAAAGGAGAAGCAACAAAATTATCCTCCACATCCTACCTGTCTAAACACTCCCCGTCCCATCCTGGCTGAGAAACATATTGCTGCCATCCTTACACTTCCTCTCTTCCCTTCTACTACCCTACTCTGCCCATTTTTCTGGGCAAGAAGAGAACTCAGGGCTGTTACTGCCACCATCTCCCTTTTTCAGGCCAGCCAGCAGCCCAGCTAGACCTAAAAGGAGCAATTGGATGGTGTCATCACCCCACCACCCCTGACAGCTGCAGTGGCTGGCAAGCAGAAATTCCCTGGCCAACATGAGGCAATGATGCCCACCAAGTGTCACCTTCCCTTTGATGATGTCACCTGATGCACTCTGCATTTTTCCGCATCCCCCTTATGCTGGGAGGTTAAAATTGTGTCATGAAAATATTCTATCTTTTAATTCTTTTCTAGAATTCAAGAGTCCAATGCAATAGATGACCTTGCGTTTTCCATCATATGTGTATGTTAACAATGATTCCCAAATGAATTCTTCAAAAAAGTTCTTCCTGTTGAAAGTCACAATTTAGCACTTTTCAAAAGGACAGAGACAGTAAACATTATAGGAAGGCTCCAGGGAAATTTACCCAGAATTGTTTCACTTGCACAAAGAAAATGTGATTCTTCTGCTCTCTTTTGTTTGAGTTTTGATAAAGCAACCTTTCTTGTAAAGTTTGGTTTTCTGATTCCATTTGTTATTGTTGTTGTTGTTGCTGCTGTGTGCCTCTAAAAGGTTTTCAAAGATGAGAGTCTGATTCCATGCCACAGGAGATAATAAGGATGGGCAAGTATTCTATGTCTTGATCACCGAAGCACTTTCTTTTCAACTTAAACACTTTCTCTTCCTCTTATTGAGGTTTTCTTACTTCCTCTGCTCTGACTGATTGGAAAAGCTAGCCTTTTACACTAAAATGGTAACCAATGGCAATGCTGGTTAAGGAATATAGGAGCTGTTGTCCAAAATCAAAATATTCCCAAGGATAAATTCTCCCCATTTGTTTTAAAATTGTGTAAGAAATAGTTAGTCCTATGATTATTAATGTTCTTTTTGTAATGCATTCAAAGGATAAAGACAATAAAAGGGTTAATGCAAATTCTAATATAAAACCAATTTATGGTGTTGATTCTTAGAATTAACAACACTCTGCTTCTTCCAACATTGGTTTCCTCTCATTCAGTGTAAAAGACAATGTAACCCCACTTTAAGCAGTACTTTTATTTTATTTTTCTCTTCATTAGACTTTGAGGGGAATGAATATCTTAAGTAGGATCTAATTAGCAACTTGCTCTGAGTTTTCTTTTCTCCCTGATTCGGTCACTGTCACCTCCTTAATCTAGAGAGATTACTCTTGAGTTGTCTGAAGAAATGACTGGCATTTCTTCAATCTTTTTGATAGCACCTCATTTAAATGCCATGGCTAATTTCCAGGCTTAAAATGTCAAATAAGTTTAAGATTATGACTTTTTAATAAGGGTTAAGAGGATCTTTCATTTCTACCAGATTACAAAATTCTCATGTTTTTCATCATTAGAGAAGAAGTTACCATCATTCAAGTTTACAACTCTGACAGAGGGCAATGGTGTTATTTAAATGGATTTTTAAAAAATACCCTATAGGGATGATAAAAAAACATGACTCCATAATTAGCATTGGAGCAAAATTCAGCCCTTAAAATCTCTGGCTAATAATAATATTGAGCATTGGCCATAATGCTGTTGAATAGTGCTTATCAAAGTAATAGTCCATGGATCAGGGCTGTCCCTGGGCCACAGTCCTTGGTAAGATTTCAGGAACGACAGAAATATGTTGACCCTGGCACTATGGGGGAGGGTGGGAGTAATTGTCTGTCTACGAATCAGGTATTCCCCCTTATAATTACTTTTCTGTACTGACATTGGGATCCTGTGACTATGTTGATAATCACACTGCTACAAATATGGTCTTCAGCATCAGAGAGACAACCCATGAAGATAGTACAGAAGCAGGATTGCATCTGAATATTAAGAAGATAAAAATAAGGATCATAGATTATTTATATAACTTTAAAGTGGCCAATGAATCAATTGAAATAATCAAAGATTCTCTTTACTTTGGCTCAGTTATTAATTAAAATGGACACAGCAGTCAAGAAATCAAAAGACTAACACTTGGAAAGGGATCTATGAAGGGACTAAATAATGTCCTTAATTTTAAAGATATCATTAAACATTTAAAAAGAATTATCCAGACCATAGTATATTTAGTTTCTATCCCTATACAGTGGAGAAAAGTTAACAGGAAGAAAACAAATTTAAAATGTGGTGGAGAAAGGTTCCAGAGATACCATGGACAGCAGAAATGGCAAATGAATAGATCTCACAGAAAATCAAGCTTGAACTCTCACTAGAAATAAATATGACTAAAGTGAGACTGTTATATTTTGTAGATATTATGAAACAACATGACTCATTGCAAAAGACATTCATGTGCAAGGCAGCTGGAAAAGAGGGAGGCTGTACTACAGATACATTGACTCAACCAAGGAAGCTACGGACTTGAGTCTGCAAGACCTGAGTGGGACAGCTGATGGACAGAGCTCTTAGATGTTTCTCATTCATACAATGAGTTTCCACAAGTCAAAGTCGACTTGACTGCAAATAGCAAGAACAGTAACATAACAGATAGCACAAGAAAAAAAACACTTCAAAAAGTTCAGGATGTTTCATATTACATTATCTCAGTCACACTTACAATAGTTCCATAAAGTAGTTCACTTTTTTGTGCTACAGGTTTTGTGGCAGAACAAAAAAAAAGGAGAAGATTAAAAGATAGCTGCTCAGGTTGCCTAGCAAGATCATGACAGAGTAATGGGAAAATAAAGGGCTGCTTTGTTTACAGCTTAGTCTATTCACCACTACATGGCAGAAACATTTTTTATTCAAAATCTGGATATTCATTGTGCACAGGAGTCTTTCATCTTGTCAGTGATGGCTTTAGTTTTCATCCATCCCACTAATAATCTGCCAGCATGTCACATTTCTGATTCAGTTCTGTTAACATAAATTAAACATATAAACTTAACTCTAGACTTGGGAAAGTTACTTTTTATTGTTGCTCTTAGAATTTCCCAGGTAGCATTTGGACTATTGTAATCCAACAAACTACGCTGGCAAAGTTCTTTTCTAGGCAACCTTCACCTTAATTGTTACATGGCATCTAAGCATACTTAAGTCAGGCTTCTGATGGCATTTGGGAAAAGTAAGTGGAATAATTTCACAAAATATGTTGTGTTGTCAGACCTTCCATTTGCTCCTGATGATGGTGGCAGGGATCTGTGAGCTTGTTTTCTAACAAATAGTTTGTTAGTCTAACCTACAGTCAAGGGAAAGTGCACCCTAAAATGGCATATGGTCACTCCAGACCCTTTTTCCATTCCCATAGTGATGGCCAATCTCAATTTTCCAAGACCCACAGATCTTGAAAACAACGAATTAGCTTTTTGTCCTATGCTTCAGGAAGTTGGAGAATGTTCTTTTTCCTTCAATAAAAGCTGTGCTTTTTGCCCATGTAGCTTTCCAGAACCTATGAAGCTTCTCCTGTGAACTGTACAGCCTTTCCAGAATATTGTTCAGTATTTGGCAGGGAAAGGAACCAATGCAACATTCCAACTGGAAAAGGCTACAGTTTGAATCAGCTCAAATCTTGTTCCCTGTTGTGTAACAGTTAAGTTGTGCACCATTCAAACCAGCAAAGGATACAGCTTAAGTCAGCCCAAGTTTCTTTTTGTATGTGTAACATTATTTATTTATTTATTTATTTATTTGCTATATTTATATACCGCCGTTTCTCAGCCTAGCCGGCGACTCAACGCGGTTTACAACATAATATAACAATCAACAGTATACAGTTAAAAGCATAAAAAACATAAAAAACATAAAAGCACAATTCATACATCAATACCAATCCAGTTCGACTCTTAACTAAAAACGTGATCCAGTTCGTCATCCATGTTGCCAGTCCTTTAGTCAGTTACCATTCGTTGCATTGGGTTAACCAAATGCCTGCTTAAACATCCAGGTCTTCAATCTTCTTCGGAATATCATCAATGAAGGGGCTGATCTTACCTCCAAGGGCAGGGCGTTCCATAGCCGCGGGGCCACCACAGAAAAGGCCCTGTCTCTCGTACCCGCCAGCCGCACCTGTGAAGCAGGCGGGATAGAGAGCAGGGCCTCCCCAGAAGATCTTAGGGTCCTGGCGGGCTGATAGGCCGAGATACGTTCGGATAGGTAAGTTGGGCCAGAACCGTTTAGGGCTTTAAAGGCCAACGCCAGCACTTTGAATTGAGCCCGGTAGCAGATCGGCAGCCAGTGGAGCTGGTGCAGCAGAGGAGTTGTATGCTCCCTGCGCTCCGCTCCCGTTAGTATCATGGCTGCCGAACGTTGGACTAGTTGGAGCTTCCGGGCCATCTTCAAAGGCAACCCCACGTAGAGAGCGTTGCAGTAGTCCAAACGGGATGTAACCAGAGCGTGGACTACTGTGGCCAAGTCAGACTTCCCAAGGTACGGGCGCAGTTGGCGCATGAGTTTTAACTGTGCGAATGCTCCCCTGGTCACCGCCGAAACCTGGGGCTCCAGGCTCAGCGATGAGTCCAGGATCACACCCAAACTGCGAACCTGCGTCTTCAGGGGGAGTGCGACCCCATCCAACACAGGCTGTAACCCTATACCCTGTTCGGCCTTGCGACTGACCAGGAGTACCTCTGTCTTGTCTGGATTCAATTTCAATTTGTTCGCCCCCATCCAGACCGTCACAGCGGCCAAGCACCTGTTCAGGACCTCGACAGCCTCCTTAGTAGCAGGTGGAAAGGAGTGACAGAGTTGGACATCATCCGCGTACAGGTGACATCGCACTCCGAAACTCCGGATGATCTCACCCAGCGGCTTCATGTAGATGTTAAACAACATGGGAGACAATATTGAGCCCTGAGGAACCCCACAAGACAAAGGTTGTGGGGTTGAACAGGAGTCTCCCAGTAACACCTTCTGAGACCGACCCTCGAGGAATGAGCGGAGCCACTGTAAAACAGTTCCTCCAAGAACCATTCCCGCGAGGCGTCTCAGAAGGATACCGTGGTCGACGGTATCGAAGGCCGCTGAGAGGTCCAGAAGCACCAACAGGGACACACTCCCCCTGTCGAGCTCCCGGCGCAGATAATCCACTAAGGCGACCAAGGCTGTCTCAGTACCATGCCCCGGCCTGAAGCCAGACTGTGCCGGATCCAGATAATCCGTGTCTACCAAGAATGCCTGGAGTTGTGAGGCCACCACACGTTCCAGGACTTTGCCCAAAAAGGGGAGACTGGAAACAGGCCGGAAGTTGACGAATTGAGTGGGGTCCAGTGATGGTTTTTTCAACAGCGGTTTTATTACAGCTTGCTTTAAGCTGGCTGGAAAGATGCCTTCCCGGAGGGAGGCATTAACCACCACCTTCACCCACTCGGCCAATCCCCCTCTGGCCTCCTTCAGAAGCCAGGATGGGCAGGGGTCTAGGATGCATGTGGTAGCTCTCATTCCTCCAAGCACCTTGTCCACATCCTCGGATTGAACCAATTGAAATGAATCCATCAAAACCGGACAAGCAGATGCTCGTGTTACATCCTCAGAGACTGCCATTAATATGGTGTCCAGACCAGAGCGGATCAAAGCGACTTTGTCTGCAAAGAACTGAGCAAAGGCTTCACAGCGAGCTGCCGAGTCATCAGGGCACCCATCCTGAATGGTGGGTTTTAACAGGCCTCTGACAACTCGGAACAGTTCAGCCGGACGGTTCTTTGCAGACGCAATAGTGGCCGCAAAGAAGGTCTTCTTTGCGGCTTTTATTGCCGCGGCATATGCCCTTAAGAAGGACATAAACCGTGTTCGATTTGGCTCACTCGGATTCGAACGCCACACGCTCTCTAGTTCCCTCTTCTTTCGCTTCAACGCTGCCAGCTCCTCAGTGAACCAAGGAGCTGGTTTAGCTCGGCTACTTGAGAGGGGACGTTCTGGAGCGATCGTGTTTATTGCCCTAGTCATCTCCCCATTCCAGAGAGCGACCAGGGCATCAACAGGATCACCAACCGAGGCGGCGGGAAATTCCCCAAGAGCCGTCAGGAATCCATCCGGATCCATAAGCCTCCTGGGGCGGACCAACTTAATGGGTCCTCCACCTCTGCAGAGGTTAGGGGGTGCATTTAATCTAAAGCTGACCAGGTGGTGGTCGGTCCATGGCAACGGAGAGATGGATAACTCCTCAACACCGCCACCTTCCTCCCATCCCTGGCAGAAAACCAAGTCCAATGTATGTCCAGCACTGTGGGTGGGGCCAGATACCTGTTGGGACAGCCCCATGGTTGCCATGGTAGACATGAAGTCCTGAGCCGCTCCCGATAGGGTGGTCTCGGCGTGGACTTTGAAGTCCCCCAGCACAAGCAGCCGCTGGGACTCCAATGCCAGGTCCGAGATCACCCCCGCTAGCTCAGTCAGGGAGTCTGTAGTGCAGCGAGGTGGACGGTACACTAACAGAATCCCTAATCTGTCCCGGTCACCCACCCTCAGGTGGACGCATTCAAAATTTGTTGACTGCGGGATGGGGGCCCTGGTCAGAAGAATGGAGTCTCTATAGATCACTGCAACCCCACCTCCCCGCCCCCCGGATCTTGGTTAGTGCTGCACGGAGAAACCTGGCGGGCAAAGCTGGGTCAAATTCACACCTCCAGCTTCGTCCAGCCAGGTCTCCGTGATGCACGCCAGATCTGCCCGTTCATCCAGGATTAAATCCTGGATGAAAGCTGTTTTGCCATTGACAGATCTGGCGTTCAACAGCACCACCTTCAATCCGGGGGGATCGCCGACCTGGTTACACCAATTCACCATATCAGGAGACCGAGTTGGAGTTACTAATGTTGTTGTACGATCCCTAGGCCGAATTCGAGGTCTCCTTTTCCCGTATCTCCCCATCCCCACCACGACTTTTATGGGGGCTCCCCGACCAATGGAACACCCTCCCTCCTCCATGACGCAGTCTACCTTCCTATTTTCACCCCATGCTTCACTGCTGGTTATATGATTTATCACCGGTTTAACTCGCACTGGGATCTCCAATTCACTCCCCTCCTTACCTCTCCCGCAGGCAGCTAACAGCAGTGTTACAAGATACCAGGAGATCGGAACTAGCATGGGTGGTAGATGTTAGCAGTCTCAATAAAGCTACCAAAGTTCGTAAAGTGCAGCTTGTGGTTGTAGAAATCTTACAGGTCTTAAAGTGCAAAAGGTTATTGAGATTGTTCTAAAGTGCTAAAATAAGGTGCGTCATGGAGGAACCCCAATTTCAGAAGCTAGGGACTAGCACCTGGATAGTAACCAATACAGTACAGGATAACAATTTAAAGTGCTAAAGGATTAAGGTGCTGATAATATAAAGTGCTAGAATTGTACAAAATAACAGCACCACCTAATCTGTTGGTAGAGATGTTAAGACACACAAAATCAAGGCAATGAACGACTGAAAATGGATCAAAAGGTGGATTGGTATTGGTCCTTCCGGAGATAAAGCTAGTGTCCGCAAAGATGATCAACGGCCGAAATCGGCCCGATGGTAAAGGATGGACACGCAGGTGGACAGCACAGTAAATTGAACAGCACAGCGGTCGGCACAATAGATTGAACAGCACAGGTAGTCGGCACAATAGATAGTTAGTCAGCACACGTCGGACAACCAAGGTCAGTCAGCACAGCGTTGGCCTAAAGTTGGTAGCGTCAATGGCATACACAGTTTGGCCCCAGTGATGCTCTGGAGGGGTGCGGTCCTGACCCAACTCCGTTTAGCCGCCCCCAGGCTCTGACCCAAACTAGGCCAGACAGGGCAGACTTCCCTGGGGAAGGGGAGAGCATCAGATGGAAAGCCTAGGCGTCTGGAAGGGCGGCTAGAGATGACAAACACCGACCTCGCTCTAGGCTCCAACGCCGCCAAGCCGCCGAGCAGGAAGTGTCGAAGAGCTGCTAATGTCCGAACGGCAGCCCTGCCGACCAGTCGATGGCTCCGCCGGGCGATGAAGCGCAGGGGCTAAGCTGATGGATGTGCCTGCTCCCGGAGCACAGAAGGCCAGTTTTGGCCGCAGGGAGCTGCCGCGATAACCGCACCACGAACCAAGATGGCGGCCGCGTCAAGACCTGGGGCGGCAACTCAAGCCACCCCGGGGTCCTAGCACCGCACGCCGACAAGGCCAGCAAACTGCGAGTTATCCCGGCTCCAAAAGCTCCGGTCGACTAATCTGTGGTTTGGGAGGGAGCGTGCTCGGACCCAACTAGAGGTGGGCCTCACTCCACCTCCACTCTTCTCTTCTGGGGAGCCAACTCGCACGGCTGAAGCAGCCAGATGTCCGAGGCTGCAGCTGGAACGCAAACCGGCTGGGCCGAGCAGGAGGGGGCGGCGTGGGTGAAAACAGCCCTCTCGGAGGTCAGTCTGCCAACCCGCTGGGCGGCCAAGCAGCCAAACAAAGCCGAACAAAGCCTCCACTTCTCCGTCCAGGTACAACGTCCAAGCTAAGATTATCGAAGCTGGAGACTGGAGGGTATAAGGGGGTCCAGAAGGGGTCCAGTAGCTGGGAGGTAGGGAGCTTGGGGCCAACAATGGCGGTGGCCCAGTTGTCTTCTCCTTTCCTCCTTCCCCGTTTGTTCGTCTACTTTCTCCGACGCTCCCCGAAACAGGTCTCCAAGCTCACTTTCGTGACCCTGGGAATTACTGTTTGTGTGGGGGCGGTTTTTTAGGAGTCCAAAAGGGGAAATAGAGCCAGAATAAGGTAAATTGAGGCCCCTCTCTTACCCCGGGAAGAAGGTTCGCTGCTTACCACGCCGCCATCATTTTGAGTCTTTTAGAATTATTTTAGAATTTCAATTATCTTTCCCCACCCCACCTAACACTTTCAAATCAAAGTATAGGTAAGCATAATTTCTCAAAAGTTACTCTAATTCCCTTTCTGTGTCTTTCTCTTTGGTTTTCCATCACCTTTGCCAACCCCATAAATTTCTGTGATGCGTGTATAGGAATATAAGAGGATTATCCAGAAAGTAAGGTTACAAGATTTTTTAAAAATACAAAGAATGAATATATTTTAATAGAAAAAAAATTGGGGTCATTTTTGGATTCAGATACCAAAGGTTAGTCAAAAACAAGTATCAGTTCCAAAACAATGAAAATTTGTTTCCCAGTGTTATTCTATGTAACACGCATTTTGTTCCTGGGTTATAAATGTCATTTCCTAATTGCTTTTATCATTAAAACATGGGAAAGGCTTATTAAACTGTGAAAACTTTGTTTTTGCAGGACATCCTGCAACACATTTTGCTATAGAATTTCAATGAATATCATATCTCATCGAGTCTCAACCAATTCAACATAGTTTGTGACTGCCACAAATACAAAGTTTCTGGAGCATAACAACTACTTTCAAAGTAATTACCACACAATTAAACAGGAAATAACACTTTCAAACCGGGAACAGATTTTTTTAAAAAATTGTGACATGGTATTATCAGAACTTTCTGGTTTGAATGGAGGCAATGTATTACCATATATGAACATTCATCTTACATAAAATCCATTCTAAGAAAACCTGACCCTGAGGGGAGCTGATCAGTTTTCAGTAGAGGTATTTTTTTTTCTCCAGAGATAAATATGCAGTGAGCTCCATTCATCAGCTTGAAAACAAAACCAGTTTTGAGTCATAAACTAGATGCATTTTCATTATTTTACTCTTACCATTGACAACTGCTCTGCATGGAACCTGTCCACATTGATCTTCAGATTATCATTCACTGTCAAAGCTACAACCTCTACAGCGACAGTCAACACCATATAAACATTTTTCTCTGACTTGAAAAAAGCAGTAGTGAGAATCAGATATCTGCTATTTGCGAAGAATTGTATGCATCGCACTCCCACCCCAATAATGACATCAGACAGAAGAGTTGGATGAAATAAGTCCACAACTTTACTAACCTCAAGAATCTGCCACATGGCAGCAAATGTGTCCATGTATGAATTCGCATGTGGGCATCTGGTCAAGTTGTATTTCTCATTCAGAAACTTGCAGGCTCAAAATTCAAAATGCTAGCTTGATCCCATGAAGGGATAAGAGCATCCCAAGGTCATCCCTCATATGGAACCTTTTGCACATTTACTGAAAAATTCATCCTGATGCAGGAACGTACTGCCCCTATCCCCTCAAGCCATTTGGCACAAATATGAGTGAATTCTTTTAACATGAAGTAGTAGTACCACTGGAAGCCTTCAAAGAAAGCTAACTGACATTTAGTGCCTACACTCTACCAGCTGTGACATAAAACAACATTTAATCAATTAGACAAATAGAAAACTGGACCCAACAAACTCAAATTATATTACATGAAATATGTAGGGAAACTGTGTCACCAGGCAATTGTGGCATGGAACCGGAACTATAAGGGGAACTAGAGATTCCCATTCTATATTGTCATCATCATAATTCATGGATGCAAATTATTCCACCAAATTAAACTCCTGCCCCACCTTACAATTAAGCCACACTACGGATGTGACCATGCAGTTGTTGAAATTTGCAGGATTTCTCTTGCTAGCCTAATGAACCAAGTGATGTGAGAAATGAAAAAGCAATCTTTTTGAAATCAAATAGACAATTGGCTGAATGCATTGTTCTGAATGATGTGTGTGTGACCTTCAGCAAATGCAAGTATGTGGTTATCAAGCAGTTGTACATTTGTTTAGTTTATTTATTTATTTATTTATTTATGGCGTTTCTATTCCGCTTTTCTCACCCCAGAGAAGACTCAAGGTGACTTTACATACAGGCAAGGATTCGATGTCTTAAAACACAATGTACGCTTCAATAAACATAAAATAGAATTAAAAAGTACATTAAAAACACTCAAAACATTTAAAAACAATACATGCAGAGTTCAACACGTAATTCACAAACGTAATCTGGGCTGTTCCAATGGTCATTTCACATTGTTCCAAGTCTATCTATTGCACAAGTTCTCTAAAAGCTTGGTCACAAAACCACATTTTCACTCTCTTGTGGAAGATCAGGAGGGAGGGGGTTGTTCTAATATCCCTGGGGAGGGAGTTCCACAGTCAAGGGGCCACCACTGAGAAGACCCTGTCTCTCGTCTCTGCCAATCGTACCTGTGAAGGAGGTGGGACCAAGAGCAGGGCCTCCCCAGATGATCTTAAACTTAGTTGACAAATGATGAGTTGAAGATGGGTTTAGAAAAGCAAAGGAGGCAAGAAGAGCTGGTGGTTAGCATATCAGGAGACAACTGACACCCATGGGACTAATTCAGATCATCCTACTGCAGATCTTCTCTATTCTTTCTGACACTTTGCTCTCCCAAATCTCTTCCCCCCACGTCTTCCAGAATACTACCATGTTCATTTTTATTTTTTTATTTTTTTGCTTCTGGTAGATGCTTTACTTGCAACTTACAGCCTCATCACACTAGAGCATGGATCCACTTTATATCCAGTTTCTGCCTCCTGTAGAATTCTGGGATTTGTAGTTTAATGAGGCCCATGACCTGTCTAGCTTAGCAGTTTAAAAGCCCCTCCCTAAACTACAAGCCTCAGAATTCTGCAGGAGGCAGAAACTGGATTTAAAGTGGATCCATGCTCTAGTGTGTTGAGGCTGTTGGAAACCCTAGCAAACATTGTACTTAAATTACTGTACCATGACAGACAGGCATTTGTGTGCAGCTGGTGTTGGGGATGCATTGCTGAAAAATGTGAGCTGTTATAGAAGAATGAGCAGTAGGCAAATAATCCTTTGCAAAACAGATTGTGTGCATGTGTGTGCGCGCACACACACAGAGACACACTTATGTGTTGTTTCAGATTATTAGACAATCAATGAGATTTGGAAAAAAACTCTTTAGCCAACACATTTGCTTCCCAAATTGGGGAAGAGGGAAAGATAAATGACTTTTAGCTAAAGGTGGGGGCAAATCTAGTTAGATCTATAGTACGTGATAAAATGAATTGGATTGGGCTTCATCTACACTGACCATTTAATGTAGTTTCAAATCAATATTAAAGAAAGTGGTTTTCTTGTACAGATGATTATTACGTAGGAAATACAGGAATCAGTTTGAGGCCAAGATCATGACTACACAAACCAAAGGGCACAAGTGCACATTAAGGGCTTTCTTTCATGCAGTTTTGTTCTCTGACTGCCTCGGTTTGAAGCTAGCTTCGAACTGCATCAAAAGGTTGGAGTACATGAGGTCTTAATTCACACATTTTGGGCCAAGACTGGGACCAAGTAAAAAGTTGTTCTTTGGATTGCACACTTTTAATTCTTAGCTCAGAAACTTGACAATGAAAGTACAGGTAGGGTAAGGAAAGATGCACCCAAAATGCACATGTCAAAAGAGAGTTGCTTGTAGAAATACACACATCATGAAAAGTTAGATATAAAAATGTGCATGTTCAAAAAAGATGTGTAAAATATGTGTATTAGACATTAGTACATACCTTTCCTCAATGTATATTTTGTAACATATTCATATTCAGAACATCTTCAGATGAGAAATCAACAACACAAATACCTTTACCTCTTAGCAATATTATTAAAAGAAAGAAAAAAAATTAATGCTCTAATTGCAAACATATACAACTCTGTATAAGCTGCTTCATAAAATTTTGGATGGAATTCTTGACTCTGCATTCATGCAGCGTCTAGAATTCCATTTAAAACAGTTTCATGGCCTTCTTTCCATGTTGCTTTCTGCTGCTTTCTCTCTACTTCTCTTTTTATTTTACAGAAAACAAACATTTGTAAAAGAGTCATGTATTTATTGCCTGCATTTGCAGGCATATGTTGTTAGGAATGTTAAATACCTTTTTTTCATTTTCTTGTCATGTGGGATGCACAAGGCCCATTTATTTTGTGGAAATATTTCTGACTTTCCAGATATTGACACTACATGTTTGGAACACTTTTAATCAAAAACAAATATACCCCCCCCCACTCTCTCCCTCTCTCTTTCTCTCTCTGCAATAAACAAATAATTATTTCATATGACATGCCCAGTCTGCTTAATTTGTCTTCCTCTCTACCATGATGCAACAACTCCAACATAAAATGATGTTCGTTGTTACAGAGAACTGGTACAGAGATGGGCCAAATGAAGCTTCACATTATTGGAGCATGTCATGGAACCTAGCCTGTCCTTTGAAACATGACTTGATGGGAAAACACCATTCAACTGTTCTGAATTAACTATATTTTGATCCCTCTTAGAGTTCATACTATATCCAGAAATCAGAATCACACTTGGAAGAAAATACACTTAGTGAAACGAGAGGATACCATATGCTACTATGTTTTAGCTTTAATGATAACTAGCAATCTCTTAGTTGAATCATACCACATTTAATTATTCTGGATATTAGTCCTGTTACAAATGTTTCTAAATGTTGTAAAGGTATGGCATTCTGAATCACATTTCTCTTTCCGTACAACATACAATAATAGTTCCAAATGGATGGTTGTTTATTTTATTTCAAAGATATTTTGAAAAAAACATTTTAATTAATGTTTATGGCCCTGATAGTGATGCACCAGAGATGCTTTATAATTGTGTTAATAAACTCATTGTCTTAGAATATGATTATTTGATTGTTGTTGGTGATCTTAACAAAAGTTTAGGTTCTTTGCTAGACAGAAATACAACTCCCGTGAGGAAATAACTCATGATGAGAGCTACTTTACAGACATATATGAATGAATACATGTTAATTGATGCATGAAGTACAGTATACTCAGAAGACAATGAATATGCTTTAATCACTCCAGCCCTCCTTAATTGTTTTATATTAGATTGTTTCTTTATTTTTCCTTAGCGTTGTGTACTGAGCCAATCACCACTAGATACCAAGAGCCCAGTTTTAGCTGTTGTACATCACCTCAAGGACCTCAGAAAGTAGATTAGTTTTTGTAAAAAATAAATAGCATCAGAGTCATTTCCCTCTGGATTAAATACCATTGATTGTACATGCACTCTACATGGGGCTGCCTTTGAAGATTGTTCAGAAGCTACAAATGGTCCAATGGGTGGCAGCCAGATTGCTCAATGAAGCAACATACAGGGAGCATACAATCACCCTGTTATGTCAGCTTCAATGGCTGCCAATGTGCTACCAAGCACAATTCAAAGTGCTGGCTTTAGCCTATAAAGCCCTAAACAAAAGACAAGGCCTTCTAAGTGGTGGCTCTTTGTCTGTGTAACTCCCTCCCTAGGGATAGTAGATCAACCCCCTCCCTCCTGACTTTCTGCAAGAGAGTGAAAATGTGACTTTCTGACCAAGCCTTTGGAGAACTTGTGCAATAGATAGACTTGCAACATTATGTAGTGACCATAGAGTTAAATGCAATGTTGAACTCTAAATGTATTGTTTTTAAATCTTTTAATTGTTTTAAGGTACTTTAAATTTTATTTTAATATTTATTTGAGTGTACATTGTGTTTTAAGGTATCGAATCATTGCCTGTGTGTAAAGCCGCTTTGAGTACCCTCTGGGGTGAGAAAAGTGGGGTAGAAATGTTATAAATAAGTAAATAAATAAATACATGTCTAAAATGTGTATATTTGAAATATGCACATACAAATGAACATGAACAATGGGGAAATAATATAAAACAACTCCTCTGCTGCGCCAACTCCACTGGCTGCCAGTTTCCTACCGGGGACAATTCAAAGTGCTGGCTTTAGCCTGTAAAGCCCTAAACGGTTCTGGCCCAGCTTATCTGTCTGAATGTATCTCTCCTAATGAACCATCTAGGAACTTAAGATCGTCTAGGGAGGCCCTGCTTTCAATCCTGCCTTCCTCGCAGGTCTGGCGGGGATAAGAGACAGGGCCTTCTCAGTGATGGCCCCTCGGTTGTGGAACTCTCTCCCTAAGGATATTAGATCAGCCCCCTCCCTCCTGACCTTCAGAAAAAGAGTAATAACTTGGCTCTTTGAACAAGTGCTTGGAAATGCAGCAGAATAAATAATCATGAACAAGGAAGAATGAACATGGAATTGCTAGACAATGCTACTGGATAATGATTTTAACAGGATGACATTGGTGATTATAAATTTTAATGGTTTTGTATAATGTTATGCTGAATGCTTTAACTGTATTTTTTTTTTTTTTTTTTGTGAATGCATGGCATCAAATTCTGCCAATTCTGTAAGCCGCCTTGAATTGCCTTAGGGCTGAGAAAGGCGGGCTACAAATTCAGTAAATAAATATAAATAAATAACATTTGGCAACCCTAATTAGAATATTTGTATCACAAAATGCATTAAACAAATTCTATAGGTGTCACAGAATTTGGGTGTCACAGAATTTGGATGTGGTGCAGGTACTGGTAGAATGCTGAGAAATGCAATGAAAAGTAAATGACAGCTTTTCACATCCAGGCCACACAAATCTTAACAACTGCACCTGAATTAAGTAAGTGGAATTTAATGATAGCTTTTTCTCTGGTCTTTACTGTAGTAAAGCGCAGGAACACTCTTTCACAATGTGTCTGGAAAAAATGTCTCACTGGTTATAACATTAAACTAATGCATATGTTTATTGTTATTAGTTCCCTCCTGCTATCCTTCATTATTAGTGCTGAATTATGGTATTATTACTATAGCCATTCCTTGGCTAAATATCCAAAGCAGGTAAGGCAGAATTGCAAAAAGCACCATCTGAGTGCAAAGAATTTTCCAATAAAATGTTTGTTGCCTATTTCTAAATTAAAAAGTCACAGCAGCTTTGTATTTTAACTTCTTACAACACTTTTTCAAATCCTTTGTCATCAATCTACCTGTATCATTTCTAAGAAAAAGAACAGGGAAAGCTATTTGATACTTTGACATTTCAATTCCAGTTTCATTTGCCAGTTCATTCATACAGATAGACAGAAAGGTAGATAAAATCACTGAATAAGAGAAGTAAACAGCAGCATTTGGGCAGAACCTGAATCTGAGAAGGATACCATAAAGTGGAAATATATTTAATGGAATGATTGAAGACAGATATTTATATTAATAAAGCATCAGACACATGAAGAAATGTTGGTTCGAAATGGGGAAATAAACAGCATCTCAGGGCAGCAATGGCATTCCCAGGATCCAAGCATGGCCGGTGTTTTTGTACTCTAAATTAAGAGATATGCATCTTTCCGAGCCCCAGAATCTCCATAGTACTGGTTTGATGGCCATTTCAGATTATTTAGGAAACCTGACTCTTTTTTATCAGAATCCAACAGGCCCCGACTAGTACAAAGAGGTTGGTGTGACTATGGTTCATAGCAGACATACAGTAGGAATTTGAGTTGGACTAGAGATACATTGCATTGCAAATTTCATGCAGTTTGACACTAGTTTAACTCCTATGGCTCAAAGCTATGGAATCCTGGAATTAGTAGTTTGGTGAGGCAGTGAAGGCTAAAGACCTTGTGAAACTGCAGCTCCCATGATTCCATAGCATTGAGCCATGGCAGTTAATGGTGTCAAGCTGCATTAATTAATAAGACAGGCCCCATCCCTCTCCTCTTTTCATAAGAGCTTGAAAACTTGGTGATTTCACCAGGCCTTCAAGAACGATTAATATGAACTCCAGCCCCTGGCTGCTAATAATAATAAAGTTATTATTATTATTATTATTATTATTATTATTGTTATTAATAATAATAATTTTAGAAAGTAGATTTTCCTTGGAAGTCAGGGTTCAAGTTTTCCATTCAGTCATGAAAACTCACTGAGTGACCATGGGCACACACACTCTCACTTCATTACACTAGAGAAAAAATCCACTTTAAATCTGGTTTCTGCCTCCTGCAGAATTCTGGAGTTTGTAGTTGAATCCTGCAGGAGGAAGCAACTGGATTTTAAGAGGATTTTTTTCTCTAGTGTGATGAGGAATCTTTCTCTGCTTATCTGCTGGCAAGAAAGCCCTATTATAAAGTAAGTAAGGATCACCATAAACCAAGATTGATTTGAAGACATGTAATAAGAAACCTTTTACAAGAATACTATGCAAGTGTCCCTTCCCACATTCAAAAAATACCTCAGAAGATCAAGTTATACAGCTAAAAATATACATAGATGATTATAAATTCAGCTAAAATAATGAATATAAAAAAGAAATTGATTTCATTCAGAACATATCTGGAAAGTCTTCCGCCATTAATACTTCCACCTACCTTTCTCCTGTCTCTTCCTATTAATCTAATTAGATTCCCTGTCTCTCATTTTGGGTTCCAAAACACTTGGATTTCCAGCTCAGTGCAGCAAAACTGCAGGATATGTAATTACCTCCTCCTTTTAGACATCCTCTTTGCCTTGGGAGGTAAATGACTAATTCAGTACCTGCAGCTGATCTGAACAGAACTGAAATGGATTTGCCTCATTCTTTTGATTTCATTCTTCATTTCTGATTCTTATGTTTCTTATGAATCTTTCTGATTCTCGTATATCTAGCTCCATCTTATGACAGAATCCTCCTGTTTCCATGGGATAGGGCTGTCACTGAATGTTTGTAAAAGCAAATTTGCCTTGAAAAGTTTATCTTCAATGCTTGCCAACAAATGCAATAGCTTAATAACATGTATCAGTTTGGTAATCCCACTTTATCTTCTGCTTTCTAAGCTATTTTCCAAATGCAGGAGTTAGCATTGTGACTGTTGTTTCTACAGAGCTTTGTTTTGGACATCCTCAGGTCTCGGAATGGTAGCACACATGTCTTAGTTGATGGTGTCCATCCATCTTTTCTTTGGCCATCAATGTGGTCATCATCTTGCAATCTCCAAATGTTGTGCTGTTCGTGTTACTGATGTTGGTTCTCTTCTCATGACATATCCATGCCACCATAGTCTTGCTTTCTGCATTTTCTTACTGATTGCTTTTATTCCTAGTCCTTGATGGATGTCATCATTTGGCACATGGTCAAGAAGTATCAAGCCAAGTGTCCATCTCAGCATTTTCATTTCCATTGTGTTAAGGGCTTGTTCATGTTTCTTTGTTGCTGGCCAGCACTCTGCTCTGTAGAGGGCTGCTGGGCAAACAACTGTAGTGTAGATCTTAGCCTTGAGTTGTTCAAACATTTTTGAGACACACAGAATGTCAGTAATTTGTCACCATTTCAACCAGGCTGCATTTATTTGTGACCATACATCTAGAATTGTTTTGCCATCTATGGCGACCTGTGACCCAAGGTATTTAAATTGGGTAGCTTTCTTTAGTGTTTGTTCAATAATTTGAATTGTTTTTCCAGTTTGAAGGCCACATTCCAGATACTCCATTTTGGGTATGTTCAGTTGAAGTCCATTTTCACTGAGTCTATTGCCCCATGATTGTAGCTGTTGTTGGAGGGCTACACATTTTTTTGTGATCAAGTGTTATGTCATCTGCATATAGGAGTATCCAGGAGTGCATAGTCTGCAAATTGGCTGTAGTGGTGTCCATGCAGAGTATGAATAGTAATTGTGACAGTGCATGCCAACAGTGATGTTGAAGGGCAGTGAAATCCCTGCAGGGCAGCAGACCATATCTGTTGTATATAGTAGCTTTATCCATGTTACATACTCTCCTGGTATTCTGTGTGGCTGCAGTTCTTGTCATATCAGGTCATGGGGAACCCGATCAAATGCTTTTTCGAGATCAAGGAATGTAAAGTGCAGTGGTTTCTTCTTTTCCCAATGTTTTTCCATGAGTCACTGGAGAGTGTGTATTGCATCTATTGTACCACACCCTCTGACAAAGCCACACTGATTTGGTGTGATGGCTATGTGACTCCTTGGCCTTTAGTCTAGTATTCCTTCAAATGCTTTAATTGCATGACACAATAGGTGTATTAGGCAGTATGCTGAACAATTGGAGATGTCTCCTTTGCCCATCCATATTGGCATGGTTATACCGGTTAGTCCAGTCCTGGGGGTGGGGGGTGATTTTTCTGTTATAATTTTGTTCAATAATGATGCTAGAAAGGTAGCACCACAGTCTTTGAGCATTTTCCAAATTTCAGCTGATATGTCATCTGGGGCGGTGACCTTTCCATTCTTCATTTTGTTTATGGCTGCCTTTACTTCAGTGGCTGTATCACCATGAAAACATCTGCAAGAAATGATTCATATTAGTGGTTATAGTGCCATTAATATGCAAGTGAAATCCAGGTCTCCTACTTCTCTTTGAATACTGGCAAAGTATTAGATGTTCTGAACCACTGCTTGGTGAGAGTAATGGACTAGATGAGGACCAATAAACGTTGGCTCAAACCTAGCAAAACAGAGATACAGTGGCCAGTTAGTAGTATTTAACTTGTTGTGGAAGGTTTTACCTTGTGCCTGGGTCAGATTCATAGTTTGGAAAATCTCTTTTATCCATCATTGCTGCTAGCAGCACATGTGTCCCCAAGAGCTCTAAAACATCCTTTGATACAAATGTACCAGTTACAACCATATACTGGGTCATAACTTGTAGGTAGCTTTGTGTTACTTATTTGCATTATGGATTGCTGAAATATATTATACACAAGTCTCGCTTTGGAAAACTATCTGACAGTTCATTCAGAATGAATGCAATGCATTTCAACAATTGACATGATTTTATAGGATGGGATTATGAATGTAATGAAACTCACTACATTGTGGGGAAGGTAGTATAAATAAGCTATTTTCTCTTCCTAATAATGGGTGCAATATTGAAACTATGATTTAGAGCAGTATAATTATTCTAATTTATAGCTAATGTCTGAAACAGAGAACTATAGCTAAAGGCAGTAGCAAATTGATGACTGAAATCTGGAACAAAGGTTAGTAGCTTATTTTTCATGCACTGAATATAACCACTACATTGTATAGACTCCTGACATCCCAAATTGCACAGCATTGCTTCTTGTGAACAGTACAAAAGCAATCTAGAAGTCTAATAGCTACAATGGACCACAACAGAAATACTTATAAGAAATGGATGATCTTGCAATTCAACTGGCATTTCAGTCTTTAACAATATGGGCCTTTTTGTTCCATTGGTATTGCCAATTGCTATGAACCCAATTACAGGAACTCCTAAATTCCAAATATTCCTAAATCCAAAATTATTTACATAAGTGGCTTTCTGATTAAATGTACACATACTTTGTTTCATGCATAATATTATTTAAATATTATGCAAAAATTACCTTCAGGAAATGTGTATTTGAAATACAACTGAATTGGGTCTCACATCAAATATATCTAATTATATATTTACAAATACTGTATTCTAAAATCTGAAATATTTTGGAATACACTTCTTTTTCCAAGATTCTCGGATAAGGAAAACTCAATCTCTATAAATAGAGGGGCTCAGGGTCTAAAATAGAGCATATAGGGAACAAGTAGCTAGCTACTACCAAGTCATAACTATCATCCACATCTCCAGAATCATCTACTGGTTGCTCCCAGGTTGGGGAACTATAGCTTCTATGGTTCCATAGCACTGAACAATGGCAGATAAAGTAGTGTCCAACTCTATTAATTCTTCAGTGTAGATGCATTCAGGACAGTTTTAGAGAACACAAACAGCTGTTGCCAGCAATCAATCATTTTCCACTTTGAAAAAGAGTGTAGATATCCTCCACTTATTCAACTGGTTATGGACCACAGCACTGCCAAAACCTGGATAGCATCAAAATGCTGAACCTTATATTGCAAAAGCTGGGTTGTAGTTAAACATAAAAAACCAAGATTATGGCAACCAGATTGACCGGCAAATAGAGGGAGAAAACATGGCAGCAGTGACAAACTTTGTATTTCTAGGTGTAAAGATTACTGCAGATGCAGACTGCAGACAGGAAATGAGAAGACGTTTACTTCTGGGGAGGAGAGCAATGACAAATCTTGACAACATAGTGAAGAGTAGAGACTTCACACTGGCAAGAAAGATCCGCATAGTTAAAGCACTGGTATTCCCAGTAGTAACCTATGGATGTGAGAGCTGGACCATAAGAAAGGCTGAGCCCAACTACTCACTGGAGGGAATGATTTTAGAGATGAAGTAATTTGGCCACATAATGAGAAGATAGGAAAGCTTAGTGAAAACAATGAGGCTGGGAAAAATTGAAGGAAAAAGGAAGAGGGGCCGACCAAGGGCACGATGGACGGATGGTATCCTTGAAGTGACTGGCTTGATTTTGAAGGAGCTGGGGGTGGCCACGGCTGACAGGGAGCTCTGGCGTGGGCTGGTCCATGCGGTCATGAAGAGTCAAAAGCGACTGAATGGATAAACAACAACAACAATATTGCCTTTTCATTTTAATTAGGTTTTAATTGTACTTTGATTGTATTTTCGATTGATTGAATTATAGTTTGGTTTTGTTTTAATTCAGTTAGATTTTAAATCAGATGAATTTTAATTCAGGTTAATTTCATGTATGACAAAAGAGTTGACCATATGTTAAATGTGTGTATTCTGTGTATAATTTAAAGGAGGAAACCCAAAATGTGGGTTGTTGAAAAGGGCTATCTCTATATTAGGATTTCCATTTATGTGTTTCACAAAGGAAACAAGCTGTAACTTCCTTATTCTTGGCCATTCTTCTACTCTCCAGCTCTCCTTTGGAATGGAACCAGCTGTAGGTATGTCTCTTTAAAGTTTGCTCACACTGAGCCAAAGTAATCATTCATAGGAGTTGTGTGAAAAAGACAGGTAGAAGACTCAGAGTGGCATATTTGTCCCTTCCCATATACTTTTTCTTCACAATAGCCTTACAATGCAGATTAAACTGAGAAAAAGTGATTTAATCGGAGTCACACAGTGAATTTCACAGCTGATAGGAGTGGATTGAATCTGGAATTCCCCAGAGTGAACCCATTATTCAAAGCTAGACATCTTAAGCCCTGTTCCCTTCAGAACTGTTGAACTGTAGTTCTCACCATCCCCATCCACTATGGCTAACATATCTGTTGGATGAGGGTGATAGACATCCTAGTCCCATATGAGAAAAGGATGCTTTAATCTCCATAATAGGCTCTCACACAATAAGAATATAAATCCCTTTGAAAGGTTTCTCCTAATGCTGGCTTGCCATTTCAGAAAAATTAAGCTTAAAGCCTTTCTTTCTCTCCCTTGCCTCCAAAAACCAACTGCCTCTACTTGTTTCAATATTATTTGTTCTCTTTTGTCATTTCAGTGCTGGAGAAGGGATTCTCCCCTCCCTCTCTCATTTTGTTTAAAATTGGGTCAGTAGATCTTTTTTTATCCTGATGTGACAACCAATGAAATAATGTGATAGATTAAACTCCAGCTGTCAATTAATTCCTAAATGGGCTTAATTTAATTTTCCTATTCAAATAAACCCAATTTACCTCCATGGAGGTGTGACACATCTGATTAGACACAGTGAGTCTAGGAGGAAGAGAAAATGGAGGAAGGACAGTCTTTATGCCATCTGATAAGATATCAAAGCAACAGGAGCACCTCAGTACTCCTGTTAGTCATCTGAAAGAGTTCTTATTTTCAAATGTCTTCAGCTGCTCTTTGATTGGAAAGGTAATTGCTCTGAATTCTGATGAGGAGGAAGTTTAAAGGTCAGACGTTATTTTACTTTTTTACAAGGAGGAAACCATGCAATTAGGAAAATGACAAAAATGCAGAGAACAGTATAAGCCTGGAGTCTGTTTGCATTGAGATGGTACTTGGCATTCAGATCTAAAAGAATGGATATACTTTAGGCCTCATCCACACTAGTGAAACAAATGTAGCTATATCTATGCTGGTGTTGTAGGAACACATGACATATGACAGTTTTAACAGTGAAATCACATCACTGTGTTGCAATGGTTCCAGTCATATCTCACAGGCAGGTTCTAGATAGTGGTGCTTAGGGATAGCTGCTCCTCAAAAAAGGAGCTATATGGCATCCCACAAAGTGCCATACGGTTCCAGCCCAGTGTATTTGTCTGAACGGATCTCCCTCTACGTCCCACCTCGAAGCTTAAGATCTTCTGGGGAGGCCCTGCTCTTGACCCCGCCACTGTCACAAGTGAGGCTGGCGGGGACGAGGAGCAGGGCCTTCTCAGTGGTGGCCCCCCCACCTGTGGAACTCACTCCCCGGGGAGATTAGATCGTCATCTTCCCTTTTGGCATTTAGGAAAAAACTGAAGACCTGGATCTGGGATCAAGCCTTTGGTCATTCTGACAGCTAACTGAAGGATCTGATGATAGACAAGGACAAATGGAATGGAATGGATATATGGACTCTGAACCCTGAGCATGAGACTGTTTTTATTATTTTATTATGTACTGATGTTTTTAATTAATTGTTGAATTGTTTGTATTTGTATTGTATTGTGAATTGTTTTGGGCATCTAATTGTGCCCCCACTGTAAGCCGCCCTGAGTCCCCCCCGGGGTGAGAAGGGCGGGGTATAAGTAAATGAAATAAATAAATAAATAAATAATTCTATCCCAAATGCTTTTAAATATTTACATGAAACCATGCCTTCAAAAACAGCCACTGTTAAGAATACTGTGTCTCCTCTGAATGCCTGGAGGAGGTAATGGGCTGGATGAGGAAAACCAAATTGAAACTAAATCCACACAAAACAGAGGTTGTTGCCATTAAGGGTCCTTGCTTAGGGAATGGAGGTGTGTAAACCAATTCTGGATGGAGTTACACTTCCCCTTTGAAAGATTGTGATCGCAGCTTGGGAGCGCTCCTGGATCCATCTCTTCAAAAGTCAGCCCAAGTTGACATGATGGTCAGGGGGCTTACTATCAGCTTTGGCTGATATGCCGGCTGTGTCCCTTCCTAGAATCTGAGGACCTAAAGATGGTAGTGCACACACTGGTAATCTCAAGGTTGGGTTTCTGCAATGTGCTTTACATTGGTGTACTTCTTTACCAAGTTTGAAAACTCCAATTAGTTCAAAATAAAGCTGCCAGATTGGTTACAGGAACATCCAGGAGCATATTACACCTATTCACTGGCAAAGTACAAAGTGTTGGTTTTGACTTTTAAAGAAGAAGAAGAAGAACTTTATTTTTCTACCTTGCCTCCATCTCCCCGTAGGGACTCGGGGCAGCTTACATGGGGCCCAAGCCCAGGCATAATACAATTAAAATAAAGCAAAATAAAGCAATAACAATTAAAACAGCATAAAACAGCATAAAACAACATAACAAAAATAGCTAGCAACAGCAATAACAGCCGACTAATTTTGGAGGGGGGAGGAAAACCACTACATGAACTAGTTAAAGGATAAAGTGGCTTAGTAAGGTAAATGACAATGTATAACGACATAGGAAAAATCATGGAAACAGAGCAAATTAACAGGATCAGTTAATATAATATAGGACATCAGATTTAATAACAATTCAAGTCATGATACAGGCCATTTGTCATAGGAGTCGTCAATCGAAAGCACGGCGAAACATCCACTTCTTTAATTCCTTACGGAACGTAGCTAGGGAGGGTGCCAGCCTAATCTCCCTGGGGAGGGAGTTCCAGAGACAGGGGACCACCACCAATAATGCCCTCTCTCTCATCCCCACCAACCGTGCCTGAGACGGGGTGGGAGCGAGAGAAGGTCATCCCCGGAAGATCTTAAGGACCGTGTGGGCTTGTATGGGAGGAGGTGGTTGCGTAGATAGGCAGGTCCTGAACCATTTAGAGCTTTATAGGTGATAACCTGCACCTTGTATTGGGACCAGAAACTTATCGGCAGCCAGTGGAGCTGTTTAAACAGGAGGGTTGACCGCTCTCTATAACTTGCCTCAGTTAACAATCTGGCCGCCGATCTTTGCACCAGCTGTAGTTTCCGAACCATCTTCAAGGGCAGCCCAATGTAAAGTGCATTACAGTAGTCTAATCTTGAGGTAACTAAGGCATGGACCACCATGGTCAAATCAGACTTCTCAAGGTATGGTCACAGCTGGCACACAAGTCTTAACTGTGCAAAGGCCCTCCCGGCCACTGCCGACACCTGCACATCAAGTGTCAGCGCTGAATCCAGACCCCCAGACTGCGGGCCTGTGTCTTCAGGGGAAGTGTAAAGCCGTCAAACAGAGGTTGCCACCCTATACCCCGTTCGGCCGAGCGACTGACCTGGAGGACCTCTGTCTTGTCAGGATTCAATTTCAACTTGTTAGCCCTCATCCAGCCCATCACAGCAGCCAGGCACTGGTCCAGAAACCAAGGGGCTTCCTTGGATGTTGGTGGAAAGGAGTAGTATACTATACTTTGGCTGAATTATTTTGCTGGTGTAGAGACAACCCTTAGATAAAGGGATTGTGACATGTCCTTACTCATGCTGCATGTCTGTCCTAGTCTTCTCTATACACCTGCTTTGAAGAGATAAATTACATCAGGCACATGTCTTTCTCTGAGGACAAAGCTAAAAATGTAATGGTGGGGGGAGTGGGAAGCAGAGACAAGCTATATTGAAGAAAATGCCCTACAGCTGCCAAGTAAACTCAATTTAAAGAGTTCCTATTATCACTCGCTCAATGCTATAGAATCATGGTATTTGGAGCTTAGTGAAGTACTAGCACTCTTTGACAGAGAAAGCTAAAGACTGTGTAAAAGTCAACTCCTATGATTCAATAACATAGAGTCATGCCAGTTAAAGTAATGTGTAACTGTATTAGTTCTAGAGTATAGATGCACATTGAGTCTTATGGAAAAGTTCCAGCTAGAACAGACCTGTTGAATTCGTTGTTTAACAGGCCAACATGTAAGTAGCCCTCATTAATTCATGGGTCTTCTATAGTTTGAACTAAAAATAAGACTTAAATCCCAATAAGTGCAATGGCCATGTAGGATGGAGGATTCTGGGGGTTGTGGTTCAAAAATTAATTTGTTGAGTGATGCCTTAAAACATCTCTCACTCTCAGACCTACTAAATGACTTCAAAATCCCCCGCCTACTCTCTCCCCATGAAACAAAAGACTGTCAGTGTGGCTGATGATCCCGGTAGCACAATGGGATAATAAGGGTGTATCATCTGCAAAAATGCCACAGGGTCTTCTCTGCTGTGACCTCTCTCAGCTCAGTAATTTAAGTTCTTTTTGCAAAAATAAAAGACATATTTGTTCAGTGAAGATTTTAGCCAAAAAGCTAGAAAGCTCATTATTTGATTCTGAGTAAGATACTGAGTGTCTCTAATTCTACAAGTAATATATACACTTCTGAGAAAGATACTGTCTCTAATGCTGCAAATAATATATACACTTCATGCTTAGCAGATATTAATAACCTTATCCTCCATAAATTTGTATAATTTCCCCTTAAACGCCATCCAGATTGGTGCCTATCATTATTACGGGTGTTGGCTCTGACAGTAGGTTATTTTAGAAAGTTTTATAATTCTCCCTGCACTTTTTAATGCTGCATCAGAGTTTCTTTCAAACCTGAGATTGGCAGCTTACAGTCCCCCAGATGTCATTGGATTCCAATTCTTCCCAGTAGTCAAGAATGATGGGAACTGGAGACCCAGAGCATCTGGAGATTACCAACCCTCTTGTAGGTTAATGAAACAGAGAGAGTAAAGTCTGGATTAGGCTACAACAACTTCTGAAAAGGCCCTATCTCAGGTTCCTGCCAGATAAACTTCCAAAAACTGAGAAGCCATAGAAAATTAACTCATGGAAAATTAACTCATGGATAAAAGTCAAAAGTTGAAATGTGGTCTTTCAAAGTAATTGGCATTTTTGTGGCACGCTCCTTGGAAAAGGAAGTTTTCTTCTTTATTAATCCTACTTTCCAAATGATGGTGTACACTGAAACTGTTTAAATTAAAGTTTTACCAATAATAATATTTTGAAATAATAAAGGACAGGAATTGATCTTCAAATATTTCAATTAAGTATCAGCTGTCTATCCTTTCTCTCTTGTAGAGGGAGCTCTGATATTGTTGGTGACAAAGTTGACAGATCTGCTGATGCAAATATTTTCAAAGAGTAGATGTTTCTCTTCGTTGAGACAGTATGCATCTATAGCAAAACCTGTCATGCAGGTATAGAAAAAAAATGGCTCTCCAAATGTTTTGGACTTCATCATCCAAAAACTGCACCCAGTATGGCCAATGATAAAAAATTCTGGAGACTGTATTCCAAAACATCTGAAGGGCCTGAGGTTTCCCAGTCCTACTCAAACTGCCTTACAACAATGGAGCAGTTCCATACCCAAACACATGAAAGTGTAAAGTCAATGGAGATTGCCACGTGTAGGATTATGCTTGTGATCTGCAAAGAAAGCCCTAATTCACAATCTTTAGCATTTATGACAATTTATGAGACTGCTCTTATGCCCTCCATTTTGCAGCTATGCTTATATCCCTTCAGTTTTCTCCAATGAACCAAACTGAGCACATGAACACAAGTCAAAGGGCTCTTCTTTTTTTACCCAAATTCACACAACAATGATGCAAAGAGAAAATGATCCAAGGTCAATCAAAGAATTTCATATCTCAATAGTGACTACAACCTGGATCTTTGAAGCTCTCAGACCAACCCGTTACCAAAAATGTCTACCTGTCCTTTGTCTTTCTCATTCTTAACTGTAGGAAAAGATTTATGAAGTGTTAAAAGCTGCTTTATTGCTTTATCAAATTTCTTCTTTTAATTGGTTCTACTAAAGTAGTCACCAAGTTGTCGCCCAAAGGTTGTTGGATTACAATTCCAATGTCTTTCACTAATGCCTATAGTTCTTAAATGGTTTTTACTCATGAACTCTTTCCACTCTATAATTTTTTACATGATCTCAAGTATATAGATATATAAAATAGGTACAAAAGTCAAATATTTACTGATAATAAATCAGTATTTGCAAGGCTTGCTAAACAGGCTGATTTTCCTTTTTCTGAAGTACATCTGAACCTTTTTTTTTTTTTGCAGAGTTCACTGTAAACACTGCATGTTGTTGCTAACAGATTTGTATAAATGGATGGCATTCAGAAACTTTTTACTGTTGCTATATTTTTCATGACCCCAACATGGAGCTAAGGGGATGTTTTGCCAAAGTCAAAAGGTTTTGTTTTTTTTTATCTAAAGGCAATACACACACAAATGGTTATAA
This sequence comes from Anolis sagrei, assembly GCF_037176765.1. Taxonomy (NCBI): domain Eukaryota; kingdom Metazoa; phylum Chordata; class Lepidosauria; order Squamata; family Anolidae; genus Anolis; species Anolis sagrei. Next base: position 168,081,764 of record NC_090025.1, read on the forward strand.
TTCTAGAAAGAAATTTACTAAAGAAATAGGTTGGTGGCAAAAACATAAGAAACAAACACAACCAAGCAAGTTCTCTTCAATCTGTTCCTGGGAATTCCTTGGAACAGCAATTAGGATTAATCAATCAATCAATCAACTTTAGTTATACCCCCTACCATCTCCCCAAGGGACTCGGTGAGGCTTACATGAGGCCGAGCCCATAATACAACAATACAAGCAATAACAACAACAATACAAGCAATTAAAATCAAACAAAAAACAATAAAACAATAACATAAGCATTAACAGTAGAACAACACACTTTAAAATCTATGGGTAGGCTGAATGTAATTAAAAATTTAAAAAATAATGCTGGACATGGGCGAAAAAGTGATGGATCGTTTGTGGAAACATACAAGCAGACCTAAAACAATATAAAGTGCTTTGGAGGACAGAGTCTGGTCAATATGCAGTACCTTCCTGATCTCAGCCTGCATTGAGGTTCAACTTTGACTGAGGCCCCTACTACACTGCCCTGTATCCCAGGATCTGATCCCAGTAATCTGCTTTGAACTGGATTATATGAGTCTACACTGCCAGATTATCTAGGATCAGATAATGGGATATAGGACTGGGTATATCCAGCCTCAAATGTACAGATTTTTATAACTTGCTAAAGCCAAAGACTGCATGATGCTCAGAATCACACTTGTTTTGCCTGTAGTTTTGACATGCCATAATTTTGTAAGATAACAGAAGGGGAGTGGGGATGAGCCATATGGACTAAGTATTCTCCCGCATTCCAAGGCCATACCACCCAGAGTAAGTATAACTATAGGTCCTGACACCAAATGGGTTCCCTTAGAGGGGAAACCCACAGAAGACTACTGTTATCTCAAGGAGGCAGACTTGATGGTGTTTGTGGTTGCCCCATTTTCTATACCCTTTTATTCCTATAAAGTCTTTTTAAAGGGCTATAGAGTGAACAGAGGCAATCACATGAAGCTTTTGCTCTGTCCTATGATGCTTCCAGGATAGAGCCAGGATGGAACCCAACAAAGCCAATCACATGATGCGGGGCTACTTCCATTGGGCTCTGTCCTTGCTCTTGTAGGACAAAGCCCCGAGAACATTGTTGGCTGCCCGTGTTTTCATTAGGTAAGCCAAAAACAGTGCAGGGGAAAACCAGGCAGTAACGACTTCCCCTGTGTGATGGGGAAGGGGATGATGTAGGCAGTGCAGGGCACTTAAGAATGGTTTCCCCCACTGCCCACAGATTTGCCTTGCTACCTGATTGATTCCTCCGCTGTCCCCCAGATAAAGATCTTCAGTGTGATATGGTCCTAAGAAGCAGTGATCTATGCTGAGTAAGGCTCCTGGATTTGTAGACCAACAATATCTGTCAAGCCTATCATTCTCATCTTTGTACTAACAGTCCCGTGATACTACACAGTAGAAATATCACAAAATGCACTTCCCTTTTGATGGAATTCACTAGCAATATGCTGGAACATGTTCTGCTTTCCACAAAGCCTGAAAGTGGAAGCAGCTTCACATTTTGGGAAATACATCCACTTTTCTATGATCATTACATTATCTGCAAAGTGGTGGCAAAGAACAAAAGATATTTTTAGCAATGCAACTGCATTGACTGTGTAAAGCGATGTGAAAGCTTCACATGGTATATGCACAAGCCAAACACAGCTGCTCCCATTTCTTGTTAAAACCAGAACTTGGGATTAATTTGTTACTTCACTCATTAAGTTATTGATTAACTTATTTCCTAGTGGTTTTAACTAACTCTTAATTCATCAATGAACAGAGAAGTTTAAAATATGCTTTATGCATTAGGTTGCTAGAATTCCTCGGGTGGGTGTCTTTCCTATTGCTTCATTCAGCAAAACAGAACAGCTTTTAGTCTCAGAAAATGAAGTTTATAACTGGGGGCCCTTCCACACAGCCCTATATCCTAGAATATCAAGGCAGAAAATCCCACATTATCGGCTTTGAACTGGAATATATGGTAGTGTGAATTCAGATAACCCAGTTCAAAGCATATATTGTGGGATTTCCTGCCTTAATATTCTGGGATGTAGGGCTGTGTGGAAGGGCCCTGGGAGAAATGTATGTGTTTCTGCTAGACCAATTGAAAGTTCATTGCTTTTTTGGGTGGGAGAGGGAAACAGGTTCATCAACCTGGACACAGCATATTATTTGAGAACACAGAAATGCTGGACCACTCTAACAACCATCATGTCAGACTACACAGAGAAGCCATTGAAATCCATAAGCATGTAGACAATTTCAACAGAAAGGAGGAAACCATGAAAATGAACAAAATCTGGCTACCAGTATTAAAAACTCTAAAACAATCAGGGACAGCTAATCACCTCTGAACAAAAGATTCCCTCAGTCACAAACAAGCCACACCAAAAAACTGCCAGGCCATCAAATACTAATCAAGGTGGTCAGTTGAAACATTCACACCTAGCTCCAACAGACAAGAGTTCTTTGTCCCATGCTAGTCATTCCACAGATATATAAACCCAATTTTGCTAGTTCCAACAGACCTCACTACCTCTGAGGATGCTTGCCATAGATGCAGGCGAAACGTCAGGAGAGATTGCCTCTAGAACATGACTATATAGCCTGAAAAAACATACACATTAATTATTTGGAGTGAGCTGCATTGAATCCCTTTTTTTTATTTTTTAGCATATTGCCCACACATTGCTAGGCTTTTAAAATTTCCCCAAAATTATCCTCATTTATTTCTCTTTGTTTTTGCTGTCTCTCTCTTTCCCGCCCCCTCCCCATTGTGCTTCTTTACCCACACACTTATTCTCTTTATTTTTATCTACATCCTTGTCATAATACAAGTAAGGTGAAAAAGATGCAGAGAATATTGGATTATCTCCCACTGATCTTTCAAGACCACACATTCTGATTGGGAGGAGGTAGCAGAAAGGATGCAGTAATTCAATTGTGCAGAAAAACCATTCTGCATAAGCTCAAAATTCTCAATGATCAATATTTGAAGCTATCATATTACTATATTAATGAACCAGTGCCTCTCACTGAAATAAATCACTCCTTTAAAAACAAGATACTAGGCAAGGAAATAAAGTGCATGCATTAGTGGAAAGAACTAAGAGTTTCAGATAAGTGACATAGGGCTTTATCAGAGACAGTCTTCTCTGTGCTTTTCCTCCATTTCTTCACACTGTTGAAACACAGAGCCCAACACATGAAGCAGAGCAACTTCTGGCAGGACTCCATATGTCAGTGCTTCTCAACCTGGGGTTTGGGACCCCAGGGGGCGGTCGCACCAGGAGTATCAGAAGGGTTGCCAAAGACCACCAGAAAACAGTATTTTTTGTTGGTCATGGAGATTCTGAGAGGGAAGTTTGGCCCAATTCTTTTGTTGGTGGGGTTCGGAATGCACTTTGATTGTAGGTGAAACATAAATCCCAGCAACTAAAACTCCCAAATGTCAAGGTCTATTTCCCCCAAACTCCACCAGTGTTCACATTTGGGCATATTGAGTATTTGTACCAAGTTTGGTCCAGATCCATCATTATTTGAGTCCACAGAGCTCTCTAGATGTAGATGAACTACAACTCCAAAACACAAGGTTAATGCCCACCAAATCGTTCCAATATTTTCTGTTGGTAATGGGAGTTCAGTGTGCCAAGTTGGGTTCAATTACATTGTTGGTGGAGTTAAGAATGCTCTTTGATTGTAAGTTAACTATAAATCCCAGCAACTACAACTCCCAAATGACAAAATCAATTCCCCCACAACCCCACCAGGATTCAAATGTGGACATATGGGTATTTGTGCCTAATTTGGTCCAGTGATTGAAAATACTTCCTGCATATCAGATATTTACATTATGATTCATAACAGTAGCAAAATTACAGTTATGAAGAAAATAATTTTATGGTTAGGGGTCTCCTCAGCATGAGGAACAGAGAAATGTGGGGAAGACAAACTTGAAAGGATGTGGGAGGGCAACAGACAAACCTGGACAGGAGGGGAAAGAGTAAGACAGTTCCTCTGTTGTTCCACGCTTTCCACTACTTTCTCCTTGCTTGTCTGATTAGGTCCAAAGTGAGTTGAAGAAGGTTTCAAAAATGAGATATCATACTTTGAATGGTCTGCTCAAACCTGACATGCTATTTCGAGAAATGCTGAACTCCTGCCATTCCCAAGTAACAATTCTATCATAAACTTATAGTCCTTGTGGTAGGAATCCAAGCAGGAAGAGGTCAATTTTAAAATGAGAGAAAGAGGCTTTTTGAAGGAGCCATTAAATAATGTGCTTTCTTAAGGTCATCAAGAATAACTTCCATGCCATTTTCTGTCAATATAGTGATTCTTTCATGTTTGCCTTTTACCTAAGGCCCCATTTACATAGGAAAACCCAGTAAAAAGTGGGATAAAAGTGGCAGTGGCTACAAAAATCACATTTATAATGCATGTTTGATTGCGGGACTGCATGAAGAAACCATGATAAAAAGGTTTGCATAAAATCCAATATTGGGTGAAAAATGTGCTGCTGCAGAGCACTATATTTCCCAGCACTTCCTCAAAGTTCCTTGCAGTATAGTAGTGTAGACTGCTCCAGTGCTTATCCTCATTTCAAAATCCCAAAACAGCTGTCGAAGGAATGTAAACAGATGGAATCATGGACACACAGGTGGCTAAATGGAAGCATGAGAATTTAAAATGCTTCCCATGATTACTCTCACCAACCATTTCTTTGTTCTCATTTATTGTGTATTGCCGTATATACTCGAGTATAAGCCGAGTTTTTCAGCTCTTTTTTGTAGGCTGAAAAAGCCCCTCTCAGTTTATACTCCAGTCAAAATTATTTATTATTTTATGCTGCTGTTGTTGTTGTTACATTTATTATTTTACTCTACTTAATATTATTATTTACATGTTATGCAATATTTGATATTGCATTCAAATATTGATATTGCATTCAAATATTGCATTTGAATGCAATATTCCTGCTTCTTGGCAGGGGGTTGGACTGGATGGCCCATGAGGTCTCTTCCAACTCTTTGATTCTATGATTTATGATTCTATGTACATTATTTTACTATATTATTATTTTATTACATTTATTATTTTACTCTATTATTGTTATTATATTTATTATTTTACTCTATTATTATTACATTTATTATTTTATTTTATTATTATTGGAAGATTACATAAACATATTTACATTGAAGAAGGTTAGAATAATGGTTTAATCAGAGTTGGACAGTCTGTTCTTAAAACACAGTTTTATGTAAATATTCAAAAAACATTTAACCTACTTTTGCCTAAATTAATGTAATTCTATTGGTATCTATTTTTATTTTGAAATTTACCAATAGCTGCTCCATATACCACCCTCAGTTTATACTTGAGTCAATACGTTTTCCCAGGGGTTTTGTGTGTGTGTGGTAAAATTAGGTGTCTTGGCTTACATTCACGTCAGCTTATATTTGAGTATATATGGTACTGAAAGGAAATGGAGCTTGAAATTACACAGTGGGCAGCAGCATGGCACAAACAAGCAACCCCAAAGGTAAACAGGGTTCAAGGGGACAAACATGCATGCATCAGGACTGAGGATGAGCAGCAGCGACAGAAAATTTACTTGAATGCATTGTATTATATGTGCATCAGCACTATAACTTTAGCCAAATGTTTATGAGGTGCAGCACATCTTGCGGGGTCATAAGGGAAAAAACTAAACACAAACTTCTAGTGGATGTCCTGTCATACTTTTGTGATACCCTTCAATCCACATTAATCAAACTTTTCTGGATGCTGTGGGACCATTTCAAGGAGGTCCATGTGTTGACCTTCCTTGAAGTACTGGAATTTTTAATTCCACTCCCTTACTCCAAATTAAGCGGTTGTCTGGGAAGGTCCTTTGAGAATACCTCTCTAGGAATCTCTAGGGCCTCCAGCACATACTCCAGATTCTTCTGGAATAAATGTACTGAAGAATTTACAAATGCCTAAAAAAGTAATCACTCTAGGAATATCTAGAATATCATCTGGATGACCTAGAGATTCCTAGAAATAACTTATCCATCAAATCCATGAATAATTCAATTTGCAGAAGTGAAACCCAAAAATCTGGAGGGCTGACTATACTGGAGTCTAGCCTGAACTAATAGTTCAATAGATTAGTTAATTAATGACAGTGTTCCCAATTAAACTATTCAAATCATTAGTGCTTATGTTGTGGATTAATGTTTCCAATTTTGAATGTTCAGTGTGATCAAGTTCCATGCTCTGAAACAAACATTTAGATTTTTCCTCAGAACTCTTGTAAGTTTGGACAGAGTGTTTCTATATGGATTCCTTTGTAGTCTGTTTAAAAATAAAGTCCATTTTCTCTGGGGATTTGCATGTTAAATCTTTTCAGTATGCTTGAGCAATATATTTCACACAATTTAGAAAGGCAACAGTGACGGGTGACTTATAAAAAGCTTTTATGCAGGTGAAGTAAACATCTTTCATCTTGACTACATAGTAGGTTATCAAACAGAATTTTAACAAAGTAGTAACTTATGTAATGCCACCAAATGAGTGCTGACTTTTACATACCACACAGGGGTTTTGGTGCATACGAAACTAGCAACTAAGAGTGTTATGTTTTTCCTGATTGCCTCAAAGTAATCTATTTGTCATGAAATGTGTTGTCAAGGGGAGAGGGGTTATAGCTCTTTTTTTGTATGAAACAATACTTTTAATTAAAAATTAAGATGCTCAGGAAATGTCTAAAAATGCATGACCCCCATACAAGGAGATGGCACTAACATTTCTGTATTCCATGAAAATTTCACTCAGTTTGATATGTATGGAAGGCAAAGGAGTGGTGGTATTTCATACTGAGCAAGAATGCAACAAGGAGAAGGATTACTTGAATAGTCAGAATTGTGTAGTCAGGAAGAAAATGAATCAGCCCATAACTACTAAAGAGCTGCATGCTTCCCACCCTCATGATAGGTATATTATGCCAATGTAGCAGTCCATCACGCCAGTGCAGTGTACTTTTTTCAGGGCTGCGTAACAGGGTTCCAGTATCACTTGAAGATGAAGTTGCCATCTTCCCAGCAGCTGGTCTCCACAGTCCCATGAGTGGTTTGAGAAAGCTGCTTTGGAAAATCACATGTGCAGCAAATACAGGCAGTCCCCAAGTTACAAGTGTGATAGGTTCTGTAGGTTTGTTTTTAAGTTGGATTTGTATGTAGGCCAGAATAGGTACTTTTTAAAGTGTAACTCCAGCCAGATATATACATATGTCATGTGTGTGTGCGTGCGCTCACACACACACATGACACACACATCCTTTAGATAGCATAGGAAAGGGTTAACACCCCTGCAGTGATTGTTTTGCGGTCTGTCCTTCTGTTCAGAAGATTTCACCTCTCTTCCCATCACTTTGATAATTGGATTTTGAAAAATTTGGCTTGTTGTAGATTGGTTATTTTATTTATCATGTCAGAAGTGAGTTGAGGGTACAGGAAACATGTATTTAAAAACACAAGCAAAGTTTTAAACCTTGGCATTATACTAAATTTCCTGTGACCAGAAACTGGCCACTTGGAGTGCCTCTGGTGTCACTATGAGAAGGTCCTCCATTATGCATGTGGCAGGACTCAGATTGCATTGTAGTAGGTGTTCTGTGGTCTGCTCTTTTACACACTCACATGTTGTGGACTCCATTTTGTAGCCCCACTTCTTAAGGTTAGCTTTGCATCTCGTGGTGCCAGAGCACAGCCTGTTTAGCATCATCTAGGTCGCCCAGTCTTCTGTGTGCCCAGGAGGGAGTTTTTCATCTGGTCTCAGCCACTGATTAAGGTGCTGGGTTTTAACCTGCCACTTCTGGATTCTTGCTTGCTGAGGTGTTCCTGCGAGTATCTCTCTCGATCTTAGGAAGCTGTTTCTTGATTTAAGCAGTTGGTGTGTTGGCTGATATCTGAACAGAAGATGTCACTACATTGGTCCTTTCATTATTGACTGCTAATTCCAGACAGATGCCAGGCGATGCAATACAGGCTGAACAGTATAGATTCTCCTTTGGTGTGGGGCATGGGCATCTTGTGATAAGGCGCCATGTCTCATTAAGAGCCACATCTGCTATTTTATCATGGTGCGATGTATTCCACACTGGACATGCATATTCAGCAACAGAGTAGCAAAGCACAAGGGCAGATGTCTTCATTTTATCTGGTTGTGATCCCCAGGTTGTGTCAGTCAGCTTTTGTATGATATTATTTCTAGCACCTGCTTTTTTGCTTGATAGTCAAGCAGAGCATGGTCCAGAGTTGATAGTCAAACAGTTGATAGTCAAGCAGAGCATGGTCCAGAGTGATTCCCAGATATTTTTGTGCGCTGCAATGTTCTAGTGGGATTCCCTCCCAGATAATCCTCAGAGCTCGAGATGCTTGTCTGTTCTTAAGATAAAAAGCACACATCTGCATTTTAGGTGGATTAGGAATTAGCTGGTTTTCCCTGTAATAAAGCTTTGGAGAGCTTCTGTTTAACCATTTCAAAACTCCCTGCTTGAGCAGTGATGGCATGATCATCAGCGTAGATGAAACTCTCAGTCCCTTCTGATAGAGGCTGGTCATTTGTGTAAATGTTAAACATTGATGGAGCAAGCATACTCCCCTGAGGCAGGCTGTTCTGTTTTCGCCATCTCTTCTCTGGCCTTGGAACTCGACAAAAAAGCTCCTGTTTTGTAGCAGCTTTCCTATTAAATATAGGGCCCTTCCACACAGCCTTATAACCCAGGATATCAGTGCAGATAATCCACAAGATCTGCTTTGAACTAGATTAGCTGACTCAACACTGGCATATAATCCAGTTCAATGTGGATTTTATATAACTGTGTTGAAGGGGTCTTTTAACTTCTTTCTCAAATGCCTGAAATGGATGCCTATGTATATGTGTTCACCTGAACCCCAGTAGTTATAATTCACATATTTCACCAGCCTAATATGATTTCTCCTAGATAATTGTTGGGAATCATTAATTTATTCCCCTGAATACTGATACTTCTTCTAAACCAAATGTGCTCTTTACTTGTGAGTCAGCATCTAGAGCCCAGATCATGCCAGTGGAGTGACTGAGCCTTGTTATTTGAAGATCAAAGCCTATCATGGATGCTTTTCTGTTTTCTTTACAGTTTTCAATCAATTACCTTTAAATTTTAGAGATAGCTTTATTGATTCACAGACCTTTCTGTGCTCCTGCCCATCAATAAGAGTTCAAGGTTGTTGGAGTTAGCATTTATCTTATTGATTAGATTCCTTCTGCTCTTGCAATGGACATGGCAAAGACCAATTTTATTAATAATACAGCTAGACGTCTCTCCAAAGTTTTGTGGAACACAGCAGAGGTTTAAGTGTATGCCACAGTGTACTTTTCATGAGAATTACTCACTTGAAGCCACGAAAAAACTTTTGGGATTTTCAAGAATTCAAGAGTTCTGTCATATATTGTCCACATGGTGTGGGTCCCGATTATTTAAAGGCCTCTATGAACCTATCAAAACATCTGGAAAAGGTCTTTTCCCAATCCTATCACACACTGAAGCTCATTTGGTGGGAACAAAGGAGAGGGCCTTTTGGTGGCTATTCCCAGGCTCTGAAACCCCATCCCTAGAGAGATCAAGATGGTCTCATTTCTGCTTGCCTTTCATAGACAGGTGATAATGTTCCTCTGCCATCAGGCATATATGGCCTGATGAGAGGCAGGCTTTTAAGGACAGTGTGATTGGGATTTTGGAGTTAAAGTGTTAATGCATTTAAATATTTTAATGTTGAATGGTTTTAATGACATAAATGTTATAATGGATTTTTATATTTATTTTTATATCTCCATTTACACTGTTTTAATATGCATTGTTTTATATTATTGTTAGCTGGATTATTGTTAGTCCCTATATCAGAAAAAGTGGAATAAAAATAAATTCCACTTTTCTCTTATGGGAAGGAAGCAAATGGAAGCCCAGTTGCACAGAGCCACATGCTTCTCTTGGCAGAGAAATGTATTCATACCAGATCGGACACAAGAGGAGGGAGTTGCTTTTGGGACCATGGGAAACTTTCCTTTTGCCACTCTCGCCTCTGCAGGACAGCAGGTTAATGGAGGGTGAGGAATATATTGACTATATAGCATTTTCAACTTTCATTGGAATCACAGCTTGGAGAAAGACCTAACAGCAAAATCTCTCCCTGGAAAAAAAAAGGTTCTAGATTTTACATAAAAGTCAAATTACATGATAGTGCCTGAATGGAACTATCACATAATATATCATATAATATAAATTTGGTTGGTGCTGATAAGAGATAATTTGGGGTTTCAAAAATAATTTACCCAGATTTGTAAAGTTTTTCCCATCTAGTATGGAAAGAACACAACACCCAAACAATTCAACATAGCAGATAATGAAACTTAATAACTTTAATATAAATATTAAAACTCTGTTTTGTCATTTTTTTTATATTCAGAATTGGAATATATAGTATATTGGCATTAGGGACACAATTATTGCAACCAAGAGGGCACAGGTGAAGATAGAGTCCATGACATTGCCTTGCAAAGTTATTCCAAAATTTTGTCTTGCTCCTGAAAGGCTTCACCCCAAAGATCACATCTCTGTTGATCAGACAATATCCCCCCCCCCCCAAAAAAAAAAAACCACGGCCCCTGCATCATCATTCTATCATTTCTCAGCACTAAGCTCCAAATCCTTGCTCCCAGATCCACACTAACTTCATTGAATCCACTAATTCTTGCATGAAAGATCACCTATTCTCATGACACCAGCATTCTTATGATCTCTGAATAAGATAATCTCTTTAGGATTTTCCTCCCTTTAATGCCATTTTTAAAAAAATAGGTTGACATGATAGAAGGAAAGCCACAATTCTTCAAAATAATGTTTTGTGCTCCCCCTGGTGGCTGTAAAACAATAGTTTTCATCCCAGAGAATTAAGTAGAAGCACATTTGCCCACTTTGGGTTATTATCTCAAAAATGGATCAGGACATCTTCATTAAATCGTAGAGGAAACATGGAGAACATCACAGCCTGCCAGTTGTGGCAGATCATTATATATGGCATATCATTCCCTTCAGAGGGGAAGGGAAGGGCAGAATACAGGAAATGAAGTGAAAGCAACAGATTCCATCTATAAAAGATCTGAGAGTCAGTTTAGTTTGTTTATCGCATGTGTATCACATCCTTTGAACAAGGATGTTTTCTCCTCATATTATCAGTGCAACAATACTGTGAGGCTGACAATGCTGAGAAACAGTCCCATTTTCATCCCATGAGCTTTGTGCCTAAGCAAAGATTTGAAGCAAGATTTCCCCTTTTCAGATCCAGCAATCACTCCACAACATTGCATTGCTCTATGAAATCATGACAACATAACTGATCAGCCAAGATGTGTCTAAATGTCATTGCTTCTTCCAAAGGGTTGAGCTGCATTTGTAATTGCTTCCATGTTACATGGGCTGCAATGCTAGAGCATATGACTTGCATGCAAAAGACCTTGAGATTTAGTTCTTTGTCATTCTTTACTAATTCCATTCTTAAAGGGAGTCAACAAAAGTAGGTTTAGCCATTTTCTTCCCACTGCAAGAAAGTATTCAAAATCTATGGTATTTTTGTAGAACTATTCACAATTCAGGACTAATTCTGCACAAAATTCACACTTTTTAACAGCACCGAAAGTTATAGTATCAAGACAGGAAACAGCATTTTCTATGCACATGAATGTTATTTTATGAATTGAAAATGCTTCCCATACAGAAAATGTTTCCTGCACAAAAATTTTGCTCATAATAGGTTGTAAACTGCAAAGAGCCTCATCATTCCAGGTTCCCAACACTAGGAAACATACTTCTTGATATTTGTGGGGGGGGGGGGGGGGGATTAAATATTCTTCCCAATCCTAGTTCTTGAAATCTCCAGGTAGACCCAAGGTTCCTGTCTAAATCTGTAGACAGCTGCTACCAGTCACAGTAGACCAAGTATAGCTTTGCACTGCCTGCTCACCTTGTGGCCCTTAACCCATCCGAATGTCAGAGACCACCTTTCTCTTGCTTGGTCTCCAGAAAGCTTCAAGGAATAGCAATTCACTATTTAAGTAGACTCAAGTTGCACAGTCTCCTTGCATTTTTTGAATTAAAGACAGAATTGTAATTCTGGTCACTTCCAGAATTTTGGTTTCTTTTGATCTAGCATTCCAAATTATGGCATCCAGATTTAGACCAAGCATTTCCAACTTCCAGATGTTTTACATTGTATGTCCAATCATCCTCAACCATTCCTGTCATCCCAGCCCAAGTCATGAGCCTATAGCAGATAGCACTGAACTAGGTGAACCCATGGTATGACTTCATCTTCTGCAGTTATGCCCTTATTCTATTAAGCTCCTAGCTACCATTGTGAACTATGCTATGCTGCTGAATTACTCTGACTGAGTCTACTGCTATGATTTTGCCTAAAGTGACTCCAGATGAGAGGCTGGGATTTGAAACAAAGAAATGTTAATATTCCTTAATGGTTGTAGATGTTCATCTGGATGAGCATTTCACCTGCAGCCACAGAGCCGGATATGAGTCCTTAGTAGACTGAGTATGAGAGAAAAACAGCAGTGTGCAGTTTTGAAGCTAGAATGGTTTGGAGAGAGCTAAAGAAAGATAGCTGACAGGTTCTAGCAGGAGTTAGCTAAAAGATGCACATCTGAAGGACTGCCCGCATTGCTCCCTAGGGGTTTTTGTCTACAGTTGGAGTGCCTGGTTTCTTTCACTAGAAGTCTGTCCTGTATATTTGCAATTAAATCAAATATTATTACTATAGCATAAGTTGTTTTTCATATAGGGAAAATAAAATGTGCATCTTGTTATTCTGGAAACAAGTGCATGATAAATTAATACGAAATGTTGCTGTTGTTGCTGTGTGCCTTCTAGTCATTTCCAGTTCATAGCAACCCTAAAATGAACCTATCACAGGGTTTTCTTCACAAGTTTGCTCAGAAGAGAGTCGCCATTTTCTTTGGAGGCTCAGAAAGTGTGACTTACCAAAGGTCACCTACTAGTTTTCCTGGCAGAGCAGGGATTGAAACCCGGAGTCCTAATCCAAGACTGAAATCACACTGGCTCTTCTGTATATTCAAAATCATATGACAATTTCACCCAAAGCAGTTCCTCAGGCAAATGGCAATCTACAAGATCCATTTGTGCCAATACACAATAAGACCAATTGGATGTAATGCACATAATGACCTAAATCTGGTTGTTTCTTGCCACCAAAATGGATATACTGAACAAACCAATTATAGCAAAAGTTTGCTTCCAACTGAATACGCATGTGTTCTTTGGTCCTCAGTACATGTCCCATGTTCTGCCATTTAGTTAAAGAATTACATTGGGATTTTTTGGCCTCTGTCACCCTGTTCTATCTTTTGCCAATGTGTGTTGCCTGCAGTGGTGAATGGCCTGAAGGGAATGGAAAAGATATTCAAAGAATTGGGGGTGGAATTGAGAAAGGGGATTCTCAAGCATCAGGTAACCTTGATGAGGAGACTCTTCCTCCAGCCCCTTTCTCATTTTCCCTCTTGAGTCTTCAAACAGACAAGGACTATTCCTGCCCTAACCAAGCTTACTCCCAAACACAACTAGAAATGCCCATAATCCTTGTCAGCTATTTCCATAATCAGTGCATGATGATGATGATGATGATGATGATGATGATGATGATGATGATGATAACATCCTCCTCCAAGACTTCTGGTGGCCATGGAGGTTGTCTGCATTGTTTACTGCCTATTCAATATAGCCAATAATTTTCCTCCTTGTTCAACAGTCCCCCACTGGTTGCTACATGGTTATTTATTTATTTATTTATTTATCTATCGTGTCAGGAGCAAGCCATTGCATTTTTTAACAAACAAACAAAACACAAACTTTGCAAGTTTGGTAGTTAATATTCTGTTTGGGTATCAGCCAGCATGTCAATGACTTAAATCAAGAAATAGTTTTCTAAGATCTACAAAGACACTCGCTGGAACACCTCAGCAAGTGAGAGTACAAAAGTGGCAGGCTCAAACCCAGAACCTCAATCAATGGCTGATATCAAATGAGAGACTCCCCCCTGGGCACACAGAAAACTGGGTGACTTGGAAGGCGTTGAACAGACTGCGCTCTAGTACCACGAGATGCAGAGCCAACTTTAAGAAATGGTGCCACAAAGTGGAATTCATGACATGCGAGTGTGGAGAAGAGCAAACTACAGACCATCTGCTGTGATGCAACCTGAGCCCTGCTACATGCACAATGGAGGACCTTCTTATAGTAACACCAGAGGCACTCCAAGTAGCCAGCTACTGGTCAAAGGACATTTAATCAACTACCAAGCTTGCTACATGGTCATGTCTGGGGACAGGATAAGATACAAGGATCTGGGTGGAAGGGGTAGTTAAGCACATTGATTACCTCCATCTCCCTTTTGATTGTCACTATAGTGGTATTGGGGAGAGGGCAGTGGGCAACTATGTTAGGAGAATCACTTCTTTTTAATCCTTCTTACTTCTCCCTACTTCTGCCAGTCAATACAGGAACCATGCAAGGTAGGAGAGGACAGCCAAGAGACAAACATTGCCAAGTGGGCAGAAACTTTCTTCGAACACTGTAGAGTGTTGAAAGATAAGCCTGTAAGGATAAAACCGATTCAAAGTTTCATCCCCCCCCCCCCATATGGAAACAAATAATCTAATGAGCACATCTCTAATGTGACTTTGATTTCTAACTTAGGGACTACAGTTTTTGTGATGTCCAAAATAGAAGGTTTAGTTACTTCAAACTCAGTGAATAGTTAGTTCCAAATAAAATAGGTTTACTTCATTCATTGTACCATTATGCTTCAAAACATGAGTAAACCCTTTTTTATTTAGAATTTCATCCCTCACTTTAGCCCTGGCTCTTTTCCTCTCACCGCATTTTACTTTTTTATTCCCTGCCCAATGCTCACCATCTACAGATGGCTCCTGTAGGTGCCAATCTCAGTTTAAATCTCCTGGACTCCACTAATCCCCACACTAAAGTGGCAGTAAATGAACTCCATTGACCTGGCAGAGATACCAGATTCAGGCTTACACCCAAGTTGGCTTTGTACTGACCATTGGCCCTGCTTCTGTTGACAACTTCACACAGCTCTTCTTTATTCAGGCAGTCTTATGACAGCGAGGTTTCTTAGCTTTGCCTTTCTCTGCCTAAAGGGCCAACAAATCAACTACTCTCTTTAATACTGGCACTCCACATTGTAGCAGCTGCTAGCACTATCATCATTAAATCAAAAAGACCTACTTGAATCTCTAAGAAAGTGGAGCCATGAAAAATTAACTACATAAATTTATGAGGAACAACTCATATCCCATTAACCTGATCACTCTGCAATCACGTTGCAAGGTTGATGAGAAAGGGGGATAAGAGTGGGATAGAGTTTATTCATATTGGCAAAGATGTGGGTTTTGTCATCTGAACTTTAAGTAAACAAATAATAATAGTAAAGGTCAATGTATTGGGGAGAGGTGTCCAGTGGGGCATCCTAGAGATTCATGTTAAGCTCTGTTTTATTGAACACTCATATTAATGATCTGGAACGAGAGTTAAAGATCATACTAATGAAATTCACAAATGACGCTATATCAGAAAATATTGCAAATCCTGGTTAGGACAGATTAATGATGCAAATTTCATTCTCTTCTGTGCACAGCCTTATGCCAAATCCTTTTAATGGGATATATCTACACTTCAGAGGTGCAAAACCACAGTTATAAGAGTAATAATGTGGAACAGGACTGGAGAAAAAGATATTTGTCAAGTGGAGGAGGGAGAGACCATAGAGATGTTCCTTAAAAGAAGAAAAGAATGTGGGTTATAATATATGATCAACTTGCTATAAAACGGAATGGAAAATCCTGTAAGATAAAGGGTTAGGTTACCATAAATGAAGAGCTGGTCCACACATTAAGCAAGATAAAACTATAACATTCCAGATATAACTACTTCATGTTGCAAGTAAGAAAAACATTTTCTGTAATGTTTGACAGTACAAGGTTTTGTGGAGATCTTCTTCCAAACACTGTTATGAAAGTGGAGGCCAATCCAGTGCTCTGGTTCAAAGGTTTAATCAATACATTGGGAGTTTCTGGAGTCTTATTGCTTCCTAGTTGTTAATGTCCTGCAAATCCTGTAGTCTGCTCTTTGGTGAACACAGACCCATATGAGTCAGTCCCAAGTTTCTAAAGTTCAAGAGCCAGACATTATCAAAATGCAGAGCATTACCAAAACAGAAGCATGGCCTTATTAGTCAGGATCCATATGCAAAGGGATCTTGCAGCTCCTTTGACATTAATTGAGAGAAAGAAGTTGGTAATTAAGTTGGTTCATAGACTCAAGTCTACTTCATCATCTATAGCATCAAAGGTGCTACAGGATCAAATTCTAGTGAGCATCCCTGGACACAAATTAAATGAATAAGCTGGCTATAGACTTTCTCCTTCAGGCATGAGAGCATTTCTCCACCCAGGTTTCAGGACTTGAGTGAGATGACAAGAGAGCCTCCTTATGCTGACCAAATAACAAAACATGATAACTTTGTTCATAAGCTGGCCATTTCACTCAGGGAGACTGAGGAGGTTAGAACAGGACCCTTGTTTCAGTTGAAACCACTTAAACTATTCTTTCTTTGCAGATCTTAAATAAAGGAAATAGGTGAACTACATTTAAACACAAGTGATGTTGTCTGATCTTCTTAATTCCTAAATCCAAGCCATGATGGACCCTGGCATAGAATCCCTCATTATTATGTATATGCACACATACACTTCCTATCATCATTTTGAGAGGGATTTCAGAGGGCTTGCTGGTAGAGTTACAGCTTGCAAGGGGTGTTGTTTCTTTCACCAATAGCTACACACAGTTTCCCACTTTTGCCTTAGTTGGGAAGCAGCTCTTCATGGAGCTAACATATGGAAGAGCTTCTGCTTCTTTTATATTGTGTGTGCATGCATGTAAGCATATGCACAGTAACCCTTAACATGTGTTCAAAAATGAGGAAAGGAACATCTTTGCCTGGTTGTAATGCTTCCTTGAATGTGGTGAGTTTCACACCTCAAAGAGAAGGGAGACTATACACAGAAAACAGACTTCTCTGTTCAGTGATGCTATCCCTGAGGCTTTTCACTATACCATCCTGGCTTTCTTTATCTAACTGTGTGTGTGTGTGTGTGTGTGTGTGTGTGTGTGTGTGTGACTCCAGATCACCTGTCAGTCTATGACAATACCATAAATTTCATAGACAAGGAATACTCTGGGGTGTTTTTGCCATTTCTTTTCTAGGGTAAAATAGTCTTCAACAAGAGGCATTCATTGATGGTTTCTTCCAACTACCAACCAGAGATGATTTAACCTAGCTTCCAAGATGAGATGAGATCTGGTGCCTTTAGGATCTTTTATAGCTTTCTCTATATAATGCAAAAATGTGGAGGGGAGGCACTGAAAGGAAATTTATCACTTCCAATTCCTGCACTGAGAATTTCTTAATGTCCCAGACAGATTATCAATTGTATGCAGATGATCTTGTGTGTGCCACCAGCAAGATGGTACAAGGTCTGCCTTGCCAGAAGTGCCTGCAGGGCATGAAATGAATGTAGTGGAAAGGAATCCAGATGGCTCAGAAAAGTAATATCTCCTGGCTGTTGCATAGATCAGAAGAACACCCCACACATAAGACATTTTACTTTCAAGCTATGCCCACATTAAAACAAACAAACCCCTTTTAAGTCAAGCATGTTAGAATTCATTGCAGGGGATATTTGTTTTCTGCCATCTTACCCTTATGGCTCATGCCTTTTGTAGGAACAAACAAATAATGTTATCTGTTTTTCCTTCAAATCATCAATGTCAGAGGGCCCCTTGTGAAATCTGTCCAAAAAGACAGGACATTGAGGGGCATTTTTCCATTCTGTTAGTGGCAACCATCTCTTTTTCTTTTAGACAGAAGTAGAAAACAAGGCTGTGATGATTGGTGGCTTCTATGCCAGAGGGTCAATGAACCTGCTCTGAGTTTCATTCTAAACATTAAAGGAACTATCCCAGGTGCTGAATTCTTTTCTCAAAATATATTGTCCTTTGGAGAAGTCTCTTCAGACTAAAAGCTAGAATGGATTGACATAAGATCCACCAATGCAAGCAGAACAGAACTTCTATGTGCATGGATGCCTTGAGAGTAGGTGGTTTGTATTTAGAGATGTGTGAAAATCCTTGAAAAAACAAAGAAAGAAGAAGGAGGTTGCAAGCTTTTTTATTGCTTCTTTAGAAACTAAGGGTGCTTCTATACTGTTGAAGAACTACAGTTTTACACTACTTCAGCTTTTACAGCTAAGCACTATGGGATAGGAATTTTACCAAGTCTTTTACCATTTCTACCCCAGAGTGCTAGTACCTCACCAAACTACAAATGCCAAGTATTCACAGTTGCTTAGAAACTAGGCCAGTCCTTCCATTTGACAAAGCTATGTGATTGCCTCAAGTGAGAGATGGAGGAAATATGAAGAAAACAGCACCAATATGCCCATGTTGGTGGATAGAATGGAACATGTGCTGTATTTCAGAACCTACCCTTCTTGCCCTGGGCTTTTCTGCTGCCTTAAACTGAGGCGGAGAGTGCTGCCCTGATCCCAATCTTGAATGTCTGGAAATCTGAGAGAGCAGCTTCATTTATTTTCCCCCAGCTACAAAATGGTAAGTGGGGCAGGAGCTGCTTGGATGTCTCCCTCTCCCCTCTTGGTTAGTAAGCAGTTGTGGCAGTGCCTTCAGGGCTTGAAAGCTGCCTGGGGACATCTGGAAATTGCACAAGGAGCTAATCATTTCTTCTACAAAATCCAAATAAGCATAAGCCTGAATTACACATTCATATGTCACTAATAGAATGCCAGCACTTATTTTTCTCTTTAAAATGTTATGTACATACAATTGAGGAAAGGATGTGCTTTAAATAAAAAAAACTGATTGATATGTGAAGTTTGCGAGCAGAGTATAGGACTTGTAATCCCCCATCCCTTTTCCATAATATAAAGTTCTGGGAAAGATTTCCCTTCCTGCATCTCTTCTATGAATGGAGGAATACTGTGATTTTTTAAAACAGGAATGACTAGAGAAAAAAATACTGGATGCAGGATGAATTGGTTCATCTGTCTAAGTAAGTACCCATTTTCTTTCAGGCAGAAATCCTTAAGATACAGGCCATGGCATGGTTATAGCAATATTTGCTCACTACACAAAGGTGAGATGTTGTGACTATTTGTAAAAGGTTATGTTAAAACCTCAGTTGTGAGCATGAATTATTGTAGTTGAACCTATGAGCTTGGCCTCCAGGTTTCCCTCAGATGTTCACTGCCAAAGGAGTATGCCACACAGTCATTTCCTAATTATTCCTCCTGCTAAAGCCCATGATAGCTTTCTCAATTTTCAGTCAATACTTGAACATCCTTCTGTTATAGAGAATAGTTTCATCAATATTTTATTTTATTTTTAATAATGTATGTTTTATTACAGAACCAGATGGAGACCTACAGCACACTTCTCCCTCCCGAGACTACAGCAGTGAAGGGAAGACAAGTGAGTTTAAGAGGGTAATAATTTCCATTTTCCTATGGATCTGCATACAGAGCTATATTCCCGAACAACCTCCTAGCCTTGCTGCTAGGAATATGAAAGTGATGCAGTATCTTTCTCTTCTTGGTCATGCAGGTATAAACTATGTAGGTGGACTCCTGACACCTTAGAATCTGTCACACCTGACACTTAGATGCCAGTACTTTTAATGCTTTTACCATTCCTTTGGGAGCTTACAGCTGCACCAGAACCTTAAATTGTTCCTAGAAATCAACCAGCATTCAACTGATTTTCATCAGCCCCAATGGAGCTGATGAAAGTTGTCCACAAAAGGTTGTACCTCATAGAATGCAAGGCAACGATGACACAAGAAATATGATATTAGGGCAAATATGTGAGACATTGGGTCTCTACATTCCAGGAAAGGATGCAGCTAGTGTACAAGCTAATTTGGGAACAAAGCGCTCCTGACATGAGCTATGGCCTCAGGATACAGGAGCAGCATTCAAAACAGAAGTACAGTAGAGTCTCGCTTATCCAACCTTCACTCATCCAACGTTCTGTATTATCCACTGCAGTCTGCCTCCCACCCAGATCCACAGCTGTTTCACATGTTTTGATGCTAAATTTGTAAATACATTAATTACTAAATAACGTCACCGTGTATTGAACTACTTTTTCTGTCGATTTATTGTAAAACATGACGTTTTGATGCTTAATTTGTAAAATCATAACATGATTTTACATTTAATAGCTTTTCCTTAATCCCTCCTTATTATCCAACATTTTTGCTTATCCAATGTTCTGCTGGCCTGTTTATATTGGATAAGTGAGAATCTAGTGTATCCCCAAGCAATGAAGCTAAGCTATAGAAGCCATAAAGCCCCTCTCAGAAAAGGTATATTTATATCTTCAGGATTAAATAGTCCCTCCATGACCAATGAATCCATTTATCTAAGCAAATCTCCAGTTAACAGTTCACAGTTTGCAACCACTTCTTCAGGAAATTATCCAGGAGGAATTTGTCACCAATTATAATTACATTTTAGATGATTTAAGTGTGCACATAAAATATGAAATGTAAATAAAACAAAAACATATTTGCAATATAAATATGCTATTTTATTGTTACAATTACACATACAACTTCCCCAAATGCAATGACTTAGTGGCTTGAATCTTTGTAGTATGCGGAACCAATGAACATGTCAAAAGCAGGAACATAAGCAAAGTCACAATTAGTTCCGCCTTCATGTATTCAGATTTTATGGACTCCACCTCCAGCCCTATAAAGGCATTGTGACAATGATTTACTGAAATACATAAAAAGAAATCAGGTTGTGCCAAAGTGATTGCTTTTCATGCTATACTTGGCCATCAGAGAGCATGGCTAGTAGACATGTCAGTACCAGAGAGGCATAGCTTTGTGGGTATTATTCTGTTCTCTCTTCACCTGCATGTGAGTACATTCATCAAGGCTAGGCAACTATAGAAAATCCATGGACTTCTTAATCTGTTCTATTTTCTTTCTCACCCTCAAACCTCTGTGACTAGAAGCAACTAAAAAAGATTTCAGGCCTCCAAAATGTGTGAGAGGTAAATTGTCTATAGCTTAAAAACCACCAGTCTCTTGCAGGTATATTGATCTATTTTTCATTTGGCTTTGGGGAGACCCTTGGGGTATATGTGGCCAAGAAGCTGCCCAATTCCTGTCACTGGCATTCATCTAAACAGAATTTTGTTCTATTCGTTGTTTTTAAATGGAGATTGTGGTCAAGAAACCAGCATAAGAGTAAGACTTGGAAGAGCAGCTATGAATTAGATAATATCCTTAACCTTAAATATATACAATAGGATACAAACATTGGCACCATTCACAGCATAACATTTTATATTCCCATGTAAGTTGAAAGCTGGGCAGCAAAAAAAAAAGGCTGTTAGGAGAAGCAACTCATGTGAAATGGATTGCTGGAGAAGCATTCTGCATATACCATGGGGTGCTAAAAAGACAAATAAATGGGCTCTTTAGGAAATCGAGCTGAATTCTCCTTGAGAACTGAAAATGACTACACTAAAATAATCACACTTTGAATATGAGACAATATGACACATTGGAAAACATGGGCAAAAGCAGCAGGGAAAGAGGCTGACCACATTATAGATGGATACACTCAATCAGGGAAGCCACACCCCTTGAGAGAACCTATCTAGGATCTTTCAGGTTCCTCATTCACAGGGTCACCATAATTTGAAGCTTACTTGGCAGCACTTAACAATGAAAAATCTTCCTCTAGTTGCTATGAGTGTATTGCTTGATTACATGTTTGCATACATCCTACAAATCAGTCCTTTAAAGTTAATGATCTTAATAGTCAATACATTTTCTCTTAACTTTGTGCCTTCTGTGTTCTCCGCTTCATCAATTTGTAAAGCCACAAAACATGAGCACAATCAAAATAAATACTGGTTTAATATACAATCTTGCTAACTGGTTTTTCCCTTTGTCAAATATGTTTCCCTTTGTCAAATATGTACAAAATAATCTGACTTTTGAATAGATTGTAATAAATGGTGCATTGATCTTTCTCTGTTTTTTTTTAAAAAACTGAAGAGATACTCAGACTTGATCCAAATTCCCCTACCATTTAGTTGAGAGTGTACTAATTCCCAGTAATTGAAGACAATGCTCAGTTCAGACTTAATATCACAACTCTCAAGTTAATTCTGCCCTGTTCCAACTGTTTTTCAGAGAACTGAAGGAGACTTGAATCGAAATCCCCACATCACTCATATTTATCCATTGTTCACTGTAATATAGATATTACAGTGTAAAGGTTCCTTTTGCATGAGGCAGGGAGGAAGAAATAATCTTGTGTGTATGTATGCAATTAACTCTGCAATGGGAAAAGGCACTCATTTTATGCAGATCTATTTTGCATAAATGGCAAAATCCACAAAAATCCACAAGAGGGGGAATGTTTGCTATTTCAGTCTTCTGCTGACACCTGTGAGTTGGACATTCCTCAATGGCATCTTGACTGAAATCTCAGCAAAGGGAGAAAAGAGAAATCAAAATGATCAATGTACCAAAGCAAGTACCCTGCAAGGACCTTATGAGGAAAAGTATTCCAGCTCAGAAAAAGGATAATTCAAAGGAGATACTAAAGTGGTGTAGAAAATTATGCATACGGTGAAAAGGAATTGGATAGGGAGACAGTTTTGGTTGTGTTTCCTAATACTAGAGTCTAAAGTGGGTTTAGACATACCTTAAACCCACTTTGCAGCGTGTTAAAGAAACCCACTCCAAAGTGGGTTTAAGCCACCACACCAAAAAAGGGGCTTTGCCTGTTCGGTGTCTGCATACCACTCTGAAAACCTTTGAAATGGCATTGGGCCACCCAACCCCCTCACCCACAAAAAAGCCTTAAAAATAAATACAAACTTACCAGGTTACTGTGAGGCTGCTCTGGCAGCCCTCCTGGCACATATGAATGACATGCCAGGAGGCTGTGGGGGAGGGGGAGGATAGATTTGCCCCCGTCTCCATCTCCTGGTGCATCACTGGTACATCTGAGGAGGGCTGCCAGAGTTTGTAATATATTTTAAGACTTTTATGGGGGGAGGGGTGCCCCCATGGGGCCTGAAGCAGCATGGGCCCATACCCCATTAGAACAGGGCCCTTCAAGAAGGCCTAGATCTCATGGGGTATCTAAATAGTTGGGGACAAAGCAGGGATTGTCTGCTTTGTCTTGAATTACTTTGCATTTATCTAAGGTGTCATTTGGATGCCTTAGGTAAAAATCCGACAGGGCTCACATGGACCAGATAAAATCTAACAGCGCTGTAGCCTCCCACCTTTTCACAGATCCTCAATCTCTCTCTGGCACTTGTTTGAGTTTTCCATCATTTCATATAAGGACATCATTTTATTAGTACACACAAAAGACTTGAGCATCCATGGATTTGGGTACCCACAGAAGGTCTTGAAACCAAACCCAGGGCCCATTATATTGCTCTGTGTTACAAGCAAATGTTAGATGAATTGTGCAGCTACACTCATTTCTTCCTTGTAGATGGTCAGTTGATTGGCCAGTCTGTGAATTAAACCAATGAATGTTGGTTTAGGTAGATCTTTGATCTGGTTCATCATGGCTAATGTTCTTATAAAAGCCCAGTATCTGCAAATAACAACAAAATCAAGGGGGGAGGGATTCCCCTAAGTCATTGTTGGGTGATTGTAAGGACATCTGGAAAAAATGTGCTGGGGAATAAAATGGAATACCCTACAAATAGGCATGGACAAAACAGTTGTATGGAACACTAGATAAAAAATGCTGCCACTTATTATCTCTGCATTTCAAGAAATGAACTCATATCAGTAGAAGTGATGAAGTTGTAACTATGGACTTCCTAATTCAGGCATCCTCAAACAGTGGCCTTCCAGCTGTTTGGGCTTTCAACTCCCAGGAGCTCTAATGAGCTTGTTCAGTTATCAAGAATTCTGGGAGTTGAAGGCCCAGACAGCTGGAGGGCCACAGTTTGAGAATGCCTGTCCTAATTTAAGAGTACCCTGTCCCAGCCATTAATGCTATAATCACCCTTTTCCAAATGATTTGTATGGGTATTGACTATAGTTAAATATGTTGCATGATTCCCTGCTGAATTAGTTTTGCAGTGACATTTTGGTTGATAACTGGAACCAAAAATATTTTAATTAACTGGAATCTCAATCAAATCCTTGATGGATCCTGAGCTAACAGACTATATACTTTACCCTTGATTTTAAAATGACATACATATGATATTTGTGCATACTTTTATGCCAATTGCTTAATGTCATTCACATGAAAGACACTATAGAAAGGCTTAAAATATAAAAATCCAAAAGAATACAAGACCATCTTGGTGAAATTTATACTCACTGCCTCAAATCCTTTAGACATGGTCAAGAAATGTAGTTCTTTTCAGAAAGACTTTAAACAGCATGCATCTTTGACTGATTATTGAGAAAATTTGAGAAACCAAGCATTGGAGGAGAGAATGGAATTGAGTATGCTGGAAAAGGCTAGCAGAAGTACTGAGCAACATTACTCCATACTGTGGAACATAACACCTTGCTGTGAGTTCCACTTGTTATCTACAAAGCATACACACCTCCATAAGCATTTCTAAAAGCTATCTTGTCCTAAATCTAAAATGTGAGGTCATTTTGTGTATAGATCCAATGAGTTCCCTTACAAACTTTTAATTTCTCTTGGAGATGATGAACAGCCAGGATTTGTGTTATTAATAGTCCACTCTTCCCCAAGAGTCAACATCACCCACAAAAGAGGCCAAATGAGGATACAAATATGCACACAGTGTGCTGATTTCTAAGTATGTGCCTATTTCAAAATAATTGCTCTAATTTAATATAGTAATAGAATCCCTTCCCTGGAGCATGCAGAATGCAATGCAGAACTTGTTCTGCTCCATAATTCATCCACTCCAAGGCAGCTGTCAATCTCTGGTTGCTGCCAATCTTGGATGCTGGGGCAATGAACTTCTTCATTCCATGTTCATTTAATTAGATGCAGGACATGCCCAAATATTGCTAGTCATCCTGTTGAGATGCCCTAACGACCTCTTCACACGGGGCTAAGATTGCCGTCACGTGCCAGTTTCGCTCAGGTTACCTACGGAGCCCCCCAGCTCCCATCAGATAATGCTGGCACAGCTCTGTGTGAAGAGTGGAACCGCCACAGCAATATGGGAAGGCTCCTCTGTTGCCATTGGAATCCATGGGGGCAAAGTTGTGCGCTCCACACATGGTCATACTTCCCCCATCTGATTGCCCTCAGCTGGAGTTGGGCTATGCAAGGCATGAGGTGCCAGGTTCCCCATGCCTGTACACAAAGTAGAGCACCTCTGGTGGCCATGTGACAAGCTTGCTAGAGTAAACAGTGAATAAATGTGGTCATAGACTACTCTCTAGTTACTGTTGAACTTCAACTTCAAGCAGTCCTAGCCAATGGCCATGAATTTGGAATTTATCGGTTTCTGAGTGCTGCACAATTCCTGTACCAATGTAAAATTAATCCTCCTGCCAACCTACATACAATTACTACCCTGTCTACAACATGCCTAGGCACATATATGTGCATAGGCTTGATCATGTGATCAAAAGCCCTTCTTTTTAAAGGGTCTTTGATTATCTACAGAGAACTTATTCCTCATCATCAGGCACAAGCATTGTATATATTTCCATCAGCTGAACAAAGCAATTTTCAGCTGATAATTGCTGCAAAGCATGTTGTTCTTAAATACGTAGCTGGTTCAAAGTATGCAACCCTAATCAGGGGACATTCTATGTTCCAATATAATTTGGCCTAAGAAAAAGGTGTAGGAATGTATTGACATCATCAGTTTTCTTCATGTTCTTCACCGTACATACTTACCATCCGTACTGCTCAATTGCTCAATTTTCATTTAATTAATACTAATCACATTATTACTGGAGAGCAGGTCCCAGGTATGGCAGCAGCCATAAGGCAACTCAGAGATGTTTACAACAGGAAGTCACTTTACTGAGTTCTAAGAGTGAAGTCCTTGTGCAAAGTAGCCATCACAAAAACCCATTCCCTTCTTTATTCAGCATAAGGGGACTTGGCAGAGCTGTTACTTTCTTCTCAGGCTTAAAAGTAGAGCAAAGAGAAAGAGCAGTACTGATATCCTGAGTGAAGTGGTAGCATAGATTACACAGAGAAGACATACTTTACTGTTGAACTTAAACTGAAGTGGGTTTCTTGCTGTTTGAACCAGTAGAAAAAGCAGTAGAGTTCGTGTGAGGGGTGGTTAGAGCAGGTATGAGAATCACATGGACCTCCTAATACTGGTGAACTGCAAATCTTAACACTTATTGTTGCTCTAAGGTTGTCAAACTGAATACATGACAAAATATGTGTAGATATGTAACTAGATATGTGTAGCTGTAGGAACTCAGTTGCACATTTTTCCACTGCTGCTGCTCCCTGGTTCTCCCTGGTGGATGTAGTGGTTAAAAGGTAGATTGGGAGATAATGGAGGAGTTACTGCATAGTTCTGTCTATTGAAATTTATGCAACGTCTTCATTATCCACTAAAGATATAGGATATTTTCAGTCTGGCTGCAGAAACTTGACATCCAGAAACATCTGGAGAGATTCATGATTCCCACATCTTTGCTGGAGAATCAGACTTAGGATTCAGGAAATCCAAGTTCACATGCCCCCTGAGACACGCAAGGGAAACTTGGGCCAATCACTCCCATACATATACGTTGTAAAACAGAGAAAGGAGTACATTGCCCTGGGTTCATCAGAGGAAAAGTGGGATATAAATGTAATCAATAGGTAAATAAACAGATGCAAACAGAATCATGGGAAAATAATCCACAACCATTGTTCTGGGACTAGAGAAAATGCAAACCAAATTGTTCTTAGTTAGCTACATCCTGGGCTGCAATCCCACACCAAATTAAGCTGTTTAGCTCCCATTGATTTCAGTTCAAGCCAAGGGAAGAAAAGTTGATCCTCTAGCATCTTCAGATAGGACTTGCAGATTCCTGCCTTCAGCTCAAAAAAGCTGGTATCTGTCAAGATATTATTGAGTCACGTAGGCCAAAGGTCAATTCTATCCAGTCAGCATCTTGTATGGTTTAAGTAGCCTCCATGTGCATAGAATAATAGTTTTAGTAAATAAGTGCCATCTACTTGTATATGGTATGGTCAAATATATTTTTCAAACGCAAATGTATTCTCTGCCCCTAAGAGTATGCAGTGTAATACAAGCTTAACCTTGGACAGTTAAGCTGGGGGAAAATCTCCAAGGCAACAGAAATCTTCAGCTTAAAGAACACAGTGAGTGAGTGTTGCTGGAATCTATTTATAGAGACGTGTAGGAAAAACAATTAAGGAGACAGACAGTAGATTAATGGCGAACAGCTTAGTGGTACAATTTCTGAAATTCCATGCTGAAGAAAAAGGAATGAGGAAGAACAAGGGTATAAAGCATCCGGTTTGTGCCATGGGGTGTGGGGTTTGTAATTTACATTCTCTGAAACTAAAAACTTTTTCCTGAATTTTTAAAGCACTGTTGATTTCATCTATACACCTATATTCAGGAAGCCATATGTACATCCAGATAATTAGGCCCTTGATAAAGTAGTTTTTCTAAGAAATTTACATGTATAAGAGCCATGGTTATATGTCCCATTCATTTCAAGGCAGTACAAATATTCTTTATCAACAGATCTCTATAAGTGCTCTTGTATTCATTCCATATCTACCACCAGATCATCTCATCCATACTTGTGCTGGGTATGCTAAGAATTGTGTAGATCAGGGTTAGGCATTCTGGTTCCCTACAGAATATATGTACCACCTTGTCCATAATCTCTATGATGGCTGGGGTTTATAAGAAGTGTAATCCAAAACATCCAAAGGGCATTAGGTTGCCTAAAGATAATCTAGATACTATGCATGTATAACTGACATTGGCTTTCCTGAGAGCCAGATCTACACTTCTTTCACTGGAGTTTTTATCCCTTTCACTGGAGTTCTTTTTTCTTTTCCATTTAAGGGAGCTTAATTGCTTCCACCCATCAATTCCTCTATCTGTCACACACAAATCTCACACATACCACCCAAAAGCATCCATTTCAATACTCCATTCACTCCTCCCTCCCTCCCCATAGTCATGTGCCTCATACACACAAAAAACCAAGCAACAATGGTATATACAGATCAATGGCACCTTACAGAGTTAATTCAATTGCATACTATCTTGTGTGTTTTGGGAATGCTACTGTGGTTACTTGGTAATGTGCTCTCAGGATTTTTAATCCTTGGTCCAGATCCATCCTAGATTAGAGGCTTCCTGAAACTTTCTCTCTAGATAACAAAACTATAAGCTTTCCTCTCTCCTAGATGGACAGCAGCATTACCTCTTAGGAAATGCATACACCTTCTCCTCTAGTTATAGGTGACCTGATTATGACTTCTAGTTTTGAACAAAGCCAATTTTGGATCCCCAAATAAGGTCACAAAGACCCTAAAGTAGCTTTAAATTTTAAACACAAACAATTTTACACACACACACGCACACGCACACACACGACTTCCAAGGATATAAATGTCTCTTTCTGGAACTAAAAAATCAAGACTGGGAGTCTTAGTGGTAACATGTAGCCAAGAGACTATGTAGCCAAGAGACTATGTAGCCAAGAGACTATATGTATCCCATTCTTGTGAGATGCAAGAGAAAACTACCATAGCCCATCATACTGAAATACAATTGCAAATCTTTTGATATTAAAATAAAACTGATAAAAGTACAATATTCATTTAAGTTATAAGCTCAGTAACATTCAACAAAGCCATAAAAATAATATTAATAAAATCCATCATTTCCCCAAAATCAGTAATAAAATGTGCTTAAACATGTAGAGAATTTTTAAAGGAGGAGATTTGTCTGGCACCACAAAGTCTTCAAATTTACAGGAGCAAGGCTCTAGCTGGGATGAATTCCAAATATCTTGTCCCATGACTCCCATCACCACTTGCCTAACATGATACACAAATGAACATGAAAATAAATGATTTATGTTGATACATTTTGTCACTGTCCAATATGTTCATGCAGAGTGGAAGGGTTTATAAAGGGGTATAAAATAACCTAAATATATATATAATTTTTAATATCTTTGCCTGATAAAGAAACTGGCAAACCTTCAAAAGTTTGCCTGATGTATTTTCTTCATTTTGGTTGCAAATACAAGCAGTCCCTGAGTTACAAACATTCAACTTGCAAATGACTCATAGTTAAGAATGGAGGTGAGACAACAGAAATGGAAAGAAATCTACCCCTTGAAAGGAAAATTCACTCCTGAATGAGTCATCATGCAAAAAAGGTGTCTCACCAATCCTTGTTTCCTCAACAAGCCAAATTTTTCAAAGTTCAGTTATCACAGGTACAGAAAACACTTCATCACATTGAGGACAGGATTCACCATAGATTATGGAAAATCCTGTGTGGCCCAGTTGGTGACATGGAGAACCCATCACCCCATGCCCTACTTGGCCTGCCTTGCCCCTCACTGCCTGCCCCACCCCACCCCACCCCACCCCGGTTGTTTCCAACACAGAAAGCCTTTAGTATTGCAGCAGCTTCTAACCACACTTGGACTTCAGTTGAGGCATGGAGCCCCGCTGGAAGTAGACCTACATTGTATAATGGGACCCAGCTGTCTCTGTGCTTCAACTGAAGTCCAAGTGTCATAGGACGGGCAATTTTGCCCATCTGATGAGGTTGAAAGTAAGGTGAAAGCTTCTAAACAGAGGCACAGACAGCAAAACAAATACCACAGGGGTGTTAGACCTTTCCTATACTATCCAAAGCATATATACATGGCTGGAATTACACTTTAAAATGTACCTGTTCCAACTTGCATAGAAATTCAACTTAAGAACAATCCTACGGAACCTATCTTGTTCATAACTTAGGGATTGCCTGTCTAGATTTATTTGTTGTATTTTGCTGTGTGACCAGCACAGCTACCCTTGAATATGTTTCCTGGATTAAAGTGTATCTACAATAACATTGTGATAAACGTGGCATGGTACTGGCATCCTATTCAATATTTATGTGATCATAAACCAGATTTACAATGTCATAACTTTTGGGATTCATGCTTATACTTGTTAATGACCAAATACAATCCCCAAATCTACTTCATGCCAAACAATTTCTCAACTAAAGTTTTTTTAGGCATTGCTGATCAATGGTGTCACTAGGGTTGGTGTCACAGAGTGTGGTAACTCAAGGGGTCACTCTTATGGACTGCCTCCCATACTAGACTATACCACAATATTGTAACTAAAATACCAGAATCTTCAAATATTAATTATCCCTCTCCTCTTGCATCCTGAGATTGTGAATGCATGTACACATACACATTCAGAGTGCCCATTTCCTTGCTCTTGATTCTGCCCAGGAACTACAGCAGAAACAGTAGGAGCAGTGAATAGCAGCCAGACCACAAGAGAATAGAGAAAGATCTGAAAATTCAAAGTTAATGGTTAGTCCATCCATCAGCAGGAAATACATCTTTTAGATGTCAGAATTTCAATATAAGCCTCTGTTTACCCTCACAAATCAAAGTGCACCACACAAAAATCATGTACTTTGGCATACATTTGCTGGGGGGGGGGGGGGTCAGGTATATGGCAAGGAGAGAAAGGGAAGAGCTGAAAAGTAAAACAGAGGAGAAGGGGCTTTTGTTTTGTTTTTTAAAGAAAATTTGCTTAAAACAGAAAAGGGAGATGTCAATGGAGAGGAGGTAAAACAATGAAACCTTCTGTGTAAATGTGTGGAAACAGAGGGGAGGACTTGAGGTGGGGAGAGCTACTTTGAGTATGTACAAGGGAGAGGGTGAGGATGTGAATTTCTGTAACAAAATCTAACTGAGGAGAAAGACAGGGCTCTCACCCACCATCCTTGTTTTAAGGATGCAACATCAGTAGAAGTAGATGTACAATGATGGTGCTCCATCTTCACAGTAACATCTGAAGATACAGGTTAATGGTTTGCACTGCTTGAATGAGTTGGGTCCATTTTGTTGAGTTCAGACCTCTGAAAGAAATTTATCAGAATATGTTATCTACATATAGCTAAGCTATGTAGCACCTATGATCCAGGAGAATAATTTCTAGCTCAGAGATGTATCTTCTGGAGTAGAGCTGAGCCCTGACAACTCTCATTTTTATGCACTGAGAGTTAGCTGTGTGCATGTTTTTAGACAAATTTGCATAACCTCCTCCATCAAGTGTAGCTGACTTATATTGTATGGTGGTCTCATGGGAGACCCAAAACTTCTTCTGTTTAAAGTTTCAAAAACAGTGAGGTTGTTAAGCACTTTGAAGACAGACTCCATGGCTAATAGGTTTGTTCAGCTCGGTGGGTCACATGTTCTGTTCTTGGAAGTAATAACATGCTTAGCTGTTTGGAAAAATAAATCAACAGGAAACGTTATCTACTGGATGCCAAGGCAGTGGTGCTTCTGCATAAATGTCAAGGGCAGAATTTAAAATGTGTCATCTCTCCACCTCCGCTCCCAGTTTCCTAATTTATAACCCATTTTCATCTCAGTGCTATCTCAAGTGGCTCTGGCACTCATCTCCCGAAGACTTCCTGCTGTACTACCCAGTCTGACAGTGTAATTTACTTTATTGGCCTCACAGATATCTCCTGAAGCCTGAGAGAAAAGAGATAAGTAAGCATAAATTGATATGATGCAACTTGGGTGAGGTGATCATTGTGCAGGTAACTTTCAGAGACTGAAAGTATTACTTTTTGAACCACAAACCCCAGAATCTGCCAGCAAGCATAATAGGTCATCTGGGGGGTTGTGCTTAAAACATCATTTTTCAAAGCTCTGATAACTGTGGTTGTTATTGTTTAAACTATTAAAAATGAATTGGCCTTGCCTCTTCCTATCTCACAATTTTTAATAAAACTAACACTGATATTAACAGACCTGGGATTTTGAAATGGTTTTGAAATGTTTTAGATCAGAGAGGATCGTGTATACTTTGATTTTCTCATGACGCTTCTGGTGCTTTTCACATTCTCTCCCCCCATCTCTCTCTCTCACACACACACACCATTCACATTGCAGCTTGGCTTTCACATCCAGGTGTAAATGGTTAGAATTCACTGTTATGCAAAATTAAGTACACAGTCAAACCAAGGAAAACAAAGGAATAGGTATAAAACATGTCCTCTGTCCCTGAATCTAAGTTGGTATATGTAGATTTGTATTTACTAAATGAAAAGATTAACTATATCAAACATAAAGGTAGCCTATTTAAATAATGAACACATGCTATATTCATTCCCCAGGGAAAAAACTCCACTTTGTGAAAGAGTAAATATTTTAATATGAATCTTTGTTGTTGTTGTTGATAATGATGATTATGATTAATTGCCATCAAGTTAACTTTGATGTATGGCAACCTTTAAAGAAGAAACCTCCAAGTCATCTTGTTATCAGCAACCCTATACAAGCCTATATAAGCCTGCATAGTTAAAGCAATGGTATTCCCTGTAGATGTGAGAGCTGGGCTATAAGGAAGCCTGAGCAAAGGAAGATAGATGCTTTTGAACTGTGGTGTTGGAGGAAAATTCGGAGAGTGCCTTGGACCATGAGAAGATCCAACCAGTCCATACTTCAGGAAATAAAGCCTGACTGCTCATTAGAAGGAAGGATATTAGAGGCAAGGATGAAGTACTTTGGCCACATAATTAGAAGACAGGAAAGCTTGGAGAAGACAATGATGCTGGGGAAAACAGAAGGAAAAAGGAAGAGGGGCAGACCAAGGGCAAGATGAATGGATGGTGTCCTTGAAGTGACTGGCTTGATTCTGAAGGAGGTGTGGATGGTGACGGCCAACAGGGAGCTCTGGCATGGACTGGTCCATGAGGTCACGAAGAGTCGGAAGCATCTGAATGAATAAACAACAACATACAAATCTAGCAAATGCAGACTTGTGGCTCCCCTGGTTGAGTCTGTCTAACTGAAATGCAATCTTCCTCCATTCCTAATATCTCCTGTTTTCTAATGAGTCATGTCTCCTTTTGACATATCCCAAGAATCTTAGGTTTTAGGGAGAGTTCAGGGTTGATTTGCTCTTGGGCCCATTTATTTACTTTTTGTTAATTTGTTTTTTGATAATCCATGGTATTCATAAATCACACTTCAAATAACTTTGTGTTTTATGGCACCACTATTTAAGGTCTTCTTGTTGAGAAGTATGGGCACAGTCCACTTTGGTGGTACTGGACTCACAAATATAGCTTTTATAGAATTCCCAGGTCTCTGAAAAAAGGAAAACATATACTGCTTCTTGTCGATCTAGTAAATCTGAAACAGCTCTGGTCCAACTTACTTGTCTGAACATGTTTTTCCCTGTGAAGCGGTTTGAGAGTTAAGATCAGTGGGGGAGGTCCTGCCATCCCTCCTGGTTTTCAGAGTGAAAGACCTGGTTATAGGATCAGGCATTTGGATAGTGAAATATAGAACTGGCATAACTGTAGCAACACAGATGTCAATATTCTATTCTGGAAAAGGCATCGTGCTTTTAATAGTTTTATGGTATTTATATGTTTTATCTGCATTTTATGTATACGATGTATTGTATTTTTATTTGATTGTAAATCCGATAACTGATTATTGCTATATTTAGGCCACTCTAAGTCCTCCTTGGGGTGAGAGAAAGTAGGATATAAATATAATAAATAATATGTGGATATTGTACAATACAGTCAATGAACAGGGAGCTTCTTTGCCTCCTCAATCAAGGAGACACCACAGGTCATTGAATTTCAGTTCTGAAAACACCTTGACCATTGGCCCTAATAGCTGGGGCTACTAAAATTGAAAGCCAGCTTTAACTTCTAGCAGTTCTGAACCTGAAAGTGGGTAAAAGACAGGGAACCCCTGATGTTGGCTTGAATCCTGTTAGGTTAGTTCCAATTAAAATTGACTGATTGAATCTATTATTGAATAACAAGTCAATATGTAGATCTATCCAACCCATTCAATGGGTTTATTCTTGTTGGGATAAAAATAATAGGATCCAGGCCAGTGTTTCTCAACCTGAGGTCCCCAGATGTTTTGGGCCTACAATTCCCAGAAATCCCAGCCAGTTTACCATCTGCTAAGATTTCTGGAAGCTGAAGGCCAAAAACATCGGGGGACCCCTGGTTGAGAACCACTGATCTAGGCCTATCTCTGGAACATTAGATTCTAATCTTGTTTAACTGTAAGCACAGAAGGCTAGATAAGTAAAATATATGCTTCTATTGTTTCCTACTTAAGCAATAGGAAAGCAGAGATGGTTATAAATGGAAGATACTAACATCTGGAATCTTCCCACTCCCCTTATAAAATTCTGTGAATGAGGCAGGGCAATTGCACAATGAAAAGACATGGAAGCATGCAATATTAAGAGACACTGTTGTAATTAATTGGAATTGCAAAGATAGATGCCTTTGGGTATAGGGAACTTCCAAATGGAAAGTTACAAGCGCTATCTATCAAATGCCACCCAGCCTTTTCCTCCTTTGTAAAAAATTTTTCTAGTTAGAAGAGAGGAAGAAGAAGCAAGGAAGAAATATATAAGGGTAACCAATAAAAGTCTATGTCATCTCCCTTGACCTTACTATTAAATTTCACAAATGAAGCCAAACAAGTGGCACCAAATACCCATAATCTTTTTTTTGTTGTTGTTGATTTTATGGGCTCTATTTTCTGTTTTTACAGTAATCAGTTGAGTGTATTTAGTGAACAAAAATGTGAGTGGGCATTAAAATAGAGAGGATGTCATGAGGACCATATAGAGAAAGGTGGTATTAGACCCTTTTCCCTTTCTCTTGATGAAATTCCCTGATATATCAAATGCTTTGCTATGGAAGAAAAAACTCTTTGAGTCAACAGAGGAGTATTTTTCAACATTGAAAGGAAAATACACCTTTGATACAGTTCATGTGGATGACAGTTAAAGACCTTCAAAACAGTACCATATTTAGGTACTGACAGATTTGATTGCCAGTGTTTTGAAGGCTTACTGCTACAACAAATAAGCTACCAGCTGGCTGATTGACTACTGGACTGATGATGCTTGCTGTAAAGTTAGAACAGTGAAATATCAGTAAAAATCTCTTCTTAAGAGTCTTGAGCTGTTGTAACAGGAAAGCATGAAATCACTCTCATTAGAGAACACTAAGAGCCATTTTGTGCCTTACAGGACAGGAATTCTGAGTCTCATGTAGAAAGCAGCTGCCAATCCTGTCTTTTTGTTGGTTGTACCTGCCTGTCTGAGAGTGCCTTGGACAGCGAGAAGATCCAACCAGTCCATACTTCAAGAAATAAAGCCTGACTGCTCATTGGGGGGAAGAATAGTAGAGACCAAGATGAAGTACTTTTGCCACATCATGAGAAGAAAGGAAAGCTTAGAGAAGACAGTTATGCTGGGGAAAATGGAAGGAAAAAGGAAGAGGGGGCAACCAAGGGCAAGATGGATGGATGGTATCCTTGAAGTGACTGGATTGACCTTGAAGGAGTTGGGGGTGGTGACGACCGATAGGGAGCTCTGGCGTGGACTGGTCCATGAAGTCACGAAGTCGGAAATGACTGAACAAATGAACAACAACACCTGCCTGTCACATGTTTGCACTTTGTATTTTTAAGCACTAGTGTTAACTAACTTTAGAATATTTGGAGTGTGTCAGGAAGACATTGTCTCTGTTCAACCCATCATTGATAATCTGGGGTTCATCAGGTGTTTGTAGCAAGGTCTTCTACCTATTTTTCCACCCATGGCATGTGTCCTCTTGTAAATAAGCAACAGTTTGAGATTGGGAGGCAGTCTGTAGGCTGGTGAGGGCCTGCCACCAAAAGCCTTTGAGAGATCAGTACTATTGGCTAGAATAGGTTATAATTCATGATATACCTGAGTGGTTTTACTTGGAATCTGTAAGTGGTCACTAGTGAGATTTTGCCATTTACTATCCATAGACTGTTCTGTAATAGAAACGTCCTAGATACAAAACTTGCAAAAAATATTACATGTATATTTTTAAACGTGTCTGGAAAAGGTTCCAAAATGCACCAGAGGTTTAAGGATTCCATTTCTTGTCCCAGATTAGGGATAATCCCTGTGGTTTCTTCCACTTTCATTATTATTATTTTAGGATTTAGCATGCTAAGGAGATCAAACAGTTTCAGTATATTAGCCAAGACTCAATATAATGGATACACAAACTGTAAGACACAAATCTGGAAAAAGTGGCTTTTTGTGAGTCATCCATAGTAGCAAAGACCTTTGATCTTGATACTCTATCAAGAGGGGCTTAACATTTCTTTATACTATTTCATTTCAATGGAATGGATGATTCATTGTTTTTTTTTCTGTTATCTAGATGTTCACCTAATCTCAGCTTTCAATTGCTTGGACTTCTACCCATGTGTAAATGTTATTTGCTATATCTCCTGTATCGGATGAAATGCACTATTGCCTATGGAAGCTCATGCCACGATATGTAACTGTCATCACTAGGGATTTGTGTCATTCGGTGTATTAACTCATGGTGTCACTCCTATGGACTTCGTCATACCATACCATTATATTGTAGCTAAAATACTTATCTTCAAGTGTCCATGCCCCTTTCCTGCCTACTGAGATTATACATACATGTGCACAAATATACTTACATGCACAACACCCAGTTCCTTGTTCCTGATGCTGCCCAGGAAGCACACTAAATGATACCTGTGCAAATATTTTCTATACATATTTGGATAAGGAGACTAGAATGCAGAACAATGGCTTCAAGTTGCAAGAAAGTAGATTCTATCTGAACATTAGGAAGAACCTCCTGACTGTGAGAGCAGTTCAGCAGTGGAACTCTTTGCCCCGGAGTATGGTGGAGGCTCCTTCTTTGGAAGCTTTTAAATAGAGGCTGGATGGCCATTTATCAGGGGTTCTATAAATGCAATTTTCCTGCTTCTTGACAGGAGGTTGGACTGGATGGCCCATGAGGTCTATGATTCTATGGATGTCTTCAATATTGAGGTATGAAGTTCTTTACTTTTTTCAAAGATGAAGAAAAGGAAGAAGAAGAGAAGGGAAGGCAGAGGAGCTGCAGTGGCAGCACTGTTGTAAGGTCTTCTGAAAACTGTCCTTAGGACCTGTAATCTAAAAAAGGTAGTCGTTTCTCATTCTGATTTAAAGTAATGTGTAGATAGCTAGAAATATTGTCTAGAACTCTTAATTATCTAGCATTCAAGTGTATAAAGAAGCTATGGCCAGTCTAACTAAATATAAAGAAAGCAAGAAAATCTAAAACCAAAACAAGCAAAAAAAAAAAAAACCCTGAATAGCCGTTTCACACAGATTAGTAGATTGAAGTCAACAAGAGTTGATGTTCTGATGTGCAAAACAAGTCTTTTTGTTGCTTCAACACTTGTCCAAAATGTGTGACTAGATGAGGAGTCGAGGCTACTAATGTTAAAAAAAACAAACTACATAGCCTGGCCTGCCACATTGCTAAAGTGTTTGGGAGAAGAGTGACAGAGAAAGAAGCCCATTTATGTTAAGATTCATTTGCAGATCTCTTAAGCACTGAAAGTGCAAATGAAGTTTAAAAACATGTGTAAATCACAGCTGCCCTCATTTTAAGGTCTCTATAATAGATGGAGCAGGGTAAAAGAGGCCATGGTATAAATATGCATGAGTGCATTTCATACAGCATCAAATCAGAGATTAAGCCGTTTTCACTCACTTTTTCACAAGATTTTACTGTAGGATAAGGATGGGCAAAATATGGATCCTTAAATGAAGAAGTTCAAATTCAAATTAAACATTTACATTTTGAAGAAATTGATGGTCAGTTATCCATGAAACCATTTTTCTATTTTTGAGGGCATGGCTTGGAGTTTATGTACATCTATAGTTCATAGATAGGCAAAAGGTTGGTCATATGTTGTTGGCCTGCTAGTGCCATCAAACCTAGTCAATATAGCTGAAGGTGAGAAATACTGGGAACTGCAGTCAGTGCCCACCAATTTATGTCTGGTTGTCTCTTCCATTAAGCAATGAGTCACTTGGCCCAAAGCACCATATTTTAAATGCCGTTAAAGTAGTGCTAGAGAACAGGTGCCCTTCAGATATTAGCAAAGGAGTGCTCCCACCATCTTAGCATAATTGCCCTGGCAAGCTCCAGCTGATGGAAACTGAGGTTCAATAATCTCTGGAGAGGCACAGGATGTTCTAACCTGGATTAAATAGAAACAAAATGCTAATTGATGATTTTCATGATTAGATTTTCAGCATTAAGCGGAAACATATATCAGGCCATATTTGAATGCATGAACACAGGAAACTGCAGAGTCAAATAATTGTGTGTTAATGTTTTGGTCAATATTGTCATCTCTAATTGGCAGTGACCACCTGGGCTCTATCACTGAGCTATCATCTCTTATGAATTTCTATCTACCTTTGAGATAAAATATTAAACATTTTGTGTTTTGATATCTTCAAAAGACAAAATGTTTGCCAGACAGTAGTATTTAAGTTATAAATATTAGATTCATTAGAACCATTTGCTTTTTTAATATAGTCATTATTAAATATTTTCGACAACAATAGATCTCCAGTTGAGATGAAGCAACAGGATTTCAGCCAAAAATCTTGTTTGGGATATATAACAGTGATAGAAATAAACTTACACACACACACACACACACACACATATGAAACATAGAGGCAGAGAATGGTTCATTAGCTGGCTGACCCCCTAAAGTGGAATACATCTATTAAGAGGGGTGTGCGCATTACATTTTGTCACAGGTCCCATTTCTATATAAATCAGCATATATACCCTGATTGTTGTTTTTTAAAAAACATTGCATCCCTTGATTTATACCTGATCCCTTCCTCAAAATTGGGACTCGGGGCCCTTCCACATAGCCCTATATCCCACAATATCAAGGCAGAAAATACCACATTATCTGCTTTGAACTGGAATATATGGCAGTATTGATTCAAATAACCCAGTTCAAAGCAGATATTAGGGGATTTTCTGCCTTGATATTCTGAGATACAGAATATTTTGTGGAAGGGCTCTCAAGGAACAAGATTTTAAAATTGTGATAAAATTGGTTTAAAATCGCAGATAACTATGTGTCAAATTAAAATTATTTTAAACATCACTTTCTAAAGCAAGGAATAAAAGCAGCAGAGCACCCTAACAAAACTATTTTTTTAAAGCAGTTCTCAAAAAGACAGCTGGAATCAAAAGGATAGCAAGGAAGGGACCAATCTAGCATCCTTATGAAACGGGTTCTATGTGAATGGATCTTAGAAGACGCAAGTACGGCAGGAAGGGTGCCTGATTTTAGAATGCTTTTTGCCTTTCCTGTGTACTAGTTTTGTATTATATGATATAGTTTCTGCACAGCAATAGATAACTCTTCAGGCCAGAAAACTGGAAAAGAAGAGAAGATAATTTTCTTTGATTAATAATTGTGATTATATTTTTCCAAGACATTAGGGCTCTTGTGCTTTGGCACTATGTTCAGTATTGTTGTGTTCCAGTGAGAGCTCTGGGACATGAGTGTAACTAGTCTCACATTATTACATAACTAAAGAAGGCAGTAGATTTTGAATAATCACTGTGCAACTCCGTCTTCCATATTATTGCTCTTGTAACTGTGCAAAACACTCTGCGCTGACATCTGTGATTGAAGATATCACTGAAATAATTCCATAGGATGACAGCCGCATCATTCACTGTCACTTTTTGTTTCTTCAATATGAAGTGGAGGTAATCATCAGATACCAGACTCAATTCTGCATAGGTTAGCTCTGCAGTCCAAATGCAGAGTCCAAATGACAAAATCCATCCCTGGGTCCAAATGACAAAATCCATGCCCTTTCCCTTCATCTAATCATAGGACAGATAATGTGGAATTTTTCAGATGTTTTTGACTATAGCTCCATGAACCACAGACAGAATGCCAATTATCATAGGTTGTGGAGCTTAAGGGTTGAGGGGTAACACAAGGGACTGAACTTCTGCCCTTCCAATGGGGATTTTACTAATGAAAAGAAATAACTGTTGAAACTTCTTTGTGCACACAATCATTAGAGATTTTGTAAAGTCCTGTCTCTTATTTCACTGGCAGCCCTAGTGAAGATTGCTGCCAAAAACATCTGGAGGACATAGGTTGTCCCTCTGCTATTACTAATGTGATAAGATTCCATTCTTAATATTTATGCATGTGTCTTCGAGTTGGCTGTTGGCTTGTGGCAGCCACCTACATTTCATAGCATTTTGTTAAGACTACCTAAATGTATTTTGCCACTTCCTTCCTCTGAAATCTAGCCTACAACACCCAATATTCCTTGGTGGTCACTCATTGAAGTACTAAACAAACCTGACTTTGCTTAGCCTCTACTTTCCTTTTGGAGGTTACAAGACAACAAGCAATATGGGAATTCTGGAAAGTGTAAGGAGACAAAACATTTTACAATACATGATAGCCATGTATAAATATGTGAGGGGAAGTCATAGGGAGGAGGGAGCAAGCTTATTTTCTGCTGCCCTCAAGACTAGGACACGGAACAATGGCTTCAAACTACAAGAAAGGAGATTCCACCTGAACATTAGGAAGAACTTCCTGACTGTGAGAGCTGTTCAGCAGTGGAACTCTCTGCCCTGGAGTGTGGTGGAGGCGCCTTCTTTGGAGGCTTTTAAACAGAGGCTGGATGGCCATATGTTGGGGGTGTTTTGAATGCAATTTTCCTGCTTCTTGGCAGGGGGTTGGACTGGATGGCCCATGAGGTCTCTTCCAACTCTATGATTTTATGATTCTACAAACTCTGCTTTTTTTTTGTATCCTGTAGCTTTTTCTGTATCAAAAGTGACTTGAGAAACTGCAAGTCGCTTCTAATGTGAGAGTATTGGCCATCTGCAAGGACATAGCCCAGGGGACACCCGGATGTTTTGATGTTTTACCATCCTTGTGGGAGGCTTCTCTCATGTCCCTGCATGGGGAGCTGGAGCTGACAGAAGGAGCTCATCCGCACTCTCCCTGGATTCAAATCTGTGACCTGTCGTCTTCAGTCCTATTGACACAAGGGTTTAACCCATTGTGCCACCGGGGGCTCCATCCTGTAACTGATATGTCAAACTTAAAATAGTGTTGAGACAATATTCAAACACAAAGGGTTAGCATCAAAAGAATGTAGCACTGTTATAGAAAAAGGTGGGAGAGGAGAGGAGAAAGAAAAGAGTGCAGTTCAAACTCATCTCATGAGAAATTTGGTATAAATGGGAAGAACTTTAGGGGCATTTCCTCCTTGGGGTCCTCCAAGGTGGGCTTCAAAAAGCAAGTGGGAATTCTTTGGATTTGGGGCACTAGATGCCAAGAAATGAGTCATTGCAGAATCATAGTCTGACATGAACATAAAGCAAGAGTTCTGCTGTTACAGTGAAGGGGGAAGCTGGTAATTGCACCACAGGGACACCTCTGGGCTTAAGCCATTTGCAGTTAATCAGAATTATTAATGTGTTTGGTTAACTTTTTTTTTTCTTTCCCTGACAAGAAGAAAAATTGATGAGGCTGCAGTCAACAGATACAGTAAATGCACTGGCATGGGCAGCAGCCCCTCTCTAGGGGATGCAAATGAGAGAGCTGGCACAGAGAGTCATTTAATGGGCTCATTTTCAAATGGAAATGCTGAGTGCAGGAAGTCTGCTCCTGCTCTTAACATCAAAGTCTGGTCATTTCACACACACACACACAGTGTGTGTGTGCTATATTCCCCAAATGGATCCAATTTTAATAGGCTTGGCTTAGCATCGTAAATGACTTGATGTTCTCTCTGATGGATGATGTCTCACCAGAAGGATAGCAGGTTCTGCCAAGACAGCATCTTCCCGATGTAGAATGGTTATGTCAGCAGCAAAAAAGGCAAATTCCAGCTAAAGTTGTCCACCTCAAACCACTCACAAAACTTACTTTGGGAGGATTTGTGGAAAAACACAAAGGCCA
Source organism: Anolis sagrei (assembly GCF_037176765.1). Lineage (NCBI taxonomy): Eukaryota > Metazoa > Chordata > Lepidosauria > Squamata > Anolidae > Anolis > Anolis sagrei. Next base: position 168,124,093 of record NC_090025.1, read on the forward strand.
AAAGATGAGTTTATGACATCGGGGTGAGAAACATTTCAGGCACAGCTTTCTGGCTGCCTGAAAACAACTACTTCTTGAACCTGCACACACAAGAGGAAGCTATTTACCAGCCATGGCTTAATACTACCCATTGTCAGTGGCAGTGCCCAATTTTTTACTTAGGTATTGAATTCATTGTTCTTTCAGGTACTGGAAATAAATTCGACTGCCATGTCAATTAATAATTGCTGCTTTAGAAACTGGCCCTGAATCACTGGGGATGTTCTGTTTGGATTTCCTGCACTAAACCAGGGGTTGCACTTCTTGGCCTACGGAGCCCCATCTAGTTCTGTGATGTTATGGTTCTAGGCTGCTGAATAATGAATATTGATGGTGGGATTTGTCTACTTTATGGACTTGAAAGGCCCTCAGAAAAAGGTTGGTGGACATGTGACCTTTCCCATCTGTATCCTAAGACCTGAAACAGAGACACAAGGACATCAAATAAAGAAAAATCGAACTGTGGATTGAATTTTATTGAGTAGCCCTATTTGGATTAGACCTGTTCAATCAATATTAGAATGGTGGGTCAAAACATAAATAAATATCCTTGATTCCAAGAATCTACTCCAGTTTAACTGACAACTGTGTCATAGAAAGGACTGCCCCAGGATCCTTTTGTGACATGAGTTGTTTTGATATAGTTTTGTTTATTTTATTAATGTATAGTTTGCATCTGAAAAGGTTCCCGTGGTAGCATCCAAAGGAATGGAAATATCAGCAATAAAATATTAAAACAATCCAATTTAAAAGTGCAGCAGAAAACTGATAAAGGGCCATTTTTATAAGAGCACTTGTTGCATGCCTTTGAGTTGACTGTGACTTACAGTAATGTTCTCATAGGATTTTCTTGGCAAGATTTATTCAGAGGAGGTGTGCTATTACTTTCCTATTAGTCTGACATAATTTGACTTGCTCAAGGTCACCCAGTAGGTTTCTGTGGCTAAGCAGGGATTGAAACCATGTTCTCCCAGAGTCCTAGTTCAATACGCCACATTAGCTTCAAAATAATACTAAGTGGCATAAAAACCATTAGAAGATATTGTGTCTGGCATGTTGTTGGTATTCTACACTGCTGTGAATACCATACCAGTATAGGTAGTGACAGCAGGAGGGAAAAAGCTGTGAGTGTAGCAACCATAAAAGTAGGAAAGCTCTGGAGAAACAGATGTCTTGGAGCTAATTCACCAGTTGTGTCCATTCATTGGGATGTCTGATTTTGTTACATTGACTGGATTGTGGTATTTGTGTTCAACATGGGAGCCCTTTGCAGAGTATTTGAAAACTTCAATTAGTATAAAAAGCTGCAGACAGATTGTGTTGTTGAAGGCTTTCATGGCTGGAATCACTGGGTTGCTGTGAGTTTTCTGGGTTTTATGGCCATGTTACAGAAACATTCTCTCCTGACATTTCACCCACATCTATGGCAGGCATCCTCAGATGTTGAGAGGTCTGTTGGAAACTAGACAAGCAAGGTCATTAAATACTAATCAAGGTGGCCAACTGCAATGTTTACACCTGCCTCAAGCAGACAAGAGTTCTTTCTCCTACCCTGGACTTTCCACAGATATATAAACCTCACTTGCCTAGTTTCCAACAGACCCCTCAACCTCTAAAGATGCCTGCCATAGATGTGGGAAAAATGTCAGGAGATAATGTATCTGAAACATGGCCATACAACCCGGAAAACTCAGAGCAACCCACCACAGACAGATGGCTTATAGGATCTGGTTCATAGGATGGGAAAACAGGAGATCTCCTCTGTGACTATCCCCATATTTGAGAAGTTTAGGATTGTTCCCTCTTTTCTGACCTTTCAGCAGTGGGCAGATAATTTCTTTGGAAAATTAATTTTAAGAAGAAAAATGATTTTTATTGTGCTTTAAAGTCATATTTTAAAGATTTTTAGTTCTGTAGCTAGTTTAATATTTTAATCTCACTTCTTGTATGTTTTTATTATAATAAGAACTTCAAAAAGCAAGTATTACAATACTCATAATAGTCCTTACATTGTCAGCAAATACACAGCCAACAAATAAACAAAAGAAAAAAAGAAATACTAACCAAAATTCTCAATCTAAAACCCAGTTTAGACACTCTAAATTCTACCCCCTCCCCACCCACACATTTAAACACATGAACATTTGACTTCCCATCTCACCAAAGGCATCTGTAAAACTGCAGCAATAAAGTCCTAATTACTATATAATTAATTTAATTACTCGTGAGATTTGAAGGTCGAGATTTAATGTTTGAATTTAATTTTGCTAAAATTCCAACAATAAATCTCGACCTTTAAATCTCATGAGTAATATTATTCCTTCTTTTTTTCCTTTATGAGACTAGCATAGGTATCCTGTGATACCTGGGCTAGAGAAATTATAAGAATAAACATTACAAGTAGTCAGTGTTTGGTTTTGGATTTATATTCGGTCCTATTAGAAAATGTAAACCACAACTCCCAACATTATCAGTCAATTCCCCCCCCCCCCCCCATATTTAAAGTTGGTATGTGTGCGAAGTTTGGCTTAGATCCATCATTGGTGAGATTCACAGTGCTCTCTAGAGGTGGGTAGACTGCAATTCACAACATCCACTTTCATTGCCCCAAGCTCTGCCAGTATTTGAAGTTGATCATGATGGGTCCAGGTTTGGTCCAGATCTGTTGTTGGTAGGGTTCAGAGAGCTCTCAGGATGTCGATGAACTATAACTCCCATCATCCAAGATTAATCCCCTCCTCCCAGTATTTTCTGTTGTTCATGGTGTGTATGTGGGGTGCAAGGTGGGTCTGTGTGCCAAGTTTGTTCCAGCTCTGTCAATGACAGGAGTCACAGGGCTCTCTGAAAGTTGAAGTAATCTTGGAAATCGCACATAAACATACATACAGCAGTGGTTTTCAATATTTTACAAAAAGCACTCACAGATTTCTCCTTTGTTAGTAGAGACAATTTGTATTTTTCTTCAATTTCAAGGGTTTTTACAATCCATTCTTCTTTTCTAAAGCTTACGATTTTTTCCATTTTGAACATAAAATGATGTTGCTGCTAAAATCACATAATGCAACACTGTGTAATTCATCTCTTTAATTAGATCATTTGCAAACTCCAATAGAAATAGTCCTGGATACAGGTGGATTATAGTTTTAAAGATGTCTTGCATTATTATTGTATGTTTTTAATGATAATTGTTTTTACTGTTATTTTTTGGTCTTTTTAAATTCTCAGCCTGGGGAAAAGGCATGATATAAATAAAGAAATGATAAATAGATGCATAGATGGAAGAATGGTTGGATGAGAAATTTGGTCTCTTTCCCTTGTCACTACTGCACAGCCCTGGAAAAAGTGATATCACTAGTAAAGTACAATGTATTTGCCAAAAAAAAAAAAAACCCTGAGATTATTTAAAAAAAAAAACCTTCTGTGCCTGTTGCTGAAATGACATAGGTATGAAATAATCCTTTCTAAAGAATGCATTGTACTCTCATTATTTCAGTGTTGAGAGCAGTCAAAGAAAAGCCTCTGTTGAAGATCACAAGAGTACAGGCAAGCACATGTGGAGAAAAATTGTCTTTCTATTTTCCCCAAATGGTGGGGAAAGGATTTAAAAACTGAACTGAAACCAAAGTTCTAATGATTTTTTTAAAAAAAAGATCTCTGAACAGAGCCAGAAAATTTACTGAGAGCTAGTGCAATTGGCAAAGCACAGGTATCATTCACCTAAAATGCCCAGTCCCAGTTACCAGCCTCACAGCTGTATTTTGAACTAGTTGCCATTTTGGAAAGATCTTCAAAAGCAGCCCCATGTATAATGCATTAGAGAAGACTAATTACACAGCCTAACAAAAAAAACCTCTCGTTTTTCTTTTTGTTTTTTAGGCCTATTCCTACAGTTATTTGTGGTGCTGATTTTAAAAACCGCATTGGATAGACTGCATTAGCTCTAGTTTCTTAGATATGGTTATCACAATTTCTTATGGCTGAGCAGATCCAGACTGGTACACATCTCAAGGATCCATTTCTTACCATTGCTGAAGGCTGGACTGGATCCAATAGGATGATTTGCATTCTGAGTTGATAGTATTGGTCATTAATAACACACCACTAAGTCAAATAACTGAGTCAAATATTGGAGGAAAGTACTGAAAGTGCCTTCGACTGCCAGAACATCCAACCAGTCCATACTTCAGGAAATAAAGCCCGACTTCTCATTGGAGGGAAGGATAGTAGATGAAGTACTTTGGCCACATCATGAGAAGAAAGAAAAGCTTAAAGACAATTATGCTGGGGAAAATGGAAGGAAAAAGGAAGAGGGGCTGACCAAGGGCAGGATGGATGGATGGCATCCTTGAAGTGACTGGATTGACCTTGAAGGAGCTGGGGGTGGTGACTGCTGACAGGGAGCTCTGGCGTGGGCTGGTACATGATGTCACAAAGATTCAGAAATGATTGAACGAATAAACAACAACAACAAGTCAAATAACTATGGAGAATCAGTTCCTGGGGCATTGATATTAGCCTTTTAGGCTGGAGGTAAAAATCAAATGCATTTTTTGTAGTTTAAAAAGTATGTGCTGTAGTTGATTCATGTAGTACTTCTAAAGAGTAAGAAACAGTGCAAATCAAGATAATCTTAAATCAACTTTGCCCATTTTTGCAGCACTGCTGTGTACTGTGTCTAAAAAAAAAAAGAACGAAAAGAGACTTGATTGAGGTGTGCACAATAAAGAGAATAAAAACTAATCAACCCCACCTTTGTAGTTTGTCACATATTGTACAAGGATGTTTCAAATGTTAATTAATAAGTGATATGTGATGCTTACAAATATGTTTACTGAGTCATATTGCTATGTCAGTTATGAATAATATTTCCATATCTAGTGAAATGTCAGTCAAAACTGAGTCTGGAACAATAATTAATTTCTCAGCATATTTGTTCCGTCCTTTAGAAACCCTAGGGAGACTGAATTGTAGGTATTTAAAGGGTACACATTTAGAAGAAACAAATAAGTGCTCATTTGCCATGTGTTATCGAGCATCGAATTTGGACCAGAGAATGTTATCCAGAAACACAGGAGGCATATGAACAAAGAAACCCTATATAATCAATATTATAAATTTGTATCTAGAGAAACTAAGATAATAATAGCAATAATCACATTTCATAGTTCAAATGACAAATGATTGCTTTTGGAGGTTAACAAGATTTGGAAATATAATCTATACAAGGAGCAATTTCAAAGAAAGCTAAATTAATTTGCCCACATTAAACATAGGCAAAGTCCCACATGAGCATACTACCCATTTCTCTTGAGTTGGATCTGAACTTAGTCATGCTTAGAAACAAGTACACAGTTGAAATCAAGTGAGTCATGTCTTACTCATTTGGTCGTGATAAAATCTAGAATATAGATACAAATCTGTTAGTAAATGTAGCCATGTCTTTGGGTATAAAAGCATAGGAAGTCATTGTCAACTGCTTAGAAGCCAACAAGGCAATTTTTTTTTATAACAGAGGTAGCTTTCCCATTAATTCCCCAATTCCATGGTGTACTGTTGCAAAACAAAAAATGTCTAAATGCTATAATAATATAGTGTGCTACTTTTTGAGATCTATGGCTCTGGTTTTTAATTGTTTATGATAGAGCTGCTACTACTGTGTAATTGGGCTATTTAAGCTGCTGGTTAAGTTCAGCATAAAACAGCTTCTTATATCACTTTATAAAGCCATCTTCTTTGTTCTAGAAATGCAAATATTTGCTTCACTTCTTTCATGCCCTCCACTGAGGAAAACTGCACATTATTTCAGAGTATTTTTAATTTTAAAAAAACTTTAAAAGTTAGAATTTGCTTCATATTGGGTTTTTGGGGAGGGGGTTGAAGGTGGGTTTTTTTGTTTGTTTTTTGAAAACTCAAAACAAATCTGAAAATACATCTTTGTGGTGCAGAACTTTGTTAGCCCAAGCCTTGCTTCTAGGAACTCAGGTTTGAGGTCTCTGTTATTGGACTCAGTCTATTAAAATATGCCTGCTTGGAGGACTCTACCATCTGTTCTCTATAGTTCAGACAAAAACCTTCCAGAATTACATCTCAAAAGAGGGCAAGCATGTCCTGTCACAGTCCCATAGGCTATTCAGAGTGAAGAAGCTCTTGTGTGCATTTGCCCTAATTAATGTCACATCCCCCAACACTTCTAATCTGAATTCCTTTGGTGTATACCATTTAGCACTCCAATTTATCTGAAATTCTTTGGCTATCCTTCCTTGGGCCATTTAGATAAATGAGGTTTAGCTGGATTTCTGTATAGGTCATCCAGGGTCTTGCAGCAACTATAGTTCCAGATTGCTTCCAGCAAAAAGCCCCCCTCCTCCCACAAAGCTTAGTCTCTAATAAAGCATTGCTTCTCTCAAAGTACATCTGGGTTTCTTTGATTTTGCCTATAAACTGCAAACAGAAACCTGCCTTATAGTAAGTGATATCAAATTGCTCTATCTAGCTAGTGATGAAATGTTTGCTCACAAAGTTTTGCATTTCACTTCACAAAAGCTCCAGCCAAGCATGGTCATTGGTAAGGGACCCTGGGAGTTTTACTCAGCTCTCTGTGTCCATGAATTTCTTATCCACTGATTCATCCATCAATAACTTGAAAATATCCATGTCCATCCTCCCCCCCCCCCCCGATAAAAACTTCCAAAAAGCAAGACTTGATTTTGCCATTTTATATAAAGTACATAGTATTATTATGCTCTTATATATCATGGGACCTGAGTATCCATGAATTCTGATATCCAGAACCAACCCCAGCAGATACTTAAAAACACTGTAGACAAACTCTTGTCTACAGTGAATGGCCACAGCTTTTTAGATTTTCAGACCATGGTGTTTTCTTACCAGAAAATGCCAGGGATTGCCTGCAAAATCTGGGTTTTATTGATCTGTGGGCCTTAGAATCATAGTGTTGGAAGAGTCCTCATGGGCCATCCAGTTCAAACCCCTGCCAAGAAACAGGAAAATCACATTCCTTCCCAATTTCCTAGGGAGAGACCAGAAGTGTCATCCAGTCCAACTCTCTGACATGAAGTATTACACAGTCAAAGCACTTCTACCCAGAACTTACCTAGAATACCATGTCCAGTTTGGGCACCACAACCAGATACACTGACAAGCTGAAATATCTCCAGAGAATTATCTTTTGATTCTATGGGGATGTTCTTCAGGTTGTATTTTGGCGGGATAGTTAGTTTAGTGTTCTCCTTTAGCTTTACTCTATTTTTAAAATATTAATTGATGGTCTGTACCACAATCCATTCCTGGTCTTGTTTCTGCAGAGAGAATGGTGCATTTCCATCCCTAAATGTAGTCTATTTAATTTCTATATTAGCCATCAGGTAATGCCCATGAATACATGGCCAGCATTTTGATTACTTTGAAGAATGTGTTTGTGATGAACACACTGTTAGCCTCACAAAAAAAAAAAAACAATCAGTTGCTCTTTTGCTTCATTTCTTGATCCTAGCTCAAACTTTCCCATTAATTTTGATTCTGCTGTATTTATTATTTTTTGCATTCCAGTTGCTATAATTAAGTGGTCTCATTTTAGTGTGTGATCAACTTCTTCCTGAACTCCAGCACAGACTGTAGTTGGAGCATAGACTTGGTTGTGGATATATTGGTAGTTTTTTCATGAAATCTTATTGATATGACTTGCTCAGACTTTGCATTATATCTGTTGACTGCTTTTGCTACATATCACTATTAATGTTACCCCATTTCTTCTTTGATTTTCATTTTCCAAGTAACACACTATGAAACTGTCTGACACAAAATGCCCCAATCTTGTACCTTTTAGCTTGCAAGTATTGCAATTTTGTATGTTCCATTTTTTTACTATGTCTAGCTTTTCACATTCCATGTTCCTGTAACATGTATTGTGCCCCTTTGGACTTTCCTTTCACCCCTGATCATATTAACAATTGAGGTTCATTTGATTTGAGTTCAGTTATATCATTAGCCACAGCGCTACTTGTAGTTGCCCTCTCCTGTGCCCCATTTGTTCATAGAGTTTCATATGACCTGGAGATTTAATCTTGTGGTACTATCTCTTATTTTGTTTTGGATTGCCTCATCATAAGCTTTTCATTGTAAAATATATTCAAAGGGGGTTTAGTGTGCTTCTTTCTATGCAGTGCTAGCAAAGGTTAGCTGTGGTGACATCCATTGTTCCTGAGAGATTCTCCACCCTATCACTCTCTGCCCCACTACTGCTGTTGACTAGCAGCTGTTTGAGACATTTAAGTCTGGTTCCTCAGCAAAAAGCCTCTCTGACATGGGAGTTCTTATCAGCAGCACTACTACTGTCAGCATAGCCTCTTGCCCCACAGGAGTGTGCCATTTCACTACAATGAAAAGGTAGTATCATCGGTGAGCATAGCATGATTAGAAGGCAATAATTTAAACATGGAATGAAGGAAAATGTTTTTACTCAGTGCACAAGTTAAGTATGATTTCTCCTGCCTTTCCACAATATTGAGGCAGATGGCATTTAGGTTCCAGAAATCTGTAGTAATAAGATCCACGGGGGCACCACTAAAATATAATTGCCAGCAAATCAAATCTGCAAAAAAGGGTATAGTGCCCTTTTAGAATTAGACAAAATCCTCAATAATGTATAACTATTTGTAGATCATAGCTAAAATTTAAGAAAACAGAAATGTGTTAATGGATTCCTGTTAGGAAGAAAGGGTATGTGCATCACAAGTAAGACAGGACAAGACCCATTTATCCCATTATTTATTTATTTCATACACTTCTATCCTGCCCTTCTCCCCACAAGTGGAACCAAGGGCGGCCTCACATAGGCATCAGCGATGCTTGCAACATATACATCATAAGAATACAATTAAAACAGTAAAAACATCTTTAAAACATCATACAAACCAGCCAATAAGTTCATTTAACAATAATATTAGAATGCCAGTAAAACCAAAAATCAAGCCGGGAAATCCAATGTCACAAACACAAATTCCTTTATTGTCACTATCATCTAATCAAAGGCCTGGCCCCAGAGCCAGGTCTTCAGTTGTCTTCTAAAGGACAGGAGGGAGGTGGCTAACCTGATGTCCTTAGGGAGGGAGTTCCACAAATGGGGGGGGACACTGCCGAGAAGGCCCTGTCTCTCATCTCCACCAACCACATTTGTGAGGGTGGTGGGATCAAGAGCAGGGCCTATCCTGACAATCTTAAGCTTCGTGATGGTTCATAACAGGAGATACGTTCAGACAAGTAATTTGGGCCTCTCTTATATGCAGGTATTTCTGAAGACTTTAGTGATATTCCATTTCCATGAATATCCATTTCAGTGATGTTACAGTTCCATGAATTCCATTTCAGCAACTTCATCTCTTCCTCTTCCTCTTCCTCTTCCTCTTCCTCTTCCTCCTCCTCCTCCTCCTCCTCCTCCTCTTCTTCTTCTTCTTCTTCTTCTTCTTCTTCTTCTTGGTACCTTGCTTTATCTCCCCCAAAGAAGACTCATAGTCTTGAAACGGAACAACAATGTGTTTAAATATCCTTCTTTTCATGGCTTCCCTTCTCTTACAGCATCTCTCAGTAAGTCTTTCTCATTTCCCTTGGTGTCCAAACATGAAACTCTTGTTTGAAAACAGAACAGACTTAGATTGGTTTGCAAGCCAGGATTATAAACAATTTTTAAAGTATAGTTTCTTTGTTCTGATGTCACAGTAAACTCATTTACAAAATCAAGTATTTCAGTTCTTTTGTGCTAGAAGGGAGGAAATGGAGGTGCCATTTAAAATTATCACACATTGCTGCTTCCAAACTGCAATTGTTTGAAGAGGCAATGTCTAAATAGGCCATAGGACAAACTTTCCAGCAGCTTTCCATTTACATCCAAGCAGAGCAATGGACACTATCTATGCATTCAATTTTACAAAGAGGAGACATCTATTTGAAATTGTAATTGATGACAGCTGTCAATTTAAGCTATCTTCTATCTGAAGGGCTGTCCAGTCCAAATCCAGTTTAAAGATTAGGAGGCATAAGCAGAGGTTTTGATGTTCACATCAGCACTATTTTAAGCAATACTGAGCAAGCATACAGGTCAATCAGTCAAAGTCCTTCCTACTAAGATGAAAGATATTTGATTTCTATTTATAGCATAGTAATTGTTTATAAATTTTCATCTGGACGTATGTTAGCATATGTAAATTTTAGTCCTATCTCTGCTCTCTTTGGCTCTCTTTATTCGTGCTACTTGTGAAATATAGGAAATATTACGCAGACAGTACTTTACCCAGTTGTTTACTAAATAATGTGTTTAAATAATATTACATTTATTGGGCTACCTGAGTATCCATTCCTAGGAAAATATCATCATAACATTTCTGGCAACAAATATCACCTGAATGCAATTTGGAATACTGAATTTGTTGTAGTTGTGCTTTGTGCCATGCAAGAACTCAACTACTTCAAGAAATTAAAATTTAACTACACCTTGTGAGTTTTTCTCTGGGGCTAAACAAAACCTGGGAACAAATCATTCTATGGAGACAGAAGTTATTGTGATCCATTGATTTCTTTATAATGTGCACTACAACAAATCTGAGCAGACATCGGGTTTGTAGGATATAGTTTGCTAGAACATTGAAATATAACAACTGAAGCATAGAGCAAAATGACATCTCCTTCAAAAACAAAATTCATATGCTTAGGAGTTAGTTGTGAGCCTGAGTTTTAATCAGAAATCATCAGTCATGATGCATAAAACTTTTCAGTGTCACTTTTGTTGCATTTCTTAGAATTTCACTGTCATTCTCATTCTTGCCCAAGTCTATATAGGATGACATGGCTTCTTCAAATGTAAGTGTGTAACATCATTGTTACTAATAAATATATGATTTACTACAAATTGTGGAAGGTGATAGATCAATGTCATTGAAGCAGTTATTACTTTCCAGACTTTGGCTTTGTACAAACTTCTGAAATTATTTGGAAGATGGGGTTAAGCACCTTAGATAGTTCCTTTCTAATTTAACCTAATTACTGGAGTAAAATCAATGCACCACTGACATTAGAGCTGCATAACTATCGACTTCATCGCACGTGTCTGCACAAGCACTCTAGGACACTTGTAGTACTGTTGATTCACAGAGCTCCACACATCCATCCCACGACACAGACTCACAGGGCTCTTTAATCAACTGTGGCACAAGCATCCTACAATACTTTGGTCAGAACAATCCTAAACTTCTCAAGTGTGGGGACAGCCACAGAGGAGATCTTCTCTTGTTTTGCCATCCTATGAACCAGATCCTATAAGCAGATCCTGGGGCAGCTGGGTGGCAGACGTTTTCCCCCATGGGATGGACTTACTGGTAAGTCAGCAATGTGAGATGTGGGGTGATGGGTTCCCAATGCCCCCAGATTGGCACCGCCAGAACCCACTTCAGTGGGTTTCTGTGAGTTTTCCGGCCTGTATGGTCTGTATGGCCATGTTTCAGATGCATTCTCCTTCAGGGAGAATCCTCCTTCAGGGTTCAGATAAAAACTCTATTTTAAAATTGACCCTTTTTACCCAAAAAGCGCTGGCCATCTGTGAGAAGATGTAAGCAGAGAGAGGTGAGCTTGCTGCCATCAACAGAACTCAAACTTAAAAACTTAATATGGACACGCCACTAGTTTTACCTACCCATGCCCCCCACCCCAACCCTATTTTAAGGAATTAAACAATTTCTAATCTAGTATTTTTTTTATCTTGTAGTTGCTCAATTACTTAGGAGTGGGTCGACAGGCCAGTAGGCCATGAGGCCTTGTATTCATATATGGTTTTACTGTATGTGTATGTTTTGTATGTTTTGCATGTTTTGATATGGTCAAAATTGACTAATCAATAAAGAATTGTATTGTATTGTATTGTATAGATGCATTCTCTCCTGACTTTTGCCCACATCTATGGTGGGCATCCTCAGAGGTTGAGGGATCTGTTGGAAACTTTATGGAACATGGCCATACAGCTCTGAAAAATCACAGCAGCCTAATGAAAGCCTTCAGTCACACAATGCAAAATTATTTGCTTCCCTTCTTCCCTCACCACACTCATACACACAATCAAAGCACTACTGAATATATAGGCGGAGGAAGTGAAATTACTGCGAAAGCCAAAACAACATATTTGCATTTTCTTCTAGTCTACCATCAGAGCGCTGCCACTGACAGGACTGGCTTTCCCACTGTCCCTAAAGCTATAGATTTTCGAGAACATGAAAGAGGAAAAGAGCCACTTAATTTATTAGTAATCTCTTTGCCAGGAAGGTGGAGAATAAGGGATTGTTGGAGTATTTTGCCTCATATTCCAGAATAATCTTTCTTGTGTTAGGTGTTATATACCTTGGGTATATTGAAGGCACCAGTTCAGGCAACAAAATGCTTGCTGCAGCTCTTAACCACTGAGTTACATTGAACAGCTCATGGCCTTTCATAGCCATCCAGCACCCAAGATATTGCTAAAGATGCATACCTTTGCAACATCAAAAAGATTAGGTCAATGTTTCCAAGTGAGAGGTTGACTGAGAACATTCAGGGGAGAGATGTGCAGAATACTTTACTGTAAGGTCTAGAGATTTTGTGCTCTGGAGAGATCAGGAAGAAAATACTAGATCTGGGAATAAGAGAAGATGACATTCAAGACCAATTCACAGCTTTATAGTATAAATGACAAATACTCATGCTTAATGCAATTCACATCTTTTAGAGAACAGACTTAATTAGAGGCTGAAAATGTCTATGATTCCATTCTGGAAATTATTTGACTGAATATTTTTGTGAACATTTTCTGGACATCCATTTTATTATTCCAGACTCCAGCATGAGACTTCAGACAAGATTCTAATTTCAATAAAACTTTTGAATAGGTCTTGGGGAAACACACATGACCACATTAGATGAGGGTGTAATCTGCAATGTGCATTGATTTGCCTTCCCTTTCCCCACAGAGCCTACTGGCTCCCAACCCACAATGCACTGCAACTTCTGGTGGGCTTGCATGGTGAAAGAAAAGGTGAAGTGGCATATGCCGCTGCCACAGCAACATGAGAAGCTTCCTGTGTTCCCTTGGGGCAGCTGGGTGGCAGACGTTTTCCCCCATGAGATGGACTTACTGGTAAGTCAGCAATGAGAGATGTGGGGTGATGGGTTCCCCATGCCCCCAGATTGGCACCACCAGAATTGCCATGGTCTGTGGCGATTCCAGCAGCATGTGTAACAAGACATAGTTGCCAGATTCCACCTATCTTTGAAAAAAGCATCAGCTTGAAATATAAGAATTAATGTTAACATGTTAAAGAGTAAGGTGTTCATTTAAAAAATGGTCTCACAACAACTGGCACACAAAATACCAAAGCACACTTAGATTTTTCAATATGTTTTTAAGCAATGTATTTTGCTTCCAAAACTAGCAATTAAGGGGAATGGATATACCTCAAATGAATTCATTTGCAATGGTCTTCCTTACAGATGCATCTCTAAACAATAAAACTTACAAATCAAGTCTGTGTTTATTTTCTAGAAAAAAGAACTCTAAATAAAAGATACATAAGTGAGAAATACCACAACCTACGAGGAACCACTTGAAAACTCACTTTCATTCTAAAACTATGCAAACCATGTTTTCTTGATTTGTACCGAGAATCATTTCTGTTACGAAGATTTGAGATAGAATATGTGGTATTCAAATTAAGTGGTGGCCTAGACTGCATAATGTATTTTGAAAAGTGTCTAGAAAACACACAATTTTACATTGTATCTATTATGATTTGGACTTGTATATCTGTAGGAAATATCTTCATTTGATTATATAGTCTTTTTGGCATTCCTCAGAAACATCTGAAGATAGGGGATTTTAAATTATGTTGTTGGAGGGTGTTTTTTATTCAATTGGTTCTCAGCCTCTGGTATGAAGTCTAGCCTAATCATGATAACAGCACCACCTCTTTTCTTTAATTATGACAGCAGCTTTTGAGGCTTGAGATGTTATCACAGAATTATGGATTCAGACCCCAAGCACCATGCAGTCCAGTGTCTGCCATTAAGGAATATACAATCAAAGTACTCCTGGCAGATGGCTATCCACTCTGCAACAGAGAAGGATACTCTCCCACATTCTGAGGCAGCATATTCCACTGTCAAACGGCTCTCCTGTCCTGTATATAGTACACTATGCTATTTGCTGAGTACTCCATTGAAGATGTGGTGGCACAAGCACTCTACATAAACATCTAACCCAATTGAGTGATTCATTTGTCGGGGGGTTGTGTTAATGGAAAATTTTGTTTTCAGTTATATGGAGAGAATTATTGATGAATGCCAATGCACTTCCCAGTAGTGAACTAGGAATATGGTGAGTATGATAAGCAGCATGTTAATTTCACTTGCTGGAAGTCTCCATTTCAAGCTTATTAAGTACAATAGGTGAAATATGCAGACCAACAATACCAGGCAGACATACTTCAAGGACTAAAATATGCTATTAAATGATGTATTTATCAAAGATAGAGGATCCACAAAGTGACTCTGCCAAGCTTCCAGATTCTGTCCTGGGAGGTCTAAATGCCTAACACCTGCACATCTACCCTGGATTACTTTTAAATATTATCAGAGGGAAGAGATGAGCCAGATTTCATGCTGATCCAACATTTACCACTCCCCCAATAAGTTTAACTACTCTGCTGTTGCCCTATTTTGCAACCATTTACACTTTCCTTTTGCTATAGACACATTTAAACTCGAAGCACATATTTCACTAGAAATTTGCAACACTGCAATCCCTAGTTCTCTGAGGAGTTAATGTTCAAATACGAGTAAAAAAATATTTATCTCCCAGTGTGGGACAAATTGAATTTGAAATGGCTACAGAGAGTCGTCATTCTTCAAATGGACCTACCACAGGCCTTCAATAAAAGAGAGCATATCTTGTGCCAAACGGATTCATCTGGAGAGGTGGTTTATTGTTATTAGAGCACTGAGGGTGTTTTAAAATGCAGGGACATAATTTATCATGACTGGATTTTGTAAGCTCCAAGTTTAGACAGTTTCTCATACTGCAACCTAATAAGTCCCTTTATCAGTGCATTTTATTTCCTTGGATGTGACATGTCAGCAACCTTCTTCCCATTTCGATACCACATGCCATGAAAACAACTGACAAATAAATAGAAATCATTGGCTGTGAACTTACTGAAATTGCGTATTCCAGCTGGAAAGCCTGGATAATGCAGTGTAGCAATAAAGCTATGCCCATTAAAGGACTATAAGGCAAGGTTCTCTGCTTGTATTGGATATAGAAAGAAGGGAGAGATAACTGAGCACTGTATCTTTTAAGCCTGTTTTCTTGAAGTTAGCAATGAGCACTCACTAGAGCTGTGTTGTCAAAATAAGGTTACTTTTGTTGTTGTTATCCTTCCTTTTTCCAGGTTGGGACTCTGGGTGGTTTTCAGCTAAAAAAAGTCACATTGTACAAAATTTTAAAATATAATTAAACTAACAATAGAATACACAGGAGCCGAAAACATAATTACTAAAAGGAAACCAATAAATAAGCAGTACAGAACGTTCTGAAAGCAAATAGTCCTCAAAGAGCTGCTGAAAGAAAAAGGATTTTATTTGCCTACAGAAGAGTAGCAAAATGTGTAACAGTCTAATCTCGACAGAGTGAGTTCCATAGCCTGAAAAAAAAACTTCCAACTGTCCCAATTTGGCAGGGACTTTTGTGATTGAACTTCTGCTTTTCCATTTTTTTCAGCTACTTTGAAAACATTAGTTTCATTCGTCTTCCCACTTTCCCCCATTGTCTTCAGCTTTCTTCAGTTGCTACAAATTGAGTTCAAAGTGCAAAAGTACTTTGCAGTCAGTTAACTCAACAGGAAGTAGAGGAGAGGAGCAGGATCTTTCCATTCCCATTAGGCTCAGGCAAAAGGAAACTGCTGCAGCTTCTCCTATGAGAAGCTCCTCTTCCATATTTCTACCAGATGTAACTAACAATGATGAGGAGAAAAGAAGTTCTTAATATTTGGGAGAATGTTGTTGATCAGAGAACCTGGACTTGAGTAATGTAGAACCATAAATCACTTTGAATTGTGTCCAAAAATAGACCAGTAGCCAGTAAAGATGGTGAAATAAGGAAATACGAATGCTCAAATCTCTTATTTGAGATTGTTCAGCGGCACAAAAAATCTTAGATTTTGATTTACAAAAAAAGGGGTATTCATTTCTTAATGTCCATGGGTCTAATAATGCATAATAGAGACTTTAGGTGATGTGGAACTTCTGGAGTCAAGCCATACAGCTTAAGGTCTACATCCAGTGTCCATTGTTGCTAAATGACTTTCTTGCCTTCCCTACCTCTGCAGTCCTCCATGCCACTTCCAGAACTGTTCTTAAGGATTCCTGGCCATCCAGAGCAACACTGAAGACCATAAAGATTTATTTGCAAAGGAAACAGAGAGTGGCAATGCTCCCTTCCAGTTCTGCTAATGGAGACGATGCCATCAGGAGAATGGCACCATTGCTTCCCACAATGAGACCATAATGGGGATACTTCGAAAGCCAAGAGATGCCAAGTCCTGACTGATCATTTATCTCTTGCAAAACTACCTCCCTCTTAAGTACCAGCTGATCTGAAAATCAAGCTGTGCAGTGCCTTTCCAACTGTCTGAATAATGGTTAGACACTTGGCTGTGTTTCACCACAAAAATACAGTCCATCATAGGCCCATTCATCTGTCATCTGTTGCCATCTTGTGTCTTTTAACTGTGCAAAACTGCATGAAATATATCTCTCTTGCTGCTTGTCTGGG
Source organism: Anolis sagrei (assembly GCF_037176765.1). Lineage (NCBI taxonomy): Eukaryota > Metazoa > Chordata > Lepidosauria > Squamata > Anolidae > Anolis > Anolis sagrei. The sequence goes on from NC_090025.1 coordinate 168,140,993, forward strand.
GTCCTTTTTTAAAGTTTTATTTTTATTGCTGTTTATTATGCAGTCACAATGAAATATTCACATATAGCAACATTGCAAGCAATAACCATGAACTGAAACTGAGCCAATGTAAGAAATAAGTGGCATCTTTCCATTTTTCTTCCTCTTGTTACAGAACTGAAGTGATCACTTATTAATTGCACTTCTGTCTCTTCTGTCTTCTCAGTTTGCTCTTTTGCATTTTTTTTGTTACCAGAAAGGAAGTGTTAGAAGTTGTGCTGTGTTTTGTCAATTTCATTACTACGTAACATTGAAACAGAGAATAAATTAATAATGGGATTATCTTGTAGACATATGTGGTCTGTTTTATATGGTTACATGATATTCAGGTTTAGTCAGTTGTAAATAAAACTGTGGGAACTTATCCTGTCCCACCTGTGTTACATTACTTTACTGGTATCCTGCCACAGCTGTGTCTCTCACTCAGTGCGCTGTCTCGCTCATGTGTTCCCTTTTCTAATTCAGAGCCATGTTGCACAACCAGCGTAGTGCTACCAGCATGGAGTCCCAGCTATCATACTTTTGCCTAGATAGCTTGGAAAGTGAGGATTAGAGATACTGGTGGAAGGCTGGAACCTAGCAGTGCCCAACAGCTCCCTCAGTCAAGCTTTGAAGGAATAGCCATGGAAGGAGCTACTCCTTCTCAGTCTGCAGAACAAATGCAAGCGAGTTCCTCTCAAAAGGATGAGGAAGAGTTAACAGTCCAGCTTTCATGGAACTGCCTAAAGAGAGGTCTCAGGTGCTCAGGCCCTCAAGATTAGTTGAGAAGGGAGTCAGCAACAAGTAACTCTTGTGAAATTAATATTTAAGGAGCTCAAAGGTGACATCTTATTCCTGGCTGCAACATTTGTTCTAGAAGCAATGACCTCAGACTCTTCTTATCTTGTGTCCCTGAACTCTGGACTTACCTTGGACCTTGGCTTATGAATTCTGATTAACCTTGAACTCTGGACTCTCTGGTATTCAGCTTATGAACCTGGAATTCAGTTTTTCTGCTCTGTTATCCTGTTAAGGCTTGCATCTTTGAGCTTCATCATATTAGCCAGCCGAAGCATCCTGCTTTGCCTTGCTTTGCCACAGAAATGAGGAGCAGCTGGGGTGAATCCATCACCTTGGGTTCTGCTCCCTTGTAGAGACGCTACCCCTGTCACACAGGGGAAGCATCGCCTGGGTGGCACAGGAGTGTGCGGGCTTCATTGGAACCAGCACAACATCGGAAGCCTCCTATGTTTTTTTTAAACATATATTTTTATTATGCCATGAACACAAATCAACAAGCCAAGTGTTACACGTATAAATCCTGAGTAATTCAACAAATATTAAAGACATTATGCTAATTTACATTGCTGTAAATTACTTTTTTCACACCCTCCCTCTCTCTCCCTCCTCAACCACAGTATATTTCTACTAATCTTGCAGATCCAGCCACTCGTAAAGTCTTTTGTATTTTGTATTTTGTCTTTGATGTGATCATTGACTCCTCCATTTTTCACCCAGTTGAAGTAGACCTTCCATCTATTTGTAATGACTTTTTCCTTGTCCATTTTTGGTGCTTGCTTAGTCATAATTATCGTAATGTGTAACAGCACTTGATCATACATATAATCATTCCAATTACTTAACATCCATTTCGATTTGTCTTTCCATCCTCTAGCAATCACCACATGTGCTGCTCGTATTGTTACCATAAATAACTCCTGGCAATTGGTTTTTATACTCAGATGATCCAACACTCCCCATAGTAGCAAATCATTATTAATTTGAGTTTTTGTCTGGAATATCTCCTGAATTTTTCCTTGTATCATTTGCCAGAATTTTTTTTATTTCAGAACACTCCCCCCATGTATGTGAATAAGTACCTTTTTCTTTATTACAATGCCAACACTTCGAATTATTTCCTTTTACCATATAAGCCATATAAGCAAGTAGTTTATATGTTCTATACCATTTTAATATCATCTTTTTAAATTCATTATATTTTTCTGTTTTATTTTATTCATGTTCCTAATTATTTCCTCTATTTCTTCTGTCCATAATGATTTAATTTGGTGACTCATTTATCATTATAATTATTATTGCAAACCATTATCACAGTATGTCACAGCAAAAGAGATCTATATGCTGGATTTCGAATGACAAAATCACAAGTTGAACACTTCCCAAGCATCTATTTTCAAATGATGCATGCAGATCCAAGTAAGCTGGCCTTTTGCAGTTGACAGATCATGATTTTGCCAATGTTTATTGTTTCCAAATGCCGTCTGAGATCTTTTGGCATGGCACCCAGTGTGCCGATGACCACTGGGACCACTTGTACTGGTTTATGCCAGAGCCTTTGCAGTTCGATTTTGAGGTTTTGATAACGGCTGAGTTTTTCCTGTTGTTTTTCCTCAATGCGGCTGTCACCTGGTAAGGTGACATCAATAATTCAAACTTTTTTCTTTTCCACAATCGTGATGCCTGGTGTGTTATGTTCCAGAAGTTTGTCAGTCTGGATTCGAAAGTCCCACAGTATTTTTGCGTATTCATTTTCCACTACCTTTGCAGGTTTATGATCCCACCAATTCTTTACTGCTGATAGGTGGTACTTGTAACATAAGTTCCAGTGATGATGATGATGATGATGATGATGATGATGATGATTAACTATCTATTATTTGGTGAGTCATTCTCTTTGACTGAGAATTACAAATTTGAAATACTCCAAAATCCATAATTGCCTATATTGGTGGTTGACATAGTGACCCCTTTGCTTTATAATTCAATGTCCACAAACTTTGTTTCATGCACAGTTTTATTTTAAAAAATTACGTATGATTTATCCTCAAGCTATGTCAATAAAGTATATATGAAGTATAAATGAATTTCTTATTTATCTACTTGATATTTCATTAATAAAATATTGCTTTATACTTTACAATATATACATACCGTCATGTCCACAGACATAAACAAGGTTGAACATCCTGAAATTATGGAATGTATAAACAAAACCTAATTGCTAATGAGCTTCTTTGTGATTTCATAACAGCTTCTGTGACACTGAGGGTTCAAAAATGTATTTCACTCTATGTTTTAATTGTACTATGAAAGACATATCACGCCAAATCTACCTCTAAGCACTGGTTACAGGCAATTCACTGGAAGGTGAAAATTCACTGAAGGGAAATTCGTCAAGAGATAACAACAGTTAACATTTTACCTAATTGGCATAATCTGGGGAGGACTGGTAAATCTCTTTATTGAAATACAGTAGAACTTCATGTGTATTCAAGCCCCATTTTTTTAAAAGGGAGGATTTCTTATATGCATATCATTAGTTTATTTACATATTCTCCAAATGTCCTGATTAATCATTTGTCATCCCGTTTTTCAGAAGCTTCTAAAATGTCCCTGTTTCTCTTTCCTGAGGGTCCTGCTAGCAGCACAGGTCCTCCAAAGAACTCTCCTGGTGCTCAAAAATGATGCATAAGAAGAGAGGGGATTTCCTTAGAGCAGGGGTCCTCAAACTAAGGCCCGGGGGCCGGATGTGGCCCTCCAAGGTCATTTACCCGGCCCTCACTCAGGGTCAACCTAAGTCTGAAACAACTTGAAAGCATATAACAACAACATCAATCCTATCTCATCAGCCAAAAGCAGGCCCACACTTCCCATTGAAATACTAATAAATTTATATTTGTTAACATTGTTCCTCATTTTAATTATTTTATTGTTTTTAAGTGTTTTTTTACTTATGTATGTGCAGCGTGCACAGGAATTCATGTTTTATTTTTCAAATTATAATCCGGCCCTCCAACAGTTTGAGGGACTGTAACCTGGCCCTCTGCTAAAAAAGTTTGTGGACCCCTGCCTTAGAGCCTGAAGAACTGGGATCACTGTGGTGATTGACCCCTGGAACTGTGGAAGCAGTTTCAGGAGTCGATCAAAACAGGGCACCTCACCAGGAAAGATCTGGATTGTTGGACCAGGGTGCTTTAGATATGGGGAGTGATAACAATGAGTTTCAAGAAGGTAATGGTCTGGTCAATGATATTGATGCAGAGAATGACCAGGAGATCCCTGTTCAAAGTGTAGTTTCTCATGAGAATGTCACTGAAGGGTGTGGGGATGATGGTGTGCTCCCTGAATTGCTACGAGAGAATTCCCATGCTTTGGAGCTTGAGAACAGCTCAGCACTTGGCCCAGCTGCAGAAATTAACAAGCAAATAGATAGACAGGAGGTAATTAGTCAAAACAGAAGAGCAGGGCAGTGGCTTCAGCATTCTGCCAGGCTCAGAGAAAGAAAGGTAAGAGATTCAAAGCCAAAGTGAAACCAATTTCTGAGCACTTGGGACATAGCTTAACATGGAGATAAAAGTCCCAAGTACAGGAGCTGTAGTCAGATGAAGCATCTTTTGGAATCAAGTCAAGATCTCATTCCTGTTTCTTGGAAGTTTGCTTGGAAAAGATTCATGTTTAAGGTATCTTGGTTTCATGGTTTTGATTATTGGATTCTATGATTTTGTGTTCACTTGCCTTGGATTCATGTTTCCTGATTTCTTGGATTTTGTTATAGAAGTATCTGCCTAGGTTTTTCATGGACTTTGATGGAGAAATTCCCTGGACTATTTTGTTCTGGCTTATCTTCCTACCTAATTGGATTTACTTATTCCTTTAAAGTGCCTTTTACTTTACTTATTTTTAATTATCTCCAATAAATGGATTGCATTTTTACTCAACTGTGTGGTGTTTAAAGTCAGAGGGCTTTTTCTGGTCTGGGGTGCAACATGGATCTTTTCAGGCTTTTTTTATCAGGAGCAAACTGAGAGATCCCATTTTTTCCAAATTAATTCTGTTTTACTTGAGGCATCATTTGGAAGCTTCAAGTAAAATCATTTTACTTGAAGCTCCCAAATGATGCCTCAAGTAAAACTGAGACAGGTCCCAGAATACTGGTCTGTCTGGAAGGGCCGTCAGACAAAACCAAACTATTTCAGCGTCTCCCAGCTGCTTCTTCCTCTTTGAAATCATGACCACATTCTGATATTGCTTGGCCACATATGTTCCAGTTTTAATCTGTGAAATGTTGGCAGGCATAGATTTCATGAAATAATATATCATGGCTAAATTAAAATGTAGCAGCAAGACTGTGTAGCACTTTAAACCAGTTGTTTGTTTAGTACTGGATAGAGATTCAGATCAATGAATGTGCTTGGATTTCTATCTTTCTGCCTAAACTACTTGATCAGGACTGCTGTGAGAATAATCTATAGATGGAAGCCAGTAAACCGCCACGAACTCATTAGAGAGGATATCCAGTATGTAAATATAGATAAAGGAAAATAAAAGAAAACATTGACAGTTGTTTGCTTACAGTGAGGAACACACTTATCATGATCAGAATCCTCTCCTCTTAGTTGATAGCATGCTTCATTTTTGCTATAAAAAAGAAAGAAAGTCAAGACATGAAAGAAGAGTTCTGAAAAGGGAGCTGCGTAGATTAATGTATTCATTCATTAGAGATGATTTGGCAGAATTTTGGGTGCAAGCAGTTAACCAGCACCTTTGTGGATATACTGTAAGATCTTTGCTCTCTCCCATGTATCTTTTTCACTGATGAGCTAGATATGCCAACATCCGGAGCCGTGCATCCATTCTTGCCACATATCAGAGCTCCAGTCTGCCTCTGTTTTGATTCTCACTGTAAAGATACTAATTTGCACGTCTCCTTGTCTTGTCATCTCATACTTTCCTTTATCCCCACATCTCTTTCTGCTGATAGCAGAACATGCTATAAGCAATCTCTGCCAGATCACACGAAAAGGTGAATTTTCTTGTTGGAGTTTTCTATTGGTACGAAGAACTACACAGTCAACCATAAGGACATTTTTGTAGCCTTGAGATTAAAATGCTGCCTGGGTAATCCTAGGAGATGTAGTTTTGGATCCTGTATCTTTTAAGCATTGCTAAACAATGAAAAATGTGGTAATCTTGTGAGGAATGTTCAGTTCAAGGAATGGCAGGCTGTGCAAGTCTGCTTGGATTGAGGAACAAAAAGACCCTCCCAAAATGGTGGAATAAAGAAACACAGTGGGTCTCACCTGATGTTCTAAAATGTTCTGGACCATCTCTAGCCAAACCTTCATGTCACCGAATCATTCCCAGCATTTTTCAAAGGGAGGAGTTTTGCTTTTTAAAGAAGAGTGCCTCAAAGCATGCCCACCCCCCACCCCAGTGAAATGTATTAGCCTGCCTGGAAAAATGAAGCCTTTGTATTGCCTTCATGGATTTTCACAATCATTTCCTCAGTAGGGGCTCAACTACACAATTACAGAGACTGCGGGACACCCTGCCACAAGGTCATAATTAACAAGTGCAAATGGCAAGTGGCAAATTTCCATTAACAGAGCCATATGCATTCTCACTTGTCTCCAGCCAAAATTCTAGGCTGCCGTAGACATTATTTTTGCAAAATTGTGGAAGGTAAGTCCATTACAAGTTTCGGGAAATGCGGCAAGAAAAGGAAGAATTAGTGGATTTCTGGACAGTGAAGCTAACAAGCAGGTTTTTCACAGGATTGATCCTGAAGTCAGCCTTGTACTAATTCAATTAACTTATGAAATGAAGGAATGGATGAAGGAATGCACTTTAAACAATACAGTTATTTTATTTACAAAATAAAAAGAATTGAACAGAGAGAACCAATGGGTTGTTATAGGTTTTTTCGGGCTATATGGCCATGGTCGAGGCATTCTCTCCTGACATTTCGCCTGCATGTATTGCAAGCATCCTCAGAGGTAGTGGCAAGCATCCTCACTACCTCTGAGGATGCTTGCCAGAGATGCAGGCGAAATGTCAGGAGAGAATGCCTCTAGACCATGGCCATATGGCCCGAAAAAACCTACAACAACCCAGTGATTCCGGCCATGAAAGCCTTCGACAATACAGAGAGAACCAATTCCAGCTTAAAGCCTGGGGCGCAACTTTTTAAAATGTACTGATATAATCACAACTATCTAAAATTACTATTTTATTTACAAACTCTCTATTTTGCCATTCCTCAAAAGTATCAACAATATTGTGATAGTTATTAACAGCTACAAGCACTGTCTTGTGTTATGAAACACACTCTGCTTTCATCCTTCTCATCTTCCCCGCAAATCTCACAACAGTGCATGAGATGACATCAAAGGGCATAGAATGAATCAGCACCTGAACCATGGAATGTTCTTCTTCCATTTAGTGTTTCTCATCCTTTAGTCTTTTGTCACATTCTGCTATGATAAGCATGACATTTCCTTGGAAGCAACTCCAGATGCAAGGAGACCATGGCATGTATAAATATGGGCATGTATAAATATGTGAGGGGACATGTGAGGGGAGCAAGCTTGTTTTCTGCTGCCCTCGAGACTAGGACACAGAACAATGGCTTCGTACTACAGGAAATGAGATTCCACCTGAACATTAGGAGGAATTCCTGACTGTGAGAGCTGTTCAGCAGTGGAACTCTCTGCCCCAGAGTGTGGTGGAGACTCCTTCTTTGGAGGCTTTTAAACAGAGGCTGGATGGCCATCTGTTGGGGGTGTTTTGAATGCAATTTTCTTGCTTCTTGGCAGAATGGGGTTGGACCGATGGCCCATGAGGTCTCTTCCAACTCACTCAGGGATTCTATGATTTGAAAGTGTTATTTGTGATCCATAAAGTGATATGGATCTCAAAATATTGGTTTTCTCCTTGGATGCAACAGTAGGAAGCTGGGAAGCTTCATTTGAAAGGTGCCCAGTGCCTTAAACTTCCCAAAGCTTTATAGCTCTGTGACACTGATGCCTACTTAAATGAACTGCTCTTTAATTTTACATAGTACTCCAGGCACTAAGTATAAGGAGGGCAGGACAGGTGTCATCCTATAGTGTACTCTGTCAGGGTTCCAATGCCCATACAAACCAACTGTTTATATCAGGCCTGCACTTCGTGAAAAATTCTCTTTTCTAATTTGGCAGTCTTTCTATTATGTCCACAGATTTGGCTCACAGAGCTCTAGCTTTTGCCCCCACCCCTCTGGTAACATGAAACTGTTGTAGAAACAAACACGCAAAAATCCTGTTTTAAGTTCATTTAGCAGGCAAGGTACAAAAGGAAGAGATTTTGGAATTTTACAGCTGGAAACCCCCAGCCAATATGATCACGAAAATATAACTTTCCCAGAATTATATTTACACAGCATAGGTTTGCCTTCATAAGGTGGTTTTTGCTCAATGCTGTCAGGATGCCCTTGCCATGAACTGCTAGAAGTTCCATAGGCTGCTACATTTCAGAGTAGTTTAATCCACAGAGGCCCATTGTCTTGCAGATGTGTTTAATCTAATTGTATCTAAGGCATCAAATTTTATTTTTCTGCTGGATCTAGTCATGTCAAACTGTTCTTAATATGGTGACTCACCCCATGGCACATCATGAATCATCCATAAATTCATTATCCCTTGTACACACCCACTGAAAAAAAGTCAGCTAAGATTTTTAGTATCTTTTAAAAAGATGCGTAATTCAAAAAATATTTGCAAAGTTTAGTAAAAACTAAGCTATCATATTAAAACACCAATACTTCACAACATTAAATCATTGAAAACAATAACAATAAATGTATAATATACGGTGGCGTAGTGGGTTAAACCACTAAGCTGCTAAACTTGTTGACTGAGAGGTCGGAGGTTCGAATTTGGGGAGCGGCATGAGCTTCCACTGTCAGCCCCAGTTTCTCCCAATCTAGCAGTTCGAAAACATGCAAATGCGATTAGATCGATAGGAACCGCTCCAGCAGGAAAGAACAGCGCTCCATGCAGTCATGCTGAACACATGACCTTGGAGGTGTCTACGGACAACACCGGCTCTTTGGCTTTGAAATGGAGATGAGCACCAACCCCCAGAGTCGGACATGACTGGACTTAATATCAGTGGAAAACCTTTACCTTTGCTATGCACATGTACCCTCAAAGAACCTTCTGCCTAGCCCCTTAATCAACCAATTCTTGCTCAAATGAAAAGGTCTTTAATGGCTTCAAATTACAAGAAAGGAGATTCCTTCTGAACATAGGAAGAACTTCCTGACTGTGAGAGCTGTTCAGCATGAAACTCTCTGCCCTGGAGTGTTGTGGAGGCTCCTTCTTTGGAGGCTTTTAAGCAGAGGCTGGATGGCCATCTGTCAGGGGTGCTTTAAATGCGATTTTCCTGCTTCTTGCCAAGGGAGTTGGACTGGATGGCCCATGAGGTCCCTTCTAATTCTATGATTCTATTATTCTATGCTGGTGAAAGGAGAGCAGGGAAATGGCCCACCTAATCTCACATGGCAGAGAGTCCCAAGAGCAACCAATGAAGAGGTTCTCTCAGGACTTCATCTTTGGGCTCCATTTCCATGCACTTTGGAGGTGGAGTCCCACGGAGGCCATTACATGAAATAAGGACACATCTGGTTGGACTCTGGGCCACTTTGTTTCCTAAGCAGATGGACACAGAGCCCGAAGACCATCTTCAGAAGTCGAGTGTTACCTGACTCCAAACTGGAGAAAGCATGGGAAAGCAGGGGGAGAAAATTAGGAAAGGTGCAGAAAGGACATGGGATGGTTGACCATCCCAGAAGATGGGGAAAGACAGTAAGATTCCTTCCACATTCCCTCCATCCAACTCTCTGACAAAGCCCTAAGACCCTAAGAGCAGTGAAAAAGGTTCTCTCCACACCCAATGATCTTTACTGCATCTTATAAAGAGATAAAATATTTCGGATATAGTCTAGACCTGGGGCATATGAGTTTTGCAATTCATAACTAACTGGTGATCAGAGAAGATAGCTTCTCTGGCAACTGTTTCATTTCTTGAAACAGTGTAACACATGAGTTATATGTTTTCTACATCCAGTTCTCATCAACAGTCTATCTACAGAATTTTGGACTGCTGGAGTATCCAAATAGTTTCCAGAGACTGCTCCATACTACATTTCAACAATCCACATGGATTGCAATTAGGCATGTGTCATTGTGTCCAGTTCTGATATCTCTAAGAATGGGTACAGCTGGTGAATTGAATCCTGCAAATGCTGCTTTGGACACACTCTAAACCTGGGCATCCAATAGCAGTGTTAACTCCGCAAACAACCCCCCCTCCCCATCCTCTTATTTCAGGAATAATATTTCATTCAGCACAGGTTGAAAATCTGTTCCTTGATCTGACTTTCAAATGAGCAAAAATACCTGCTTTGTCTAGATTAAGCTTTATCTACATAGCATGGAAGGAGTTCCTTGGAGTTAAATGGAATAGAGAAATAAATGTAGTTGTCTTCAGAATATTGGTGACTCCCCCCCTCCCCCCAAAAAAACTATTTTGCACAGAAAACAATGTATTTTCTTTCTTTTTTAAAAAAAAATAAATAAATGTTGGATCTTGCATGAGAGAAATGATTTTTGAAAAAAACAAATATTTTCCCAAAAAGTTATTTATTTATTTATTTATTTAAAACATTTATATTCTGCCCTGCTCACTATGAAGGGGACTCAGGGCGGAGCACAGCATATATATGGCAAACATTCAATGCTGGGACAAGAATTCATTGTATGCATACATAAACATTAAAAACATTTGTCTCAATATTAAACATTTTTAAAACTGTCTTAATCATCTGTGCCTAATCTAATTGACCTGGTAATGTTTCCCATCGCGGCTTTATTGCTCTGTCCCAAAAGTTATCAGGTGTTCATCTTTAAAAAGATGCAAAGTTTTGTGATCCTGCTGAGCCCAGGGGAAACTTTTAAATTTGCTGTTTTCAATAAGCAATTATTCATATTACAAGCCCCTAACCGCACCTCCCCCCCCCCACCCCACACACACACACACACTGTAGATCACCAAGCATAGGTTATTGCCAATTTACAGTTGGCTAGATTAAATGCAGTCATCATATTCCATGCAACAGTGATCCAAAGGAGTTATAGCTATAAGCTAAGGACCATATCTTCCTGGGACCCATTCTCCATGCATCGTGTTGGCACAGGTTGTAAAACTTGCAGCTACAGTCCTTTTGAAGCACTTTCAAATAGCTGGAGGTAATACAGTCTCCCTGGCTTGGAGCCTTTTCCCTGCAACCTCTGCTTTGTATAATTTTGTGCATGATGGACTCTGCAGCAGTACCTTTGGACTTGCACCAACAGCATTCAGCAGATGCCATTTGACTCTGCTCCAAGGGGCCTTCTAACCATTCCATTTAATACCAGCTACTGTAGGTACAACATGGGAAAAATGGGTGCAAATGTGACTAAGGTAGCTAGAGTGGCAGTCCTCTGTGATGTTAGAACTGTGCTTATCTTTCTTCTCTACCCGCTGCCTTTGATGTAAACTTCAGCGTAGCTACAGTCTGAAAGTCTCAGTGCTGTAAAACCACTGGAAGGGGAAGCATCATATTTTACTCAGCTTCTATTTGCACAGAAGCAAGCATTTAAAACTCTTATGAAAATGAAATCCAATTTTTACCGGAAGCATGAACTACGGTTGCTATCATTTCTGAAATTCAAGGGATAGACCTACTTTCAACAGATCTGCCCTACATTCACCTTGCTTTTAAGTAGCTCTCTGCTAATTTAAGGTAAAGCTGCCCCTCAAGGATGCAATTTCATAATGTTTCCTATTAAGAATTCATTTTGGGCATCTTTAGCATACTGCAAAGTAGTTTCACACCACTATAAATCTAATCTAATAATATTAAGAAGATTTTTTTCTGAGCAAAAAGTCATAGTTTGCCCTCAGGAGATGTTCTAAGATGGAAATTTTGTTTGTTTTTAATGGCATATATGGTTTATTTGCTATTTCTGATTTTAGTAAATCTTTTTGTAATTTAATTTTTTCCTCAGTACTCTATCCAAAAAGATTAAACCAACTTTTTAAAGACGAGGCTGCTTTTATTCCTCCTCCTTCTTCTCTCTCTCTCTCTTTTTTACCCCAACCTGTTGACAGTAATGGGATATCCACCATTTCATTCTCATCTCTTGTATAAAGGCCCCTGTTCTTTTAGAGCATCAAAATCCTTCAGTAAACTCTGTTTATGCAGACATTGTTTTTAAGCAGTGGTTCTCAACCTTCCTAATGCTGCGATCCCTTAATACAATTCCTCATGTTGTGGTGACCCCCAACTACAAAATTATTTTGCTAATTTTGCTAAGGTCATGAATCGCCATGTAAATATCTGATATAAAAGATGTAGTTTCATTCACTGGACCAAATTTCGAACAAATACCTGATACACCCAAATTTTAATACTGGTGGGATTGGGGGACAGGGTTGATTTTGTCACTGGGAGTTGTAGTTGCTGGGATGGATACTTCACCTACAATCAAAGAGCATTCTGAACACCACCACCAATGGAATTGAACCAAACTTGGCACACAGAACTCCCATGACCAACAGAAAATACTGGAAGGATTTGGTGGGCATTGACCTTGAGTTCTGGAGTTGTAGTTCACCTACATCCTGAGAGCACTGTGGACTCAAACAATGATGGATCAGGACCAAGCTTGGCATGAACACTCAATATGCTCAGATGTGAACATTGGTGGAGTTTGGAGTAATTAGACTTGACATTTGGGAATTGTAGTTGCTGGGATTTATAGTTCACCTATAATCAAAGAGCAGTCTGAACCCCACCAATGATAGAATTGGGCCAAATTTCCCACACAGAACCCCCATGGCCTACAGAAAATATGGTCTTTGGCAATCCCTCTGACACCCCCCATGACTTCCCCAGGGGTCCCAACGCCCAGGTTGAGAAACGTTCATTCAAGGGTATGGAGCAAGTTGTTGTGCCCCCCTCTGGAAATTTTTCCTGAAGAAAGTTAGGAGAGCTTACTAATCCTCTTGTATATATTCTGCCAATAGCTGAAATCTTTCCCAACCTCCAGGCAGTGTTTTGAGTTTCTAAATTCTTTGCTGTTTGATAATGCTGTGTTATCATTTTAACTGCATTTTTCTATTTTTTTAAATATGAAGTTATCTATTTCATACTTATATAGAACCATTTACAATTAGGGGATACAAACATTTCAAGAAGAATGCTGGAAATTTTGCTGACTTTACATTTCATAGGCATTTAAGTCATTACAAATGTCTCAGATAACCAGATCATGTTTGCTATTAAATATTCTACCACGTAAACCAGTCCTGAGTCATTAAACTCCATGAGATTACCTCTGAATTCAATAGAATTTGAATTTTCGAAAAGAAAGACATAAAGAATGATTCTTTGGACATATCACCCACAAGTCAAAGGAGGACCTTAACTGTCTTCTGCATTGTGTGTCTATGTGTGAGATGCATGTATTGATGCACAATGTGCCAGGTTGTTAACAGAAGAAAATGAGAGGACTCCTATATATAGTCAGAGCCCATATACCCATCCTTCTCTCTTAAGTCAAAGAACCCAAGCTCTGAACTTGCTTTCCTCAACTAAGCAGAAGAGTTGAGTTTGGGGAAAAGATGGGAACTGTTTTAGAGTTCCCATTTTTGTACTGCCCTTCCATGGTGCTTGCTTGTGTATGCACATTAGTGTGGAAAATAGACAATGATCACTTAAAAATGCAGTAAAGTCAAAGATAATCTCTGTATTTTTCCTGTGTCACTAAACAGAATGAATACAGGGATTTCATTTGCACATCCTTCAGCCATGGATGGCAAGGATGAAGCCAAAGGAATGCTACCACGTACAGAATACCACACCTTTTCTGTGTGACAAAACTAGAAATTGAGAACATATTCATTGGTAGCCATGCTAACCGCACAGAAAAATTAAAAAAACCCAAAACCCACAAAAGGGCAATGCTTTTATTGTCCAAAGTGCACAAAAACACACACAATACCAGAATGAATCAAGCAAATGGTTTATATCTTTGTCTCATTTAGTGTGTAACTCTAGAGTCAACCAAGGACAAAAGATGACTGGCAGATGATCCAAAAATAACTTTAATGGTCTTTTTGAAGTAAGACATTTCATTTCGGAGCACTACAAAATACAGTATTCCCTAAATATTTTCTCAAAATATTTTATTAATGTGGGATATTTTTTCTCAATGACTCAAAGCACTTCATGTATATTGTGTTAATAATCTGTCAAAATCGCCATGAAAAAGACCTGTGTCATATCTCTCAACTAGAGATAAGTGTGTGTGAGAGAGAGGGAGGGACAGGTGGATGAGACTCAGATATAGTGATTTGCTTAAGGCCATTCCATGAGTTCAAAATGCAGGTGACATTTGAACTGAATGCTTACCATTTCACAGTTCCATTCAGTTAGTTCTTATTCTCAGTTGGTTCCTATGCATTTGATGGTTATCTTCATTTTAATTTAGTAGGAATATTTAGTGTTGTTATTCATGCTACCAAAGAACAGCATTATACTTGCAAATGAAGTTTCTATAAAAATATGCATCTGCCTTTTGGGATTTCGCAAAGTTGCATGCGTGCATGCATACACAGAGAACACTTCTATTTCCTTTTTTTCTTTCCTTTCCTTTCCTTTTCTTTCTCTTTTTGTGAGGGGGAAGGGCAGAAGCAAACTCTCAACTTTCACCAGTATAGAAATAATTAAGGAGCTGCTCCCACTGACCTCCCTTCATCTACAACTTGGAATAAAATCTCCAGCGAGGTGTGTTTTTGAGAACGTTCTGTCTCATCTTGGGATCTACCTTCAAGTTCAATGAGGATCACAATGCTTTCTAACATCTCAAGTTTGAGATCCATGAAGTCTGAAGGTTCAAGATATCATGCTCTCTTTCCTTAGCACTGAGATTAAGAGTTCACCAACAATTAATGCAGCTTGACACCACTTCAAATGCCATGACTCAGTGTTATGGAATTCTGAGAGATGTCATTTAGTGAGGCACTAACATCCTTGGGCCCTTGTGGAGAGGGGGCAGGATATAAATTATTATTGTTGTTGTATTGTCAAAGGCTTCCATGGCTGGAATCACTGGGTTGTAGGTTTTCAGGCTATATGGCCATGTTCTAGAAGCATTGTTAGAGTACTTGGGGAACCCAGTGCCCCACACCCTGAATCACCTGACCTGGCCCCTTTTTTAGGTGATCCCACGAGGAAAACATCGACCGTGCAGCTTCCCCCCATTGCTTCCCATGTTTCCACGGTGGCGGCATGTGCCAGCTCTAGCATACAGCACCCACGGAGCCCCACCATTTGATGACAGCTTCGTGGGTGACCTAGGGCTTAACCAGCAAATTCCGCCAAAATTAGCCTTTTGCAATGAGGTCATAAGTCACATCAAATTCTAGTGTCAATGAACCCTAAGTGTAAATTTCAATAATATTATATGCTCAGTCTAACTGATGAAGGAAAAGAGAGTAAATTTAATATATTAAATCAGACCTATTAACAGTAATGGGATATCCACCATTTCATTCTCAGCTCTTCACAGCTATTGGAGAATAATTTCAAACTGATGAGAACACCTCAGTTCACTCTCAGTACAGGTTGGGAGTGGTTAGATCCTAATGGTGGGATGATGATCATGATGATGACGACAATGATCATGACAACAACAACAGCAGCAAAAACAACAATTAATTTCCCAACTCACAGCCCTCAATTCAGAGGCCTACAGTGCAATAGAGCAGCAGGGATGTCATTGTGACAACTATTATTTTGCCATATCTGTCTCACTTTCTATCTGTGAAATGCTTGAGGGCATATTAATAAGGCAAAGCAAATAGAGTCAGAGTGGAGCCAGTTTACTTATAAAGAATCCTGACTGCACAAGTGAGCAGTTTCATTCTTTTTCCATGCATTTTTCTCAAAGCAAACCAAAGGGGGACTCTTCCAAGACTGTTGAAAATGTACATGTAAAACAGTCACCCTTTGGGCTCATCCTTGGCATACAATGCAGTCAATGATGGATTTTGTTTCATGAAT
Organism: Anolis sagrei; assembly: GCF_037176765.1. NCBI lineage: Eukaryota > Metazoa > Chordata > Lepidosauria > Squamata > Anolidae > Anolis > Anolis sagrei. The sequence goes on from NC_090025.1 coordinate 168,156,963, forward strand.
TCTGCTCTAGTGCAGTGGTCCAGGCATGGACATGCTGGACAATAAATCAATAATGCCTTCTTTCCTGCAAGAACATAGTTCATTATTGATAGGAGTGATGGGGGAATGTAATACACACCACTTTATTTTATTTTTCAAAAAAAGGAAACCAAGCTCAAGGTTTATAAGGGGACTGCCCTTTGGGATTACTGCTATTTTAGTCTGTATTCTTATACAGCTTTGGGGCAGTCTGTCAATTTTGTACAAGTACATTTCATTTAAAATAAATGTTATGACAGTCACAGAGGCCATAAAGAAAACCCTCGGTCTACCAAAGTGTAAATGAGCAATCTCCATTATGAAAAGGGCATTGAAGATTGGGGGAATGCATTCGTTGACCTCTTTTGATTGACACTTTTTTTATAAAAGCAAACAATATAGGTTAGAGAAGAATCCAATTATAAAGTGATTAGGAAAGTCTGTCCCGTTAGCCTTCACGATCGGCTGAATGTGTGTAACCTTCTCTTATTAACAGAAGGTGTCATATACAACCCAAACTGCACAAAGAATAAAACCAGAATCCATATGATTGCACCACTTCCATTCCAAACTGCAGCAGTTTATTCTGAAAATGGCTTACTTCACCAAAGGCTGCATAAGTTATGCAGTGACTAAATACTAAACGAAGCATTGTAGCAAATATTGGGTGAAGATGTTCTGCCACTGAATTTATTTTTCATCATTTTTATCAAGATGATTCCAGTCCTCTGACCAGCCATCCACGATTAATGTGACAGCAGCAGTTACCACTTTGTCACAAAAAGATATGGGCTTGCAGTAAAAATTTCCTCTGAGCCCACTGTTCATAGGAACAAACTACTGAAGAAGTCAAAAGCAAGTTATAATTAAAATTATTAAGAAAATTTTGCGCAACATCTTCCCTTAAATCTTTTCATTGCTCTTTATAAATCATGGGATTAAGTTCATATATAGGTATAGATCAACAGTCAACAAAGTGTGACTCTGGAGTTTTTATTATACTGCAACTCCTATCAGCCATAGCCAACATGCCCAGGAATGCTGAGAATTACAGTTATCTGAAGGACTGCATTTCGCTTCTCTCTTGTTGTTCTGATGTGTCTTCACATAAGATTTACAATGATTCTGAGGTGCAACGATCACAACATTTGGAGGACAGAGGCAAGGTAGGTTCAGGAGGAATTGCCTCTGCATGATCATGTTACTGAAAAAGTGTGATTGTTTGAGTTCATCCAGTAGATTTTCATAACTGAGCAGGAATTTGAACTGATTAAACTAATTCTTTAAGCACCGCCAAAAATATCATTTTGCATCTGAAGGATATGAAAGCATATATCCTCACCACAGGATGCCATGTTCTTTCTTGAATAGTAAACTGATAGGTTTGCTACCAAACTATAGCTGATACAGTTTCATGAATTTTAGTATGAAAACTAACAAACTACTGAAGAAGTCAAAGGTAAGTTATAATTGCTTTTGAAAAATATGAAAAAGCCATATGGATCGGATGGTGACTTGGTTTTTTCTTTCTTGGATTTCGCAAGGCTGGCAAAGAAAATGAAATGATACATTTATAATGAGATAGGCTCTTCCTACATGGGTTGTTGTGAGTTTTTCAGGCTATATGGCCATGTTCCAGTAGAATACTCTCCTGATGTTTTGCTTGCATCTGTGGCTGGCATCTTCAGAGGTTATAAAGATGCCAGCCACTCACAGTGACCCAGTGATTCTGGCCATGAAAGCCTTAGACCAATGGTTCCCAATCATTTTTTGACCAGGGACCACTTTGACCATGAACCACTCTCCAACATTAGTACCAAAAGGATTACGAATCAGTTTTTGGTCAACTTTAGATTTGGTTTGGTTATCTGGGGTGCTGATTCAGAATATTGGATTGGATAGACCACATCAGCTCTAGTTTCTGGTACAGAACATATGACATATAGTAGTCCCCATCTGCTCACCCACAGAAAACCATATTTAATAATCTAGAACTGATGTGGTCTATCCAATGCAGCACCCCAAATAACCCTAGAAACAGTCCTAAAAGGCACCAAGACGCCTCTGCTTCCAGGCGCCACATGGAACAGCTCTGCTCAGGGAGAGGGAGGAGGAAAGGAAGCAGCAGTCAGGAAGCTTATTGTCGCACCTGTCATGAGTAGTCAGCCTCTCCCCTCCTGACATTTCCATTGCCTTGGCACTATAAGAGGGTTTTGTGAGACCAGTCGCTCTCATTGCAACAGTGTAGTAACAGTGAGGCCGTGAACCATATTTTAATTCTTGGGAACCACTGATGGTTCATGGACCACAGGTTGGGAACCGCTGCCTTAGACAATACATCTTCCTACATGGCTTATTCATGCATTCACTCCCTGACTTGCATAAAATAGAATACTCTCCATCATGATGAGGACAAGCTCTTTACTGATTTCTTGCCTTAGTTGGACTTCTGATATGGGCACATTTGGGAGTGATCACACTGAACACATGCAGACCGTTATAGTCTGTGCTTCATTTTACAAGAGTTTAAAAGCAATCATTCCTTATTGTGCAGAGGTGTAAGCTTCATCTTGGGAATGCTTCCGGTTTAATTAGACATTAAGAAGCTTGGTGGTGAGTGTGCTGATCAAAAGTTTACCCTATTTGGTATGATCTTGGCTTATGATGAAACCCTGGGCATGCATCCTTGCCAAGTTAGCATAGAATCAAAATAAACAAGCCATCTCCATGGCCTTTTTATTGCATATAAAATGTGCAAAAACATTTCAACATATTCTGAAACAATCTGTTTGGGTAAGATTTTAATGTATTTATTGAAGACGTTTGACAGTTAAGAGAGAAATTTATAGTTCATAAAGGCAGAGTGAGGAGTTTCCATGTTGGATCATAAAATCAGAAAATGATAGATGGTTGTTTGAAAATAAGTATTTAAAAGTTACAAATAAGTATCTAAATAAAATTTATAAAATTTACATAATCATTCCCATGTAGATACCCATGTAGGAATTGCCTGGTAAACTTGAAGCCCTGTCCCATTTGACATCTTGAAGTTTGGACTATAAAACACAAAGACCTTTCCCTCAAACACAGAAGCCTTCTGTCATCACTGTATACCACATTGCTATACTATGGGCCCTTCCACATAGCCATACAACCCAGAATATCAATGCTGAAAATCCCACAATATCTGAGTCCACACTGCCATATATTCCAGTTCAAAGCAGATAATGTGGGATTTTATTCAGCTGTGTGGAAGGGGACTAAATTAGAAATCAAACAGAATGTTTGGCTGCAGTATGATGATTACATGAGTTCCATTTCAAGGGTTATTGCCCAAGCCCTGAGAAAACTCCAAATAGCATGATCCAGAGTAGAGTATGACTCAAACAGCATGACCAAGGGGCCGTGCCATTGCACATGCAGTCACCAGCAAAAGGGAATGCATGAGGTGTACCTCGTGCCCCCCATGCATGCACCCTCCCTCCTTCCTCCATCACATGGTGGGGACAGGACAGGGTGCGTTGAACCCTGTACCTGTCCCCATCAGATGGGAGAAAGGGTCGCGACGCGTATTACCCTGCCAGCCTTTCCCCCATCATATGGGGAAAAGGTGAGGAAAGTGCAGGTAGCTCCGTTGGAGCTACCCAAAAAACACTTTCCTCCCCATAGTGGAGGAGGAGGCGCATTTGATGCTTCCCCTACACTTTGGGAGGAATGTGGATGGGGCCTGCCATGTGTCATCTGATGGAGCTTGGCAGGCTCTGACCAAGTCCCAGCTAAATGGGACTATTTTGCCGCATGTGAAGAAGTCCCTAGAGTAGACTAGCATGACCTCTACAAGGCTCTGGGACTTGTAGCCCCAAAACCATCTTTGAAATACCTCTATCATGAAGCAGAAGTCATGAAAATATTGCTATTGCTACTCTGCTCTGGATATGTTTTGCAGGGAGAAGAGAAAAATAACAGGTGACATGATAGCCATGTTTCAATATTTGAAAAGATGGCATATGAAAGATGGGACAGGTTTGTTTTTTACTACTCCAAAGACTAAGATACAGAGCAACTGATTCAAACTAGAGGAAAGGAGATTTCACCTAAACATTAGGGGGGAAAAACCTCCTAATGTTGGGCGCTGTTTGCCAATGGAATATGCTGCCTTGAAATGTGGTGGAGTATCTTTTCTCTGGAGATTTTGAAATGGAGTCTGGATAGCCATCTTTCAAGTGTACTTTGTTTATTCCTGCATGATAGAATGGGGTTTGATTGGATGGTCCTTGTGATCTCTTTCAAATCTATGATTCTGTGATTGCATACTCAATTGGCCAAACATGATGAATAAAATCTGTTGCTTCTTGCATCAGAACATAACATTGCCTATTGTTTCTAGGTACATGGCCATTTGCACATTAAAATAAACATTAACTTCCAATACCTATAACTGTTTCTTTATGGATGTTTTGCCAAGGCAGAATACAGATACAACACATGTTAATAATCACAGAATCACTCTTGAATTGTAAGAATTGTCCTACCATTTTGGACTGTTGACATATTTTTCAATATCTCCGTCTGATTGCTGTTAAGATTAGAAGAAAATCTATATAAATAAAAATGTAATGTTCATTTGTGGGATTAACAGAACTCAAAAACCAGTGGGCCAATTGACACCAAATTTGTACACCATACACCTAACAACCCAATGTATGTCCTTCACTAAAAAAAATAATGATTTTGTCATTTGAGAGTTGTAGTTGCTGGGATTTATAGTTCACCTACAATCAAAGAACATTCTGAACTCCACCAATTATGGCATTGAACCAAACATGGCATACAGGACTCCTATGACCAACAGAAAACACTAGAAAGGTTTGGTGGGCATTGACCTTGAGTTTGGGAGTTGTAGTTCATTTACATCCAGAGAGCACTGTGGACTCAAACAGTGATGGATCTGGACCACACTTGGCACAAATATTCCATATGCCCAAATATGAACACAGATGGAATTTGGGGAAAATGGACCTTGACATTTGGGATTTGTAGTTACTGGGATTTATAGTTCATCTACAATCAAAGAGCATTCTGAATCCCACAAACAACAGAATTGGGGCAAATTTCCCACACAGAACCCCCATGACCAACAGAAAATACTTAAAGCCATCCAGTCCAACTCTTTCACCAGGGCAAGAAAATGTAATCAGAGCCCTCCTGACAAAGAGCCATCCAGCCATAGATATAGATAGATAGATAGATAGATAGATAGATAGATAGATAGATAGATATGATTCACACACAGAGAGAGAGAGAGACACAGATATAGTATCATAAATTTAAAAGGGATCCCTAAAGAAGGACAATGATATGTTACATGTTCCCGAGTAGGCAAACCAGAAAATCTCCATATCAACACTGACAAAGAAACACCAAGAAATACTGTTTACCCACAACAGGCCCGTAGCCAGGATTTCGATTCCGGGGGGGGGGGGGGGGGGCTGAGGTTTTTTTCAGGGTTTGAGTTTTGGGGAGGCTGAGTCTGAGTAAAAAAGGGTCTACCCTAGCAAACCTTTTGTATCATTACCCCAATACCCCCATGCATATGGGATATATTGAGTATGGTGATCAGATCATGATATGAATAAACATAACAGTTTAAATAATGTACCAGTAAGGCCTTTTCATGAACCATCATGAGAATTTCGGGGGGGGGGGTTAATCCCCTCAAGCCCCCCCCCCCCCCCCCGGCTACATGCCTGACCCACAAGCATAAAGGAATTACATATATCAGAAACCAACACTTTCTCATTACTTTATTTTCCAGATCACCAGACTGGGCCACAGCAATGCGTGGCAGGGGATGGCTAATAAACCATAAAATAATAAGCAGAAAGTACAGTCAGATGGAATACACAGAAATCATCACCCCTCACACTGTAGGAGGATTAGGAATCTAGCTCTGGAACAAAAATTGGGTCCCTACTAGTGCAATAAACAAACAGTTTTCAGTTGATATTGGAATGATCTTATGTAATTATCTGTAGGGTCAAACTGAAATGAGGTCCTATTTCAGCTGATTTTTAGACTTCAATTTCTATATTCAGACTGGAAAATAAACAGACTACCTCTCAAGTTTCTTCTATTTGCCATTATATTTTCCTCTAGAGTAGATATTTCATTATTTCATTCATTCATTCATTCATTCATTCATTCATTCATTCATTCAGGAAATTCTATCCTACCTATGTGATAGGATGTCAGGGCAATGTGCAATATAGTTGAATTCCTTCTCTGTAGCGGCCCCCCGACTTTGGAACGCACTTCCAAAAGATCTCCGACAGGCCCCTACTCTAGCTGTCTTCAGAAGGAATTTAAAAACTTGGCTGTTCCGTTGTGCCTTTTCAGACTAGGAATTCCCACCCAAGTCCTAGTAGCACCTTAACATAACTAATCGCTGCTGCACACCGCACTTTTAATCCGACGTGCCTCCTACCATTTTCAGCACTTTTAACCCTTGTACCCCATTGCGCCGGCCGAACCAGTTTTTAATAATGTCTTGATGTATCGCCATTGTCGTTATTTTGCTTATTGTTTTGATTTGCTTTGTATTGTTGTGTTATGTTTCTACTGTATTGTGTTTTGAGGCTTCGGCCTGTGTAAGCCGCATCGAGTCCTTCGGGAGATGCTAGCGGGGTACAAATAAAGTTAATAATAATAATGATGATGATATAGAAGAATATTGCCTTTTGTTTTGCCCTTCCTTATAACTATACCCTTACGCACATGCCTTCCGAAGTTTGATCTGTTTCCTTTGTGTTTGTAGGGCTTACCGCACAATGCCCTGGCTGTCCAGTAATCGCATTGTGTTTAATTTGTGAACGAATAATCTCTTTTCATTGATGGGATAAACTAATCTATAAACCAAATATTGTTGAAAGGCATTGAGAAAACACTGAAACTTCAAATTTGTGCAGTTGTGGCAAAAGAGGAAGAAATTAAAACAGGGGGAAAATACATAGTACACATGTACTGGGTACGGCAAACATGTGTTGGATATTGCATTCATTCTATGGGCAAGGAAAGGTAGCTGTAAGCCTCTAAGTAGCCTGGAAGTACCTGATTGAACAGTGCACACAGGCAAACAGCAGAGATTTCATTCCAAATAATGTAAGCTTTTATCTTGCAGTTCAGTAGCATAAAACATGAACAGCTCTGTACAAAATCATGTTCTTTCCCTCTTACTCTCAGCAAATTCTCTAACATAGATCTCTCACTCCAACGTCCATCAACAATTAGCAATGACACCAATGCACCAAGACTGACCAACCACACAACATATTGGCTCTTCTTTTATACAAGACCCAGCCAACTAAATATTGTACTGCATCATCCCTGATGCTTTGGCATTATCTCATAGTTTCATCAGACACTCAAACTTGCATTGTCATCCTGACCTAGCAATTAGCCACCTGTACATGCCATCACACTTGGCTTCCCACCAAATCCTGATAACATGGGTGGAAAGCGAGATTATACAGAAAACTGATTGTGGGAATTTGCACCAATGAAGTGCCAGCATTGTGCTAATGGACTGTAGTTTGAAAGCTATTGTTCCTATAACTATATGTTTCCATTTGCTTAAACTATACAACAGGTTGGTGTGATAAAGTCCTCCGTTTTATACACTATTTTCCTTTAAAAAGACACATTGTTTTCTTTGTAAGTTTGGGAAGTGCACATTATGTTGATAAAACATGCATCAAACTAACTTCTGTGATATCCATACATTAAAGCAGGGAAGGCGCCAAAAAAGCATTGTGAAGAATCGAAGTTTAAGAACCAAACAAACTTTGTGCAATTCTCTGTGCAGACATACTGCAGATCTGTGCTTGCTCAATCCTGTGGTCAAAGAAAGCACCCAGAGCCTGAACTCAAGGGCAACTGGATTTCAACCCAAAAAAATCAATGATTTGGGAGGTGAGACTCAAGAGTGGATAGAACAAGTAATCAGTACTTTTACTCTGGAGAATGGAGGCTCCTGAATACTTGATTGAGTTAAAGGTAGCTAGCTGAGCATAACAAAAGCCATGCTTCAGACAGCAAGGTAGAGTTATGTGGAACAAAAGGCAACATGAGGGTGCCCAGAGAGTACTCTATGGATATAAAACCACAGGATGTAAAGCCTTGGGGTGGGGGGAGTCTCTCTTTCTATAAAATGTCAATCACCTTTGTAACTGAAAAGTGTTCTACATTAAAGTAACAGAAAGACACAGTTAAAATGCACAGCAAAGCATGAAAAAGAACAGCCCAGAGTTTAAACCTAGAAAATTTGCAGAAACTGGTGACTTCCTGAGAATGGGAAAACATTTTGACTTTTGGCAAATGAACATGGGGAAAGCTCTCTTAGTGTTTTTTTAAGTTTTTTTTTTTTGCTTAAAACAATAGTATCAAAAGAGGCTTAAAGGTTTTAAGAAATCATTTTTTAAAACTAACCAAAATTTATTCCCCAGCCTCATAGAGTATCATAACAAAATGTATAATTAATCTACATAATGCTTAATGCAAACTTCTACTCACCTGGAGATAAAGACAAAGGGTTGAATCAGCTTATATTGTTATGGCACTAGGTAAAGGTAAAGGTTTTCCCAATCAAAATAGAGAAGTTCAAAGAAATTGAAAGGATTTTTTTATGGAAATGGTATTGTACCCCAGCACAACTATCAAACATGATTAATGGTAAAAGCTCAGCTTGTTGGCATTGTGGCTTAAGCAAAGGATGGTATGCATATATGTGGTGGGAATGTCCAAAGGCAAAAACATCCTGGGAACAAATAACAGGAAAAACGGAGAAAATATTTAATATACCACTTCAAATAAATATGGAGTTGATGTTCATGGGAATATTAGGAAACAAGAAGATCAATCCAAAATATTAAGATTCATTCTAAGCTTGGGGAGGTTGGAAAAATGCAAAAAAATGGAATATGGTTAATTGGAATAATTATTTGTTTGACCAGGTCCAATCACAAATTATTGCAAATGTAACCTGCAAGGATAAGAAGGAAGATAAAATGAGGAAAATTAAAGAGAAATGGTTCATATATTCGGAATGGATAAAAAGAGGCGAAGCCAATGTAAATATTGTACAGAGATGGGAAAAGCTGAGCTCATGGATGGAGTTAGAGTTCTAATGGAAATGTGGTATGGGTTCGGGGTGAGGGAGGGGGGAGGGAAGGGAAGAAAACAAAAACAAAAGAGTGAATGAACTCTAAGACATACTAGATAAGTGAGTGGGTAATACTGAATGAAGGAGGTGGAGGATAATAGAAGGGTGTAGAGAAATGTGGTTATAGACAGCATGCATGCATTAATTGTATAAATCTGCTCACAAAGCAAAATATCCATAAAATATTTTTTAAAAGGTAAAGGTTTTCCCCTGACATTAAGTCCAGTCATGTCCGATTCTGGGGGCTGGTGCTCATCTCCATTTCTAAGCCGAAGAGCCGGTGTTGTCCGTAGACACGTCCAAGGTCATGTGGCCAGCATGACTTCATGGTGCACTGTTACCTTCCTTATGGATCTACTCAAATTTGCATGTTTTTGAAATGCTAGGTTGGCAGAAGTTGGGGCTAACAGCGGGAGCTCACACCGCTCTCTGCATTCAAACCTGTGACCTTTCGGTCAGCAAGTTCAGCAGCTCAGTGCTTTAACCCACTGTGCCTCTGGGGGTTCCTTGTTATAGCACTACTATTCCACTTTAATTGCTATGGCTGCATCCTGTGGAATTCTGGAGTTTGTAGTTTAGTAAAACATAAGAGCTCTGAGGGCTGTAAGTGCTCCTCTATAAACTGTAAATCCCAGCACATTCCTTAAGCTATTGTCATGACAGTTAAATTGGAATCTTATAACTATAAAGTATGGCAGGGCCTTAAGTGTTAAATCAAGGAGGGATATCTGGTCTGCAAAGTAGCAGTTTTTTCTATAAAAGGGCTTCACAGTAAGTCTGTGAGGTTTCAGAGAAAGAGGAAATCTGTAGTAAAGCAGGAATGTAGATCAAAAAAGACGTGTACATCTAGCAAGTTCATGCGTTGTTCTTTGGTGGAACTTCCAAAGTCTTTGCAGGTGTATTAAAATGTGCTGCTTCCTAAAGTAGCTCATTCATTCTATTTTAGTCTGCTCTCCTTTCTGTCTATCTTTCACATCTCTATTTCTGATGCTAATGTCTGGCTACTAGTCTCATGTCGCACCTCTCCCCAATCACACCGATTCTGAAAGCTCAGCCAATCAGTAGCTATGCCTAGGCACTTCTAAAAGAAATGAGACACGTTGAATACCACACATAAGTGGGTAGTGAATAAGAAAAGGAAGCCAAAAAGAGAGACAACCAAAAGAATTTCAGAAATGCTGAATCAGAAATAAGATATTAAACTAGACAGGCTGGAGCAATACGATTGAAATCAAAGCAAGACATTAACCAGTCTGTTGATTCATTTTTATTTATAAAGATCAGGAGTAATTGAAGCCTCAGCTCTATTAAATGCATTATCTTTCTCCTTATTTGGATAGCTGAGGCCCAGAACAATGAAAGTATTACCCCATAAGCATCATTTCTCCATCTTCTTCTCTTTCTCCAAATATTTGTGACTTGTTAATTAGAACCAGCCATGACAACAAAATGCAGTATTTTTGAAAAACAGGAGAATAACAATTGCACAGAATGTTAATGTGTACTAAAGGTAAAGGTAAAGGTTTCCTCTTGACATTAAGTCTAGCTGTGTCTGACTCTGGGGATTGGTGCTCATCTCCATTTCTAAGCCAAAGAGCCGGCATTGTCTGTAGACACCTCCTAGGTCATGTGGCTAGCATGACTGCATGGAGCACCATTATCTTCCTGCCAAAGTATACCTATTGATCTACTCACATTTGCATGTTTCTGAACTGTTAGGTTGGAAGAAACTGGAGCTAACAACAGGAGCTCATTCCATCCCGCAGATTCGAAACGTCGGCCTTCCAGTCAGCAAGTTCTGCAGCTTAGTGGTTTTACTGCTGCACCATTGCAGCCCCATTGTATACTAAGGACCCTGAAGGCTTCCTCTTGATATTAAGTGTAATTATGTCCAGCTCTGGTGGGTGGTGCTCATCTCCATTTCTAGGCCGAAGAGCCAACATTATCCATAGACACCTTCTAGGACATGTGGCCAGCATGACTGCATGGAGTGCCGTTACCTTTCCACCGGTAAGGTAACGGCATTCCATGCAGGTATTGATTTATTCACATTTATGTTTTCAATATGCTAGGTTGGCAGAAGCCGGGGCTAACAACAGTGTGAGCTCACCCTAGTCTCTGGATTTGAACCCACAACCTTTCAGTCAGCAAGTTCAGCAGCTCAGCAGTTTAACCTGTTGTGCCACCAGGCAGCATAAATGAAAAGTTTGATTGTTTTAAACAGAAATTTGAATTTTCAAAAGCTCAAACCAGGAAACTGGGATCTTGGAAGTAGTCCAACAGAACTGGAAGGCTGCTTTTCCTTCATCATAGAACTGAAGCAATAAACTTGAAATTCCCCAACTGAAAAAGAAACAAGTCTGAGATCTGATTATTTTCCATGAGATTCTATACTATATACTTTCAAGCTAACTTGATTCAAGTACATTCTTCCAACTATGGGGTGAAGTCAAGGTGTCCCCTAAAGAATTTGCTAATCTAATCATCACTCTTCTGTCTTCTTTTGAAATTATTGAGATGTTTCACCTGAGGAGGGAATCCTGCCCAGTCCATTTTCTTTGAAATTTGCTTTAGGCAAAATTTTGGTAACAACACCACCACCTACTGTGTGGCTTCAAGAAGACCAGTGCTTGCTGTTAATCAAAATGAGCCTTGGAGGAGAGGAGGTGTGCTTTGTAGTGGAATCAGATAGTCTGCTTTTCCTCAGTGGATTATCCAAACTAAGCACAAACCTCTCCTAAATGCAACTGTATAGATCCCAGCACTTAAGCTTTGCAATACATCTAAGACTACATAGAATCCAAGCCTCAAGGGTTCTGTCTTATTCCTGACTCACCAAGACTAGACAGTATAATGTTTATAGCTTTTGAAAGGAAAAACATCTTCACTTTCCATGGGGTCATAGCATTTGCCTGTAGCCCTAGGTTTTCCTGAGTTATCGTGACAATATTCTTCTTTAGCAAAAAGGCTATTCAAGGTTACTCGAATATTGATAATAATGCTTTCCCCTCCTGGGCCAAACTCACATAGCATCACACACTCCAAGTCCTTCCTAAGGTTCCTCTCTAGGGCCATGCCAATTAGTAAACAATGTGATTTTCTAATTAGCACCCACAATCAGCTGAAAGAACCCTGGTGCTGACACTTGCACCAGTCAGCTTTCGTTCATCTTGAATGTTGCATCCAGAATCAAATTCTCCGATTCATTTTGTGAAATTACACAGCAAAATTCTCAGGCTCTGTTTCCATCAATGCCACTTCTTAGTCTGTTTTGTTCTTGGTACTTATCTAACTTGACATGAAATTCAGCATATTTTTTCACATTCTATTGCCAGATTTGAAAGATTCTGGGCACTGGCCTTTCTGAATCTGTCAGTAGAAAACTGCGGACTCTGATTGATGGGAAAGAGTCATTTGAAATCAATGGGATTATGACATCGATTTACACCAGCAGAAGGTTTATTCTTTATTGATTAAAAAAAGTAGATGAGTATTTGTTTTTTCAAGAAATTGCTCATTATATGCACAACTCACTGTCTTTGGAAAACTTGGGGATTTGTACAGTGCAGTATGGGAGATTCAACTGCTATGTCTATGTCTCTTCAGATTACTACTTAGGTTTGCCTTAAAATTAAGCAAATAGAGGATCTCTGCCATCAGCAGTTACTTGAGTGGTAGCAAATCAGCCAATGAAGATTTTGGTGTCAATGTATCACCATGCTACAAAATGCATATCCTCTTTATTTTAATGCAGCTATTAAAAGTATAAACATATTTATTCCTGAAAAAAGAAGACAGCAAAGTTGCCTGAAATAGGAGATTTATAAACACTAGTGGAAAGTATCAACGCTTGGAACTGAGTGAGATACTGAGAGTTGTAGTCCTTTTTTAGGAAATACACTTCCAATCTACTGAAGTTGCTACATTAAAATCATTTGATTGCCTAACCTTCTTCCCATTTTGCAGGTAAGAATTTGAGCATGAAATGACATCATTGTTAGACATGCTCCTACCCACCATGAAAATGTGGAATGATTTAAAATGTTACTCAAGCACTGCAAAATAAATTGTTTTTGAGCTCATCCTCTATAACGTTCACATTATTGGGAAAGACCATAAGAGATCAAAGCAAGATTCTACAGTTGCTCTGTCTACATTTGTGGATTTTATTTTTCACAGATTAAGGAATTCATTGAATGGGCAGAGGGCAAGTGGGAGAAGTGGAGGGAACTGTCTTACCCTGTTCCCTACAATCTTTCCCTGTCATCTGGGATGACCAGCCATCCCAACGTCTTTTCCCCATATTTCCCCATCTTTAACCCACTTTCCCCTGTTTTCTCAGATTTGGAGGCAGGTAACACCAAACTCCTGAAGACAGATTTCTGGCTCCATTTCCATGCATTATGGAAACAGATACTCACAGAGGTGCCCTTACATCACATGATAGCCTCCATGTGACTCCCATGGGGCTCAGTTTCCGAAGTGCATGGAAACTGAGCCTGAAGTCAATTGATGAAGTCTTTAATTAAATTGTTCTCTCTAGGAATCCATAGGAAGTACACCAAAGAGTCATGCTGAAAAGTCTAGAGTCTCTATGTTGTAAAATATGTCTCTATGTTGTAGTTTGGCAAGCATCATAGGATTTTTCTGAATGTTCAGAGGTTATGGGAGGATGATAGGTTTCAAAATGAGAAGTCTCTGAGTGATCAGAGAGAATTGTGCCAGATGAAGCTGATGTTTTGGATTCTTTTAGTAATTCCCAAGCAACAGGGCAAATTGAAAGTTCTTGTTCCCTTGAAGAAAGGCCTTGGGAAGATGGAGAGTTTTCAAGGAAGAACAGATTAGACCTGAGAACGCAGGGAGTGAAAAGCCAGCAAACTGGACATTCTCAGAGGATCTGAGATAAGACATTGAAGCCCAGATGTGCCAGGCATGATGTCATGGGCGTCTTAGAGGGTTTAAATTAAGTTGTTTTGTTTCAGCCTCTCAGAGGAGACAATGCTGCTACAGGGGATCAGTCTCCTGTTCATGATTCCAAGTTCATGGTTCCTGTATTGTCAAGATTCCCGTTTCATGTTCCTGTTTTAGGCCAATGTTTCTTTAGAGAATTTACCTTGGAGAAGTCCTGTTTTCATCTTCATGGATATACCTTTGAATTAATTCTGTGTTTCGGGTTTCCTTGGCTTTGTGTTCTATCCTGGCATTTTTCGATTACTGCTACTGAACTCTAGCTTCTTTTGAGAACTGCATTTTATATCTGTACTGATTTTGGTGGATTTGTCCCTTTCCCCCTTTTTATATTATTTCTTTAACAAACATTCTTATAATGGATCATTGGACTCTGCTGTGGTGATGGGTGAAAGGGCATTCCAGTGTTAGGGTGCACCACTCTAGCTGCTCCAGTAAGATTATAAGATTAACCTCTATCAGGGGCTAACCATAGAGTCATGTTGGAGGGCCTAAAGTTTCCTAGAGAGATGATCTCTCAGGTGAAGAATACCAATGTTCCTTTTATTTTTGATTTTTCTACTTTTGCAGGGGTCCTGTGCCCCTATTCTTAATTAATATAGAGGGCTGGCTGCATTTTTAATTGTTGATTTATTTGATTAGTTAATGTATGCTATCTACTTGCAGAAGGTGGCAAAGGACTAAGGGCCTCCCTTTTCTTATGCTGTTGCTAAACCTGCACATGTGCTTAGCTTGCTTACCTCCTTTTCCCCTAGGACTACATCATTAGGCCTTTCTTGCACTCACGAGTTCGATCCCTTTTAAGAGTGTCATACTTATAAAGCCTCATACTTATAAAGCCTCACTTCTGCCAGTTGCTGCTGCAGTCAATAACATTAGAAGAACTCAGGGAAAGTATAGGGCAGTTCCAAGTCTTTGTTACCTTCCAACAATGAGAGCTTACAAACACAGGATCATGTGATGGGAAGGGGAAAGTGCCACAAACATTTCACAAAGCCAAAAAAATATGAAGAGAAGTACTTTTTTTCTAATTTGTCTTCAGAAAGTTAAAACCAGGCCATAATTTTCCTAGAAATTGAAAACCAAATTGGAGTTGAATACTGTTGTGTATTATTATTGTTGTTGTTGTTGTTTATTATGTTTATTTATATCCTGCCATTTCTCTCCAAACGGAGACACAAAGTGGCTCACAACTAAAGCATTGCAATAGAACTTAAAATATACAAATATACAAGTATTCAAACATGATTAAAAGCGTTTAAAATCACAGCAGCCCCTAACGTTTCTAAAACCTTCCTTTTTAAAAAGCCTGCCTGAATAAAAAAGTTTTAACCTGCCACCTGAAGGAGAGAATAGAGGGGGTCATTCTGACTTCTTGTTTATATGTATACACAGATATCAACACTCTCTTGTGTTCTTTGCCTGAGTTCCAACTGTTCCTAGTAAATGTATGTCATAGGAAACTTGCTTTATATGTTTGCTTTACTGGGTTGGGAGGTGGGTGGGTGGGGTTGCTGTGGCATTGGTTGTTGTTCACCTTGTTTTTTGGATACAAAGTATTCTGCTTATGAAGTAAACTACTGTATCACACACATTCCCCAATACTTTAACACCGGCTACTGTATTGGTTTAAACCAGCATTTCTCAACCTAGGGGTTGGGAGCCCTAGAGGGGTCACAAGGGAGTTTCAGCGGGGTCACCAAAGACCATCTGAAAACATATATTTTGGATAGTCTTAGGACTATCCAAAGAGAAGGCTGAAGATCTTTCTGTATGTCCTTCTCTTCCTTTTTGGAAACTGACAGTGAATCCTCCACCAAAAGTCCTCTTCTGCTGTGATTGGCCAGCCTCCCGGCCAAGGGGAGGGCTGTTTCTGAAACTCCTAGTGTGAAAGGGAGAGCAAGTGTGTTTGGCACATGACAGTGTGGTGTACATGTACAGGCAAGTGAGAGCATCTGGGGTTGGAGGGAGGCTCACACAAGTGAATCCCTTCAAGGCATGGAGGTTCTGTGTAGGAAGGTTGCCCCAATTCTCTTATTGGTGAGTTTGAGACTTCTCTTTGATTGTAGGTGAACTATAAATCCTAGCAACTGTCAAGGTCCATTTTCCCCAAACTCCAACAGTGTTCACATTTGGGCATATTTAGTATTTGTGCCAAGTTTGGTCCAGATCCAACATTGTTTGAGTCCACAATACTCTCTGGATGTAGGTGAACTACAACTCCAAAACTCAAGGTCAATGCTCACCAAACCCTTACAGTATCTTCTGTTGGTCATGGGAGTTCTGTGTGCCAAGTTTGATTCAATTTCAATTTTGGTGGAGTTCAGAATGCTCTTTGATTGTAGGTGAACTATATATCCCAGCAACTACAACTCCCAAATTACAAAATCAATCCACCCCAACCCCACCAGTATTCAAATTTGAGCATATCGGGTATTTGTGCCAAATTTGGTCCAGTGAATGAAAATTCATCCTGCATACCAGATAATTACATTATGAGTCATAACAGTAGCAAAATTACAGTTATGAAGTAGCAACGAAAATAATTTTTTGGTTGTGGGTCACCACAACATGAGGAACTGTATTAAGGGGTCACAACATTAGGAAGGTTGAGAACCACTGGCTTAAGCTGAAAAATATGGGGGGGGGGAGGGGGGATTACATTACTATTATCATAGTTGTCTAGCCAGCCTGGCTTCTCTTGCAAGGGATTCTAAGGGAACTGGTCAAAATGTTATTTTTAGTCAAAAACTGACTTTTCCCAAGCACTGAACCCAGGTCAATTAGAGGAGGGGGTCTAGTGTACTCAAGTTGCACACGTCTTAATCATTTCTGCCTTACTCCCAGTGAGGATTGTTCTCTCCTAAATTTGAAGGTTTATCTGTTTATTTAGCTATATTCATCAGCTCAGATTCTAGTAATCTATCCTCTTTTCAAGATCAAAAACCATATAATAAGAGTTTTTACAGGCAAAACTGAAAAAGAATAGTCATTGTTTGGAGCCACAGAACACCAGCAAACTGTGAAGCACCAGTACAATAGGAGAGTGGTTTGATGCTGACAGACTAATTGCTATCCACTTCCAAACTATCACATCACCCAATTTAAGTGCCACCTTTTCTCTTGAGGATGAAGAACATTATCCCTTGACAATGACAGTTTTGCTACTGAAAAGAGGTGACCTTTTCTTTCCTGTGCTGTCAGGGATACCCCCAGCTCTGCATCCATATCTATCCAAATCTGACAAAACAATATAAAATTTATCATGGTGCAAACAATCTTTGGTGGGTGATTTAAAATATCTGGATACCTTTATAAAGCGCCAAGGTGAATACTGGCCTTACCTGAAAATTTGAAGAAGGAAACAAAAAGACAACTCATGTTTGTAACTGTCTCCAGCTGTCTTACCTACAAACCTGAAAATTTGACATCCCTTTGTTTTAGTAGTTTTGCAGTAGTCTGTAGGGTTCAATGGTGCCCTGGGTTTTGTACTGCCAGCTATGAGTGAAAAATGCAAGAAGCATTGCTACTAAAAGGCTGCAACCTTTTTTTTTTTTACTGAAAACATAAAATTGTCATCATCACCTTCACCTCTTATTTCTGCCTCATTTCTCTTCCCAAATACTGTAAAAACTCTAGGGAGATTTAGGCTATCTGCAGTCTTGTAACACTTTCTTTGAGGTTGATATCACTGAACTAAATATCACATACACTTTAACAGATGCATATAGAATTATAGTATGCACCTCTCTAGCCATTAGCCTTGATGCTAACTTCTGCTTTTTAGAATGAGAACTTTTTATTATTTTATTATTTTATTTCACAAATTGAGAAATAAAATAGCTCCCCTCATCTACCTATTATTTTTGTTATGAGCAGAAGCAAAAGGGTACATTAACTTACCAAATCACTAATTCTATTATACTGTAGTTTCAAAAACAATGTTTCCGTTTTCTGAGAAAAACTGCAGAAAAAGAGTGAGCAAATGTGTTTTTCCAAATTCATATTATTGTTTTAATCATATCCTTTGATTCCAAATACTGCTTCTAAAGTGACAGTTTAGCTCTGTCAAAGCCGAATTCCCGTAACTCTGGCAAAGAAGTAAATCTGCCATGCAGGTTTGAGTTAATAGTGTGGAAAGTCTATGTGTGGGAAGACCTGCCCATTTCAGGACCTGCAGGCATATGCCCACACCCCATTGGTTAATCCTGCCTGGAGCAAACCCAATGAATGTATTATCGAAGGCTTTCATGGCTGGAATCATTAGGTTCTTGTTCTGAGGATGCTTGCCATAGATGCAGGCGAAACGTCAGGAGAAAT
Source organism: Anolis sagrei (assembly GCF_037176765.1). Lineage (NCBI taxonomy): Eukaryota > Metazoa > Chordata > Lepidosauria > Squamata > Anolidae > Anolis > Anolis sagrei. The sequence goes on from NC_090025.1 coordinate 168,175,486, forward strand.
GCCTCTAGAACATGGCTCTATAGCCCGAAAAAACCCACAAGAACCTAAACCCAATGAATGTTGAACTTACACATGGTAAATTTTATTGAATCAAAGGATCCATTCTGGTTAGAACTAACACTAGAATTCCGAAAAGGGTTTTCAGTACCACAGACAGATCCTAAGGGACTCATGCTTGGGTCTTTATTTTTGCTGCTTTTGACTACACTAGTGGTTCTCAACCTGTGGGTCCCCAGATGTTTTAGCCTTCAACTCCCAGAAATCCTAACAGTTGGAAAACTGCCTGGGATTTCTGGGAGTTGTAGGCCAAAACACCTGGGGACGCACAAGTTGAGAACCACTGGACTACACCCTCCAGGCTCTACCCTTCATTCCTGACTAGTTAGCTAGTTATTTATATTTATGTTGCACATTTCCTCCAACAACCTTAAGGAGGTTTTCAATGCTCTTATCATATAGAGGGATTTGCTTCTTGGAGGAACTGTGTTTGTGGAGTTCAGAAGCCTCTAGATCAAGGGGTTCCTGGGCACTGGGTATGGGTTAAGTGTCAGGGCATCCATCCAACACATATGTAGTTTGAGCATTTGGATGTGCAAGCACATGTAGCTCCTCTCTCCTTTGTCAGTATTCTGGGTACTGGCTCTTGATTGGGGAAAAGATAAGAACTGCAATAAACTTTTACCTAAAATAGGATTTTAAATAATGTTGGGGTTCCCTCTCTTCTTCAAAAATTGTTTCTTTCCTTCCAAATTTCCAGAACCCTTTTCATTAAAACCAAACAAAACTGAAATTACTGGGATCCAGACTAAATTTGTTACACTTAGGTAGCATTAAAATCACTTCTAAATGAATATGTATATGATTGTGTGGTTTGTTCCTATTTAAATAGGTGAGACTTGAGTATGATACAAATTTGGAAGAAGCAAGAAGAATTCCATTAATGTGAGAAGATTGCACATTTTTAACTATGGGATTTCAAGGAAAAAGATAAAAGAAATACACCCTCCACCTGAAAGCGAAGGAAGTTCAGTAAACTATGCTGCTTATGCAATGATGAAACTGGCACCCCATTGTCCATAAAAATGAACCAGATAATGGTAACCAAATAATTTATCAGCCTTATAGTGAAAATATTCAAGATAAACATTTATTAAACATTGGCCACAAACAGTCATTTGTGTCCAAACTACTTCAGTAAAAACAACAGCAAAAACGACAACAACTCAGTCAGCCTGTAAGGCAATCCTGAATAGAAGGCCAATGAGGTGGACCTACTAACTACTTCAGTAGTGTTGACATAAATTATTTTTTATTTATATGCTATCATATCACCCTGAAGATATCCAATTTTATCTGAGTTTGCAATCTAATCAGGGTCAGATCTTGTTAGTACTTGGACGGGAAACCATCAAGGATTGCATAGTAGGGCCCAAATCTCCTGTCATTGAGGTCTGATGCTGAATGGAGTAAACAACACTGAGCTACATGGCCCAGAAGACTAATAAGACTAATAAATTAAGGCAATTTGCTTTGTTCTTAGTATGGTTGCCTTACTGGCAAGTGATTGCCAGAAGCCAGCCAGCCACTATAAAGAAGCTATTCCAAAGACTTTTACTCTTAGGAGTTTTTTAACATCACTAAGCTTCCTTCACTGTACATAAAATTAGCCTCACCTTCATTCTTCTATAGTTTCAGGCCAGGCAATATATTACCACCTCCTAGAATCAAATTGTGTTTCTCCCAATTCTCTCTTCTGTGGACTCTGATGTAGCTATTAAATTTTGGCAGTGCCTCCACATTTTGGAAATCATAAATGTACTGGTTAGGTAGAGAAGGAGCTTATGGCCAGCAGACTAGTCATGATTAATTTGGTTGGGCGACATTGGACTTGACAGATTGCTTAACAATATTTGTTATTTAAATGCCAGAGTAGCTTATTTTAGCTTCTTAGTTTAGTGTGTTTGGCTCTGGGACTGATTCATTTGTTATAGGTATTTTCTGAATTTATATACCTGGCAGTAATTTCTACTGTCTGGCAGACTCTTTCAGTCAATGACTGAATAAGCCTTCTCTCAAAGAAGACACAATTCTTCGCTTAGACTAAAGCCAGTTCCTTTCTAATTAGCATCATGGTTGTGGGGTCGGTAATGGTAAACCTTTCTGAAGTTAATGAGGCAATTCTGGAAACAATTAAACCATCCGTGTATAGAGACACGCAAATTTAATGGAAATGAAGTGTTCCATTTTGAGCAGAAGTAAAGTCTTCATTAGTTCCTCTCCTATAGCATTTGCCTGTAAATCTGGTTTTAAGACATGGTACTAAACTATGGCATACACACACACATGTCTTGTGTAGACAGGAAGGGAAGCAAATGTTAATTACAAAGAAAATGCAACCTAATTTGTGTTTGCTCCAGTGTCATTACTTGCTCAAATTGGGCAATTCAGTTTTATTGGTAACATCATGCAGCACGATAGTAACCATGTGGCAGAAAACCAGTCCATGATGCTGCCATTATGTATTTCCATGAGAAGAAAGCGATGCTGAGCAAAAATGTGAAATAAGATGGATATGGCTGCATTTATTCTAAACAAAGGATCCAGATTTGTATGGAAAGCCCGCTAATTCTACACTGTAGAATTAATGTGGATTGGCACCACTAACTGCCATAGCTCAATCTTATGACATTATGAAAGTTGTAATTTTTCAAAGTCAATAGTCTCACATCTTCCATGATTCCATAGCACTGAACCATCACTGTTAGTGGCATCAAACTGCATAGATTTTATAGTGTAGATGCACCCTAAGTCAGCCTGAAGTAGTGTTGTTGTTGTTATAGTAAAGGTAAAGGATTCACCTTGACATTAAATCTAGTTGTGTCTGACTCAGGGGGGGGGGGGGGGGCTCATCTCAATTTCTAAGCCAAAGAGCCAGCATTTTCCAAAGACACCACCTAGGTCATGGCCATAATAACTGCAAGGAGCACCAAAGCGGTAACTATTAATCAACTCACATTTGCATGTTTTCAAACTGTTAGGTTGGCAGAAGCTGGGACTAATAATGGGAGCTCACCCCACCACATGGATTCAAACTGCCGACCTTCCAGTCAGCAAGTTCAGCAGCTCAGAGGTTTAACCCGCTTCACTACCACAGCCCCAATGATATTTATTTATTTATTTATTTATACCCCGCTTTATCTCTCCCAAAGGAAACTCAAAGTGGCTTAACATAAAAGCATTAGCATACAATTTAAAATATAAAAATATACAAACATTAAATCAAACTTAAATGTAAACAGTATTTAAAACCCCAGTTCATTAAAACATATTCAGTTAAAAACCACAGCACCCCCTGACTTGATCTTTAAAATCTCCATCTTTAAAAGCCTGCCTGAATAAAAGGGTTTTAGCCTGCCATCGGAAGGACAGAAGAGAGGGGGTCGTTCTGGCTTCCTTCACTACAATCTTGTTTCTGAGTCTATCAGCTGGATTTAACTCCTTTTTTGTGTTCCTTGTAGCACTTCTATCACCAAAGAATTGGCAGCCACAAAATAATTCCTTATCCAAACACACCAATGAAATCATGACAAATGTTATTTTATTTCCTATTGCTTACTGTTCTGCAGGGTGGTAATCAGGTGGTTTTTCAGATCTTGCTGGACATCTATCATTCTTCACATTGGCCATGCTGGTTGGCCCTGCTGGAAGTTGGGAGTCCAGCAAAATCTGCCTGATTCCTATCTGTGTTTTGATTATGGAAAAGGTAAAGATGTTCCATTCTGCAACTATTCTACAGTGCAGGAAAACATCCTTTTGCATTGTGAAGTCTCTGAAGTTGCCAGAAAAGGATGTTGTTGCTGTCTGTTTCAGAGTGGTAATGTGGTTCCTGAAGACAACACAATCACTGGTCCTTGCTATATTCATTTATTCAGTCTGACATCCCGACCTTGCATATGTTATCCATATGTCCATTTAACATCTGTCAAAGTTTTCCTTCATTGCAGAAGTTGGTACTTCCTATCACTCTAATTACCAAAGGCCCCTCAACTTAGCAAATTGTTACTGCAACCTACTTCCCTTGCCATTCTGTAACTTGTAGAGAGCAGGATTAGGAATCAGAGAGCCTTGATGATAGTGGATGATGCAATCATTCTGCATCTGGCAACAGGAGCATAACCAGAATTTCTCCAATCCCTCCCACTCCCCCACCACCCAGGTAATGGCCATGAGAGTCTGACTGTTGTATTTTGTTGTAAACCGCGTTGAGTCGTCAGCTAGGCTGAGAAACAGCAGTATACAAGTATAGAAATAAAATAAATAAATAAATAAATAAATAAATAATTGCAGAACTGTTGCACTATGTTGCACAATACAGGATCTATTGTGCTTGGTGGAATTAACCTCCAAGTCAATGTTCAAACTATTGAAATATAAAGTGTATTAATGGTAGCCAAACAGCAAAATGACAGCAATGCAATTTTGTTTAAGAGAAACAAAATATCAACATGTTTGTTTTATAAACCGGGTAGAAAACAAGAGGAATTTACTTAGTGCTTAAACTTTTTGGCTTGCTTATTCAGTAAGTTTTTATTCTCTGTGGCCACATATCCTGTCATTTAAGCCTACCTTATTGTTATGCAAGTAGCTTGGCATTATCTGGTGTGTGTGTTCAGTACCTGATTACAAAGCTATCATTACCAAGCTGGGTTTAATTATTTCTCTGCTTTGGACTGGACCCTTTTAAATATTGCTATAAGTCTTTGGCCACAATTCTCATAGATTTGTTTGAGCTTCCCTGACTTTGATGGGACTCCCCTCAACATAATTTTCCTACGTCATTTTGGCATTAAAAACCACAGAGACGATGAATTTGTATATGTTGAACTCTTAACAATGAATGATAATGTTTGCAGTAGTATGAAAGGTCTTCCTTTTCCACTGCCAAATGAGCATCACACAACAGGGCAAACAAGGTACATCTTCCTCTGCTACTTTTCTGGAGTGTACTGCAGTATCAGAAAGAGAATGTGCCATACTGGTTAACAGGATTGTACAAGTATTAAGTAAGCGAATCAATCTCATTCCAAAATATGTCTCTCCAGTTTTCATTTTAAAAGTACTAGTAGTTCCTGGGATCTCTGTTGCCATCATGCAGTGGTCCATCCCTTTTATGATGTAGAGTCTGGACTGGCCTTTTGGAAAGATTTCATGGGGACTATTTTCTGTTGCAAAGCTTTCAGCCATGCACTAATGGAAAGCTGCCCTGCTGATCCAGGTTAGGTAAGCCCTGCATGCCCCTGCTATAAATGTAATTGTGTTCAGTCAGTGCAGTGGCAAAGTGGAAAGTGGATGTTGAATGTACAGCACATTTACTGTGAGCATCCCCATCTGCCCAATCTCCTCTGCCTGCTTTAAATTTAAAGTTGAAAAGTCTAGCCCTGCTTAAGGCCTCGATACATGATCCATTAATCCAAACAGCAAGCTTCTCAGATTGTAACATCGCTAGAGATGTAGGCAGTTCAAATCAATGGTTGACTTTCACATGTTATGGGGCTATGGGGTAATCCAGAGCTTGGTAACATTATTTTGGGGAAAATATAGCTCAGGTCATCTTTTAGACAGCATAGCCATGGATAATAGTCTCAATGTCATAGAAAAGGCACCAGTAAGTCTCTGGCATTAGATGATGAATTTTTCTCATAACCCTTTTTGCCTTTTTTAAGAACACAACTACACAACATTTGAGGAAAAGGGAGATCTTTAGGGAACAGAATGCTTAATTACTATACACCCATGCCTTAAAAATGCTAAATTATAGGAAGAACAGTAATGGCTGACCAGGCAGGCAGATGGGCTCCAACACTCAGGAGAGCTCGGAAGGTCTTGGCTACATAAATAGCTGCAGAAGTTCAGACTCATTCACTACATTTCTCTTTTATCCCCTTCTCTTCTTTGCCAATTGCTTTTACAAAAAAGTAAAGAAAAAAGAAAGAATAAAGGAATGTTTGTTTGTTCTGCTTGAAGTTCCATTGAAATCAGAATATATCGCAGAATATATTTCAAAGTAAATGCAGTTGCAGTCAATGATCTTGAGTCCCAGCTGCTTCTTCTGAAAAACTTTCTGTACACAGGCACATATGCATACACCCTTATTATTAGTTCCGCAGAAACAATGATGAAGAGTTTTCACATTTTTCTGCTTTGGAATCAGAGTGTACAAACCATGTATATTTTTTAAAAACCAAACCTTATGGTTTACATCAGGGGTTCTCAAACATTTTCAGTGCAGAGCCCTTTTTGAAGCAAAAGTTTCTCGTGGAACCCCAAGAAATATTTATATATATATATTACATTATATATCATATCTATGTATCAAGCATGAACAAACTTTTTGCCACATTGTGCTTAAAATTTGACAGACAGGCCGGGCCAGTGGCAAATGGATGAAGAGTGTTTATGTGAACGAAAACAAAAAACAAATTCCTATGCACACTGCCCATATCTCATTTGTAATGCAAAAAAGGGAAAGAACAATACAATATTTAAAATGAACAATTTGAACGTACATAAACTTAACAGTATTTCAATAGTAGACCCCAGGGGCCATGCAGTCCACCCTTCTGCCATGCAGGAAAGCACAATGAAAGCACCCCCAACAGATGGCCACCTAGCCTTACTACTACTACCAGTAGTAGTAGTAGTAGTAGTAGTAGTAATAATAATAATAATAATAATAGCAGAAAACCCAGGGGCCATCCCTTCTGCCATGAAGGAAAAGCACAATCAAAGCACCATCTGAGTAGAGGAAATAGGGTCTTGGAAGCAAGGAAGGGAAAGGGAAAAGGGTCTGAGTGGCAAAGAATGTGAGGGGGAAAGGCTTTTGGGGGTGAGAAAGGCAGTGGGAGGGGAGGAGCAGGAAAGAGAAGGGAATATTTGGAGGGAGAGGAAAGGAAGGAGAACTACAGAGCCCCTCACTATACTACTATACTACTACAAGGGCTCTGCAGAACACACTTTGAGAACCACTGGTGTACGTAATATGTCTCTGATGGAGTGCTGTGAATGAAGGGTGAAGGAGGCATCACACAGGTCACAAAACAGCAGTGTGTTGTTTCATTTGTTGTCCTGCAATAGTCAGAAAATGTGAGGAGAGATACTTTTAGTTCTTCCCATTGTCTTCTCCTGTGATTACATGGGGCTTGACCTAAATCCATGTTCAGTTACAGTAAACCCATTGAAACAGTTTCCATTTGCTCAATGGGTCTATTCCAGGTGGGACTGGAATTAGCAGCAACTTCACTTCACTTCACTTTATTTCTTAATTAGTCGCTCTCCACCAGTTCTGAGCAACTTACAATTTACAAAAGTATTTCACAATATAAAAACATTCAAAAGTGACTGAATTTAGGCTCTGGACTACAAACCTTCTATAGAGTGATTCCCAACTTTTGGTCCTCCAAGTATTTTGGACTTAAACTCCCAGTGTTCCTGGCGATTGGTCAAGCTAGCTGGGGCTTCTGGGAACTGAAGTCCCCAACACCTGGAGGATTGAAGGTGGGAAACACTGATCTAGAATATCATTCATGATGTTAGTAATAATATAACTAGCCACCAAATTCTACCACTTTTAAAATACAATCACTTCACTTTGGGATTAAAATTAGGCCTGTCTTAAATTAGTCCTGCTTAAAGTGATGGTCCCTAGGCCAGTGTCCCCAGATCATTGGCTGTTGGCCTCTGAAAAGTTTCTAAGAAAGAAAGAAGCAGTTGAAGTAAATGGGCATAAATAATGGTGCCGCCTGGCACATTAGGTGAAAATCCTCTTGTACTCATATAAATTAAAGGACCTAAAGTTAAGGGACTCACCTAAAACAACCACTAACGTGATACAACAGGCCATGCACTAGATACACAAAACAGGGACTGATACTTACAACAAATACAGATAACACTTCTACTCGAATCCTTTGATTGCAAAATTTAATAAGCCCTTTTCAGCCATTTGTAAAAAGATATAAAGAATATATGAGGAAAGGTGCATATAAGCCTCACAAATACGAAAAAGACTGCCCTCTATGTATAGAGCCTCTTCTTGCAATCAGAAACCCACATTTTCTATCATTTCAGACTGCAAAGGGAACCTCTCCATTACCAAATGTTACCATTCATATCAGCAGAGGAGAAGAATAATGGCAAAAAGGGAAGGACAGGTTTTTTTCCCTCTCCTTGCATGTTAAGATCCTTTCAAGGAATGCCTGAATTTAACACTCAGTTATACAGACATTTGGTGCAATTTATTATCTGCAAGAATATATAAACTATCAGCCTTTATAGCAAGTAGGGGGTGGGGAAGGAGACCAAACTGGCATCATTCAGGGAAAAGGGAGATAATAGATTTTTTTTCTCACCTTAAACAGTTTATTCTTGAACAAAGGAACTTCAAAGTGGGAAGCCATTGTGTATTAAGCCAGAGTATTAAAACTTACCAAGAAATTCAGCTCCATCATCTGTGGTGTTAATTGAGGCAAAAGGTTTTTGGCTCACTAAAATTCTCAATTAATATACCCAGTGCCAGGATATTTGTGTAATCATCCACACTGCTTTAGCCGTTTATATTTTGAGATACATTTATATACATATTTAACTTTAATGTAGGCATCACAATATATTCTTTTTGCATTTCATTTCCATAATGATCACTCCCTCCAACTATGTGTGTATAGCATTACCAAGATGGGATACATTTCAAACTTCTGATGAAATAGTCTACCATGTAAAAACAAAAGCTTATATCACTATAAATGTGTTGGACTCTAAAGTGCTAAAATACTCTTGTTGCTTTAGTTGTAACAAAGTAGCAGAGCTACCCCTTCTGGAAATGCTGTTTGTTCATTGAATTATTTTATTGATCAGTTCTGTTTCTAATGTTTTCTCATGGGTATGTGTGGAAGGTTAACAATGTACTGATTCCTATCCCCAACCATCTGTCGGGGATGGTGGATTTTATTTCAGCACATTTTGAAGAGAAAATGAATTTGCAATGATTTCATAAAACAGTCATGGTTAAGTCAAACTGTTTTGTGGACTCTATTGCTGAACATATGTTAGAAGAATGGGAGGTGGGAAACCTCACTTGCCTAGTTCCGAACAGACCTCACAACCTCTGAGGATGCCTGCCATAGATGATGGAGAGAATGCTTCTGGAATATGGCCATACAGCCCAGAAAATTCACAGCAACCCAGTGATTTCGGCCATGAAAGCCTTTAACAACACAATGTCTTAATTACCTGCTTTCCATGCCTTGAGTCCAGAGACCTAATCTGCACTACCTTGAGACCTCTACACTGTCTGCATCTTTCAAGGGCCTATACTATAGGGAAAGTTCGCTTTCACCTTCCCCAGTATGTGCAACATCTGTTGGTTCAGGGTCAGGCTGACCTGTCTCACACCGGCCTGTTGGCAAATCTCCATAAATGCTCTCAGCCACTTTTTGAACCCTAACATCCTCATCAGAATTGGCTGGCTCTTGCCAGGCTATAATATTAGAACTCTCTGCAACCATTCCTTTCTTTCTTAGAATATCAAACAGGGCTTGAATTAACAGTTCGGCAAAGAGAGATAAGAAATCTGCTTGTGTGTACGTTGGGATCTCCACATGTGCACATATAAAGTCCAATGCATCTCAGAGAAAAATTTTTTAAAAAACTTTCACGGGGTGTCCCCTGTTCCCCCTTCATCTTGATCCACTTCAAAGGAAAGTGTGAGGACAGTGGGGGACCATTTCCCAGGACTGACAGGTCTGTGTGTTCTCTCAGGTCCCAAGATTTTTTTACTCTACTTTTAAAACCTGCATTTTGACACTGTCTGAAAGTGCTCTTGGAAACATAATGACAAAAGAAAAAAATAGAGGACTACCTGAATATTGATCTTGCATTAAACAATGCTAGCAGATCATCTTCCATCAAATTATGGAACTATATGGGAAGCCATGCAATAGGAATACCATTAGCATAGTTTTTGCTTTACAAACAAGCCAAACACCTTTATTCTCACAATACAAACTAGCTATTCATTTTTCCATGCTACTGTATAAACTAGTATACTCCAGGGAAAGGGGAGAGTCCACCTTGGCCACGGGAGTCCACGCTCTTGTTACATCCCGAATAGACTACTGCAACACACTTTATGTGGGGTTGCCTCTGAAGATCGACGCTCGGCAACCAGGTTACTTACAGAAGTGGGATACAGGTAGTGCACAATGCCCTTGTTACACCAGCTCCACTGGCTGCCTATTAGCTCCCGAGCACAATTTATTTATTTATTTGGTTTACTTTTACCACGCCCTTCTCACCCCGAAGGGGACTCAGGGCGGCTTACATATCCAAGGCACAATTCGATGCCCGTAACATACAACAATGATGAAAACACAATAGCGCAAAATAGCAAACAACAACAGTACATAATATCTATACCCAATAAAACCAATAAAACCCATAAAAAATTTCATACAAACCGATACAAACCAATTACTCCTTATTGCCGGTCAATATTCGCTATTGCCGGTCAATTCAAAGTGTTGGTTTTGACCTATAAAGCCATAAATGGCTATGGCCCACTTTACCTGTCCGAGCGTGTCTCTTCCTATGAACCATCAAGAACTTTAAGATCATCTGGGGAGGCTCTGCTCTCAGTCCTGCCACCATCACAGTGGTGTTTGGTGGGGATGAGAGATAGGGCCTTCTGCTTGGTGGCCCCTCGGCTGTGGAACTCCCTCCCTAAAGAGGTTAGATCTGCCCTCTCCCTCCTGACTTTTTGCAAGACACTTAAGACTTGGCTTTGGGAGCAAGCATTCGCAGAATAGACAGTTTTTATTTGCTTAAATGAGATTGTATGGACCGCAATTTTTGGACTAATTTGGAGTACGTTTTAAACTGGGCAAACTGTTTTTAAATGTATATTTATTATCATTTTATGTAATTGTGTATTTTATTGGTGTTATTATATTGTTGGAAGCCGCCCTGAGTCCCTCTTCGGAGGTCGAGAATAGGACGGGAAACAAATGTTCTAAATAAATAAATCAATAATATAGTGCTAGGAGTCCTCCGGGAAAGTTGTGTTTGAAACTAGCCTCATCCTTTACATCTTCAGATTCCAACAGGCAGATTGTTCCCTCAGTGCTAGCAAACATTGCTTTAGTGGACTACAGCTCCCAGAATCTCCCAGGCAGCTTGGTTTTTGCTATGTGAGTTTGAAGACTCCTGAAATTGTAGCCCAAAGAGGGCTTTTTATAAGATCTGCCCAGTGTGCCACCAATGATTACCTGAATGTAGGTTTTGGCATGCAAAGTAGACCACGATGCAGGTGTGGGGGTCTTATAGCTATGACACTAGTCACCCCATTGATCAACAGGGTTAAGCTGATTATGATCTCAGCCACCCCACTGATCAGCAGATCTGAGCTAGGAGAGTGCCCACTTTGCTAAGCAACTCTTTCCAACTTAAGTACTTTGTGAAAAAGGATAATGATCCCATATAGAAAAATGTGGCATTCTTGTATCAAGGGCGTATAATAGCTATATTTCCTTATTACAACCTCCAAACAAGTAGCCTGTGAAGTTCATAAGTATTTTTTCCCTCTTTGGCTTTCTATTCAAGTTGCATGTGTTGAAAATGATTGCACAAGATTGTTATATTATCTAAGCTAATGGCAATTAAGTGACAAGATTTTTCTTTCCCTTTTGCTTTTATGGCATATGTTTGTTAGCTTTTATGGTGACTTGTGATTCAATAAACATAGCAGCACATCATTATTTTCTGTCTTCCCTGATGATTGATTTGCTTTTCCTTGGGAAAGCTTCTTTATGGCTCATATTGCCTGGAATAATGGAAGACAATTTAAGCTAAAATCATTTGTAGTTAACTACTTGTTGTGTAACCAATTACTCTTTGCTTCCTTTGCCACATCCCTTTCCTTTGGGACATCAAGAACGTGCACAACTAGAAGCATAACAGGAAAGTCCCTAACTTCATAACAACAACTATTATTTATCTAACACAATACTATTCAAAATAGGATCAAAGAACCTTTGGATCGCTGTGTTTTTTTTTAATATAGCACTCATGATAGCCATTTATTTTTATTTATTGCATCAGAAGCAAATTGAGGGTACAGTTAAAATGTATTTAAAACACAAACAAAGTTAAAAACTGAGCATTATACTAAATGTCCTTTAACCAGTAGCTGGCCACTTAGAGTGCCTCTGGTGTCACTGTGAGAAGGTCCTCCATTGTGCATGTGGCAGGGTTCAGGATGCATTGTAGTAGGTGGCCTGTGGTTTGCTCTCCTCCACACTTGCATGTTGTGGACTCCACTTTGTAGCCCCATTTCTTAAGGTTGGTGCCAGAGCCCAGTCTGTTCAGTGCCTTCCAAGTCACCTAGTCTTCTGTGTGCCCAGGAGGGAGTCTCTCATTTGGTATCAGCCATAGATTGAGGTTCTGGGCCTTAGCCTGCCACTTTTGGACTCGCTTGCTGAGGTGTTCCTACAAGTATCTCTGTAGACCTTAGAAAGAATTTTCTCGATTTAAGGTAGTGGTGTGCTGGCTAATATCTGGACAGTGGATGGGCTGAAGATGTCACTGCGTTGGTCCTTTCGTTGTTGGCTGGTACTTCTCAGCAAATGTCAGATGGTGCAATACTGGCTAAACACTATAATTTCTCCAGTGGTGTTCATCAGCTTCAGCAGACTGCACCTTGCTTTTGGCCCAAAGTTCTTAATTTGTTTCATCCGTAGATCACCCAGGCCAGCTGCTTTGTCATTTTTACATTTATTGAGAGCTATTTCCAATTCAGCAGATGTAAAAGATTCATGAAAGTTGTTGCTTTCACTATCTGGTTGTTTGGCTATTGGTTTCCTTCCTAGTTTGGTGGCAAGGTTGGGTTTCCCATTCTTCATAAGTATGCTTATGTTGGCATGGTTATTAGATTGTGAGGGATCACTGCTCAGCTGTCTTAGCAGCCTCCATGCCTCAGACTACTCCTGCCCATATCTACTTCTGTTATCAGCTTTATCCACTGTTCTTTCTTGGCTTCAAAGATGGAGGATAAAATGCTCTGTGCTGCCTGAAGAGTTTGCTCACTCATGATTACTTACTATTGGCCTTGTTGACTGGGGCTGATAGACATGGAAGTCCAAAAAATCTGGAGGACCACAAGATCATTGAACACAGTAGGAGTGGACAGCTCCCCCTCTTCCAGATGTTGGATAGCAAATCCCATCAAGCTTAGTCTAGCAATTGATGTGGAATAGCAGGAGTTGTAATCCAATATGTTGAACTGTCAGCCCTTCACATTCACTGGGGTTAGTGGTTCAGGACCTCTGCAAAAATGGAAAAAAAAACTACAATTTTAAAACTTACTACTTTTTTACTTGGAAGTAAAAAATGATCTAGAGATTTTCTAAAAAAAACTCCATGGTGAACCTCTACCAGAAGTTAGCCATGGAATCACACTGGAAGACCAACAAATCACTACAGAAATGTTCCTTAATTTATTTATTTACCATATTTATATCTTGCCTTTCTCACCCCAGAGGGGACTCAATACTGGGAAATTCCTCAAGAGAACATATTAATCAAATCCATGAATAATCAAATCCACAAAAATGAAACCTTCAACATGGAGGGTCAGCTAATGTTAGATGGTGAGTGATTTTGTGTCACTAATATTTCCATGTTGAGAAGCCTAGTGGCTATATAGTTCTAATTACATTGTATTGTTGAAGGCTTCCATGGCCAGAATCACTGGGTTGTTGTAGGCTTTTCAGGCTGTATGGCCTTGTTCTAGAAGCATTCTCTCTTGACTTTTCACCTGCATCTATGGCAGGCATCCTCAGAGGTTGTGAGGTCTGTTGGAAACTAGGAAAATTGGGTTTATATATTTGTGGAAAGTGCACAATGGGAGAAAGAACTCTTGTCTGTTGGAGATAGGTGTGAATGTTTCAATTGGCCACCTTGATAAGCATTTGATGGCCTGACAGAATAATCTTTTGGTTGATTTTGATATAGAGGTGCAACAGTTCCTTGTCTGTGTTTGCGAGTTCTTTGGGGATGGTGTGAATTCTCTTGTAAGAGATTGTATTCCAGGCAGTCATAGATATTGTGAGCCTGTGGTGTTTTGAAAGTTCTTTTGGCTGCAAGAAATTGTGGGACAGTATCTGTGTCTCTGTAGCGTAGAAGGAAAGTCAGAGAGCACAGTACATGTGCTTTCCTGGTCCTTAGTTTTTCCAATTTTTGTATATCTTGGAACAGTTTTTCCTTGTAGAGATGTTCAATGTATTGTGGAAGGCTTTCATGGTAAATAATTACATTATTTGCAGAGAGAATAACAAGGAATCTTCCTCAGATAATTGATCCTGGAAATATTGTGCCACTTTCTGCAATTGATAAAAATACTGAGGTTGACGAATTCACTGGATCCCTCAAGACACATCCATATATGCCAAAACTCCTCCATAATACCTGTATTCACCTGTGATCCAATAATCTACAACTGAATGGCAGAGACAGGGCCTATTTACACACTGACCTAGCCTCGTATATTTTTCATGGCTTCAGAATAATTATCTGGAACAGGATACTAGCTAGTGCTTAAAAAAGATCAGCCAGTACATCACACAGAGTTCCACCCAATAATCATTTCTTGTTAGAACTCAGTAGCTTTTGTAGATTTGCCAAGATATTTTTCATATGGTTTTTCTGAGGTGTCATTACATGTCAACCATTCCAGTCCATAACAGTTAAATGATATCACTGCCATGTTGAGCTTTATTGTATACTTCAGTTCATCTGATACAACTCTGACTAAAACATTCAGCACTGGGCACTGCTGGAGGCAGGATAATAGACTTGATGGACGAATGCGTTGATATGGTATGGCAAATGCTATCTTCCCTTAAGTAAACAATTCCGAAGTTCAAGATATTTTGGTAGACATGGCTGTAAAACATTATTTTTAAAGCCTCTAGTCTTCTTTAAACCTGCAATGAAACACATCCCCCCACTAAGTCACTCACCATATTTAAGTGGCTGTTGCAAGGGAACAAATTAATATCTGAAGTATCTGTTGCAGTGTAAAGCTTTCCAAAGATGTCATTTCTCCCCATAATTTTCTGTTACTGCCCTGGAAAGTAAAAGCAATGAATGTTCAGTCATATCATTTCCACTCATGATTATTTATATTGTTATTCATGGCATGTATGCCCACACCTCCACCCTCTGCATGAAAAGGGTGGGTGGGCTAAACAGTGAGAACATAGAATAAATTTAAATAAACTTGTTTTTTTGTTAAGTGCTTCTCTTAGCTGCTTAAAATGTTTTGTTTGCCTATTCTGCCTCCTTTGGGCTATTCCTTGGCTTGTTTTTCAAATACTCTCCTTACTTAATAGCTTAATGTATAGCAATAATCTACTTTAGGCCTTTAATGGAGTAAATGTGTCAGAAGAGTACCACACAGCACAAACAGGTGAAAAGCTAAGGGCATGTTGCCCAGTGTGGCTTATGTTTTCTCAGACATGCCTCTAAACTTTCATGGGATTTACTTCTAAATAGATGTACAGAGGAGTTCAATCAACCAAGAGCACCATCCAAACTGGTCAAGGTGGCCAAGGGCCAATTGTGCTAACAGCAGGCCACCTAAAACTGTGCTTAGTCCAAACCCCTCTGAGATTATTTCAATTTCTAACCTTGTCTAACTTTGCTTGGGCATTGCAACTGAGTCAGATCTCAGCTAAACCTCTTCTCCGCCCTCCTGTATTTGGTTCTTCTATCAGCACAATTTAGCCAGAAGAGTACTTCTGTCAGTGGATAATTCTCTCAGGAGGTGAGAGAAGTCTAAATCTAACTTGCCACAAAGTTCATCTTTGAGTTAGGATTTCCCTGAGATACATCTAGAGATACTTTTGACCAGCATGCCTTGCTTTTAGCAGCTTGCAGAATTCAGCAAAGCAGTGATGGATTCTATCGTGTTTTCTTTTTACATTGAATTGAAAAGTGGTACTAAAATCTGACATGTTATCAGGACCAGGAAATTAGGCATTATTTTAGTAGGAGGAATTTTGACATGTTAATGGTCTCATCCACATTAGGTGTTATTTCACTGCCCTGAAATATCCATACAATGTATGATTGGGTCTGTGCTGTAAAACATTAATCCCATGCTTAATGGAAAAGAGAAAATTGGAAAAAGATTCCATGGCTGTAACAATAGGGAGAAGACAGAGGTCTTTCTCGTCAAATATGTTTAACAACCTGTTCTTTTTACATGCAAGTTACTATCCTTGCACACAAACCCATGTGTTTTCCTTGGCCACAAAAGATAGTCAAGCAATCAGGTTAAAAACTGAAAAGGGCTCTTGCACCTTTAATGGCTGTGTAGAAGAGGAGATTTCAGAAGGTGGAGCTTGTCATACAAACAGGTAAAAAGCAATGCCTGATTTTTCCCCCTAAGCCATTGTTAAAGGGAATGGGAGCCACCTTCATTTTTTATTTTGGCAGCCCAGGGTAGAAAGAGTAAAGCAACATCTTTCCCTATAGAAGGTCCTAGGTATTTTTTTTTTCACATTAAAAGGATCTGGTGAATGTTGTTGTTAATATCCTTCAAGAAGACTTAAGTTTATGGTGAGAAACCTCCAATTCCCCTATCCTCAACTGCACTGCTTGTGTCTTGCAAACAAAGCTGTGGCATCCTTGATTGAGTCTATCCATCTAAAATGTGGTTTTCTTCCTTTCCTATTGACCTCCACTTTACTAAGCATCATCATCTTTCCTAGTGATTCATAGAATCATAAAGTTGGAAGCGCCTCATGGGACATCCAGTCCAACCCTCTGCCAAGAAGCAGGAAAATCGCATTTAAGGCACCCCGACTGATGGCCATCCAGCCTCTGCTTAAAAGCCCCCAAAGAAGGATCCTTCATACATCTCTTTTCATGATATGCCCAAAGTTAACTTAGGTTATAGGCAAAATCTAGGTCTGATTTTCTCTAGAGCCCATTCATGTGTCATTTTAGCAGTCCAGCAAAAGAAGGGACTTTTGCTGGACAGAACTATTCTTTAGAACAGCGATTTTCAAACTTCCTAATGCCACAATCCCTGAATACAGTTCCTCATTTTGTGGTGACCCCCAACCATAAAATTATTTTCATTTCTACTTCATAACTGTAATTTTGCTACTGTTTTGATATACAGAATGTATTTTCATTCACTGGATGAAATTTGTCAGAAATACTCGATACACCCAAATTTGATGGGCTTGGGGGGGTGGGTTGATTTAGCTATTTGGGAGTTTTAGTTGCTGGGATGTATAGCTCACCTACAATCAAAGAGCATTCTGAACCCCACAAGTGATAGAATTGGGCCAAACTTCCCACACAGAACCCCCATGACCAACAGAAAATACCATGTTTTCTGATTGTCTTTGGTGACCCAACTGACAACCTCATGATCCCACCCCCAGGTCCTGACCCCCAGGCTGGGAAACGCTGCTCTAGAAGCACAACATAAATGTGTTGGCCCTTGTGGTCTCTTTCAACTCTGTGATTCTATTATTTATTTATTTACTTACTTTGCTTGTATACCGCAGTTTCTCAGCCCGTAGGCGACTCAACGCGGTTCACAACAAGAGCAAAAGTCAATCGAACAACATACAATATTTAAAATCATTAACAGCATAATATACAAAATAATGACACATCAATAACAACACATCAACGTCTCGTAACTAAAATCGTGATCCAATTCGTCATCCATAATTCCATTTCCTATATTCATCGTTCATTGCACTATTTATCCGAACGCCTGTTCAAACAGCCAGGTTTTTAGTTTTCTTCGAAACACTATTAATGAAGGGGCAGATCTAATGTCCATGGGAAGGGCGTTCCACAGCCATGGGGCCACCACAGAGATTATTCATATTTCCCATATATGTTCTTGCATGAGAGATCTGATAAACATCTAGATAGGCAAAATTTTCAAGTGGCACACTGGACTTTTGATATCCACTAGGACTTGGTTCCAAGACATACCCCATACCCAAATCATTCATGGATGCTCAAGTTCCATTATAGACAATGGCACAGTAAAATGTCCCTTATAGAAAATGGCTTCCTTTGGGGGATATTTTTTTGGGGGGGGGGGCATTATTTTCAGCTGTGGTTGATGAAATCCATGGATGCAAAATTTCTGTGTATAGTGCAGTGATTCTCATCCTGTAGGTCCCCAGATATTTTGGCCTTCAAGTCACAGAAATCCTAATAGGTGGTAAACTGGCTGGAATTTCTTGAGTTGTAGGATAAAACACCTGGGGACCCACAGGTTGAGAACCACTGGTATAGAGGGTCAGCTATAAAACAGCTTCTTCTATATATTTTTTCTCCATAGACTGGTGACATACATTTGCACAGGATATGAAGATCACTGAGAAACGACTCCCTAAAACATATTTAGGATCAGCCTCTAAAGTTCAACCAATGTGGAGTTGGGAGTGTGGTCTACAAATCGCTTCTTTCAGAAGAGTCCTCCGAATGTCTTGTAGCTTGAAAACACAGCCGCACTTCAACGTCCAAAATTTCCTCTTTCAGCTCCGAGACTGGTTCATTCCTGGCAAGTCTCCCCTCTGAAACATCATGGTCATGGGAGGTGTTCTTCCGTTATTGATTTCCCACCCTCTCACCCTCCTGCAGCAACTGGAAGGCAAATGAAGGAGCAAGTGAAGACCTTTTCCAGAAGGGCACTCTTTCCCATAAATGTGTGTTTTTGCTGATATGTGTTCAAGGCATCAAATTGTGCCTTTGTTGTGAGCCGCCCTGTGTCCCCTCCGGGGTGAGAAGGGTGGGATATAAATTAAATAAATAAATAAATGTGTGCCCTTGACTAAACTGCTAAGGCCTGGCCCAATCATTTCTCTCAGGTGAATTTCAGGACACTTCCAACCCATCCTAGAGGACACAGGGTGAAAACCAGGAGGTCTCTACAACTCTGCCCCGAACTGGGAAAGGTGGTTTGTTTGCCATAGAAGGTCCTAGGTCAAATTTTTGTTCTGTTAGGGGCAGCTGATAGAAAGGGACATCTTTGTGGTTCTTATTAACCATCTTAAGAAGTCAATTTTGACTTATGGTAAACCTAGGAATGAGAAACCTCCCATTCAGCCCATCCTCAACTGCCTTGCCAACTCAGGCCGGTGACTTCCTTCATTGAGATTATCTATCTGGTACAGGATCTTCCTCCTTTTCTCTTGCCCTCCACTTTAACCAGCATTGCCATCTTTTCTAGCGATTAATCTCTTTTCACGACATGGCCAAAGAATGATGGTCTCAGTTTAGACAGCTTGGCTTTTAAGGGAGAATTCCAGTCCATGCATTTGTCTCTTTCGCGGAATCCACAGAATTCTTCTCTCAGAGCAATCAAAGGGGTGGGAAGGAGTGACTGGCTCATCCAACTGGGTTTAACCAGGGATGGGCAGACTTTGTCCCTCCAGGTGTTTTGGACTTCAACTCCCACAATTGTGAGAGTTGAAGTCCAAAACACCTGGAGGGCCAAAGTTTGCCCATGCCTGGGTTAAACCCTAGCGCCAGCAGGACTGTTGACTGAGAGGTGGTTTGAATCTGGAGAGGGTTGAGCTCCCTCTGTCAGCTCCAGCTTCCCATGCTGGGACATGAGAGAAGCCTCTCACAAAGATGGAAAAACATCAAACATCCAGGCATCCCCTGGGCAGCGTCCTTGCAGATGGCCAATTCTCTCACACCAGAAGCTACTTGCAGTTTCTCAAGCTGCTCATGACACTAAAATAAAACCCCACATCTATGGCAAACATCCTCAGAGGTTGTGAGGTTTGTTGGAAACTAGGAAAGTGAGGTTTATATATTTTTGAAATGTCCAGAGCAGGACAAAGAACTCCTGTCTGTTTGAGGCAAGTGTGAATGTTGCCATTGACCATCTTGATTAGCCCATTGGATGGCCTTGCAATGGGTTAACCTAGGCATGGGCAAACTTCCTCCAGGTGTTTTGGACTTCAACTCCCACAATTCCTAACAGCCTACTGGTTTTTGGGAATTGTAGGGGGTTGAAGTCCAAAACACCTGGAGGGTCAAAGTTTGCCCATGCCTGGGTTAAACCCTTGTGATGGCAGGACTACTGACTGAGAGTTCGGAGGTTCGAATCCAGGGAGAGCATGGATGAGTTCCCTCTGTCAGCTCCAGCTCTCGATGCGGGGACATGAGAGAAGTCTCCCATAAGATTGGTAAAGCATCAAACATCCGGGTGTCCCCTGGGCATGTCCTTGCAGATGGCCAATTCTCTCACACCAGAAGCAACTTGCAGTTTGGGTTGCTGTATGTTTTTCGGGCTGTATGGCCATGTTCTCTCCTGACGTTTCCTCACCTGATGTTTCACCTGTATTTATGGCAGGCATCCTCAGAGGTTGTGCGGATGCCTGCCATAGATGCAGGATAAATGCCAGGAGAGAATGCTTCTGGAGCAACCTCAGACCTCACAACCTCCGAGGAAGCCTGCCATAGGTGCAGGATAAATATCAGGAGAGAATACTTCTAGAGCAATCGGCAATACATAACCTGAAACATCAGTGAATTCAACATTTAGACTTAAGTCCCATCTCCAAGATGTCTTATACACATATATGCAATTATGGCATTCAAAAATCTAATAAAAGCTGAAATGCAAAACCTTTCTGGACCCATGTATTCTAGATAAGAGATATACCCAATCTGTGTTCCATATGGACACTCTGATAGCAGGTGACTCAGAAGTAAACATGGGTAGTCGATGGGATCAGGATGGATGGGCTGGGTCCTCAAAGAACACCAGTCCTAGCCATCTCCTTTAACTCTCATATAGAAAAAAGAGACCAGATGTAATGTGAACCTAGAGTCATTTGTATATAAGTGAATCCTTCAATTTTAAAAAAACAACTTTTACTTGTATAGTCAAAGGCTTTCATGGCTGAAATCACTGGATTGTTGTGAGTTTTCCAGGCTGTATGACCATGTTCCAGAAACATTCTCTCTTGATCTTTTGCCTGCATCTATGGCAGGCTTCCTCAGAGGTTGGGAGGTCTGTTGGAAACTCGGAAAATGGAGTTTATATATCTGTGGAAAGTCCAATTGCCACATTCATACCAACCTCCAACAGACAGGGGTTCTCCTTTCCCACCCTGGACATTCCACAGATATAGAAACCCCACCTGCCTGGTTGCCAATAGACCTCACAACCTCTGAGGATGCCTACCACAGATGCAGGCGAAACGTCAGGAGAGAATATTTGTGGAGCAACCTCAGACCTTCCAACCTCTGAGGAAGCCTGCCATAGATGCAGGAGAAATGTCAGGAGAGAACATGGCCATACAGCCCGAAAAACTTACAGCAACCCAGTGATGCCAGCCATGAAAGCCTTTGACAAGACTTGCAGTTTGTCAAGTCGATCCTGAACGGAAAACAAGAATCCCACTGCTGTGGCTGGAGCGTCGGGAGCCAGGCGAGGGTCCCGGGCGGCAGGGCGCCTTTGGGTGGCCTGGGCTTCGGGCGCTCCCAAAGCCCTTCCCTCTCAGGCCTCCTCCCGCCCCGGGTCCTTCCCTCCAACCTCGGAGGGCCGAGGGCCAAAAAGGGTGGGCTCCAGAGGCGGTCCTCTGCAGCGCGGCCAAGCCTTCCTCGCCTGCCGCCTCTCCTTGGGCGGCCTGTGAGAAAGAGAGTGTGTGTGCGGTTGTGTGTGTGTGTGTTGGCGAGCGGCGTGTGCCTGGCTCCGCCTCTGCTCGCCTCCCCCGGCCCGTCCTCTCCAGACAGGCATGAGACGCGGAGCCCTCCGTGGTGGTGGTGGCCGCCTCCTCCTCCTCCTCCTCCTCGGCTGGGCCACGACCACCCTTCTCGCCTCTTCCTCCAGGCGGGGGCTCGAGCGAGAGGAGCCGGCGTTGGCCAGCTGAGGAGGGCGGAAAGCAGGCGAGAGAGCGAGCCGCCCCTCAAGAAGGAAGGAAGGGAGGAAGGAAGGGAGGGAGGAAGGACAGCCTTGGCCAAGCGCCGCCTTCGCTCTTCCCCCGCCTTTCCCTTCGGGGAGGGAGGGAGGGAGGGAGGGAAAGGGGGACAGCTTGCTTGGCTCCGGGGAGCGCAGAAGCCGGCAACACTTGGAGAGCAACGAGGACAACGAGGAGGAAGAGGAGAGCAAGGCGAGCGCAGCGCGTCTCTTGCTCCGTCTCCCCCTCGGCCTGCGAAGAGAGAGGGGCTTTCCCCGGTTAGTCTCTCCAGGACCGCGCCTGGGCCTCGTTTCCATCCCCTCCTCCTCTTCTTCCTAGGCCCCGGGGAGGCCTCGGAGGGACGCCTCGGAGGGACAGTGGAGGGCAGGACCAAGCCCAGGACCAGGCCCAGCCGCCCGCCGGGGTCGGGGGCTGGATGTCCCTCCGCACGGAGACGCCGCCGGGGAGAAAGGAGGGCCTGAAGAGGAGCCCGCGAGGTGGTGGTCCTCCTCCTCCTCCTCCTCTTCTTCCTCCTCCTCGCTCCGCCTTCATCCTCCGACCAGCGCTTCAGCCTCAGTCTCGGGAAGACAAGCTCGGGACTGCTGGGAAGAGCAGCTCGTCGGATCGGCGCGGTTTTGTATTCCAGGGGGGAAGGAGGGGGGTGGCCTCAGCTGCTGTGCCGGGCGTGTGACACAAGCCCATCCTCGCCGCTTGGAAGGCGCCGACCACGCCGGGAAAGCCTCCCTCTCCATCCTTTTCCTCTGGCAGAAGAAGGCTCCGCATCTCTCCGCAGCAACAGCCCAGAAGGTAAGGAAGCTTGGCGCGGGGCTTGAGCGGCGATGCTGAGGCTGCATGGCTTTGGGAGGAAGAAGGGTTGATAGATGGATGGAGGGGCGCCTCCTCGCCTTCTTCTCCTGGTCCTTCTCCTCCCTCCTCGCCATGGACAACCCTGCCGTCCCATCCCGCAAAGAAAGTCCTATTGGGTTGCTGGAAGTTTTGAGGGGTCTGTGGCCATGTTCCAGAAGCATTCTCTCCTGACGTTTCTTCTGCATTTATGGCAGGCATCCTCAGAGGTTGAGAGGTCTGTTGGAAACTAGGAAAATGGGAAACTCTTTCCTGTTTAAGAAGCCAGACCTTGAAAACTCCTAGGCCATTAAATGCTAATCAAGGGTGGCCAATTGAAACATTCACACCTATCCCTTACAGCCAAGAGTTCTTTCTCCCGCCCTGGACCTTCGACAGATATATAAACCCCATTTTCCTAGTTTCCAACAAACCTCACAACCTCTGAGGATGCCTGCCATAGATGCAGGTGAAATGTCAGGAGAGAATGCTTCTGGAACATGGCCATACAGCCCACAAAACTTACAGCAACCCAGTGATTCCAGCCATCAAAGCCTTTGACAATATAAAGTCCCATCCCCCCCCCCCCCCCGAATTTGTCAGCAGGCAGAATGGTTAGCTGCCTGTCCACTTGTGAAATTCCTTTAAGGGGATCCAAAGAAGTCACCTTTCTTCGAAAGGTAACACTGGAGCCATTGGTCAGGTTGAGCAAGCCAAAATTGTCCCTATGAGGCAGTGACCCCTTTTGCTTTTCACGTGGTCCAGAGTATACCAACTTTGTCCCACCCCACATTATTTCAAATATAACAATACTTCAGGCTATGTTTACAAAACATAACCTGAATCAGGGTAGTGGTGAGTTTTCCCAGGCTGTATGGCCATGTTCCAGAAGCATTCTCTCCTGACGTTTCACCAGCATCTTTGTCAGGCATCCTCAGAGGTTGTGAGGTCTCACAACCGTAGACCTCACAACCTTTGAGTATGCCTGCCATAAATGTAGGCGAATGTCAGGAGAGAATACTTCTGGAGCAACCTCAGACCTCACAACCTCTGAGTATGTCTGCTATAAATGCGGGCAAAATGTCAGGTGATAATGCTTCTGGAGCAACCACAGACCTCATATCCTCTGAGGATGCCTGCCATAGATACAGGAGAAATGTCAGGAGATAATGCTTCTGGAGCAATCTCAGACCTCACAGCCTCTGAGGATGTCTGCCATAGATGCAGGCAAAACATCAGGAGAGAATGCTTCTGGAGCAACCTCAGACCTCACAACCTCTGAGGATGTCTGCCATAGATGCAGATGAAACGTCAGGAGAGAATGCTTCTGGAGCAACCTCAGACCTCACAACCTCTGAGGATGTCTGCCATAGATGCAGATGAAACGTCAGGAGAGAATGCTTCTGGAGCAACCTCAGACTGCACAACCTCTGAGGAAGCCTCCATAGATGCAGGAGAAATGCCATAGATGCAGGAGAAGTGAATGCTTCTGGAGCAATCTCAGACCGCACAACCTCTGAGGCAGCCTGCTATAGATGCAGGATAAATGTCAGGAGTGAATGCTTCTGGAGCAATCTCAGACCTCACAACCTCTGAGGAAGCCTGCCATAGATGTAGGCAAAACATCAGGAGAGTATGCTTCTGGAGATACCTCAGACCTTACAACCTCTGTGGATGCCTGTCATAGATGCAGATGAAACGTCAGGAGAGAATGCTTCTGGAACATGGCCATACAGCCCAGAAAACTCACAACAACCCAGTGATTCTGGCCATGAAAGCCTTTGACATAACCTGAAACATCAGTGAATTCAACGTTCAGACTTAAGTCCCATCTCCAAGATGTCTTATTATATACGTATATGCAATTATGATATTCAAAAATCTAAAAAAAGAAACTGAAATGCAAAACATTTCTGGACCCATGTATTCTAAATAAGAGGTATACCCAACCTGTGTTCCATATGGACACTCTGATAGCAGTTGACTCAGAAGTAAACATGAATAGTAGATGGGATCAGTATGGATTGGCTTGTGCCTTCAAAGAACACCAATCCTCGCCATCTCCTTTAGCTCCCATATATAAAAAAGAGACCAGATTTAATGTGAAGATAGAGTCATTTGTATATAAGTGAATCCTTCCATTAAAATACCAACTTTTTTATTTGTATAGTTGAAGGCTTTCATGGCTGGAATCACTGGATTATTGTGAGTTTTGTGGGCTGTATGGCCATGCACCAGAAGCATTCTCTCCTGATCTTTATAGATCATATATGGGCTTTATAGATCTGTGGAATGTCCTATTAAAACATTCACACCTACCTCAAACAGACAAGAGTTCTTTCTCCAACCCTGGGCATTCCACAGATATATAAACCAAATTTCCTAGTTTCCAACAGACCTCACAACCTCTGAGGATGCCTGCCAGAAATGCAGGTGAAACATCAGGAGAGAATGCTTCTGGAACATGGCCATACAGCCTGGGAAACTCACAGCAACCCAACCTTTTATTTGCCTCAATAAATGGCATGTTGTTTGTTGTCCAAACTGCAGAGTCAGAAGGCAGCTGCCAACTGCTTTTGTCAGACCTTTCTTTGCTGACTTGAAAGGGGGTTACTTAAAAGTAGGCTAAAGCAGACTTCATTGAGTTTGCAGCAAGAGGAGAGTTTTGATTTAGGTGCTGAAAGCACAGGGCATGCTATCTTTTGGGAGGAATTTCCTCCACCACTACTTCCCCTGTTTCCTCCGTGGAGAGATGGCATGTCAGGGCAAGGAAAGGGGAAGTGTCATTTCAGTATCCCAAGTGAGTTGTGTGCAAGGTATGGAACTGATTGGAGGAGGAGAAAAAACACACAGTTTGTGAATAAACACGTATCTTATCCGTATGATCTGTATCCATTTTTATACAAACAGGATCTTTTGAAGCCTCCACATGGGGCAAGGTGGAACAGATCTTAGGCAATGTGTTGCTGAAGTCTTTCATGGCTGGAATCACTGGGTTGCCATGAGTTTTCTGGGCTGTATGGCCATGTTCCAGAAGCATTCTCTTCTGATGTTTCACCCATATCTGTGGCAGGCATCCTCAGAGGTTGTGAGGTTTGTTGGAAACTAGGCAAGTGGGGTTTATATATCTTTGGAATGTCCAGGGGTAAGTGTCTTTTCTGAGGTAAGTGTGAATGTTGCAATTTATCACCTTTATTAGCATTGAATAACCTTGCAGCTTCAAAACTTGGCTGCTTCCTGCCTGGGGGAATCCTTTGTTGGGAGGCAATTAGCTCTAACAACTGCCATGCCAGACTACACAGAGAAGCCATTGAAGCCCTCAAGCATGTGAACAATTTTAACAGAAAGGGGGAAAACTATGAAAATGATCAAAATCTGGCTAGCAGTATTTTATTTTTTTTTAAAAAAACTCTAAAATAAGGACAGTAAATAAAAAACTCAAAAAACAGGGGAATTCCAGACAAGAAACAATCAGGGCTGGCTAATCACCTCCCAACAAAGGATCCTTCCATGCAGGAAGCAGCCGGGCTTTGAAGCTGTAAGACTATTCAATGCTAATCAAGGTGATCAATTGCAACATTTACTCTCGCCTCAAACAGACAAGATTTCTTTCTCCCACCTTGAACATTTCATAGATACATAAACCACATTTTTCTAGTTTCCAACAAACCTCACAACCTCTGAGGATGCCTGCCGTAGATATGGGCAAAACGTCAGGAGAGAATGCTTCTGGAACATGGCCATACAGCCTGGAAAATGCACAGAAACCCAGAGCTTAGGCAGTAGGAAGAGAAGAATTTGTTTTGGAGGAAAGTGGGAGGAAGCGAAGGTAGTAGATGCAGACATTGAGGCAATGGGATCTCAGTATATTTATGAAAGCTAAGCATCATTTAATATAGTAGGGAAGTTTGGGAGGAGACTAGTCTCTTGTAGTCTAATGGCAGCTTGAAAACAAATGACATGTTTGGTGAAATGGGCCACAGACCACAGGAGCTTGTGCCTGGTGAGACTTGGAAGCCATTCAGATGACACAAAACTCTTTTCTTGTGCAGTAGGTTACATACTCTGTTCGACTAGTATATCAGTTGGAACTGTTGTTTTATATATATTTTTTTGCAGGGAGGGAAATATCTTGAATCAAATAAAGAAAGAAAAGAAAAGAAAGCCAGGCACAGTCAGAAAATATTAATGAGGGAAGTCTTGGGTTGAAACAGCTAGTGGGCAGCTCCAAGTTGAGGATTTGCTTATGCTGCCTGCATATTGCATTCTTGTTTAACAGATTATAGAGCTGGTACTAAAAATCTTCCTGCTCATTCTGCTGTATCAATAAATAATTGCTGTGTATTTATGCCAGAGAGAGAGAGAATGAGTTAATAAGCATGCTAGAAAGGTCACTTCAACATTTCAAGAAGCAAGCTTTCTGGCTGGTTTGACTTAAAACAATTAGATTCAGTAAGGAGTTGTCACATTATCAGTTGTGTCCACTTCTTCTCCAGGATGAATTGGTTGTAAACATTTTTTCGTCTTTTCTGAATTTATTAAAGTCAGACCCTTCTTAATAGACAATCTGGTTAAGTGGGACTCTTTCGGGGAACAGATTGCTTTCAGCTCGTTAAATATAGCATTCTGTGGCTGTTAATTGGGATGGGTTCCTCATACTGCCTCGATATTTCCTTGGACAGATTTCTGCTGTTATTATCAATGTCAATGAATTGCGTCATTTAGTTCATTAGGATCATCTCTCTGGGGAACATATAAACAATTTAGTGACTCTGTGGAGGTAACATGAAGTTTGGCAGAGCTTTATGTAAGTGCTGCTGGAGGGATTCCTAGTTGATCTTATGCATTCTATAGCCCATCTGATATACATTACCTGTCTTCCAAGCATGACATTGGTTTTTTTTCTTTTTTAAAAAAATGAGTGTGTTAACAAGTATGTTATTCTGCAAAGCAAACTAATGCTTTTGTCATGGTTGCTTCATGGAAGCAGCATATAAAAGAGCAGATTAATGAAAATGCAGCAGAATCTGGAGTATTTAGTAGAGAATCTCCATGCAATTCTTTTACTCTGTCCTGCATAAAGCTTGGTTAGCATGGTAGTATGATGCAAAGAGGGGAGCATGTAATGCATGATGTGATGAACGAATGCATTTGTTTTGCTAAAAAGTGCTACAGAAATCTGATACAGTTTTTAATAAGTGAAATGTGATATTTAAAAACATTTGTGTGGGCTATTGATTATTTTGCCTTCGGATAAGACAGTCCAGGGAGTGTTGTATTTCTGATCTTAAACATGCTCACTTGGAAATACATTCAGTAACTTTAAGTGGAGGTTTGCCATAAATATGTATGCTTAATATTGGGCTAGTTATATTACATGCTAGAGCAGCATTTCTCAACCTGGGGGTCAGGACCCAGGGGCGGGGTCACGAGGGTGTCAGTGGGGTTGCCAAAGACCATCAGAAAACACAGTATTTTCTGTTGGTCATGGGGGTTCTGTGTGGGAAGTTTGGCCCAATTCTATCGTTGGGCCAAACTATCGGTGGGGTTCAGAATGTTCTTTTATTGTAGGTGAACTATAAATTCCAGCAACTACAACTCCTAAATGTCAAAGTCTATTTTCCACAAACTTCACCAGTGTTCACATTTGGGCATACTGAGTATTCGTGCCAGGTTTGATCCAGATCCATCATTGTTTGAGTCCACAGCACTCTCTGGATGTAGGTGAACCACAACTCCAAAACTCAAGGCCAATGCCCACCAAACCCTTCCAGTATTTTCTGTTGGTCATGGGAGTTCTTGTGACAAGTTTGGTTGAATTCCATTGTTGGTGGGGTTCAGAATGCTCTTTGATTTTAGGCGAACTATACATCCCAGCAACTACAACTTCCAAATGACAAAAATGATCCCTCCCCCAACCCCACCAGTATTCAAATTTGGGTGTATTGGGTATTTGTGCCAAATTTGGTCCAGTGAATGTAAACACATCCTGCATATCAGATAGTTAGAGTACGATTCATAACAGTAGCAAAATTACAGTAATGAAGTAACAACAAAATAATTTTATGGTTGGGGGTCACCACAACATGAGGAACTGTATTAAGGGTTTGCAGCATTAGGAAGGTCAAGGAACACTGTGCTAGAGCTAGGTAGCAAATTGCGTTGCTATGTCTGTTTGTG
Organism: Anolis sagrei; assembly: GCF_037176765.1. NCBI lineage: Eukaryota > Metazoa > Chordata > Lepidosauria > Squamata > Anolidae > Anolis > Anolis sagrei. The sequence goes on from NC_090025.1 coordinate 168,204,519, forward strand.
GTAGGCAAATGTGCCAATGCAGATGTTTTGTATTGAGGGCCATCATTCAGTTTGCCTCTTAAATTACTACTTAAAGTGAAATGGGGAAGAATCTGGCAAGAGCATAAATTTCAAATGCAGAGCTGCACAATATTTGAGAACTGCCATTCAGCTGGTGTTCTCAAACAGGTGAAATATTCACATATCTCTCTCTCCTCCAGTTAATTTGAGAAAAGATCCCAAATGACCTCTTAGTTTGTGAGAAATAATTTGAGCTTGGACATTTGTTGTGGAATGGGTTTTTAGGCATGTTACTAGAAGTGGTGATTCTGGGCACCCTTTAATATCTATCTCTAGGATGATTTGGTAAAGTGGAAGGTTTTAACTGTTCCTTCAGTGGTCTGTTATAGAGACAATGGGCATTCTGAATTATATGAAATAATGACTGTGAGGAAGGAATGTGAGAGTGACAACTATGTGCGATGTTGTTGCATGAGACAATTTCTTCATTATCTCATCGTTAATGACCATCACTGCAAAGGGGACTTACAGGTTTGAATATGGAACTATGTCATGTATGACCGCTTTTACTCCTCATTAGTATGGGAACTTTGACAAACCAACTGCAGGCAGGAAGCATCCAGACTTTGAAGCTGCAAGGCTATTCAATGCTAATCAAGCTGGCCAATTGCAACATTCACACTTGCCTGAAACAGACAAGAGGTCTTTCTCCCACCCTGGACATTCCACAGATATATAAACTCCACTTGCCTAGTTTCCAACAGACCTCACAACCTCTGAGGATGCCTGCCATAGATGAGGGAAAAATGTCAGGATAGAATGCTTCTGGAACATGGTCATACAGCCCAGAAAACTCACAGAACCCAGTGATTCCAGCCATGAAAGCCTTTGACTACAGAACTGCAAGCTTCTTGTTCCTTCTTTGCAGTTTCATGTGTTATCTGAGTGTTGGAAATGGCACTATTTTAACATCATTTTATATTATTCTGAACTAATTGACATTTGTATTTGTCGGCCTCCTGCTTCAGCAATATGTTAGAAGGGACTAGTGTTTTGTCTTCCTCCTCATGTTAGAAATCTATATATTGTCATAATGAACTACTATAATTAAGCAGAATACCAAGGGAGTATGTGTTTTAAACACAAAGCAATGCTGTTATAGCAAAGGGTAATAACTTCAATACCACATTAGAGTTCTAAGTTCCTGGCATTAGAATCTGTGATGGCATCACTGACATCAATATAACAGGAGCTTTTTTCATATCAGGAGTGACTTGAGAAACTGCTCTCATATCAGAAGTCGCTTCTGATGTGAGAGAATTTGCCATCTGCAAGAACATTGCCCAGGGGATGCCCAGATGTTTTGATGTTTTAACATCCTTTTGGGAGGCTTCTCTCATGTCCCCGCATGGGGAGCTGGAGCTGACAGAGGGGGCTCATCCACTCTCTCTCCGGATTTGAATCTCCGACTTGTCTGTCTTCAGTTCTGCTGGCACAAGGGTTCAACCCATTGCACCACCAGCAGCTCCTATTGTTGAAACATCAGACTTTCCTACTAACAGTGCTATAAATCTGTATCTAACAAGGTCTGTCCCATAGAGTTGCATCCCTATGTGTATCTATACACACACACAAATACACTAATAAACTTTTTAAGAACAGGTTGGAAGACTTCAACTGTATGTTTTGTAAGCCATGAGTTCATACCAGATGTTCATCTGTAGCAATTCCTCTGCTAAGGCAAAAGTAGGAAAAACCTACGATGACTGGAAAGCCATTGGTCACTAACTGGGATAATAGTTTTACTGGGATGGGACATGTAATGTATGGTCCTAATATCAAGAACAGATTTGTTTTGGTGTGATTTCTCCTTCAACTTGGCTTGCTGAGAATCTTTGCTTTGGCTTAACATATCTAATGATGTCACGCATTAGCAAAATACTATTCATGCAACAGATATATTTAGAAATTCATCATGAGGTACTTACTTGTAGATAAACTGGTATTAGGGAGTAGTAGAGTTTCCAATCTAATAGTCATGAACCTGGCAGCTCTTCTGTCCTTTGTTTTCAAATAATGTGTTGGATTTGAGTTTGTGTTGTACAGAAGAGGAAGAAGCCTTTCTAATGTTGGAGGAGCATGTGTGAAAGAGAGCTAGGAAAGCACAGAATATTAAAAAGCCAAATACTGTCTGCAAGCAATTGAATTTTACTGGAATTCTAAGGGTGTTCTCTAAATAACCTGCAGTACAGAATAACATGAAATTTACACATATTCTTGAAGTCTTGTGTCTTTTCCTGGCAGAGAATGATAATTGTAACAACATTTCACCTCACTAAGGTCATTCTCTTGACAAATAAATTGTGCTGGTGCAAAAGAACATCTCTCCTGTGAGCTTTCTTGAGCTTATGTTGTTTTTTCATGTCTCCTGTGGAAATGAAATGTTATGTATTCTGTAGTGATGCACCGTGCTACCAAGCCTTCATTTGAGCATGTCTTATTGCAGAAATATCCCCATTCATTTTGATAGCAGTAATTACATGTCGCTGTTCAGAATGCAATCCTTGAAATCCTGACTTCTCCCTTCCCTTGTATTTGACTTCAGAAATGGGGAGTCCTCTTTATTTGGTCATCAAAAGGTGATGGCGATGTGAAGGGAGGGACAGAAGATTATTTTATTAATCTAGGACAGAATAATCTGACCTTGAACCACTTGATAATCTCTTGATGGTGATGTGTTTGTGTGTGTGTGTGTGTGTGTGTGTTCATGAATTGGCAAAAGCAGGGGTCATCAAACTTTTTAAACAGAGGGTCAGATCACAGTCCCTCTAACTGTTGGGGGGCTGGATTATAATTTGAAAAAAACATGAATGAATTCCTATGCACACTACACATATCTTATTTGTAGTGCAAAAAATACTTAAAAGCAATACAATAATTAAAATGAAGAACAATTTTAACAAATACTGTATAAACTTATTAGTATTTCAATGGGAAGTGTGGATTTGCTTTTGGCTGATGAGAAAGGATTGTTGTTGTTGTTGTTATGGTTGTGTGCTTTGAAGTAGTTTCAGACTTACGTTGACCCTGAGTGAGGGCTGGGAAAATAACATTGGAGGGCTGTATCTGGCCCCCGGGTCTTAGTTTGAGGACCCCTGCCATAGATGCTGGTGGGCAACAGCTGGCAGCCTTCTAGCTTTTTCCATGAATCTTTTCAACATCACCTTCCCTGGAGTGACAGGGGGCTGCTACACACCTTGCTTCGAAATCCTTAGTCCAGACTTCTGTCCTCAGGAGTGTAAAATGATGCAATCCAATTCCCAATGTAAAAATAGGACTCACTTTTCAGGCCAGTCAGCACCAGTGCATGGGACAGAAAGGGAAACAACCTTGCCCTTTGCCCAAACTTCAAGTGAGTGTTTGTCTTGGGTGAATCTTGACATTTAGACTTTTGTTTTAAAGTAGAATTAGTCATTTTTTAATTTATCATTTCTATTAAAGAGTTTTAGCTATAGAGTCATCCCTCCACATTTTCTGGGGTTAGGGGTGCAGAACCCCCATGAAACTGGAAAACCCATGATGTGAAACACGATTTTTATCATGAGAGAAAATCTTTCTATGTATCTGTGGGTTGTCCAGCATAATCCCATGGTAAATTTCCAATAGAATCATTTGGCAGGACCTTTAAATGCATAGGGAAGTGTTCTCTCTAGAAATCTCTAGGTTCTCCAGTGACTCAATAGTCAACGTCCACTGAAAGTTAACCATAGAATTCCACTGGATGATCTACAGATTCCAAGAGTGAACATATTAATCAAATATGGATGCCAATAATCAAATTCACAAAAGGCAAATCCTCAAATATGTGGGGAGGGGGGCATTTGTATGTTGTTTTAGACCAGTGATTCTCAACCTGTGGGTCCCCAGATGTTTTGGCCTTACACTTCCAGAAATCCTAGTAAAGTGGCTGAGATTTCTGTTATTTGTAGGACAAAACACTCAGGGACCCACAGGTTTAGAACCACTGTTTTAGACAATAGTGTAAGATACTTAGGCACCCAGGCAGCGAGAAGGGGGGTGGGGGTGGGGTATAATAAACTGGAAAAAACCTGATTATTATTTATTTTTTTTATTCAGTGGACAAGCTTCTGTTGGTAGCAAGAACAATAAGAAAAAGAGAGAAGTAACTTTGCAACCTACAGTTGCCAATCACTCAGCCATGAATGTAAATCAGGGATTCCAAATTGAAGGGCCGTGGGCCGAATGCAGCCCTCCAGCGTAATTTACCTAGCCCTCACCCTAAACTTTAGGTTTAGCAAAGGTAAAGCTTTCCCCTGACATTAAGTCTAGTGGTGTCTGACTCTGAGGGTAGTGTGCTCATCTCCATTTCTAAGCCGAAGAGCCAGCATGACTGCATGGAGCGCTGTTACCTTCCCGCTGAAGCAGTACCTATTTATCCACGCACATTTGCATGTTTTCAAACTGCTAGGTTGGCAGAAGCTAGGTGTAATGGCAGGAGCTCACTCCGCTCCCCGGATTCGAATTGCCAACCTTTTGGTCAGCAAGTTCAGCAGCTCAGCACTTTAACCCACTGTGCCACAGAGGGCCATAAAATTTTAGGTTTATGATCATCCTAAGTTTGAAACAACTTGAAGGAACATAATAGCAAAATTGTATTTTTCTTTAATTATTTTTTCCATTACAAATAAGATATGTTCAGTGTACATGGAAAATTGTTTTTTTCAAACTATAGTCCAGCTCCCCCCCCCCCCCCCCAACAATCTGAGTGACTGTGAGATGACCATCTGCTTAAAAGGTATGAGGACCCCTGATCTACGGTATAAACTTTGAGGGAGCAAGAGTCTGCTTTATGCCATATAGCTTTTTGTTAGACTTGCCACAAGATTTTGCATAGTTTAACATGGAAATTGTTACTAAATGTCACCATTATTTTCACTTTGTTTCCATCCCTGAGTGTGGGAATAAACAGTTCTTTTACCTAAGCTTTTATTTTAGTAAAGCTTTCTTCCCATGGGGAAAGCTGTTGTCCATCTCCTTTATTACCTATGTGACACCGGTGGATTGGTTTTTACAGCACACATAACTGGAAGGCAAAGACTGTGAGCAAATTGCCACAAATCTTATGTAAGAACTGTCTGATCAAGGTTGTAGAAGAAAAAAAACCAAGAGGAATGTCAAAAATGAATACTTTTTTATACAAAGATCATTGGAAAATAGAAAAAAACAATGTTAATGAATAAATTGATGTGTGGAATTGAAGAATTCTAATTAGATATCCCTTTCATAATCTTTTCATACCCCCACAACCTAAATTATTTTCTCTTTGCTTTCCTTTGATTATCAGGCAATTCTAGTGCCAAGAATTCTGGTTTCATATTTCTTAAAGACATATCCAGATTCTTTTCACAAAGGCATATGGTCTATCTATGCTAAGCTCAAAAAAGCTGTCTTACCTAAACTTACCAATGATGAGAATAACTGGAGTGTATTTATGCTGAGATTTTGCTTGTAATTTGACTATAAAATTATTAATTTTTAGAGTGAATGTGAATGGCCCAGCTTTTCTGAACATAATCCATGGTCTGCTCACAACTGATGCTTAATGGGATCAAGATTCCATTAAAAACAACAATGAGAACTAAAACAAGGGCTTCTATATGTAGGAATCTCAACCAAACAGAAGACCGCATGATTACACTAACCTAACAAAGCCAACTAAGAGTGAAGGCATGTTAAATATGAAGATTAGTTGGGATACTTTGGGACTTTTTAAAGAGGGAAATATCCAAATGCATTTGGCTATGGTGGGCTTAGAGAATGTTAGAAATATCCATCTGCCTGGTCAATCCACACCACGTTCGACTTCTACCTAGCCAGTGATGGTACATGCAGGCCTGTAGCGAGGGGGTGGTTTTAGGGGTTCAAACCCCTCCCGAAATGTTTCAGATTTTTTAAAAAACCTGGTTTACTCATGAATTTTAACTGGTTAACCAAATCCTCATGCTAAATCTATGAGATACAAAAAATTAAGAGTCCCTCCAGAACTGCAAGTTCTATCTCAAGCAAATATTGACAATTTATTCACACTGTCATTACTTGCAGCAATAGCCGATGTAGTGAAGCAACCAAGTTGTGGGTGTGTGTTGAATGCTCTCATTAAGGAGGCCAGACTTGGTGGAGGTCGTTGACAGGGGTGGAGTTGCAGGCTATTGAAGGCTGCTCTGCCCCCTGCTGTATTCTTTGCTTCAGCATGAGCTAGGAGGCAGGTTTCAACCCCTCAGCGAAAATTTCAACCCCCCCCCCCCGCGAAAATTTCAACCCCTCCCGAAATTTCTTTCTGGCTATGGCCCTGGGTACATGGTAGGATGGGTACACGCTAAATGGAAATGGAGCATGATGGATGAATGCAGCATAGGTTGGCCAGGCTGCTGGAGTTTTCCAATATTCTTTGAATCCATAGCATCTGGATATATTTGAACATTTTTCCTTTCCGACATCTACTTTTTGCAGAGGCTTTCTGTAAATCATATGACAGAACTTGGGAGACTTCTCCTTACCTTTCCCCATCAAATTTCTGACAGTGGTAGAGTAAGGTCTCTTTGAGGAAAACTACAGGCCCTGAATATGTATCTAATGCCCTTTTCTCTCAGTCACTATGTATATGCTAATGAAAGTATTCCAAAACTGCTAAAATATCAAAAATCTGAAAGGCTTCTGGTCCCAAGCATTTTGGATAAGGGAGGCTTAACCTCTATGATTAAGGGTACCATACAGCAGCTGAAAAGAGATTTTATTCCCTCTCTCATAATTTTTCACTCTTATACATTTGTGGTAATGGCCTTGAATTTTGATATCTTTGTGAAAATGTCCTAAATTTATAGACACATGTTTCTATTAATAGATATTAGTCATGGGATGTAAAGGCAGCTTCATGTTTGTCATGTGTACCACAGAATATCAGCTTATAGGGATATCGAATAGAAAAATATATCGAATTGAAAAATAATGTTGCCTTCAAATCCTATATTTGAATTTTGTAGAAGCATCGGGCTTGACTCTTATCCAGTACCAATTCTTGAGTTTGTGCTCATGAGAATCTTCATTCATATACACTGCGATAAATGTGAAGCCAAACCAAAACAATGGGAATGTTTCTATCCTAAGACTGATCAAGTGAACAGTTTGCTCTGCTTCCTTTTCCAAAACATGGAAAAGGTGATAGAATACATCCATGAACACGTGCTTCACTTTTTCAGTAGCAGTCCATAGCCATTGCATATATTTGATCAAGATTGCAGTGTAAACCTTTGCAAATTGTCCTGAAAAATGTGCTCAAAAGAACCTCCTAGAATTTTGATGTTGCCGAAAGGTTCTTTATTGATATCACCTTATTCAAAGAATATGAAACTGAAACATTGCAAAAGTTCAGCCATTTATGAAATAAGACTAAGAATCACAGAGTTGGAAGAGACCTTGTGGGCCATCCAGTCCAACCTCCTGCCAGGAGGCAGGAAAATCGCATTCAAAGCATGGACTGGATGGCCCACAAGGTCACTTCCAACCCTATGATTAATATATGATTCATATGTTCTAGAATTTTTGTTTGCACGTATAGGTGTATGTGTTTTTAAAAGTAAAGGTTTCCCCTCGACATTAAGTCTAGTAGTTTTTGACTCTGGGGGGTGGTGCTCATCTCCATTTTTAAGCTGAAGAGCCAGCGTTGTCCATAGGTGCCTCCAAGGTCTTGTGGCCGCCATGACTGCATGGGGCACAGTTACCTTCCCACCAAAGTGGTACCTATTGATGTATTCACATTTACATGTTTATGAACTGCTAGGTTGGCAGAAGCTGATGCTAACAGCAGGAGCTCACCCCGCTCCCTGGATTCAAACTGCTGACCTTTCAGTCAGCAAGTTCAGCAGCTCAGCAGTTTAACCCACTGCACCGCTATGTACGTGTTTACTAAGAAGTAAAAAGTCTACAAAAGACTTGTTTTGAGGGTTGTATGGCAGCTGTGTGTGCATTTAAAAAGACTGTGGCTCATGCGTATTACAGAAAACACAGTACATACATATTCTATGTATCTGCCAGTGGTATTTTACCTCATTGTGGTCAGTGTGTGAAATAGACCTATAATCTTGGTTTTGAGATATTAAAAGTTATCATTCGCACTTGTCAGCATATACCTTTGCTTTCCTCTCCCTAGTTCTCCTAAGTGGAAATTTTGGAAGGAATGAGAGAAAGAGAAAGAAAGAAATTTCAAAATCTTCGTACATTTTAATTAATCCTTGAAGTGCTCTGAAGATGAAAAGCATTAGATGAAATGCTAAGTGTTGTTTCCATTAAAAATGTACTTTTGATTCAAGATGCTTAGTTTAATGATTTGTAGAGGATGAGAACACCAATCACATGGCAGTTCTTAAGTTTGTTCTCCTCCCCCCTTCTCGTTGAGCACAGCATAGTTATTTCAAAATGGCATATATTAAAAGCTTGGGCTCTGGGCTGTGGACTTCCTCTTTGGTAGATATTGCCTAGATCAGGAAAAAAAAGATTTTAAAGTGTCTGCTTTAATTTTTATATAATCTGTGTTACTGAACTGCTTTGCAGGTGTTGGTGGGGGTGGTAAAGTCTCTGTGTTGAACCTGCTTTCTTTGAAGCAGAGGGCTTTCTCAGAGAAATGTCACTGTTTTATCTCACACTCCAGGGAGCCATCATCACCTTTGCAATATTCCCTAACTCAAGGCCAGTCTCCTTTTTATGCTTTAAAAAGCTTTGTACAGTATCTCTCTCCCAAACTTGCACCCACACTATTGCATTTCTTGTAGATTTTTTTTATCGTGTCAGAAGCGACTTGAAAAGTGCAAGTTGCTTCTGGTGTGAGAGAATTGGCCGTCTGCAGAGACATTGTCCAGGGGACACCCAGATGTGTTGCCATCCTGTGGGAGGCTTCTCTCATGTCCCTGCATGGGAAGCTGTAGCTGACAGGCCGGAACTCACCCCATCTCGCAGATTTGAACCACCATCCTTCAGGTCAGCAGTTCAGCTGGCACAAGAGTTTAACCCATTGCACCACTGCAGCTCCTTTTTTATTGTAGATTAACAAAAAGGAACAGGTGTTGTAATTACATTTTACTAAAGAATCCACTCTCATCCTTCCATGTGGCTATTTTGATTGCTTTTGATAATCTCTCCTTTCTTGCTAAGCAATGAAAGGGCACCAAATAGCATTTAAAACTGTTGAAAATGACCAATAAGAAAAATGACAAATTCTGCCCATGTTCACCTAAATTAAAAGCAAACATAATGCATGTATATGTGCTGGAGGTGGGGGGGGGGGGGGGTTGTACCTTCCACACAATTTTGACCATCTAATACAATGGAAAATAGTTTTTTAAAAGCAAGTTGAAGGAATGATCTTAAAGCAATTACACAGCACTATGTGTAAAGAGTTAGGAAAATGATTTATAACAAAGCAATATTTTTGGTATATTTATGAGTAAGATGGAAAATATGAAAAGGTTAAAAAAATCTTTCCAATCTGAATGGCTTGAAATTTTCTACTTAAATGTACAGTACATTCATGTCAGTCAAAATCAAGTACCTCTTCATATGGTATACATTTAGTTAATGGAAAGTATAAATTGGATATTGTATTGGTTTTGAAAAGAGCTTGTTCTAGAATTTGAAAACTTAAAAAAAAAACCTTGATTACAACTTTCCAAATCCCTCAGTCAATGTGGCATTTTAAAGAGAAAACCTTGGTGGACAAAGCCAAAATCATACAGAGCCAAAAGAGGATTGTGTTGTATAGCTGTTCTCTTTATATACTTTCATGTCACACTTCATGCATGCTGCATGTATATAACCATATAAATGATTCCTTGAAGAGTGAGGATTACAGTGAGGATTACAGTGTCCCAAAAACTAGATCATGTTGAGGCCTGAAAATGTATCTCCCACGTTTGTAGGGAATTCTGAGCAGTAATCTTGATATATCGCCTCCTTGGAGTGATGGCTGGGGAATATTAGCTTGACTATCGCCATTGTGACATGACTGACTTTGCATACATGTTCTAGTTTGCAAAGACCTGAAGGTAAATAAAGTGAAAATAAGATGGCTCAAGCCATCATCAACACTTTGCCAAGTAGACTGCTTTCATATTTTAGAGCCAGTTTCATGGTTTGACTATTGTGCTATGGCAGACCTGCATTTGTTTCAATACTCAACCATGAAATCACACTGGATGATGTTGGGCAATTTATTTTATTTATTTATTTCACAGTTTTGTATACCGAGCTTCTCAACCTCGTTGAGGGACTCAGCCCGGTTTACAGCCATAAAAACATATACACTCATTAAAATATCATATGTCACAAATTACAAAACAACTTTAAAAACACTAAATATAAAACTACAGTGGTCAGTCCTAATAAGATGGATCTATATCCACTTCCATCCAGAGTCCTATGGTGTTGTCTCATTCCTCGAAGGCCTGACTCCACAGCCACGTCTTCACCCGTTTCCTAAATGTTAGGATGGATGGGGCGGTTCTGGCCTCCAGAGGGAGAGAGTTCCAGAGTCGTGGGGCCACCACCGAGAAGGCCCTGTCCCTCGTCCCCACCAGCCGCGCTTGTGAGGCTGGTGGGACCGAGAGCAGGGCCTCTCCAGATGATCGTAGTAATCTTGATGGTTCGTAGGGGAGAATACGTTCGAAGAGGTAAACAGGGCCGGAGTCGTTTAGGGGTTTATAGGTCAACACCAGCACTTTGAATTGTGCTCGGAAGCTAATTGGCAGCCAGTGGAGTTCGAGTAACAGCGGAGTGGTGTGCTTCCCTGTATCCAGCCCCCGTTAGTAATCTGGCTGCCGCGCGTTGGACTTGCTGCAGCTTCCGGGCAGTCTTCAAAGGCAACCCCACGTAGAGAGCGTTGCAGTAATCTAAGCGGGATGTAACCAAAGCGTGTACTACCGTGGCCAAGTCAGCCCTCCCAAGGCGCACAAGTTTTAATTGTGCGAATGCTCCCCTGACCACCGCTGAGACCTGGGGTTCCAGGCTCAGCGATGAATCCAGGAGAACTCCCAGACTGCGTACCTGAGCTTTTAGGGGGAGTGTGACCCCGTCCAGCACAGGCTGTAACCCCGTACCCTGTTCAGTCTTACGACTGACCAGGAGTACCTCTGTCTTGTCTGGATTTAGTTTCAATCTGTTGTCCCTCATCCAGTCCGAGATAGCGGCCAAGCACCGGTTCATGACCTGAACAGCCTCCTTAGTGGTAGGTGGAAAAGAGTGATAGAGTTGGACATCATCTGCGTACAGATGACATCGCACCCCAAAACTCCGGATGATCTCTCCCAACGGCTTCATGTAAATGTTAAACAACATAGGGGACAGTATTGAGCCCTGCGGGACTCCACAGTGCAATGGCCGAAGAGTCGAGCAGGAGTCCCCTAGTGACACCTTCTGGGAGCGACCCTCGAGAAAGGACCGGAGCCACTGCAAGGCAGTACCCCCAAGACCCATTCCCGCGAGGCGTCCCAGAAGGATACCTTGGTCGACGGTATCGAAGGCCGAAGAGAGGTCCAGTAGAACCAACAGGGACACACTCCCCCTGTCCAGTTCCCGGTGCAAGTCATGTTGTGCCACCCATAGAAGAAGGCAACGCCAAGTCTCCTGCATAAATATTGCCAAATAAACCTATGATAAGACTTGTTCTAATTTAGAGTGGAGTTACAGAAGGCATACAACAAGAGGATTATGTGTGTCTTTTATTAACATATTCCTCCCTCCAAAACACAAGCATCCTTCTCCATGAACATGTGACAAAGCTCTTCAGATGGTAAATAATGAAAGGATTTATTCTACAATCTTTAAACAATAATTCATATTAAGTAAATTTTGTAAAATAAAAAGATGTACTTTTTATTTTACACTGGTTATTCTGTTTTTGTTGGTCATGGAAACAATTGGAGCTATACCCAACTATTGATTTATAGAAATCCTTCCTGCTCACTCTCTGGCATCTTGGATTTCCCACATGCTCATACATTATCAGCTAGATCTTTGAAATCATAAGGATTAAATACTTAAGCATACACACATAGATAGTCTACAATTGTAGGAAAGTGAAATCTGCATGTAAGAATTCTGCACTTTTTCTGGCTTCTTAGCAGCTGTTCAATTCCAAGCTGTAGCACATTCTCCAAGACTATACAGCAGTGCACTCTGAAGAAATCTTTCTGCTCAGCTGCTATTGTGTCTACAAAGTGCCATCCCGCAGAGTTCCTCCGGTTGTGACGAGGCAGGTGAAACTACATTGTCTCTACTTGGAGGCTGAAACATTGTCAGCCTGCTGTGATGAGTTTGCCACCTGCTTTGTGGACAAAATCATTTGTATTCAGCTGGGATTAGAAGGTTCACCTTTTATAATACAAAGTCAGAGCTTGTTCTGTTCAGTCTTGTCCAATTTGCTTGGATCACTGTCAATCTGCCTGGAAAGTGGGATCTGTGCCTGTCCTATAAGAGGACACAAGTATATAATTTCTGCCTGTTAAAGAAAGCTCAAGTATTTGTGTCAAAGGCCAGACTAAGTGAAATAGTGTTATCCTACAAACCCCTAAACGGTTCCGGCCCAAAATACCTTGAGAACCGCATCTCGGCCTACGAGCCCACGAGGACCTTGAGATCATCTGGGGAGGCCCTTCTCTCGGTCCCGCCTGCCTCACAGGCACGCCTGGCGGGGACAAGAGAGCGGGCCTTCTCGGTGGTGGCCCCCCGGCTATGGAACTCCCTCCCTGCTGAAATCAGACAGGCGCCTTCCCTCATGGCCTTCCGCAAGGGCCTAAAAACCTGGCTCTTCGAAAAGGCCTTCAACTAAGTGCTATGTTTTTGGAATGACCACCGGAATGGACTATGACTATGAGATTGATTATGACCCCAAACAAGACGAAGCGGATTTTTAGTTTAATTAGTTGTGTATTAGTAAGATGTTGTGTTATGGTCTTGATCTATTGTAAACTGTTGTCTTTTCTATGTTCTATGTTCCGTACACCGCCACGAGTCGCCCTCGGGCTGAGAGTGGCGGTTAACAAGTGCAAATAATAAATAAATAAATAAATAAATAAACTATCTCTGGGACCTACCATAAGTATGTGGGAGCCAATACATTATAGAGTCAGCTTGAAGCCAACCAGAAATATCTTGGTACATGCCTCTTCTCCAAGGGGTGGGCTTTCATTCCTCTCATAATACTACATGTTTGAAAAGTGTAGGAGAATGGAAGCCCTTAAGTTACTCATTTCCTGCTCAGAATTAGTGAGGAGCAACAAAACCTGTTGAGTCCTTCCCCAAGTTGCTGGGCACTTGGTGTCTCCTGATTTATGGTGTTGTTTATTTGTTCAGACACTTAGTGACCTCATGGACCAGCTCCTGCCATAGCTCCCTGTTGGCTGTGGCCACCCCCAGTTCCTTCAAAGTCAAGCCAATCACTTCAAGGATATCATCAATTCATCTTGCCCTTGGTTGGCCCCTCTTCCTTTTTCCTTCCATTTTCCCCAGCATCATTGTTTTCTCCAAGCTTTCCTGTTTTCTCATTATGTGACCAAAGTACTTCATCTTCGCCTCTAATATCCTTCCCTCCAGTGAGCAGTCGGGTTTTATTTCCTGGAGTATGGACTGGTTGGATCTTCTCACGGTCCTAGGTACTCTCAGAATTTTCCTCCAGCACTACAATTCAAAAGCTTCTATCTTCCTTCATTCAGCCAGCCTTATGGTCCTGCTCTTACATCCATACTACAGGGAATAACATTGCTTTAACTATGCGGATCTTCATTGCCAGTGTGATGTCTTTACTCTTCACTATTTTGTTGAGATAGGTCATTGCTTTCTTCCCAAGAAGTAAACGTCTTCTGATTTCCTGGCTGCAGTCTGCATCTGCAGATTTATACCAGCCAGCAAATTATGTCTGGATTTCAGTCTGAACCTTAAAACAATTATCCATGGTTCGAAAGCCTATTTTACAAACGTTTATTACCCTGTATTTTTTCCTGTTAAATTCAGACTAAAAGTAGGTGCAGGTGTAGTGTGAGATGAGAACCACTGCCCACCACTGATGTAGCAACCTTTCTGCGTTCACCTTTCCTCTTCTTCTGGAGCCATAATATAATATAATAAACCTTTATTTGTACCCCACTACCATCTCCTGAAGGACTTGGTGCGGCTTACAAGAGGCTGAGCCCAAATACAATAGTAAAACCATGTTAAAGGTAAAGGTAGTCCCCTGACATTAAGTCCAGTCATGTCTGACTCTGGGGTGTGGTGCTCATCTCCATTTCTAAGCCGAAGAGCCGGCGTTGTCCGTAGACACCTCCAAGGTCATGTGGCCGGCATGACTGCATGGAGCGCCGTTACCTTCCCGCCGGAGCGGTACCTATTGATCTACTCACATTTGCATGTTTTCGAACTGCTAGGTTGGCAGAAGCTAGGGCTGACAGCGGAAGCTCATGCCGCTCCCCGGAATCGAACCTGCGACCTTTCGATCAACAAGCTCAGCAGCTCAGTGCTTTAACCCACTGTGCCACCGGGGGCTCCAAAAACCATGTTAGGAAGAAGAAATTTTGTTTGGGCTCTCTGCTTGCTGTAAATAAGTGCAGAGCTGGGCTAATTTCAGGCTTCCAGCCTTACTTAGAGGGGGAGGTTTGAGGACAATCCCTCTTGCTGCGTAACTCCATCATTGGAGGAAACCTTAAGTTTATATAGGAACTCTTTTAGAGACCCAGATTCATCTTATGAGATAGCTTCAGCTTAAAGTTCAAAGGGAATTTAGAGAACATATAGAAATCTTCTCAAATATTCTTTTAAAAGAAAAAAGTAGAAATAGTCTAGAATATAAGGTGCAAGCCTCAGGCTTCGCTAATGGGTTTAGATATAGCATGCCTATAATGTTTAATAGACATTATACACTACAGATGGACTTTTGAAAGTATAAAAATGTATTTGTCCTTATTGTTTTTAGGGACAGAGATAAAGTCATGTTTCATGCTTTTTTCTTATGCATAGTGTACACAGTTCAGAAAAATCAAAATACAGTTAGTCCTCCACATTTGAAGGTTCAACTTTCGTGGATTTAATTACGGTATATGTGGATTTGATCAATATCTTTTCCTTAATAACCCCTAGGTCTTTCAGGTTGGTTCCATGGTCAACTTCTGATGGACCAAGGGATTCATAAAGAGAGTATTTCTCTAAGGCTCTCTAGATCACCCAGGACATTGATTTGAATATAGAGTCACATTTTGTGGGGTAGAAATTCCGTTTTTCCAACTTTAGTAGGGGTTCTGTGTAATTAACCTTTTCAAAAGTGGATGGCCTACTGTAAATTCAAAGAAGTTCAAAGTTAAGATCAGAGTATTTAGGGTTAACAAAAAGGTACCAGTAAACACATGAAAATGAAATAGGAACCCTGAAGTGTCTTTTTATGCTGTTGCATTCAAAATGTGGAATCTGATCTGGAGCATTTATTCTCTTTGGTGTTCTGAAAGAAGACTGTCCCACTTATGACTGCACATCCTATAAGTAAATTAAACGTCTCTTCCTCACCACTGCTTTTTTCTTTAAAAAAACCCCCATAACCTTGTAATGGAAAAAGATGCTTGTTCTAGCGCTGCTCTTTTTTATACCCTCAAAACAGAGTTGGCTTTCCTGCTGTGACTTCAATAATGCATTATTTCATAAGTTTAGAAGATTTAATGTTTCTGGTGACTTCTGTGAGTTGTAGTTAGATGATAAGGACAATCACTGTAACAGGCTGGATAGAAACACCTGCTGTCTCCTCCCAAGAACTTCCAACAGTTTCATTTCCCACAGAATCTCCAAGTTTTATCTTAAACATACTTATCAGTGTTTGTGTGTCATATTCGCAAACAGATCCTAGAGAGGATTTATTTGTATCTCTAAACTGTATTGTTCATAAATACACTATGAACAAAGGTTATTACACTAAAAATATGTATTATAGCTGGGTCTTAACACCGTAGCTAACTACTTAGTTGGCTAAAATAGTTATCTGGTAGATATTTATTCATTTATTTACCATATTTATATACCGCCTTCTCAGCCAGAAGGCGACTCAGATATGTAGTCTAGCAGCCTTTATGCACAAGAATTAACAGTAAAGCTGGCCAAAAATCTATGTGACTATTGAGAAAGAGTCTGCAATATTCTCCCTTAAACATGAAAAATAAGTTTTCCATGATTACAGAACACCTTTGCTAAAAGCACTTATTTGCTGCTGAGTGCTGGTTCATGTTATCTTTTATGGTTGCTTTATTCCTCTGTTATTATTATCTAGGGGCATACATCAACAAATCTGGATAGCACACATCAGTTTCTTCGTGTACTATTACTATTTTTTCTCCATTTGATTGAATGATATGGAAGCTATCTTGGGCCCTAAATAAAATGGAAAGGAGTAATACAAATATCTTTAATTTTCTATAATATTAGTATTTTTCAAGAACAAATTAGTTTCTTCTTTGTATACTGGCTGTGTACTGTTCGCAATTCCCCTAAAATATATTTGTATGTAATTTTATCTTAGCGCACACATTTTTGTGTTTTTCTTTTTAAATTCAGAATGGTTTCTTAGAATTTGGAGGAGTTGAAAAAGTGGTTGATAATTTGCACTCTGGTTAACATCATTATTTAGAAAGGATAAACAAGTTTTCACATTTCCTGAAATATTATTTAAGCCTATGGCAATAATAGAAAGATTCTGTACAGAAAGTATATTCCCCTTATCGCCCCAATCCACAGACAAGGAAGTCATCCTGTGAAAGCACTTACCTGTAATCTTGGGTAAGCATGACCGTGAAATACGTTTGGTTCATATTTCAGTAAGAACTAGTATAACTTAATTTATTTTACACAATCCCTGTACTATTTTATTCTATAGCCATGTTGTCTGTATAGCCCCCTCCAACCATATTTCTAAACCTTGTGACTAATTATCAAATCTATAAATTGTATCAGCTTGAACTACTGTGTATGTTGTACACACAATACAGAAACCATTTAACACCGATTTTTATCATTGCACTAGTTACCAAGATGGTTCTGATATGAATTAAAGGTGGTAGGCTTGGCATATTATTTGAAGGAGTACCTTTCCCTACATACAGCTGTCTGAAATGTCTTTAATAGCAGCTTGTGTCCATTTGTGACTTTTGTTAAACCAAAATTATTTTTCATCTCAAATTATCAATTAACTGGTAAGACAATCTACTCTCCAACTTAGCATTTTTTTCTCCCAAGAAAACCTGTGCAAATGTAACCACATCAGATAGATGAAACAGCAGAGTTAGAGCAGAACTAAATTGAGTCATGATCACTCCTTGTTCAGTGCATACTTTTTTACATCTGGATTCCAAATAAACGGGATTTTCCATGAGTAGTTTTGAATTAGTCCTTAGGGGAGTTCTGCCTCTAGAATTAGTACTTCAGGGATATTCAATGGAACAGTAAAGTATCGTATTTTAGTTTAGCAATCTTAGAGGACTTGTTCTTACCTTCTCCGTAAAGTGTTTGTTAAGCTGTAAAACACCTTGATATCAGCAAGAGGTGTTATAGAAATTCAATAACTCTAAAATAACAATAAAAACTGCCAAAAACCAAAAACTCAAGCATATTTTTGTTACTGTGGAGACTATTCCCTTGTAAAAGACAGTGTTCTCATTGTGGTATGTATCCTGAGTTTTCAGAGTGGGGAAGTGTCATTTGTCAGCCACAAAATCCTCCTTTAATAGTTGTTTTCTGAAGGCAAAGCCAATAAGCACCTTGCGCCCAATGGGAGAAGACTTAGTAAATGGAGTCTTCTGTTTAAATAACTGAATGCTACATCCACCCTGAGTCCCTTAGGCAAGAGAGGGCAGGCTACAAATAAAGTATTATTATTTTTACACTGAAAGGATTGAGTTAACAGTTGCTTGTACAGAGCCTAGTCTCCAAATTCTCTAGAAATGATACACTAACACTGACTCATTTAACTGTAGTATTAATAGTATTAGTAATATTTAAATTACTAATTTAATTTTAGTTTAACCCATTGCACTTCCGGAGCCCCCAGCAGGATTGTAAACCAACAGGTCAATGGTTCGAATTCGAGGAGAGCAAGGATGAGCTCCCTCTGTCAGCTCCAGCTCCCCATGTGGGGACATGAGAGAAGCCTCCCACAAGGATGGTAAAACATTAAAAATATCCAGGTGTCCTGTGGGCAACATCATCGCAGACAGCTAATTCTCTCACACCAGAAGCAACTTGCAGTTTCTCAAGTTGCTCCTGACACAATTTTTTTTACATCCCATACTTTCTTATGAAACTTAGGGCACCTTGCAACAGATAAACAAATATAGCAACAACTTTGCAACATACCAAACTTTTATCCTTATCAAATAATCATACAAGTGAAACTTGTGGCAAACATAACATTAAAAAGGAAAACAACAAATAGCAAACTGAACTAGGCCTTTTTCCTTTTAGCAGACAGTCTTCCAAGGCCTGTCGAAACAAAAGTCTTGCAAAAGGATAGCAATATGGGTGTCGGTACACCCTGTCTGGTTGGAGGTGCAGAGCCTGAGAGCAACCGTCAAGAAGCCCCTCTCCTTTGTTCCAGCCAAATGTACCCATGGTGGTGGTGTGACAGAGAGATTGCATCTCCACAAAATTTCAAAACATGGACAGGTTGTTATGGGAGAATACAATCCTATAAATAATCTGGATCTAAGATGTATATCAACTCTTTAGTGGGAAGATTGATTACTCTGAAGGTAGGTGAAAATATTGACAGGACTTGAGGAACACAATAATCTTCTAGTAAGTGTCAGAATTAATTTCCCAGACCTGTGCATGCATTGTGTTTAAACATTAAATGAATGAAAGTAGGTCCAACCCTGGTCTCTCTAAACTTCAGGGCATGTTGTGTAATATGCAGTAATAGTTACATTAGCATACTGCCCTTCCCAAATCTTGTCATTGGAAGAAGCAATTCTAGGGTCAGTCACTGCAACTTCTGCCTTCTAGGTAGGATATCAGATCATCATACACAGATTGCATGGAAAGCAGTGTGATTTTTGACCCCATCTGAGTTCTTACTAATGCTTTAGGTCTTCCAACTTATGTTCAAGCAAAGGGAAATAAAATGTGGTACTAATCCAGCTTTCTTTTCTTTTTCTTTTTTCTTTTGATGTTGGAGATCTCCTCACCCCCTCTATGTTGGAGAATCATCTTGTGATAGCAACAATCTATATAGTAGCCAACTATATGGACATTCAAAACTGTTCAAGTGTAAACACTATAACAGCAGGTTTTCCTTCCAGAGGCAATTGTAAAGAGTTATCTGTAAAATCAAGAATGTAAGGAACAACATCTGGAATGCATAACCTACCATATGGATTCTGTGTCAAATGATGTAAATTGCCCTGTTTCCTCCATCCAATCTCTTTTTCTCCTCTCTTTGAAAGAAATTGGCAGAGAACTAGAGAGTTTGGAAGTACTTAAGAATATAATTAGTAATCTCATCCCCCCCCCCCTTTACTTGCATTCATCTACCGTTTTAGGGAAAACATTTTACTGGTTATATTCAACAATATGTTTATTTATTTAAAATACTACTAGGCTGTCATTAGGTGAAAAACCCCTCCCAATAATAACATCCAATACAACTCTATAACCTAATAAAATAGGAAAAATAAAATCACTTACAATGAATTTATTCAGATCAGATTCATAGTGAGCCCTTGGTATTAGCTGTGGATCCCCATGGAAACCAAGTTCCATGGAAGTCCCATTATATACCATAATGAGTAGAACTGTATCACTTCTATAAAATGGCAAAATCAAGGTTTGCTTTTTGGAATCTTTGAAATATTTTCAAGCAGTGGATAACTGAAACTACATTTTAATGTAGCCTCATATGATGCAGTTTATCTGCACTGAACTGAGTCTATACTGACAATATAATGCAGTTGCAAACTGCATTATATGGCAATATAAATGGAGCTGTAGGGTCCAGAAGGAGTACCCAATGGAACTTTGGTTTTTTTATAGGGAGCTCAACAATTCCTGGTTCTTTTATCATGTTTGGATTAAGTATCAGCTTGTTCCTCCTCAACCACATTAAATTTTCCCCAGGTAACTGTTTCAGTGGTCCAACAGAATCCTGTGATATGTAGGTGGAAAAAAGATGTAAAGTTGAGTATCATCTGCATACTAATGATCCTTCAGTCCAAGGATTCATAGACTCTCCCTGATGTTTTGTAAAATTAAGGGGATCCAAATGACCTGGAGTGAAATAGAAGTCTTAATAGTACATATCCCACCAAAGGTTAAAAAAACTTACTTTTTTTTATTTTGAGCATTTATAGCCCATCCTTTTCACCTCTGAAGAGGGACTCAGAATGGATTACAACAGGCAGCCATTAGATGCCAACACAGTACAGTACATTAAAAACCACAGTTACAATTGAAACAATTATAAACATTCAGTTTAAGAACATAGTCCAGGTCAATTCATTGCAGTCACTAAAACATTCTCTTCCCAGTAGCTTCATCTACTGTTCAAACAAATCAAAATAGAAAGTAACACCAATCAAAAAATTGCATTTTTTTGGATGACCAAGTGTCTATTTTTTAGGGAACGCTTGCCCTCAGAGGAAAAAGTATATATGTCATTCCCAATCATTTGAACTGAAAGTTTTTTCCAGTTTGCCGTCTATATTGACAGTTTCCTCAATGTAATTGTTTATGTCTTTTGCTATATCAGCCACTTCTTTGCAAATTTATGCTATGTTCAATATGTATTAATTTTAATTTTATTGAAATTGTATGTGTTCTAAGGTATAATAATAATAATAATAATAATAATAATAATAATAATAATAATAAACTTTATTTGTATTCTGCTCTATTTCCCCGAGGGGACTCAGGGTGGATTCCAACATAACAATGGCAATTATTCAATGCCTACATAAAACACATGATACTGACATAAAATTCCACAAAAACCTCACATATAAAAATAACATTAAAGCCTAACATCTAATTAAAAACCTGTCATCAGCAAATTAAACTTGGAATCAATAAATTAAACTAAAATAGTCAAAATTCTGTAATAACATAGATCTAAACAAAACTAGTGTACAACAGCCAACAAGGGTTCACCAAACAGTGTGGGTTGGTTACGTGGTGCTAGGGCTGGTGTGGACCAGGGAAGCCTAAATAATTCTCAACCAGAGGCCTGGCAATGATCTCTCAACCATCTAATCCTCCTCCTCTCCATATGCTAGTGTGCATAATTAGGTGTTCAGTTGTTCTTTAAATGAGAGGAGGGGGCAGCTTTATTTCTTTAGAGAGGGAGTTCCAGAAGTTGGGGGCCACCATGGGGAAGGCCGTCTTTCTTGTTCCTACCAACCATTCTTGGGATGGGGGTTGGACTGAGAGCAGGGCCTCCTCCGATGACCACAGTGCCCCAGCTGGTTTGTAATAGGAGATGCGATCGGTCAATAATTGCCTATATGTAAGCCGCCTTGAGTCCCTTTCAAGGTAGAGAAAGGCGGGGTATAAATAGGATAAATAAATAAATATTTCTTCCTTAAGCTTCTGTTGCAACTCAAAGAGAAAGGAAGTCATTCATTGGACTGATAATGTCCTGACATAAGATAACCAGGGAGAAAGAGCCAAAAATGGCTGATCTCTCTGCTCAGCCAATGGAGTGGCCTAATTGCGTTCTACAGCTGATGGAATGACTGCTCTCAAACACTTTGGAGAGAAGCAAAACTTGCTCAGAACATTCTCTTCACTACAAAACTTTTAGATTACTCTTTCCTCAAATAAATTAGATTATTTTCCATGTGCATGATGGGCGGCTTCTTATCTATTAATTTTTTGAAACCAAACAAGCATTCAGACATTTAATTTAAAATGTTGCAGTTTTACAATAGATGCATTGTATGGGATTTCTGTTTGCCTATTTTAGATCTAAGCCTAAATGCGCAATGCTCACTTAACTGCATTTGAAGAGTAGAAAGGAAATGTTTAATTTATGGAATGTATCTGAAAAATTGTTGGCTGTAAATCTGTTGATAAGAACTTTGTGCATGCTGGAAGTTATTTTCCCCCCTCATCGAATTTACTGTAAATATATTCCTAATAGTTTGGAAGCCTGTAATCATCTTCTGGTGTATGAATGTGTGCAGTTTATAAGGTCTGAATTATTAGGGTAAAATGCCACTAAACTACAGTACAAGATTCCCTATAGGATTTCGCCCCAAGTTCGAGATATTAAGCAAGATTATATGCCTGTAAGGTCAGCATCCAGCTATCCAGATTTCCATACCAAAGGGTTCTGTACATAGCTGCACAAAGGTTGTTTAATATTATAATACTAAAGGAATAATTATTCCTTTATTCTTAGGAAAACTCTTACTGTTTGCTGTAAAAGTAATATTTTAATATTGCAGTTCCCAGAATTTTATTTATTTATTTATTTCAATTACTTATACCCCGCCCTTCTCACCCCCGAGGGTGACCCTGTTAATATGGCCATGCTGGTTTGGAGGACTTCTAGTCTCAAAGCAATGTTTCAAAGCTCTGGCACTGTTATCAACATACTACAGTCAGCCCTCACTGTCCATTAATTTCCACAATCTATGCCTTGAAGATATGTATTTTTCAAAATCCACTAAGAAAAAAAAACTCTTGTTTTTGTACTTTTATATAAGGGATACCATTTTACTTTGTCATTGTATGCAATAATACCTGAGCATTCATGGATCCATGGATTTGGGTATCTACAGAGGGTCCTAGAGCCAAACCCCAACTGATACCAGGGGCCTATTGTATTAATTTGGCAAGTGTTTTTTTTAGTTGGGTTAGTTCTCTTGATTTGTTCCAAGTGAATATTTTAGATGGAGTTGTTTCCTCATCCATGTGTTTACCTTCCTTGCATTGGTGTGTGAGTTGTGCTTGTATTTAAATTTCATAACAACTCTTTACCACAGTCAATGGGGAATTGGGGATTCAGTGTGGATGAGAAATTGCAGTTTTGGATGGGGCAATGCGGTAATGTGGGTGCATGCACCCATTTTCCGAACACAGTGAAGAACTACCAAGTTAATTCAGAATTGAGTCAGGGGGGACTTCCTTGTTGCTAATTTTTGTGTAGATATAATAAGAAGAAGACAATAGGATTCAAAAATACTGATTTGGACAAGTTTTGAACCCAAGGGTGTTAACAGGCTAATAGACTACTCCATTATTCTCTGCAGCCAGAATGCTCTTCCTGCCAAGAATTTTCTTTTGCACTATTAATTGGAGCTGTCAGTGTGAATACTGAAGTAATAACATTTGTTTTGCATACAGAAGCAGCATAGAGATCAGTAATTAGTCACAGGTTTGAAAGCACCATTCCTCCCAGTGGGTTACAAAAGGTTAGTACATATAGCAGTGGCTCCACTTCTCACATTCCGTTTCTATTTTATGTTAAGACATTGAGGCAGTAAAGCAAGGATGAGGAACCATGAGTGTTGTTAAACTCCAGGTCTCATCTGCCTCAACCAACATAACCATACATCATGGAAGCTGTGCGCCAGAAAAATCAGTAAACCACAGGTTCTTCATCATGTAAAGCCACAGTAAGTGGTGCATTCAGATCATGTAAATGTCAAAAGACATTTATCCTAAAGTTACATGCAATATCTGACACTTTGGATTGTTAGCCATGAAAAGTAGGAAAATATCTTCACTTAAAAGTTTAATTCGTGACTAAGCTCTGTACCCAAAATGCTCTTATCTGAAAGGAAAATTTCCCACTGAAATGCTATTAATCCTTTCTCCCCCCTGAACCTCCGCATTTTTGTCACATGTTTTTAAATGAGAAAATGTATTTTAATAAATAATGTATACATGCTCATTCACATGGAACAATAAAAAAAGAAAGATCAACTTTAAAATGGTAGCAGCACAAAGTTGTGGCAAGGAAGCACAAAGTGAAGAGGCAGAAGCATCATTTTCTTCACACTTACTCATTCCAGCCTCCCTCCCTCTCTCTCTCTCTCTCCCTCCCTCCCTTGGAGCCAGGAATAAAAACCACACAAAAGCAACTAACCCAAAGTTCCTCAAAGCGGACAAGTGCAAAGCAGACAATAGTCTCCCAAAGCGGACAAGAGCATTGAGGTTGCTCCCTTGAAGCCCTAAAGTCCTGTATTCCCACGTTACTGCTACCTCTTATGCTCTTAAGTTGGGATACTCTTAAGTACAGGCTCCACTGTATATCAAAGGTGGGAATGGTGCATTGCTGAATTGTATCTCTTAACATTCCATGTCATTAACTCAGGTGACTAAGATTGATGAGAGCAGCTGTTCTGTAACACATGGGACCATACACTCGTGGTTATTCTTTTCATAATTAATATTTATTCAGAAATATAAACATGCAGAAAAAGATACAAAAAAGTTATAGAAACAAAAACAACATTCCCCCCCCCCCAAAAAAACTAAAGAACTCCAATGTTTTTCTTGATATATAAAGCTAGACTACCACAGAACTGTATCTAAAACAATTATCCTAACTTATACAACCTCACACTATTAAATACATACCAGACATATGAGTACTAAAACTAAGCTCCCAGCTTTATACTCATTGCTTGTTGATTTTTTACTTCTTATTTTTCGCTCCCTTAAAATATTAGTATATATCCACCCTTCTACTTTTAATAATGCTCTTCTAAATCTGCCTGTAGCTTCAAACTACAGGAAAGGAGATTCCACCTGAACATGAGGAAGAACTTCCTAACTGTGAGAGCTGTTCAGCAGTGGAACTCTTTACCCCGGTGTGGTGGAGGCTCCTTCCTTGGAGGCTTTTAAAAAGAGGCCAGATGGCCATCTCTCGGGGGTGCTTTGAATGCAATTTTCCTGCTTCTTGGCAGGGGGTCTGACTGGATGTCCCATAAGGTTGCTTCCATCTCAATGATTCTATGATTCTATGAAATCAGAAAACTGATAATTGAAGTTTGCTCCATCTACGCTGTAAGAAAATAATAAACAAATTCTCATCTTACTTAAAATAAGTCAATAATTCATCCTTGATCAATGACGGTAGTTTATCCATCCATCTTCCTAAGTTTAAATATGTTCTTGAAAAGATTTGAAAATCTGACTAAGTTCTAATCAAAAACCAAACTGGATGAAATTCTCAGTCATCAGCAATGGATAAATTCCAGAGGTTGAGCTATTCCTCCCTTGGGGAAATCGACAGTATCTCCTGCCATGTGTTAAAATGAACTATTAAAACGAGGAGCCTTTCTTTTTAAAAAAAAGGTGGTAATTCTCACTAATATGATGGGATAGACAGAACTAAACACCCTAAACCCCTTGTGGGGATATCTGTTTCTGTAGATTCATCAACTTGCTTGGAGAAGTGAATATAAATTGCTGTGTGTATTGGTGGCCATGATAGTTCAAAGTTAAACTAAAATTGGAGCAAATGTTGTGAGATGAGGTTTTCTTTTTGTTCTCCAGCATGGAAAAATATGCACTTATGCTGTTGATTTCTCTTGAACTAATTGATCAGAGGGTGTTTTCATGCTATGAATTAGATTGCATAGCACAAATGGACTGTAGCAGAATGCTATGTACATAATTAGCTTAGAGAAGACCTGGCAATCTAACATGGTGGCATTACATGGTACTGTGTAGGATTAATGCTAGTATACTTTTTTTAAAAAAACCTTCTAACTAAGACAGATGCTTTTTTTTGGAGCAGAGTGGAAATAATAAATCAAATGAGAATTTAAGCCATTCATTTATAGTGGGAGCTTAGTGCTGTCTTAACCTTTGATTCATAAGCATTGGATTTTTATTGTATGTTTGCAGTGACATTTCAAAGTTTCTGTAATAACAGAGCATTGGAAGTAGACATGTTAAATAAGAAAGTCAGTTTTGGTTTATCCCTTTTGGTTGTCTAGATGCTTGGATATAAAGGTATATGTTCTACATATGGAGTTTTGAACCTGTGTTGGTGATATAAAGTGATATTGGTTTTAAAGAGATAATATTTCAGAACCACATATTCTCAGGGATTTGCAGAACATAGTTTTCAAGCCATAGATGAGTTCCTCTGTTGCACTTGCCTTTACTTGCCTCCCTTCCTGTATATATAGATATAGATTAGATATACATATACATATAGATATAGATATAGATACACACACATACACACACTACACACACTCATATATACAAACCTAAAATAGAAACATATTTACAGTATTTGCTACAACACCAGCAACAGGATAGGATCAGTTTGTTACTTTGTACAAGTAATTCATGTTAGAGAACATATTTTTGCTTTTTGAAAAGCGGAGGAAAGAGAAAGTAACATGACATATTAGTCACCAGTAAAAGAGAGTGTTGGCTCTTACTTTAAATATATATATGAGAAAGCCTAGGGGACATTTCCAAGACATGTGGCTGCCACCTGCCATGCTTTCTGTGTCACATTGCTCTTTACTGCTGAATATTTTCAACTGAAAGCAAGTAGACGGGTTCTGTGCTGCTTCAGCAGTCTTGTCTATTAATAAGGCAAGTGTCAGTACATATATATCTTTTTTGTAAAATAATCAGCACAGATTACTCAGTGTTCAAAATCCCATAGTTTTTCTAAGTCTGCTGCTGTCCCCCCAAATAATTAATTGCAGATCACTTCCAGGTTCTGACTGAGATGCATGAGATACTAACGCTTATATCAAATTCCTCCTTATGAATTCCAAATGTTGACATTCAAACAGCCCTGAGAAGATTTTCCAGAAGCTCCAATACTGCAAGATGAACTTGAGATCCCATAAGAGATTTGGGGTGGGTCTAGGGCAGTTTTTCTCAACCTGTGGGACCCCAGGTGTTTTGTCCTACAACTCCCAGAAATCCCAGCTGTTAGGATTTCTGGGAGTTGAAGGACAAAACATCTGGGGACCCATAGGTTGAGAACCACTGATCTAGGGGCTTGAACATGCCATGTGGAATTTCTAGCTTTGGACAGCAAACTATTGTGCTATTTCATGAAATGGTTTTTGAAATTCCTCATTCATTAAGAGGTCATTTCTGAAGCTCTGGGGGTGCTCTTTCAGAAATGAAGACTCTTGATCTATCAAAGCTGACTGCATGTGACTTGGATTATAGTAAAGTTTACCTGCAGCATACAGTATGCTGTGTTGTGTGATCTAAATTATTTGGAAAAAGATGTAAGAGCAGAAGCCCTAGGACACTGACTTATTAACAAAGCACTTTTGTCTGTCTTTGCCAGTAAATTTGTCTTGGGATGCCATTAATTTAATGAATAAAAGAAACCAATATTTAACCATATCCTGTGTTTTCTTTTCATAAGTGTCCAGTGATAAACATGTTGCAGGTACCTTGTTTTCAGTTTCAGAAGGTTGTTCTGCGGTTGGAGGAAAGCAATGACGAACCTTCTCTGAACTAACCTTGCTGAGAAAACCCCATAATATTTCCACCTTAGGGTTGCCATTAGGTCGGAAATGACTGAAGGCACACAAAAGCAATAAAAACAATGTCATTCTTCTCTCTTTTATTTATGACTACTTTATAAACATCCACCATTAAAAAAAAAACATACAGAGTTTTCCATAAGCACATTAGAGGGTAAGTTAAATTAGATTGTGTTATATTGTCAAATGTGTTTATTTTTATGTAATTGTCTGTATGCTTTTCTTTCTGGCACTTGAATGTTTGTCTTATATATTGGAAACTTTCCTGAGTGCCTTTATGAAGATAGGGCGGTATACAAATAAATATGATGATGATTATTATTATTAAGGTATGGGTTGTTGTGGGTTTTTCGGGCTATATGGCCATGTTCTAGAAGCATTCTCTCCTGATATATTGCTGCATCTATGGCAGGCATCCTCAGAGGTCATGAGGTCTGCATCTATGGCAGGCAACCTCTGAGGATGCCTGCCATAGATGCAGATGAAATGTCAGGAGAGGATGCTTCTAGAACATGGCCATATAGCCCCCAAAAAACCTACAACAACCCAGTGATTCTGGCCATGAAAGCCTTCGACAATACATTATTAAGTATATATTTATACATTTTGAAAGCAGGGGGTCCTTCTGGCATTTCCACTGATTTTATTGAGACAACATTGACATTGGGATAATGCAAACTTCAGAAGAGGGTGAATTCCATTCAGATATTCAGATTTCCAGGCACAGAACACTGCAACTGAAAAATGCTGAAATGGACAGTGGAAGTTACATCCTAAGATGTTCCTTTAGATATTCAAATATGGTGTCGAATGACTTAGATTAAGCTACTGTATTTGTTTGTCGTTGGTGCCATTTGCAAGAAGATTCTTCCTGATAACCAAGAAGGAATATGTAATCATAAAAAGATGTTATGTGCTATCCCTGTACCACTGAGGCACATGAATGGTGTGGTTGTCTATGTTCTGGTGAGCCTCTCCTTCTCTGAGTTTGGGATGCTTTTATCCTTTTCTTTACTCTGGATGCATTATTAAAATTAAAAGCATAGTCTGGTTTGACTATTCCCTTTGCCCAGGTTGGAAGAATTGCAACATCAGAGAGTGTGAATGAAAAGAAAACCCCTCACTATAAATGGTGATAAGTAGATGATTTGAGTCCCACATTTGCCAGATTGACCTATTAATAATACAGATGCAGACATTTGTTACAGCAGACTTTAAATTAATAGTATTCTTAACCAGAGAAAAGGAGGAGGGGTGCTTGGCAAACACCCAAGAAGAGAATCGACATTATTGCTTGATGAATTCTAATTGCTTAAATGATTCTGCCTACAGGGTAGGAAAAAATGGTTCACAGTGCTATTCTTCGTTTATGTTTGTGCACATATGCACCCATATTAAGCCACAGCATATGATACAAATCCAACTTATCCCAAATTTGTGTCCTTTTCCCTCCTCAGTTGTCAGGATTAACCTCACCTGAAACGTGCTGCTGCCTATAATGGAGAAAAGATGGGAGGGATGCTACTTACTTTACTTTTCACTATTTTCAATAAAGAAGAATGCATAATTTCAAATGAATGATGGAAACTGAAGGTCCAACATAGAATCTAGCTCCAGTAGTACCTTGGAATTCTGCCCTTTAAAATCCATGACTGGGTCAGACAAAGGAAGTTATTTTGTTTAGCACTATGGTTTCAAAGGAAGCCGTCTAAATATAGTCATTCCTCTGTATCATGGATCCGGCACCAGTGGATTCAGTTATCCACAGCTTTTTTTTTTTCAAATTCCAAAAGACAAATCTTGATTTTGTTATGTTTAATAAGGGATACCATTTTACTATGCCACTATATATAATGGGACTATATATATATATATATATATATATATATATATGTATATGTATATGTATGTATGTATAATTTATAGTTATCTTGATTTTAAAAAGCAAAATAGAAGGAGTGGGTACAAAGAAAGTGTGGGAACAATTAATCTAAGAAAAGTAGGGAAAAAGAGAGAGAAAAGAGAGGGAAAAAGAGAAAAAAGGAAAAAACTATTTAGAGTAAAAACGACTTCCAATCTTCTTACTTCCATTGATACTCTCGTAGTCATTCCTCTGCATATCTCTGCAGAGTCTATTGTTCCTCTATCTTTTCCTCTATCTAACACCATGCTATTCAGGACTTTTCCTAGGACTTATCTTTTAAATATTTCTGAAAATTTGACCAACCTGTTTGAACCATAGGTCTGCCGGTATTGCTTTTAATCAGGAAAGTTAATTTGTCCATGTCCTTTACCTCAAATATTTTATTGAGCCATTCCTCTTTTGAGGGGATAGCCTCTGTTTTCCAGTATTTAGCAAATACCACTCTGGCCACGGTAGCGAAGAAAATGAATAGTTTGTCCATATTGGCTTCTGAGAATTGCTCTCTCTCATATATTCCTAACAGATACTGCTCAGGTTTTATCAGGAATCTGATTTTTAATATTTTCTGGATTTCTTCATGAATCATTTTCTAATAGGAGTTTACCTTGCTACAGCTCCACCACATGTGGTAGAGCCAGTCTTTTCCTTGCATTTCCAGCATTTGTTATCACTGTTCTTGTATATAATTCCCAACTTTTCCGGTGTTATATACCATCTATGAATCATTTTCATATAGTTTTCCTTAAGGTCCGTGGCATACGTGTATCTTAATTTCTTTTTCCAGATAATCTCCCATTCTATATATTTTTTGTCAGGATCTTCGTTTTTCTTTTATTAATTTTAAATCCCGCTAATTGGCCAAATTCTTCAATTTTTTAGATCCATTTACAGATGTTTTCAGTGGATCCTCAACAATACATATTACATCATTTGCAAAAGTATGGATTTTATATTCCTGTTTTTCCACTTTTGTTCCGCATAGATTTTTGTCTTCCCTTATATTACATAATAAGATCTCAAGGGCAAATATAAAAATTAAGGGGAACAGTGGGCATCCTTGTTGTGCACCTTTACTGATTTTAAATTTCTCTGATGTTTTTCCATTTATCATAATTCTGGCTCTTTGGTTCTCATAAATTACATTTATGGCATTTTCGAATTGGAATCCTACGTCTAGTTCTTTTAGTAGTACTTTAAAAAATCCCAGTTGAGGTGGTCAAAAGTCTTTTTGGCATCCAGGGAAATCCAGCCTACTTCTTTTTGGTGGTGGTATTTGATGATATATAATGGGACTTAATTGTCCATGGATTTTCGTATTTACAAGGAATCACAGTTGGATGGATACCAAGCACCCACTGTACCCATGGAATGGCATGGAAATTGTGGAAGACCTTGATTGTTTATCTAGATATTTGTTATTTATTGTCTTCTTCTTATTTATATGAAAGTTGTAATTAACTCTTGAGACTCAACAGTCACAGGTACAGATCTTCTATAAAATTGTCTACCCTTTCGAAGAGTCACATGTGCACAGCGGTCATCACCGCACCTTGCAAACATAGATTGAGAGAAAGGTGAGATATAACTTCAATGAATTTGAAAAATAAATTTAAAAAGTGTGATAGCAAATTACCCAGTCCTGTGTAGTGTTGTGTCTAGTATTATTTCCTTTTCTTTGTGGCAAATCCACACTTTCTTATAAACCACACTTCATTAAAAGTGAACCAGATGGCAAACTATACATATAACAAGAAATGTGCATACTAGCACAAAACAGAGTAAAAGTAATAAAAGGCAATAATGGCGCCAAAAGGATTATAATCGTGCTACCAGTAGACCTCTCTGGGATAGGTGTTCCAGAAACTGGGCATGAAAAGAGAAGCAATTTTTTTGCTATCATATGAAAACTGGTAGGCACTTGGAGAAGAGCCTTCTTTGCAGGCTGTAATGTACAAGAAGACAGTGTATATTGATTGATTGACTCCAGCTATGCTTTGACACTATTTAAATTGTGTTCTGTTTTCACGTTGTGGGATGTACTGACTGGTAACATGCAGTGGGTTGGTTTTCTCTGTTGAGGAAAACCTGTAAGAGAAACTTTCTCTAAAAATAAATAGGTCACCATAGGCTAATTGTCACTTTAAGGTCTCCAACCAGCTGCTTGTGGAGATCTGTGCCATATGTTATAACCAATGTATCAGCTGCATAACATATAAATAAATAAAATACAAAAATATAAAACGCACATAAGCAGAATTGGAATCCCTTGGTTTGCAGAGGTATTTTTATAGCTTCCTTGTTACTGTAACCTTAGTGGGACGAGAGTGTCACTGTGACATTGACGATCTTGGCTGGGCTAAGAATGAAGATGCTGCAGATAAAACTACAGCAAACTGCACACAGTCTTTGAATTGCATACTAAACACAGATAGCATGGCATATCCAGGGATGTAGAGCTATTCTCCTGAGATGAGTAAATAGGGAACAGAAGAATATGAGGAGTTATGCTGGATGCTTTAGGGAAACAGGTGTGGCAAGTCACTGCTGAAGCGTAAATGGAGCTGACATATTTTCGTTCCCTGCTAAGCTCATTTCTTGCAGGGCTATCAATCTATTCTTTTTTGTTCTTAAATAAGCATTAAAACCTAGACTTATTTTTCCCCACAAGAAATGAAACGAACTGTTTCTGTATTTCATTTTTTTGAGAAACAGACATTTCAAGAGCTTATTTTGAAGATGTTGTCGTCTCAGGATGTGCATAATTGGAAAAGAACATTGGGAACTTCATCTTCCATCTTCCCTTCTAGTATTTTAGTGTTCCTCATGAAACATTTCTCATGAACTCCATGACAATTGAGTCTTCACTTTTTCTTTTTTTCTTTTTGGCTGATGGTACTGAAAAGATATTTAGATAAATGGAACATTGTTAAGTTGATTGCAGAAAGCACAATAGAAAGAAAGATCAATTTTTTTAAAATGAATGGCATATAAAAAGGATGTAATGGGAGATGTGTGACCCAGGTTATTTTTTAATGGATAGAAGCATCTTGTTGAACATATGTTCCAACTTTCTTTTGTTTCTGTAAAAAAACAAAACAAAAGGCAGGCTGTAGTTTTTATCTGTGTATTGCTGGGTAGTTACAGCCACTATTTTGTCATTCCAAAAGCCTGGAAATTCAGCTGGAATCTTAATGGTCCATTTTTCGCACAGGATTGTGCAGTGGGAATAAGGGAAGATAGGAAAAACATTCCTGCTCCAAGCAGCCTGTTTCTTCAGTGTCTTATTTCCTCTACATCAGTGTTACTCAACCTGGGGATCAGGATCCCAGGGGGTGGGGGTTGTGAGTGGGTTTTAGAGGAGTCACCAAAGACCATCAGAAAACATATTTTTCTGACGGTTTTAGGAACCTCTTTAGCAGAGAAGGCTCTGCCTGTCCTTCTCTTTCTCTTTGGAAACAGACGGTGAATGCTCCCACCAAAAGGCCTCCTCTGCTGTGATTGGCCTGCCTCTGAGCCAAGGGAAGGGCTGTTTCTGAGACTTCAAGCCGGGGTGGGGGGTGGGAAGTTCCCAGATGTTTTTGAACAACAACTCCCATGACTTGATTATCCACCATGTGGGCTGGAAATAATGGGAATTGCAACCCAACATCACTTGTGGCTCTGAGGCTAAAGGTTAAGGTTAAAGGACATTTTAAAGTCAGATATCATATCCACAGGCCTTGTATCTAAATTCAAACCCCATTCTCCTGACTATACAGAGCAAATTACAGCCTTCCAAACGTTACTGTATCACAATTCCCATCAGCTCTAGTCAGGATGTTTACTGATGAGGAATACAGGAGTTTAGTTCAGTATCTGGAGAGCCATATAAAATAACATGGCAGGATGGATTTGGTGCCTTGAGTTTGACACGTGATCTACACCATCCTCACCTTCCTCGGAGCAGCTGCCAAGAAGTCCTTTTCCTTGTATCTACTAAAGAAATCTTTTACGTTTGTGGGGCAGAAAGAATGCCCTCTCCAAAAGATATTGGAGCCCTAATGGGCTCATAAAAGCTGCTTTCAAATGGCCTGAATCCAAGGCATATAGAGAGTTGTAAGCCATTGCCAGCACACTGAATTGTGCCCAGAAACAGACAGGCAGCTGTTTAAACAACGGAGTTACAAACTGGGTGCAGATTGATGAATCCCCTTTCCACCAGAAGCTACAATTTTAAGTATAGTACAGTGCCTTTCTGCATTGATCAGAATAAACATAACAGTTTTTCAAAATCAGAGGACTTCAGAGCAGTTTTCTTCATCACATTCATTCATTCCCTTGTCCCTTTTGCATTTCAGCAACGTATATGACCTCTTTAGGGACTTGGAGTCTAAAACCGGACTTTGACCCTATCTTGAAGTTAAACTCTGCTTCTAATCAGTGGCAGGAACAAACTAATTAAAATCAGTTGAGTTTTCATGGAGTTTTCTCATGAAAAGAGGTAATTTAATTAAATATACTTTTTAATAGACTTGTGTTGGACTTTCACCATTAACCTAGATACA
Organism: Anolis sagrei; assembly: GCF_037176765.1. NCBI lineage: Eukaryota > Metazoa > Chordata > Lepidosauria > Squamata > Anolidae > Anolis > Anolis sagrei. Next base: position 168,238,559 of record NC_090025.1, read on the forward strand.
GAATCAAGCTGTTAAATAATTCAGTGAGAGACTGTGCTGAATAACTAACAAATTTTACACTTCCCAGATCAACCTTTAATAAATGTGGATGGTCAATGGATTTTTAATATTTTTGTTCACAATTAGTTAATCTGTTGAATCTCAAGATTAAAAGATTTTAAACAAATAGGTGATAAGGAGAGTTTGTAAAGAAGTGATGGTTTTTATATGGTCCTCCTATATTTTACAGCACATTGTCCAAAGACATTTTTGAGAAACTCCAGGAAATTAAGTGGTGAAATTTGTCCCCTTAGGACTTTTGTTGAGTAGGATAACACTGAATATTGAAAAAAGAATAGGGAATGAATAGAGAGCAAAGACATAGAAGAACCTTCTCATTGACCCATTTTCTATAGCATTATGAAATCTAAATCTATATTAGACTAAGTTGTCTAGCCAAGTTCCTTCATCCTCCCCAGATACAGATTACTGTGTAGATTGAAAATGGAAGAGAATAGGCATTTTATAGGAAGTTATCTTGATTTTTAAAATAGTTTGGGCAGAACTAACCATCTGTCATTATTCTGTCTTCTACTTCCAGCATCTCTTTCAGACTGTATCCCTGTGCAGTTAGCTATAGTTTCCTCTATTTTCTCTTCTTCTTGCAGGTTACTAACATCCTTAGAAGATGGTTTTTAACAGATTTTTTTCTTTGTGTCAGGAGTGACTTGAGAAACTGCAAGTCGCTTCTGATGTGAGAGAATTGGCCATCTGCAAGGACATTGCCCAGGGGACACCCGGATGTTTTGATGTTTTACCATCCTTATGGGAGGCTTCATGTCCCCACATGGGGAGCTGGAGTTGACAGAAGGAGCTCAACCTACTCTCCCTGGATTCGAACTTTTGTTCTGTAGGTCTTCAGTCCTGCCGGCTCAAGGGTTTAACCCATTGTGCCACCGGGCGCTTCTTTTAACAGATAATATATTAGTACTAGCATAAAAGTAACTCACTTTAATAGTAACACATGACTAATTTTTTCCCTATTTTTTCTTTAACTATTTATTTTTTAAAGATGTTCTAACAGGAAGAAATCAGCAAAAACACCTTTCCCAAAATGCCCACTCCTGACATGTATTTTAGAAATAAGGAGTAAACATTATTCATTACTTTTTTGAAAAGTAATAATTACACTAGTTGCTGTATTATTTGTAATGTGTAGCTTCTGCAATCTCATTACTAAAGTACACATTAATAAAAGCAAAACATGAAGAGAAGCCTTGATGCAGCGAGGCAATTTCATCAACTTTCAATTTTGTACTATGCTATTTATCTATCCTCTTGTACACATTAGTAACCTAGGCAGAAGTGAGATACGGAGGAATACACATACGCAGTAAGGTACTTTTATAATTAAATTTAAAATATTTAAGACAGTGGAGGAAAGTTAGAGTGCAGAGGATGTTAAGGGAACAGGGAATATTCATTCTTTTCCAGAAATGTTTTGATGGTAAGAATTGTTCAAGAAGTTCTGAAGACTGAGAACTGGCTTCTGTTGGGATTTAGTTTCCATTATATTCAATGACATAGTAAAATCACATCCCTGATATAAAATGGCAAAATCAAGCTTTGCTTTTGGGGTTTTTTGAGGGAAAGTGGGGAGTACTTTGATTGTGTATTCCTGCAGGGCAGGTGGTTGGACAAAATGGACCTTGCCATCTCTTCTGTGCTTTTATTATTCTACATTTTGAAGTCACGGATGGTTGCATCTGTTGATATGGATATGATATGTTGATATCTGTTGTAATGTAAAGGCTGATAAAATGGTAACTCTAAGGGGGAAAAGACATAGAAATGGGCATATTTTAGATTGGCTAGCTGTACAAAGATAAAATTCTCTGTTGATATTTTCCTATTATTAATTTGCATGGGAGTAATCTCTATAGATTTTAAATCTACTTTCCAATAAATTTGGAAGTGAGACATTTCACTCTGTGGTTATAAAGTCTGGGCTTCATGTGTTCTGCCACATGTTCTCTATGGGTCCTTCCACACAGCCATATAACTTAGAATATCAAGGCAGATAATCCACAATATCTGCTTTGAACTGGATTGTCTGAGTCCACACTGCCATATATTCCAGTTCAATGTGGATTTTGTACAGCTATGTAGAAGGGCCTATCTGATTCTGGCCAACAACTTATGGCCCAATCCTCAAGCCTACTGTGCCAGTAGGCGAGTATTTAAAACAGTATGTGCTCAACCTTGGGCCAGTACAATATTATATATCACCAGCCTTGCAGAACAGATTTACCAATGCATATAGGTATTTGACGTGAGTTGTAATAGTCTTCTGAGCAGGAGATAGCACAGACATAAATGTAAATGAATGCAGAGCTACAATTTGTACCAGACTTAATTTACCAGGATGAAGCAGAGGGAATGTATATAGCTTGGCTTACTAAAATCCAGCATTCATCTAGTTGTAGTAACAACTAGGCTCTCAACTTCCATGAACCATTAATTATTATGAATGCAACATAATGTTATCAGGGCCTCTCTTCGTCATCTTGAAAATGGAAGAAGAAAGCTCCTCTCCATTTTCAACTGCCGAGGAAAACCTTAGATTTGCAAACTCTTCTGGATAGATTGTGGTGATTTACCACAGCTGTTGTGTCAGTCTGTTTGGAGCCTCTGAGGGTTTGGCAATGGTATGCCTTGTGACTTTCTGTTTGACTGATCAGGCATCTGGAAGTGAAGAATCAACCCCTGTAGCCTCTAGCAGTATGGTTTAAATTGCGGTGCAGTCGCTGTGATAAAGAATGAATTTTTAGTCTGAGTTGTCCTTGTAAGCAGCTCCTGCGTTACTTGATCAGAATTACTGAATATCTGGATAGTTGCAAAGCTTCAACTGATTCTCACAAATGGATGAAGTGATTAATGAGGTATCTGGGCTATTCCACTTCTAGGCTATAGGGCATTAATGTGATTGAATGTTCCTTCATATTAAAATAAACAAAACCTTGCCTTAACAGAGTTTGCATGTCAATGCCTTAGAAATCTGTGCCATATAGACACATGTAGTGTGTGTTGAGGTTTTTTTTACATGCCTACTGTTTTAGAGAAACATTACTTCATGTGAGTACTCACATTACTTGTCTGTACATCTCCAGAGAACATAAGGAAGAGAAAAGAAAATCCAAGACTGTATAAGTAATGTTACAATTTCTGCTTGTTGAATGTAAGCTTTTGTTAGAGAAGACATATTAGACTAGTTAGAGAAGACTTAAGAGATGGAAATGGAAATGTCATTGTTTCGACAGAATTTTATTTTACAATATTTTACAGGAGAGCTAACCCAGACCTTCAAAGCTTAATGCGGCCGTTTATTGTAATGCTGTAGTATTGTTACAACACTGACTGGGACATTCTTCCTCGTAGATATAAGGGGAGTGCAGCAGAAGTGCAGTTGTGACAAAATGGGTTTGTTAGCAATGTATTTGGTTGATAAAGCAGTTGTTTGCTAATACTGTAGAGTCTTGCTTATCCAACATAAACAGGCTGGCAGAATGTTGGATAAGCAAAAATGTTGGATAAAAAGGAGAGATTAAGAAAATGTCAAATTACATTATGATTTTACAAATTAAGCACCAAAACATCATGTTTCACAACTAATCAACAGAAAAAGCAGTTCAATACATGGTAATATTATGTAGTAATTACTGTATTTACTAATTTAGCACCAAAATATCGCAATGTATTGAAACAACTGTGGATCCAGTCAGGAGGCAGACTGCATTGGATAATACAAAACATTGGATAAGTGAAGGTTGGATAAGCAAGACTCTACTGTAATTTAAATCACATTTATTCCTATTTTTAGCTCAAAAAGCATGTTCCTGATAATAAGAGTAATGCATCCTGCTGTGCTTTGTACATATATTCACCAAGGATGGGGCTCTCTTTTCCAAGCATCTCTCTCCCCTCATGCCCCCAAAGTAGACAAATTGCAGGCAGGCACTTCACAGAACTGTGCTGAATATAATTGATGCTTGTCAAGAAAAAAAAACCCCAAAGATCACAGTCTAAATATCCACTGAGAAAGAAATGAAATTTGTGTGTGTAGTGGTTTCACTCAAAGTAATTACAACCTAGTCACATTGCTAGCTCTTTCCTGGGTCTCTTTCCTAGTCATTCCCTCCCTCTGATCCTCTCATGCCTTCTTGTCCTTCCACCCCAGTCTCTATCTCCTCCTCTGTTGCTCCTGGCTCCCCTTTTCACCTCCCCAAGCTCTGCCTTTTTAAATCATTTTAACAACCCTTTCCAACAAACTGGTGCAAACCACTGTACATATGATTGGGCCTACCTGGGCCTTGGATTACTGCCTAGAATAATGGAAGGCAATTGAATTGTGCGAGGCAGCCGCCGGAGCTCCATCTGCGGAGACCTATATCTGATAAGTCATTTTGTGGTGACACTTCTCAAATTTTATAAACATTCTCTATCAGCACAATTCTTTTTATAAAGAACCCAAGAGTTTCAAGTGGTTATGTACAGATAAAGAGTTCTGACAATTGTATATTGAACTGCCACAGTTAAGAGTTTCAGTTGGAAGGAAAGAACATCTTAAACTGGGGAGATAATGCATGTCCGAACATAATGGATCTTATAAAACATCTGTGGCCGCAGGAAATAAATATATAAATACAATTGTTCCTCCACATTTGCAGGTTAAACATTTGCAGATGTCTGTATTTGTTGACACCTCAAACAGTTACCCCACACCATTTCTAACTAGGGGGTGGCTGGGCTCAGCTGCATGCACTCACTCAGGTGAGCACTGCAGAAGAGGATGGGACAGAGGTAGGAAAAGTACATATGTTTTCTCTCTCTTGCTCACTCTCTTGCATACTTGCTTGTTCATTTGGACATTGGGGGAAGGGGGTTAGGGAGTGTAGGTGGGAGTGTGTGTTGGGGGTGGGGAGGGTGATAGGAAGACAGGCAGGCAGGCCCCTGGGGCAGATGGAAGGAGCAGCATAGATTGAGAGGAGGAGGAAAGAGCTGGGGTGGGCAGGATGACAATAAGGTTAGAGGTTGCAGCAGTTGCTCTTATGGTGCGGGAAATCTCTTTATCCACCAGAGACACCATCCACACTTTCCCCCCCTACTCAGTGTCCCATATCCCTCCTTCCCTCCTACCTGCCCAAGTGTATGAGCAAATGTGTTCATAAAATATGCAGTTAATCCAGCCACCTCACTTGTTGAAGAATGTGTGTATTTGTGTGAAATAAGGTTTGAGGAGTCTTTGCCTGTCTTGTGCCTCTAACCCTTGTGAAAGTGGAGGGCCAGCTGTATATAAAAATAAACCTCATAATTTAAGTTTGTTTTTCTTATGGGGAAGGAACAAGAAGACAGCTTTGATTAATACACAAACAAGAGTTCAGTTAATGCTGCCATGTTTTTAAAGTAGCAATACGGGGTAGTAAACTTTTATGACAAGGCTGACAGCGAGGAAGTATCTATTAACAAGTTTTGCATTCTACCTAAATACCAAGCATGTTGTGTATTCTGTCTAAATACCATGGGGAAGTTTTAAATTCAATTAACCATGCCACACTTTTGCCTGCAAAATTAACGTATTGGCCATATTCATAAATTTCACGAGGCACATATTTCTGTCTTTTTGAAGGGCTCATACCCTTGGCATTTCCTTTGGCCTATATAAAAGCAAAAACTTTCTAGCCCTCAAGTAGAGGACAGCCGTATTACCTATCAACTCTATTTTCAGAGCAGTTTGAGGAGGTTTTGTTGTAAGACAGAACTAAACCTATGTAGCTATACTACTATGTATGTCTTGTAATCTGGTATACAGCAAAATATTCTGATAGGTTTTTTTAAAAAAACTTCTTTCCCCCTCCATCTTTCTGGATTGTTGAAAGTTTTGAATGGTTCATCTTCCCAGGTCTTCCTGTATGTATTCCATGGGTGGACAACTTGTGGACATCTAGATGTTATTTGATTGCAGTTCCCCATGAGCATAGCCTATATTTAATGGATGTAGCACAATAGTTGGCAGGCCACAGGCTGTCCACTTTTAGCCCATTGCCTATGCTTTGACTCAAAACTCTATGCTTGGAGCAGTGGTTCTCAACCCGTGGGTCCCCAGGTGTTTTGGCCTACAACTCCCAGAAATCCCAGCCAGTTTACCAGCTGTTAGGATTTCTGGGAGTTGAAGGCCAAAACATCTGGGGGCCCACAGGATGAGAACCACTGGCTTAGAGGATGCAAGGGGGGCATGTTTATGCTTGGTTCTGTCATCCTTCATATCTTCTTTCCATTGACTCTAAATATGGGGAGCGGCCTGTATGAATATTTATTATGTAGTGAACGTTGTGGGGAATACCTTTAAGAAAGGCTGAGTTAGTCTTACCCAGCCTGGGCTCTTTTGAGAGTGAGCTATTTATGCTGCCGGTTTTCCTCTTTAATCCTTAGATTGCCATCTCAAATCTCAAGTCCATAGAATCTGAAATTTGATTACATGCTTTTGAAAACCCAAAAGTCTTTCTCCTATTTCTGATTGCACCATCATTCTCTGGGGAGGTGAATATGATGGGAAAAGCAAGCTGATATTGCATAGAGAGGTACTTGTCTCCATCCCAAGCTGAACATTTACCTGCTGCTTTTTGTATCCCGTGTCCACACATTTCCATTCAGAAGCTGTGTTGAATTGAGAGATGGGAGCAAACAAATAAGCAGAGGTGTTTCAGCATAACCTTAGTTTCAAAAGAGCATGAACAATCACATTTTCTTCGGTGTTCAGATCTGAGCAAAATGGCAGGTCTTAAGCTAAGGGTGGGTGACTTTGAGAGGTCAGACAGCCATGGAGCCTCCCACATGAGACTTTCATTTCAGCCAAATGAACTGCTGAAACAGTAAAAGGATGCTATGCCCTTGAATCTTGTGCTCCCAGGGCACATTCTGTCCAATTTAAGTTTGTGCTTCCTTTTAAAATAATATAAACACCTTCCTTACAAGGCAAGCCATGCATCCTAGAGATTTCCAAGACCATGTTTCATCTTATAAAAAAGTACAGACATTATTTTAAAGAGGGAAGGGGGGATTACAAAGGTGAATGAGGCAACCTGCAGTTGTATGCTTTACTTGAAAAAATAAGAAACAAAATCATATATTTTACCATCATTATCGCTGCAGCCAGTCCAGTAGTAGCAGGGTCCTTAGGACAGAGAGCTAGAAGGTTTGTAAAAATAAGATTGGGGCTGGCCTATTGTTCACTCTGATATAGGCTATTGACTACAAAGTAAGTGCAGGTCTGCTCAATAACAAAAGCAGCATCTGATGTCATGTTGTTCAAAGCCCCCATCCTGAGCCAAGGTTTCAAAAATATTCTTAGCAATTTAAATTTTAAACTAACATCACATTATTCTACTGATGCAAAACCTCTCCCTCTTGTGAGCCTCTTGTCTTCCCATGCATGCTTTGCCTCCTTCTGCTTACAGGCATTATTCTAATAAAACGAGTTACTTTAGCTCCTTGCAGCTGTTGATTTTTCTCTTTTGACACAATGCTCTGCTGAGAATACTGTGTTTTGCTCCTGTGCTCGCTGACCTTTCTTTGTCAGTTTATGGGATAAAAAGAAGGTTCTGAAACAAAATAAATTTGGTGGTGACAATGGTAAATTGAAAACTTCTTAAATGTCCCCCTAAGCTAATGCAGAGACGTAACTTAAAAATAAACATCACATATGCCAGGAAGAGTATTTGAGATGCAAAAAGAAATACAATCTCTTGTAACTACATTTAGAAGCATGCTTCAAACCTGACCCAACATTGCATTGTTCTGGAACCAAAGAAACCTGAGAGCCAACCAGGAGTTCTATTTTCAGTGGTGTCAGACAGCAAATGACTATGCATCTCTCTAAGGGTCATACACCAGGGAAATATGTGCATTTTTGTGGGCTTACCCTTGATTTTTTTTAAATGCTCCATCTTTCTGAAGCCTCTTCCTGATCTGTCTACTCATTCAAAGTGACTGCTAGAATTCTAGCCTCCTGCTCTTTCTTACAAACACTGCCTCGGTACTAAGCATGAGACATTATTTTTCAAATAATTTGTTAGATATGACATTCAAAATACTTTGGGTTTGTTCTTTATAGGAAAGTGGCTCAAGTTTTTTTCTATCAAGGGAAAGTACCCGTATTTTATGCAGAAAGCCTCAGGTTTGGTTTATGATATCTGAAGTCAAAACAGAAAATTATGGGAAAGGTTTGAGTCTCTTCAAATCCCTGAGTAGACAGTATTATGCTTAGTGGACTGTGTCAGTTGACCCAATACAAGAAAATTAACTATTTCCAATGAAAATTGAAAATTGTATTGCAAAAATGAATGTGAATGACATAGGATAATGGTTCTCAAATTTGGAAGACTGATGTATTGCAGACTGTCTTATTTAGGTTGGTGATCTGCAGAAACGGCAGTTAGATGCCCCTGGCTTCCTTTGGATCTCAGCTTTTGGCAATACTAGTTTGAATTAAATGAATGGAGTTTTGGAGAAGTGGGAGGGAGATATGCAATTAAAACACACCTTTGGGAAAGGACAGTGTTGGAGCCTTCTGAGCATTAATTGCTTGCTTTACACTGCTTATTTCCCATGAAACTTATCTGAATAGCTGCCAACCATGCTTTATAGTTAACTATCCTACACAAAGTATTGGCAGAATAAGTGATATATCCTGTGTTTGTATGTGGTTTATAATACTGTACTTAGTTCCTTCAACATATTTTTCAGCTTCAAAAAACACTTGATTTCATTTAGTGTTTTGCATGCCTTCTGCTCACTGCATTTTCAAAGCCTAAGCTCAAGACAGAATTTAACATGGCACATGATGTTTCTGTTTATGCCTTTTTTATTTCTACATGATGATAATCACTGACCTTAGCAGATATCTGTGAACAGTTTGCTAGCTACAAAGGAAGCAAAGCACTGTCCCCCCTCCTTTTTCCTATGAGTCCTATGTAACTGGACACTGAAAAATGCAATTTCTCAGGTAATAACCACATTTATTTATTAAATCCATTTCACCAAAGGGTAGATTATCTGGAGGGCGGCAGGCTGGGGACGACTAATGTACAAATACAGCATGCATGGTTCCACATTTTATTTCTCGCCCATTTGCACTTATCCAGTTGGCTAAATATGAACTTACCACTCACTTTAGCTATGTGTTCTGGCAAAGATATGTAAAATATTATTACAGGAAGCCTCATTGCCTCCCACCCAACAGGAATACCACTTGTCAAATATGAGCAGTAATAGGATAACACAGTGCCACTTCAGTTTGTGCCCTAAGAAAATAAAACTTGCTGTTCAAGGAGGTACTTACTTGCATATCATCATGCTTTCTTCTCAGAATATACATATCACTACTGCTTTCAGATTTGAGAGACTCTACTTATTCAGGTATATACCTCAGTTAATGAAGAATAATGAGATACACTCCTTCTTTAGCATACTTCACTTCTTCACTGATGGGATAAAATTTATAAATTCTTATACATTCTGAAGTTAAAATTGCTGAAAGAAACATTAACAACCTTAGATATGTAGATGATACCACTTTGATGGCAGAAAGCAAGGAGGAGCCGAGGAGCCTTCTAACCACGGTGAAAGAAGAAAGTGCAAAAGCTGGGTTGCAGTTAAACATCAAAAAATCAAGATTATGGCAACCAGACTGATCGATAACTGGCAAATAGTGGGAGAAAACATGGAGGCAGTGACAGACTTTGTATTTCTAGGCGCAAAGATTACTGCAGACACAAACTGCAGCCAGGAAATCAGAAGATGTTTACTTCTTGGGAATAGAGATATCACACTGGCAACAAAGATCTGCATAGTTAAAGCAACAGTATTTCCCGTAGTAACCTATGGATGTGAGAGCTGGACCATAAGGAAGGCTGAGTGAAGGAAGATAGACACTTTTGAACTGTGGTGTCAGAGGAACATTCTGAGAGTGCCTTGGACTCCAAGAAGATCAAACCAGTCCATACTCCAAGAAATAAAGCCCAACTGCTCACTGGAGGGAAGGATATTGGAGACAAATATGAAATACAGTACTTTGGCCACATAATGAGAAAAAAAGCTTGGAGAAGACAATGATGCTGGGGAAAATGGGTTAGGAAGGAAAAAGGAAGAGGGGCCGATCAAGGGCAAGATGTATGGATGGTATCCTTGAAGTGACTGGCTTGACTTTGAAGGAACTGGGGGCGGCCACGGCCCACTGGAAGCTCTGGCGTGGGCTGGTCTATGAGGTCACAAAGAGTCGGAATCAACAGAACAAATAAACAGCAACAATCCATTATTTCTGTATCTTTCTCTCTATTTTGCATTTTGTGCATGTTCAGCAGGGGATTCTAGAGAGAACTGCTGCTTATCATGCTTGTTGTAGCAGGAATTCACAGGCACAGATAGGTTAGGGAGAAGAATACCACTTCCCCCATCTTATGCTACATTGCATTATTTTTTACTATACTTACTTACTTAGGCGATCCCTCATAGTCCGAGGATGATGGCCCTCCAAGTTCGGTGTCCTGGCGGTGAGTTCGTAGGTGGCTGTGGAGCCCTGTTCTTGACCCGCATCTTCTCCCACAGTGAGGGCATTGGTTTCCAGGTGGGAGGTGGTCGAGGTTGGCTTGACACGCCTTCCTCTTGGCACATTTCTCTCTTTCACCCTCCATTCGTGCTTCTTCAAATTCTGCAGCACTGCTGGTCACAGCTGACCTCCAGCTGGAGCACTCAAGGGCCAGGGCTTCCCAGTTCTCAGTGTCTATGCCAGAGTTTTTAAGGTTGGCTTTGAGCCCATCTTTTACTATAGACATACTACTGTAACATGACACTGAAAGCCCATGTTTCTCCATGCTACTAGTGCCAATCCTACTGAAAAAACCTTCTGGATAGATAGACAATGAGGAAGAGTAGGACAGGAAATAAAAAAAAAGAGGAGCTTCATTGTTACATCCTTTGCTATGTCACTTGTCCAATTGCTTTTTCGTGTTTTTATAGCTGGTTTATGCTCTATACGTATTTTATTATTTTGGTTAGGTGGAATCAATATTTTTCAAGCTAAAAAGAAAATAAAAGTCTGGGCTGCGATAAATGTCTCTTTTCTTAAAATATAAACAAAACACACATACATACCTGTTCCTGGATTATATTCTTGCTCAGATAGTCCGAATGGCTGTTTACTATATTAAAAACTACAAGAGTAGGCAAGACAAGAGGAGTGATCTTATCTGCCCTGTAATTAGAGGTAATTATAATATTTAGTAAATGGTGATGTAGCTTCACATAATGAATAAGTGTACTTTCAAAGGTTAGTAGTAAAATTAAAACAAGCAATCATGTTTTTTTTGTTAAACAGATCATCATTGATATTTGACAGTGAATTTTAAGTGTGGAGTGTTACAAAATCATGTAGCTGAACTGAAGATTTCTCATAGGGAGGAGATCCTTTTAAAAATACTTTGGCATAGCTACAGTTGATGTGGAGTCCTCTTATTTTTAGTCAAGCCAGACTAAAAATAGAGAAAACAGGGGGAACAAAGCATCATCCATCCTGCCTGTATGCTCTTTCCCTTTTCCATGAATGTGAATGTGTTTGTTTCTAGAGGATATGGTCTTGAGAATGTAGGTGTGATCGTGATTTCATTTTGCCCCATTTGCTTAGGTACTATCATAATAAATCTGAATAAGTATGATCCAGTTTGAAACTGAGATCAGATTCTTCCCATTTGCCACCTATAATTTCCACCTTCATTGGATGAAAATAAACCAGTTGGTCGCTATGGTGGCATAGTGGTTTAAGCATTGGACAATTCTGTAGTCCTGGGTTCAGATTCCCATCAGTCATGGAAACTCACTGAGAGACTTGACCAGGTCACATTCAACCTCAAGGAAGGCAAAGACTCCTTCTGAACAAATCTTGCCCCCAAAAAACCCTTAGCTTTGTCTTAGGGCCAGTTGGAATGACTTTAAAAGAGGACTTGCAGTACAATTAACACACACACAAAAAAACCAGACATTGGTTTCTGCTTTTCTAAAATTCCCTCCAGTTTAATATTTATTCCAAACTTACAAGGATTCGTCTCTTCATTTACTGATTCAGTGGGCTCTTTCATCCAAGAAATTCACTTCCTATAAGAGTCTGATCCTTTGGCACTTTTGCATCAAGGTATAAAGAACCTTTTCTTGTTCAAAGTATATCTTTAATTGTAAAGTGGCAAGAATTCATATCAGCTGACTGAAACAACATCATGGTACCTGAGACCGCATCTCCTTCTACGAACTGGTGTGGGCATTAAGATCTACTGGGGAGGCCCTTCTTTCAGTCCCACCACCGTCTCAAGCACGGTTGGTGGGGACGAGAGAGAGGGCCTTCTCAGTGGTGGCTCCCCAGTTCTGGAATACCCTCCCTAAGGAAGTTAGATTAGCCCCCTCTCTTCAGGCCTTCCGAGTGAGTCTAAAAACATGGCTCTTCAGACAGGCCTTTGATCCTGAGTAATCCATGGCCAATGTAATGCATCACTGATAGTACTGGCCCGCGGTTTGATTAATTGTTATGACAGATAGCTGGCAGGCAGGTTCCACTGGAATTTTATAATTTTATTTTTTTTATCATTTTATTCATGAGATTTTTATGCGCTGTTGATTATAGTTATAGTTTCATTGTAGTTATACTCATGTATTGTTGTCTGTGTGTGGCACTTGGAGTGCTTCTGTGACCCTCCCCAAGTCCCTTTGGGGAGATGGTGGTGGGGTACAAATAAAGATTATTGTTACTATTAATTACATTTAGTATTTTCTCTTTGCTCCTAAAGTTATATTAGAAGAAAACTTCTCAAGGTTCCATAGCCAGGTGTTAACATATCCCTGTAAATATTTTCCATTAACATGAATTGCATAGTTTTGAATAGTTACTGTAGTTATAGTAATCATGTCAAAAATAGAAACTTTTACAGGGGTCATTCTGTTGAGTGCATTTCAGCAAAATGCTATTGGATTTCCTTTTTAGGCAATTAGACTTTAGCTATTGTGCTGACAATTGAGTTCAAGAGCCAAATTATCGTTCGGGGAGTAGGTTGGTGAATGCAATGAAAAAGGCAGAGTAATTCTTGCATTCTTAGAATAGCACCCACTATCCCTGTGAGCGGGAGTATACTCACAGTGATAATTTGATACTGAATTGAATGAGGCATGCTTCTCAGTAAGAGGGCTTTGCCTTGTAGATTTTATTTGAATGCTTTGGGGTAATCTTGATAGCATTATGTGATCAATTTGAAGAATCTTCATTTCTAATTAAGGGCCCTTTCCAGGCAGCAAGGTACCATTACATGAGGTTAATTTGAATGTACTAGAATTGATCCCCTTTCCATAAAACTCTTGAACATGCATTTTGAGAGAGGGATCTGAACTACTGAGTTACATGTGATTTTAACGTTAAATATATGCATAGACATTTAATTGAATAAAACTCCAGTACTGTATGACTGACTTGGCTTTTTGAATTATCACCACCATTGTTTTAAAGACTGTGTATGTACTTTAAGATCACTGGTGAGCAACCCTGGACAAATAACCCCACATCCCAACTTCACAGGTCTCCACAGGTCATATTTCATGTTTTTGTTAAACTGGGTGTATCAAAACAAGATGCAGAAGAAGCTTTCCTACTAAAAGCTTCTGGTAGAAGAAGTATCAATTTTTCAATGGGAAGAGGTGGTTGTTGATGCTAGGAAAAGGGTTCCAAGGACTTCACAAAAGCTCCATGTGGGTTTTAGAATGTACTTCTTTTGTGTATTGAATACTAAGATGAATGAAAAGAAAACTAAAAATGGGAAATTCATAAAACTGTGTTTCTGGAGATTTACATCATCCACAGACTATAGTCAATGGGAAGCACAAAGATCTAAAATGCTGAATTGTGGTTTAAATTTAGTCCCACGGTTATTTTATGTATATCCAGCCTTTGTCCCAGTGCAAGGCCCAAATACTTTTAGTCTTAAGAATTTTGGGTAAGAGATAAAAAAATTCTTAAACACATTAAATAAACAATTCAATTAAAATTTTACAACAGGTAAAATTATTCAAAATATAGTAAAGGTTACAACATACACACATTATGAAAAACTGAAACAGTCAGCCTTAAAAACAATCTGAGGATGATTAGAATGTTTTCTGAATTAAGGATTCAAATAACTAAGGACTGTGAGTCAATAATGTTGCGGTTTGTTAGTTTATATTGAATCTACACAGCAGTCTTCCCAGTTCCAGATCCCAAATTGAAGTACACAGAGTATAAAAGGAAAAATGTCTTTACTCTTGAGTAATTGACACATGCAGCTTTATAAAGAAAAAATACAGTAGCCTTGAAAATACATTGTCCATCATTGTCCATTGCAGAAGGAAAAACAAACTTACAAAACAATGCATTAATCTGCTTCTTTCCAGCAATCTTTGTGGAGTAGTTCCATCTCTGATCACTCCATCTCATCTACTACTTGCATCAAGAAAACCTTCACCTGATATACATTCACCTTAACTTGATTGCTACATTGTCCATGTGTTCTTCCTCAACACACATATAAGCAAGAGATGATTCTTGTCAAGACTTACAAGATCATTTACTGTAACACTCCTCCTTGTGTGTAGAGGAAAACACAATACATAATACAATTACATGGTACATTCAAAAATTCCCAAATCATTCAAAACATTCTGATGTTTCTGTACACTCAGTGGTTTAGTTAGCACATCAGCTAGATTTAGATTTGTATTACAATATACCACATCAATTTCACCATTTTTCACTGCATCCCTTACACAACTGTACTTAATATCTACATGCTTGCTTCTTTGTTTTACTCTGGCCTGTGTTGCCATTGTGATGCATGTCTGATTATCCTCATATATTGTTGTTGGATCTTCAACAGGTATTTGCAAGTCTTTAAGCAGTTGTTTGATTACACAAATCTCTGTATATGCTAAGCTAAGTGCACCAAACTCAGCCTCACTGGAACTTAAAGCTACATAACTCTGTTTCTTTGACTTCCAGTCAATTACAGCATTAGAAAACTTAACTAAAACCCCTGTTGTTGATTTTCTATCAGTACAGTTGCCGAAA
Organism: Anolis sagrei; assembly: GCF_037176765.1. Taxonomy (NCBI): domain Eukaryota; kingdom Metazoa; phylum Chordata; class Lepidosauria; order Squamata; family Anolidae; genus Anolis; species Anolis sagrei. The sequence continues at coordinate 168,253,728 of NC_090025.1, forward strand.
TCACTGTCTGTATATACCTGCAAGGATAGTGAATCATCTGGACTTAATGCCAAACAAAAATCTTGTGTTTGCTTTAAATATCTTGCCACCCTCTTAAGTCCATTCCATGCAGCAATGGTTGGGTTGCTTGCATATCTGCTTAGAAAATTTACAGCAAATGCAATATCTGCTCTGGTGTAATTACATATGTACAATAACTGACCAATAATGCTCTTGTATAAGGCTTTCTCTTCAAATATTTCAGCATTTTCCACTTCATTTTGAAAACCTAAAATCATGGGTGATTTAACTCCTTTACACTCTTTCATGTTTAATTTTTCCAAAATCTGCATTATCTTCCCTTTTTGGCTTAACACAAAACCTTGTTCAGTTTTCATAATTTGTATACCAAGAAAATATTGAATTGGACCAAGGTTTCTTAACTTAAAATGTTTTTCTAACTCTTCTGCAAATTTGTCAATTTCTGCTTGAGTTTCAGCCAAAAATGATACATCATCAACATATACAAACAATACTTGATAATCATGTTGTACATTTCTTACATACACGCATGGATCTGCTCTGCTTCTCTGGAAACCCATGTTGGTCAAAACATCATTTAAACAATCATTCCAGAGAAGTCCGGCCTGTTTCAAACCGTATAAGGCGCGATTCAACTTAAAATACGTATTGGTATCTCTATACTTTGAACCTGGTGGAGGTACAATATATATATTCTCCTTTAGAGTAGCATTCAGATATGCTGTACTTATGTCAAAATGATATATCTTTAAATTCAAACATGCTGCAAGAGTTAAAATCAATCTTACAGAATTAGGACTAACAGTGGGCGAATACACCTCTGTGTAATCTATGTCCTTAATCTGTGTAAACCCTCTAGCAACAAGACGCGCTTTGTACCTTACTTGACCATTAGCATCAATCTTTTGCTTAAAAATCCATTTTGTGTCAATAGGATTACTCCCTCTTGGTAAATCTGCAGGTTCATACACATTTAACCTTTCCATGCTTTTCAGCTCTTCATCTATAGCCTCTAACCATTTTTCTTTCTCTTCTTGTGGCAAACTTTCTATTTCCTCAAAAGTTTGAGGCTCATAATTAACTAAACATACTCTTACATTTTGTATTGTGAACCTGTCAGGTTTCTTTCTGGTTCTTTCACTTCTTCTGAGTAAAATTTCCTGACTAGTTCCCTCTCCAGGATCTTCATTCACCTCATCATCCTCATCTGAGGGCCTAGGCCTCTTAAATTTTCTAATTATAGGCTTACTTATGAGTTGAGGTGTAGCAGCACTTTCTTGCTTTGTGTTTTGTCTACCTTGCTCATGAGTTTCCTCTTTTGAAATAGGAAAGAAAACTTCCTGATTAGCATGAATCTTATCCCAATTCTGGCTACAGGCAAAGTTAGCAGATCTTGATATAACAATGTTTCCTTCATTATCTAAAAATCTCCAAGCTTTGGCTCCCTGTGCATAGCCAACCATTGTTAATCTCCTGGCTTTATCTTGGCCTTTCCTTCTTAATGGTTTGGGTATGAACACCCATGCCTGTGTCCCAAAATTCCTTAAATGCCCTAATGGAGGCTTCTTGCCATATAACATAAAATAAGGAGTGTTCTGAATAGGCTCACACCAGAGTCTATTAATTAAATAACATGCAGTCATTACTGCTTCTCCCCATAGATTTTGGGATAATCCAGAATCTTCTAACAAAGAATCTTTCACTGTTTGTACTTTTCTTACTAGTCTTTCTATCTTTCCATTTTCTGCACTTTGATAAGCACATGTGAGTCTGTGCTTTATCCCCTCTTTCTTCAGAAAATTTTCTAAACTATGTGAGGTAAACTCTCCTCCTCTGTCAGTTTGGAGAGCCTTTACTCCTACTCCAAATTGTCTCTTCACATATGCCACCCAATTCTTAATAATTTCAAAAACTTCACTCTTTTGTTTCAACAAAAAACACCAAGAAAAACAAGAATAGTCATCTAATATACACAGTATATAACAGGCTCCACCCTTACTCGGTTGAAACGGTCCGATTAAATCAGCATGTACTAACTGAAACTTTTCTTCTGAATTTCTTAAACTTTTCTTACTAATTGGAGCTGACTGTGCTTTAGTTTTCTTGCATACATTGCAATCTAGAAACTTCGTGCAATTTTTAAATTTTATGCCTTCACTAAACTCTGGCATTTTATACAACACTTTGAAACTTGGGTGACCTAATGTTCTATGTAAATCATGAATGCATCCCTGGTGTAATGGAGCATTCTTACTTACTACATTTACATCACTCGTGTTACCTCCTGAAGTCAACACATACAAATCTCCTTGTAATACACCAGTTCCACATAACTTATTCCCTTTCAAAATTCTGACTTTTCCTCCAGAAAAATTAACTTCATAACCTTCTTTATCCAGTTTTCCAACTGATAATAAATTGTAATCAATCTCTGGAACTAAAAATACATTCCTTAATGTTTTACCCAAATGCTTAACATAAACTTCTCCTTGTCCCTGTACTTTGTACTGTTTTCCATCTGCAAGGGTAACATTTGAACATTTAGGATTTACAGGGTTACAAATCAAACTTTTATTGTTCACTATATGCTGTGAACATCCAGAGTCCACGTAAAATATGTCTTCATCTGTTGGACTCCCTTGGGACTTCACAATGCTGACATGCGAGGAACTCCTCCTCTGGTTCACCTTCTTCCATCCTTGTTTCTTCTGCTGCTGCTTTGGACAATTCCTCTTTAAATGTTTTGGAGACCCACAATTAAAACACCTTCTCACCACACAAACTTTCTCTGTCTCCTCCTCGAGTGCAACTCCGGCTGACTGCTTTCCTTGAGAACGCCCTGCTGTGTTTGCAGTCTCCAGGCAACGATCTCTTCGCCTTTCGCAATCAGCAAGAATTCTAGCACAAATATATTGGAGGTTTAATTGTGCTTGTGGAAGTGATTCCAAAGAATTTACTATCCCATCAAATGAATCATCCAAGGATGACAGGACAATGAAACATTTGTTTGGCTCTGTGAGATGAAAGTCTCTCTCCTCCAATTGCAAAAACAAACTCTGCAATATCTGCAAATGGTCTTTCAGACTTTCATTCTTCTCCAATCTCTTCCTGTAAAGTCGCCTTGCCAGTACAGCCACTGTTGCTGCTGAACTGGAAGCACGTACTTCTCTGAGTCTCACCCAAATTGCGTTGGGAGTTGGCAGGCTGCTTATATGAACCAATTGGTCATCGTCAACTCCTAACATCAGAGTAGACCTTGCTCTTTCCAGAGCTCTCAGCTGCTCTGCTGTAGCTGGCTGCTGCACTGGGTTCTCTGTGCATTCCCACAAGGATTCTCTCCTCAAATAACTTTCCATTCTGACTTTCCAAATGGAATAGTTATTGCCATTTAACCTGGCCATAGGGAAAGCAAAATTCATTCCAGTATCCATCTTCTTGTTTTGCCAATAAAACACACAATGCAAAATCAAAAATGTCTTCAAAATTGGAACTGGAGAAAAAATAATCCAACTGGGCAATCTGGTCAGACTGGGCAAGCTGGGCAGACTGGGCAAGCTGGGCCCATAACCTGTTGCGGTTTGTTAGTTTATATTGAATCTACACAGCAGTCTTCCCAGTTCCAGATCCCAAATTGAAGTACACAGAGTATAAAAGGAAAAATGTCTTTACTCTTGAGTAATTGACACATGCAGCTTTATAAAGAAAAAATACAGTAGCCTTGAAAATACATTGTCCATCATTGTCCATTGCAGAAGGAAAAACAAACTTACAAAACAATGCATTAATCTGCTTCTTTCCAGCAATCTTTGTGGAGTAGTTCCATCTCTGATCACTCCATCTCATCTACTACTTGCATCAAGAAAACCTTCACCTGATATACATTCACCTTAACTTGATTGCTACATTGTCCATGTGTTCTTCCTCAACACACATATAAGCAAGAGATGATTCTTGTCAAGACTTACAAGATCATTTACTGTAACAAATAAGACATGCAGGATTCATGCTGATCCCTACTAGACAATAAAGACATTAATAGCAGTGTAGAACTTTTACAGTATTAATACCTTCTAATATTTAAATATAGTTGAAGTTTTGAGTTTGTTTTGTAAAGTTACCCAAGGAAACACAGGAGCACATGAGATTTCTGTTCAATCCATTGAAGCAAGCTCTTGTTCATGAAATCTCCAGTGGTAATAAATTGGTCTCTAAGGTGCCACAAGACTCCTTGGCAGCTTTCCATTGACAGACTAAGGGCTGAACCTCTGTCATTCACTGACGGATGAATTCCAAGAAACTCACAGGGTGTGGGGGTTAATTAGAAAACGTTACAGGTTTCTACCCAGGCAGCATCACCTGTATGTGTGAAATGGACTGTTTCCTTGTAATAAGTTCTGTGACAGAGAAAGATCAAATGCATACCTATCAGTTGTCTACCTCCCTGTGTGCCCCATACCCTTTGCAGGATTCCCTGGTTACAAATAGGTGTGGCTTACTTTTACTATGTTCATAGGGAGCAAGTGAGTGGGATTTTGTCAGATCTTAGCCCTGTTAGGGATTTGTGTCATCTGTGTACAACAAGACTCCTGGTTCCTGATAGTCATAAGCATGAACGTTACATCTCAAGAAACAATGAATGTACTAGTAAGACTGGAAATACGATATTACCAGTCCTATGCACCATAGTTGGATACCTGCTGCTTAGTCCCCATTAGAATAGATCCATTCAATTTTCACATGTACTGTCTAAATATTAAGGGAAATTTATTATAAGAAGATAATGATACCTTTTATTTATTGGTTTGCTTGATCTTATAAGAATTGTGTCAAAAAGGCCAAGAATTGTGTCAGAAACGTTACACTGGCTGTTGTCTAGATTTATCTCTTGTTTTCTGCAAGTGAATAGTAGTGATGTTTACCATTTATAGATTACATTTTTTTTTAGTTTTTGTGTGTGCGTATACAAAATATCTGTAATCTTTGCAATAACCCTAAAATTCCAGAAATGGTAGGCATAGGTAACACTGACCGTCTCACACTAGAATTTAAAGAGTATGCATCCAACTTGAAATCCTGTGGCTGCCTTCTGCAGAATTCTGGGGTTTGAAGTTTAGGGGGACTCTAGTGTGATCCAGGTTGAGAGATGGGGAGGGAGAGAATTATTAATTTTAATTAATTAATTAATTAATTGTGTTAATTGGAGCACTGGACCAGGGTTCAAATTCCTTTGCACCATGACTTGGGCAAGTAATATATTCTCAATCTCAGAGAAAAGAAAAGGCAAAGCTTCTCAATATAAATGTTGCCCAAAAAGCCATGCTAGCTTTACCTTGAGTCACCATAAGTTGGAAACTACTTGAGGGCACACAAAAACAAATACAATAAAACATGCGCCCTTGCCTTCTACAATTTCAGAAGGTAATATTCTGTAAAATTAACCTTCATTTATTTACTTTAAAAAGTATAGCCTGCCTTTATCATACCTTCTAACATTTCATAGATTAAAAACTGGGACACATGCAGCCAAGCAGCATCAGAATGTGATCAAGATAGAAAAATGTTAAAGGACAAAAACAGACAGACTACCTCGTTTCCTCGAAAATAAGACATCCCCTGAAAATAAGACCTAGTAAACGATTTACTAAATTGCTAAATATAAGGCCTCCCCAAAAGGAAGACTTAGCAAAGTTTGTGTTTGGAAGCATGCTCCCCCTGGTGGCTGGAAGCTGCAATACTGTTCCTTCAGTACAAGTGGTCCAGGAACTGCTGTGGGAGATTGTTACAGACTCCAAACAGCGTGTGGGAGCCAAGTACTTTACAGCCCTTATTTTTTGTGGCCCTGTGTGAGGGCCAATGAATTTATTATATACTGACAACTTCTGTACAGTATATAATAAATATTCATATTTTTGTTCTACAATAAAACATCCCTCTGAATATAAGACCTAGTGAACCTTTGGGAGCAAAAATTAATATAAGACACTGTTATTTTCGAGGAAACAGGATAGGAGATGCTGTAGCAGTTTTCCTTTGTTTGAGCCTTCTGGAAAGGGTAAGAGTTTGCAACCCCAGTTCGCTTTCATCTTCCCTCAGTTTGAGCAATTGAAATAAGGTGAAGAAGACAAATAGGTGGATGGAAGAAGTAAAGAGAAACTGTCACATTTCAAAAACTGCAGAAAAAAAATGGGTTGATCAAGGATTAATAGGAATGATCTCTGTTGAAAGGAAACAGTTGGGGAAGAGTATGTTATACATATGAAAACCTCAAAATAAAACAAAAGTAACCATAACCAATTTACATTCATAAGACCTAGGGAAAGTGATAACACACATTCCCTTGCAAAATAGCCTATCCTTCAAAATAATAAAATCAAAACCGGCTAAAAGTATCAACAGTGTGATAAACCCAAGCCAGGTAAGGTGATAATATATTCAGGAAATTGTTTTGCATCAAACAGGGTTTTAAAACCTTATCCTGCACTTCTCACTGTGAGCTTAAAGAAACTTGGCTTTTACAGGATTAACAGCAGTTGATCTTTATTAGATGCACCCTGACTATTATCTGTGTTCCAGCATTGTAGGATAACTGGAATCTCACAAGCCATTTTCAAAAAGATAGTCATGTTGCTATTTTTCAGTTTTAGAAGTGAGGGTAGTCCTGTGGCACCTTTAAGACTAAGTAATTGGTGTCAACATATGCCAAAACCCTGAAGAATTGTTACTAGCAAGTTTCTTCTGTGTAATCCCTGCCTGTTTTCCAGTAGTTTCCTCCATTTGAAAGGAATCAGAATTGTATTCAAAGTTATGAACAAATGAATAGTTTGAAACTTAAATGTTGTTTTGCTATTATATTTTGGTTTTCACATGTATGCACGGCATTGAAATTTGCCTTTATAATATTGGAATCCACTTTGAGTTCCCTCAGGGCAGCATTTCTCAATCTGAGGGTTGGGACCTCGGGGGGGGGGGGGGGTGTCACGAAAGGGTTTTAGAGGGGTCATCAAAAATCACCAGAAAACATATATTTTTTAATAGGAACTCCTTTGGCAGAGAAGGCTGAAGATCTCTCAGCCTGTCCTTCTCTTCCTTTTTGGAAACAGATAGTGAATCCCCCCACCAGAAACCCTCCTCTGCTGTGATTGGCCAGCCTCTCAACTGGCCTTACAGCCAAGTTTCTGAGACTCCAAGTGGGAAGGAGAGCAAACATGCTTGGTGCATGGCAGTGTGGTATCTATGTGCGGGTGAGGGAGAATGTATGAAGCTGGAGGGAGGCTTGTGACAGCTAGTCCCTTCAAGTCATGAGGATTCTGTGTGGGAAGTTTGGCCCAATTCTACAATTGGTGGAGTTCAGAATGTTCTTTAATTGTAGGTCAGTGATAAATCCTATCAACTACAACTCCCAAATGTCAAGGTCTATTTTCCCCAAGTCCACCAGTGTTCACATTGGGCATATTGAGTATTCATGCCAAGTTGGTCCAGATCTATCATTGTTTGAGTCCATAGTGCTCTCTGGATGTAGACTACAACTCCAAAACTCAAAGTCAATGCCCACCAAACCCTTCCAGTACTTTCTGTTGGTCATGGGAGTTTTGTGTGTCAAGTTTGGTTCAATTCCAATATTGGTGGAGTTTAGAATGCTCTTTGGTTGTAGGTTAACTATAAATCCCAGCAACTACAACCTCCAAATGACAAAATAATCCCCCCTCCCACCCCACCAGTATTCAAATTTGGACGTATCAGGTATTCGTGCCAAATTTGGTCCAGTGAATGAAAATACATCTTGCATATCAAATATTTATAGCACAATTCACAATAGTAACAAAATTACAGTTATGAAGTAGCAATGAAAATAATTTTATGGTTGGAGGTCTCCGCAACATTAGGTACTGTATTAAGGGATCGTGGCATTAGGAAGGTTGAGAAACACTGCCTTGGGGGAGAAAAGCAGTGTATATAAATATAGTAGATAAATAAAATAAATAAATATGGATATTGAGAAAATCCTCATAAGGTGCATCTGTACTGTAGAATTAATTCCAGTTTGACTTTCATGACACAATGCACTGTAATCCTGGGGGCTGTAGTTTTGCAAAGTCGTTAGCTTTCTCTACCAAAGAGTGCTAGTGCCTCAACAAACTACAACTCTCACGATTCTGTAGAATTCAGCCTTGGCAGTTGAAGTAGTGTGAAACTGCATTAATTCTAAAGTGTACATGCACTTATAGAGAGAAACAGGTTACAACATATCAAATTATACCTGCAAGAGTATTTTGTTTTTTTCTAAAGGTAAAACTGCCTTTCTCCATAAGCACAAGAAAGGTGGTAGGTATTTTCCAAAGGCATTGGCGGTTAGTTACCACAAGGCATTCCTTTCCTCCTTTCTTATTTGTATAAAAGTAGTATTATCTGGAAGATGGCAACATCACATTTGAAGTTTTTCTTAACTTCTGTTGACAAGAGCCGAGAATGTAAGGTTTTTTCTTTATTTTCTGCATTTTGTGCTTTTTTGCATTTTCAAGTTTTAGCTGTTCTATATTCTTGGGACATTACCACGTTCCTTCCTTCCACCCAAGACTGCCTTTTGTTGTTGATAGTAATACCTTCACAGCCCACCTGTACGTCTTTTCCACACCTCCATGCCTCAGAAAGCAAACTTTATTGTGTTTTTCTGCCTGCCCTTTATTATTTGTCTGTGTGCCACGGACCTGCTCCATTCAACAGCAGGTCAGTTGCACCTCATGAAGCCTTAATCCCTTTCTCTTCCTTTAGGAAAGTCTTTCTGGCTTGATGACTGCGGCTCAGTGTGCTCTCTTGCAGAAAAGCGCTACTGCTACTCCTTCCCTGCCTCAGTGTGTGTTTTTGCTATACCCCACCTTTGAAGGAGTTAAACACCAGCTGTAGGTGAATCTCCCTTGAGCTTGTCCTGAGCAATGAGTGTTATTTTAATCTTCATTATCTGCATGACAATGCTGTCTGCACTCTGGAGGGTCCTTGACTAGCCAGATGGCAGCCTGATTTCTCTCTTCCTCGTAATCAGTTTCATTTTATTTCTTGTCTTTTAATAAGGAGGGAAATATTTTTGTCCATTTCTCGGAGGCATCCTATTTTCTGATGTAAATTTCTAAATAAAGGAGTTTTATTTTCTCATTAGTGGGGTGTTTTGTTAACGATAAGCCAGGTTTGCCACCAGAGACATCTATTATTGTATTCAGTCCTGGGGATTTTCCAGTAGCTTCACTTGCCTGAAATGCTTCATAATTTCCTAGGAGCATTAGATAACAAGCTTTCCAGAAATTGGGATATTATTTTCGCAGTAAGAATCTTCTATACACTTAGCTGGGTTTAGAGGCACAGGACCTTGTGAGATTGGAAAAACTACCAATAAAAACACTATTGTTTTTATCTGTGAGCACATCCCTCTAGGAATCTAGGTCTTCCAGCATGACTATATATATGCTCAACTTCTGATGGATGTTGAACATAGAGTCATACAGGAGGACCCAAAGATTCTTAGAAATCAAATGCATGAATAATCCAATGCACAAATGTGGATAGCCAAATGTATATGACTGATCTCTTAACAACTATATTAATATTAGGATGGGTGGAGATGAAAGGAAATGGGTAATAAAAATATGTGCATACCCCATTGAAACTGATATGTGGGAATGTAAAACCAATATCCAGATGGTGCCTATGAGAAACAATATCATGAAGAGAATATAGCGAAAAGGAAATATTTTAATTAAAGAAGGCAAGAGGAATCTCTGACTCTCCCAGATGATGAAAATCCAATAGTTATATCCAGAGCTGGAAAGGTTAGTTTTGAAAGTGATTTGTTGCTGTTATTGTTCCAAATGTAAAATAGCTAGATACATTTTTAATAAATAAATCCTGCTACTCAGATCTAGTAAAAAGAATTATTTTTTCTTTACTAACACTTTTTAAATGTTGCAATCCAGTAGTGTGGTTTATTAAGAAACAGGGTGTGTTAGAAAGTAAATGCTTCTGCTTTCTCTTTCGCCTCAACGTTCAGAACATGAGGTGTCAGCCTGACTCGTGTTTGGATCAAGTGATACTCTTCCCCTACTATTTAATGAGACCATAGCCCTATAATGAAGAAGTTAGCTATATTGTCAAAGAAGTGCAATTTTCCCTATTTAACTCATAATCATTCTGAAATGTACAGGGTGCATCTGCACTGTACTATCAGTGCAGTTTGAGTTCACTTGAACTGTCATGGCTCAATGCTATTGGATCATGGGAGTGATAGTTTTATGAAGTATTTAGCCTTTTCTGTCAAATACTCATTATTCTTTAACATTGATACATGACAACTCAAGAGATCTCAAATTGCACTGATTGTATAGTGTAGATGTATCCAAACTTCCATTATTGGGTTGTGGATCCCTCTCCAAGTGACAGTCACTATCAGGAATTATTGCACTCTAGCACTGAAACACCTTTTCACCCAGCATCGCACCAGAATCCAGTAATTCTATCTAAAATGTTTATTAAAGAAAGTAGATAAAAAGGAAAAAGGGACAATTCCAAAAGGATCAATAAAATAGAAAATACAAAATAGCATTAATCCAAAAATGACACATCAAGGAAACCAAATCCACAGCAGTATTCCAAACATAAATCCATGAACAGGAAAACAGGAACCTTTTCATGGTAAACTCTCCCAGGAAACACAGGCATAAGCAAGCATGGGAAACTTGAGAATGCTTGGACCAAGAACTTGAGCGCAGAAACTGGAGAACTATCTCCTATACCAATGTTGTCTACTGTGAGAAGCCTGAAACTGAACCTCTTAATTTAAGCCCTCTAAGACACCCAAGACATCATGCTCAACACATCTGTATTTGAGGGACTTATCTCAGATCCTCTGAGAATATCTAGTTTGTCTGTTTTTCACTCCCCTCATTCTCAGGTATAATCTAGTCTCCCTGGAAAACTCCCCATCTGCCCAAGGCTTTTTCTCAAGGGAACTGGAACTTTCACTTTCCTCTGTTGCCTGGGAATGAGCACAAAAATCCAAAACATCAGCCTCATTTTCCTGCAGTTCTCTCCAAACACTCACAGACTCCTCGCTTTGAAACCCATCATCCCCCTCATCCTGTGAACCTTCAGAAAAAAAACCTCTGATGATTGCCAGACTATAATACTAATTAAGCAGTGTGCTCATAAGGTCTATTGGATAGCAGAGTATTTGGTTGCTACTACAAGCACTCACAGACGCAACTTACTGTAATGCTCAAAGCTAATTGAATCTATAAATATTGGGAAAAGCCTGAGGGGGGAAGACAACCCTTATTTAGATACTTGCTATCACTAATTCTTGAATATTGGTTATTAGAAGCCCAACAAGCACATCTTGAATTCTTAAGACTAAAATTAGCAATGTCTGATTCCTTTTTGACTGTTGAAACTCACGCCTGTACTCTAACTTACACTTAAGCTTTTAATTCACTTCCAGCTTCTCCAGCTTCACTTCCTCACACATTTGGGCTAGTTAACACATTAGCAAGCTATCAAATTCCTCACTTTCCTTCTTTGCACATTCTGCAGCCTCATTGGCCAGTAATACTTCCAGTTATCTCCAGTACGCAGACAACTCTTAAATATTTTTCTCAGCTTTGATTCTGTCTTCTTTTCACCCTATAAAAGATGTCTGCCTGCCATCTTCTATGGACATCCCATGTATCCAGTGGAGTTGGTCCTGTTAAGATACCATGAGAAAAGGTTTCAAAAGTCTCTGAGAGATTAACAAAGGTAGCACTCTTCCTGTCTTTCATCCAAAGCAAGTAATCACTCAACCAAGCATAGCCATTTTCTGGCCTCAAACCATATTAAAATTGGCCTAAATAATATCTTTCCTCCAAGAATGCCTGAAGTTGACCAGCCATCATATTCTCAAGAAGATAATTACCAATGGCACAGTAGTTTCTGCATGCCTCTGAATCCAGAAGTTGTACTTCAAGAGCTTACATATGGTAGAACAAACTAGATCAGGCATCTTGTCCATTAGGTCACACAACTGAAACTGATTCCAGTTAATTGCTGGACGGGACACTAAACAATTCCTTAGACTGTAGCACCAAGAAAGTATGACCCCTCCCCCCAATAAATAATCCCTTTTGTACATTTGGAACAAGAAATACCTTCTTGTTCCAATTACCGACCTTCACTCATTGCCTATAACCTATGCTACCTATACTTTAGCTGAAATCCAGCTTGCTTCATTAGTTGCATATATTAAGGTGAATTTAGAGCTGAAACGCACCAGATTACACACGTAGGGATGATTCTGTTGAGGGCCATTTTCTTTTCATGGTTCTGTAATGCTGAGTAGGCCCCAACTGAATCACCAGGCTTACCAGCTGGAAAATACTCCAGAGCATCCATGAATCCTTCAGATTTCATAAGAATCTAGGGGTGGATCTTAATCTGTCTCTCATTCCTCTTCAAGGAAGGCCTGCTGTTACAAAATTCACAAGAAAATGATCTGACCATGATAACAGAATTGTTGCAAACCTCCCCCTCCCCCTGAAATTGTCCTTCCTTTGCCCAAACACAAAGTGCAGATCAAGGGTATTAGGACCAACAGTGTAACTGAGCTGTATACTGAAATCCTCAAAAATTGCTATTCTGGGGCTGTCCAGCACCATCTCCAAGATTTGCCCTGGCAGTTAAAGGGGTCATTAGTCTACATTCTTATTTTTTAAACCGATTAAGCTAACTCTTGGTTTTTGAAGCATCTTAGAATATCAGAATGTTATATGCCATTGAACTTTGCTACAAAACATAATTAAGTAATGAGATTATCCACCCCTATAACTATACATTAATTAAAATAATAATAATAATAATAATAACTTTATTTTTATACCCCGCCTCCATCTCCCCGAAGGGGCTCGGGGTGGCTTACAAAGGAACAAGCCAAGAGAGCACAGAGTTAAAAACATAATGCAATAAGATAAAATCAAAACAAAAACAAATAAAACCATATCACAATAAAACATAACATCATAAAAACAGTACCATGCAGAGCAATAACAGTGCTGAGTTCAGAGGGCTTTGAGTTTGTTCAAATTCCTACCTAGAGCTAAAGGGAAGTGCAAAATTCAGTAAGGCAGGGCTGGGAGAATAGTGTCCTTGGGCATTAAAATGTCAGGATTGTCGAGTGGAGAGCCATGCTAAAGTGCCGGAACTTAAGTAACTTTGGGCGAAATATGTCATTTTACTTTATTGCAATCATAATTTAAAGTGGCTATTAACTTACCATAATGATTGCAAATATATCATTAAATACCAAGTACTCATTGTATGATACTGAGTTACTTCCATGCTGTGACTTTGACCACTATACCAAGCGATATAAATCCAAGACAGTGGTTGGGCTATTTTAATGTCTTAATGATGTAAGTATTGTTTTTCTATTATATTATAAACTCACTGTTTATGTTTTATGCTCTTTTAACATAAATATTGTTTTATTGTTATTTATTTATTTATTTATTTATTTATATTTTTATTTATTGTTTCCCTTAGCTAATTGTTTATTGTTATTGTTACATGTTGTGAGCTGCCCCGAGTCCCCTCAGGGAGAGCGGTGGGATAGAAATAAAGTTTTATTATTATTATAAATGTAATCAAGTGATTACATTTATAATAATAATAATAGGGGAATACATTTATTTCTGTTTATGTATTGTCTGTCCTTGTTAATTGTATAACAGTATCAAATGTTTGCTGTATATGTGTTCTGAAATCTACCCTGAACCCTCTCAGGGTTATAAAGCAGAATATAAATAAAATATATTATTATTAAAAATAAATAAAATAAAAACTAAAAACTGTACAATACATATTTAATAAGTTGTCAGTCTCAGTTAGAAGGTAATTTATCTTTTTAAACAAGGAAATCACTATTGAAAGCCAAGGTTTATTACAAGCTAAATTTTGTAGTCTCTTCTAATTTCCTTTTGGACATCTGACAGCATTGTCAAGAGTCCTATACAATCTGACACTCTTGATTGGCTATTTGCAAAACTGAACTGATTTGGAGACCTGAGATTGGAGATTAAGGTTGAAGTTTGGTGACAGATCTGTATAGAAATTTATACAATACTTCTTTTCAAAAAGCACAGCCATTTGAGTCATGTTGGGTTTCCTGAATTTTCATGAGCATAATATTTATTTTTAAATTACTCAGCACGAAGCATGGATGGATATTTCAGGATTTATTTTTTGCATGCATTCCCATTTAAATAGAAAAAAAACACTAGCTCGGCCTATTTGTCATTGCAAAATGCCCCCTTTAAGCAGAAAACAAATCAAATCCATTTTTTGTTTCAATGTAGTTTGAACAAAGTGATGGGAAAGTAAACTTTCAAAAAACAAAGATGTGCACGCTTTGTACAAAATGGACCCCTGTATACATTTTCAACATTTGATAATAATTGCATGCTTTGTACATTTTAGGGAATGCTGTTAATAAATTATAAAACAGTTTCTTTATTTACTGCGCTGTAGTTAAGTACTGTTTTCTATATTGTCCGGCCAACATGCAGCAAATTAGAAAGAGAAAAATGAGTACAATTACCCAAGATTTATGTATTTCATGTGTTCTTGACTTTTTTTTACACAAAAAGATACAACAACAACTTTTTTTATTGATTAGCCAGTTGGCCTTATCAAAACAGACAGTGCAAACACAACATACAACATACATCTAGTCCTCTTAAAATAAAATAAAAATATACAGGTGTTTGTTAGCTTGAAACCAATGTAGCTTGCCCGTAGATATATACATCAACTATCCTCATCTCCCCTACACTGTACCCCAATCTGATCTATGTACTCCAATCTCCTTTTAGCAGCTTAAATAAATAAAGGGCAACTTTTGTTGTCATAATGGGGTTGTAACTGGCCAGCAAAAATGGGGTTTTGGCTGCTGTATCCCAGCTTGTTTTATTGCATATATATTGCTTTCTTTTTCATATAAATTGCAGTTATGTAAAGTTTGGTTCAGATTTTCGACTTCGGGGGCACCAAAGATACAGTCTTTCTTCCTGTGGGATATGATTGAATCTGCCATGTCTCTCTATGGAGTCCATTTGTTCAAATCTTGCCCTGGTAAAAGTGATTCTTAGGTGTTTTAGAATCATAGAATCATAGAGTTGGAAGAGACCTCATGGGCCATCCAGTCCAACCCCCTTCCAACCCCCTGTCTTGGCATATCAGCTTTTCGGTACTGCGCCTGCTGGAAATTTTGTTTAAAGCGCCCTAACCATTTCAAGGATCCAGTGTTTGACAGATTGGCTATATCTTTCTGGCACAAAAAGATACATTTGCAGTCATTTTCAACTCCTTCTGTTCTTTATAAAAGGCAGGTTAAGAGAAAAGCAAACATCAGTAGCAGTTGTCTGTGTTTGATTTGAAGAGACATGAAGAATGTGGGTGTCTCTATGCTAATGTATAAACTCTTTGTCCTCTACTCATTAAATCCTCTACTGCAATTATCTTAATAGGGCACAGTAGGATGGTTCCACACCTCCCCTTTAACCAGCTGTTGAATCAGGAAAAAATATGATTTAGTGAAAAGCTGTTATGTAACATTCTCTAAAGCTAATGATTCACATAAAATATATGTGGTGATATGTGGGATTTAGGATGCATCTACACTGTAAAATTGATGTGATTTGACACCACTTTATGGTTCAATGCTATGGAATTGTCGTGACCCACAGAACACAAAAAGTCTAAAACAGCAGTTGAAGTACAAACTAAAGGTATTTTAATGTAAAACAAACTTAATATGGCACTTAAAAGTCAGTGCAAGCAGTTCAAGGAGCGTTATCAAACAGGAACACAAAACGCTAGATAAGCAGGCTTGAGTTGAGCCAAAAAATAACAGAAGATACGAAGAGCAAGAAGCAAAATACAAAACAAACAGTCTTTAGACGTTGCAAGGCATGAAGTTGAATCCAGGAATACAAACGCGTAGTCAATCAGTCCAGATGGTCAAGAAGCCAGAAGTACACTCACGGACGAAGGTTCCAAGGTCCGAAGCACGGCAGGGAAGCAGGATACTGGAATCCAAAACAAGATTAACGGCAGACAAGAACACCCAAACAACGCTTTGTCGTCTGCAAAGGAGTAAGTCCCAGAGAGCTTGTTTTATTCACTATCAGAAGAATGATATTCATTGCTCGCATCTGATTCTGCTCCCGCAGCTGAAGCATCTATACCACGCCAAGCCTGCCACCTTTGATCTAGTGCCTGATCCTGCCAGTCAGTACCCTCATTCCCATTATCCCTAAAACCTTCAAAGTCATCGCTTGATGTTGCTTCATTACAAATGTCTCGAATACGTTTCAGCTGGCGCTGATTCTCCTCTGATTCTGCCTCACTCCTTCTTCTCCTTCTACTATCAGTAGTAGGTAAGGTCTCAGAAAGCTGACTCACAACAGGAATCATCAGTGCTGTAAGTTTTCCAAGGTTTTTTTTAGCCTTCTCTGCTAAATAGTATTAATGCTCCATGAAACTCCAAGTGCAGGTTCTATATGTTCAGACAGACATCAGATATAAACAAGACATTCCTCCTTTTATTGTGTGAGCATTTTTCCAAAACAGATATATGAGAAAAGCTGTGAACTTCTTAAAGCACAGCATAAATTAGAATACATGTGGTTGCGGTACCTTTATGTTTGGATGTCCCCGAAAGCATAGAGAAGAGAACTGGATACTTGTATTGTCAAATGTTGAAACCAGGTCCAAAAAGTAGCATCACGTCACTACTTTTCCTTTAGCAAACACAAAAGGTAAACCACTAAGAACTATTTGGAATTACATCTTGATAGATTCTTTCTTCCTTTTTGGTGGCAGCAAACAAAATTACAGCTTATCACTTAAAAGATGGAAGGGAAGCCAAAACCAATAGGAGCAGTCAAGATGCATCGCTAGGCAGCCTGATAATAGATGAACACTGATAGTCTGAGAGTCTCTGAAAATAGGTGGGAGCTTACAAACTAAGTGTTGAGGAAAATAGAGAGTGAGCATCTGATTTATTATTTTCTATCTCAATCTGGTAAAAGCCTTGCTTTTCAGAGCATAGTTGTGAGTAAGGAGCCTTCAGAGATGACTAAATGGAAGCTGATTGAATGCCAAAGAGAGTTACGCCTATTACGTTGTAGCGTTGGAAAGATTCTGAAGATCATCCTATTCATTCCTTGTTTTAAGGCAACAAATTTTCATCACCCAGATGGATAAATTCAAATACAATTCTCATCATCCCAAGCAAGGATGCTGTAAGGCAGGGTTGAGAATCATATAGCCCTTCAAATTTGGTTTGACTGCATCAGTAATCCTCAACATTGGATAGGTTGAATAGGGCTGTTGGGATTTGCAGTCCAACACATAGGGGTCAGTGTGGTAAACACTTCAGCTATAGCTCGTAATCACATAAGCATAATATTATATCTCTCTGAGTCATAATTTGCCATCGGAATGAATGTATATTCTCATGTTGAGCATTCCTTTCCTGATTCCAAAATGTAAAATACAGACAGTCCCTAACTTACAAACAACTTATAGTTACAAACAGGGTGGGACAACAGGTAGTAAGAGAAATCTACCCCTAGGAAGGGAAATTCACTTCTGAAAGGGTTATCATAAGGTAAAAGTGTCTCCACTGAAGTTTTATCACCAATCCTTGTTTATAATACCACATTTTCAAAATCCAGTTATCACAGAGACATAAAGTGAGGTGAAATTTTCTGAAAAGGGGCACAGACAGCCCCTATCCAAAGCTCTCTCTTTCAATCCAGGGAAGACATGTTACTCCTCTATTTTACCTTGGTTATACCACACCTGGAATACTGTGTCCAATTCTGGGCACCACAGTTGAAGGGAGATGTTGAAAAGCTGGAAGGTGTCCAGAGGAGGACAACTAAATGATCAAGGGTCTGGAGAACAAGCCCTATGAGGAGTGGCTTAAAGAGCTGGGCATGTTTATCCTGAAGAAGAGAAGGCTGAGAGGAGACATGATAGCCATGTATAAATATGTGAGAGGAAGTCATAGGGAGGAAGGAGCAAGCTTATGTTCTGCTGCCCTGGAGACTAGGACGCGGAACAATGGCTTCAAACTACAAGAAAGGAGATTCCATTTGAACATTAGGAAGAACTTCTTGACTGTGAGAGCTGTTCAGTAGTGGAACTCTCTGCCCCGGAGTGTGGTGGAGCCTCCTTCTTTGGAAGCTTTTAAACAGAGGCCGGATGGCCATCTGTCAGGGGTGCTTTGAATGTGATTTTCCTGCTTCTTGGCAGGGGGTTGGATTGGATGGCCCACAAGGTCTCTATGATTCTATTCTCTCTCTCTCTCTCTCTCTCTCTATCACTGGAATTATACTTTAAAATGTACCCAAACCTATCTTGTTTGTAACATGGGAGCTGCCTGTACTTTGAAATCCAAAATTGACCATTTAGATGGCTGAGACTGTGATCCTTTTACTTTCTGATTCCATTGGAGGCCTAGAGAGAATGCTTCTCCAAGCACCACTAGTTCCTCCTGAGTGATTCTATAGTATTCAGAACTGTTTGCATGGAAGTGAAACTGCATTTAACAAGCTGATGGAATAAGTAGGGCCACTTTAGTAGGAAATCAGTGTTCCTTCAGGTTGCCTGCTGATTATGGCGACTTCAAAAAATTTCATGCAGTTTTCTTAGGCAAAGAATACTCAGAGGTGATTTTCCATTGCCTTCCTTTGAAATATAGCCTACAGCCCTGCTATACCTTGGTGGCCTTCGATTCAAGTACTAACTAACCAGGGTTGTCCTGTTTAGATTCCAAGATCAGAGTAACTGATAAATATTTAACTCCATTGAAGCAGTATTTTGGCTAAATAAATAAGTGGATCTGTAAAGAAACCGTGGCAATGAAATCTTGTGCAAAGGGGAAGCCAGGACACATCTGTGCTGCATAGATTCTGCTCTAATTTGTTTTGTTGTTTGTTGAAATTTTCCAGGCCTAAGCTGCTCTCCTATAAAGTAAAGCAAGTTGTTCCAGTTTTCATTAAATGAAATTGTGAACCAGACTGTCTGAACTAGAAACTGTGAGCCAACCTCTTCATAATTTTGTATGCTAGTTTAATGAGAAAATTGAACAAAAGAAGACAGGTTTTCAGATAATTGGGCTCAGGGGGGTTTCTAACACTTTTCACACTTTCCCCAAAGCTGTTCAGATCCTCATAAAAAGTGCTTATGATATATAGAATTTTAATAGCTTTGGCATTATGTTTTTGCTTTTAAAATTTATGTATCCCATCCTGTAATAGCACTGAAGATCAGAATGGAACATATTAAAACTTGATTGCAGGAGAGTGATTGAGGTAAAGAAAATTTTAGATTACCAAGGAAACAGATTGAGAATCCTTGCTTTAAACTAGACTTTCTCACTTATGGATTCTATGGATAAACGACGTATGTGTTGATTTATGGAATAACAATGAAAACACTTATACTTGCAATTGAATAAAGTGTAATGCAAAACCTAGTTCCTAACAGTTCAGTTATTATTGCTGTTCTTAAATATTTATGTGCATGTCATTAAGGGAAAATTATGCCAAGGCAATTCCCAAAATTGAATATAAACACAAGTCATAATATGAAACAATAAATTTTGTTATAATCAACAGTTAATACCAATTGCTAAAACTAAAATATAGTTCCATAATATAAAATTTCATTGATATATTAATAGTTCAAACTATCTCAGTTTTATAGCTTAAAAGGCTTTTGAGGACATTGTTTGAGAAGGGTGGCTCTTGGACAATGTTCTGTTTGTTGTGCTTTATGCCTTTAACTGATTTTGATAGTTTAACCAATTTTTTTGTTTTTAATCTGTTGTGAGTCACTGTATGTCCCAAACTTGGGGGGGGGGGGGGAGGGGGAGAGAGAGAGAGACAAAAGAAGAAGAAAGAGTCCTTTGTGCCCCATTCCCAGGGGCACAGAATGCAATTGACCAGGTAGGAGACAAATTCTTGGATTGGCCAGGAAGCTGATTTTCTAACATTCCCAGAGTCCATGACAGATGGGTGCTCTTGGACATTTGTGCAAGTCAAGCCACAAACCTGGAGTCCTCCTTTTCCTTCTCATTCCCCAACCAAATTCCTGACTTTGATGGAGCAAGACCCCTGTGAGACAAACTTAATAGGCACTGGATGCATAGTTATCCCTCTTTTCTCAAAGGTGGAAGTTGCAGCAGCAGGAAAACTTCCAGTTTTTGAAGTTTTTCAGAATTTTGGAAAAGGGGGACTCACCAGATTGATTCAATTGGTATATTCTGAATAGTGAAGTGCAGAGACATCACACTGGCAACAAAGATCCACATAGTTAAAGCTATGGTATTCCCCTTAGTAACCTATGAATGTGGGAGCTGGACCATCAAGAAGGCTGAATGAAGGAAGAGAGACGCTTTGAAATGTGGTGTTTGAGAAAAATTCTGAGAGTGCCTTGGACTGCAAGAAGATCAAACCAGTCCATATTCCAAGAAATAATGCCTGGTTGTTCACTGGAGGGAAAGATATTCGAGGCAAAGATGAAGTACTTTGGCCACATAACGAGAAGACAGGAATGCTTGGAAAAGATAATAATGCTGGGGAAAATGGAAGGAAAAGGGAAGAGGACCCGACTAAGGGCAAGATGGATGAATGATATCCTTGAAGTGACTGGCTTGACCTTGAAGGAGCTGGGGGTGGCAACGGCTAACAGGGAGCTCTGGCAGGGGCTGGTCCATGAGGTCACAAAGAGTTGGAAATAACTGAACAAATAAACAACAAAACAAATTTGAATTATTAATAGACTTTGGGATAAAACATCTGTGACTTTGGACTTTCCTTGGCACATGTCTTTTCTTAAAGCAAAATCGTATGTGTCTTCGCTTCTAAGCACCTTCTAACAAAGTTGTTCTGAATTAAAGCTGTGAGAAGTCAGTTTAGATCGTGTTGTACCCAAAAGGCCTTGCATACCATTAGCACCAAGTATGTGTGAAAATAACAATAATGGCAAGGATGGGTTTGTAGGGGAAAATGAGACTTTGAATAATTGTGCATGGTTCCTGTGAAATAGGTTTAAAAATGTGCATGCAAGAGGCAAAATGTTTTAACTACAAAAGGAAGCGGTCTGTTCTAATGTTTTTCCTCTCCACTTTCCTCCTCTCCTTTGCGTGGCTGGTTGTGAGTTGGAAAAGAGGCAGGGAAAAGAAAATCAGATAGGCATTTGGGAAAGGAAAGCTAGCGAAGCATATTTGATTAATTTCTGTGTTCACTATGAAGAGGAGTTATTCTGAAACTGTGCATCTGTGGAATAGATACTATTGAAACTGAAATTAAACATTCAGAATACATTATAGCGTGGGTGGGAAGGGAATGCGTCCAGAATACTGGGCAGTCTATGAGCAGAGATTCTGACCAAATGTTTTTAGGCATTGCATTCTTTTTGTTTGTTATAGCTGTCTTTAAAAAATATTTCTAACCTGCTCTTATATTAATAGATCTCAAAGGGGAATGCAATCAGTAAAACTGTTCTAAAATAAAACAACAATAATCCACTGTCCACCGTAATTGTAAACACAAATTCCAAAATCAACATTAGCATCTTTTGGTAGCAGTCTTCTAAGGTTGAGACAGATCTCAAGCACTCAGACTGCTTCCTTTCCTCCTGCAATGTCTACTTCTTCAGTTTTTGTACCTGAGCTGTTAAACCTCATGGTTGTTGAGTCTTCAGAAAATCCCTGCAGCCTGGTGAGTGATCAACTGCACAGCTGCCAGTCATCAATGGTCAGCACAGCAGTTGTCAGTCTTCCTAGTTTGGCAGAAGCAGCAGGAGACGATGCTTGTAGGATATTGATCTCCGATAGTGTCTCCCAATAGCTAACAAACATAAAAATGTGAAGAAGTGAAAAAAGGGAATCTATAGTCTGTCATGAGGAGTCTAGTATGGTATACAATGCAAACACTCCAAAATAGTGTGCCATATGATTAAGGAGTCTAGGATGGCATACAAGAGAATCACTCCAAAATAGTGTGCCATATGAGTAAAGGTTGGTGCTTTACAAAATTTTCCATTGGAGAAATTTGAATTTATGCTCAATATCTTAAATATTGGGGAAATTATGACTAGGATCATTGCAATGGGAGCACAAAAGGCGTGTAAGGCATTTAATGTGTGCATTAATTTTATTTATGTATGTATAAGCTACCACTGAAATCTCTCCTGAGTCAAAGTGCCTTGCTGAATTTATCACTTGGACATGAGCGTGACTTAGAAAAATGTCAGTTTATCATTGAGAGGGTTGCAAAACAGAAGTACTTTTCTTGTAGAAGGGCAAACATGATGAGTCACAACTATCTGGAGATGCATTTGTCTTGTAATCACAAGGTTACTTTAACTCCAGAGAAGGCCTGTAGTCATGTTTTTGCTTGATAAATTGGTGTGGGAAATACCAAATAAACCAAGTGGCTTGAATATTTCCACATGTGAAATGAGCACAGAAAAATGTATCCACAAAAAGTTATATTAGAATGAGGCTCTAAGGCCCCTTCTACACTGCCATATAAAATCCAGATTATCTACATTGAACTGGATTATATGGCAGTGTAGTTCAAAGCAGATAATATAGATTATCTGATTTGATAATCTGATTTATATGGCAGTAGATGTCATGTACCAGTATACAACATTTGGAGCCATTTAGAAAAGGCTTGCAGTTTTACAGTGAAATCCTATTTATGTCTGCTCTGCAGTCACCCCCACTGATTCATTACAGTATATTCCCAGGTTAATCAGTATAGGACATCCATCTTTACTGGTTCACGGATCTTAAGTTGGTATTGTTCAGAGATTAGAAATGTTACTGTTAAAACCAAAACTTTAATGTTAATTCTAAAATAAATGTGTTACTTAATCATTTCGGAGGACATTCGAAAATTAATTTGTTACTTTGATCTGACACATTACTTTCAAATTTTGCAAACTTATTAAAAGTGATCACAAATGGCCAAGAAATCCCCCAAAGTTATGAATTGAAAGTAATGTGGAATATTAATTCTTATTCAAACTTTGCACAGCGTTGACACTGAAAAGATTAAAATAATGACTTTTAAAATTGGTGCTAAAATGTAATTATTTTTTTAATGTGCTAAAATGTTAGCCACTGGAATTCTAACATATTTTTAAAAATGGCTTATAGACTTTGGACTCTTAAGAAATATATTGTCCTTTGGGCACCATAGAGTGCTACATGGAAGATACTGCTATTTCTGCTGTGTTGTTGAACATATTCATGTATAGCAGGCGTCCACAACCTGCAGCTCTTCAGGTGTTTTGGACTTGGACTTCCAGAATTCCTGAGTAATGGAACAGCTGGCAAGGGCTTCTGGGAGTTGGAGGCCCAAACACCTAGCTGGCCACAGGTTGTGTATGCAGGTTGTGTATAGTTTGCCTCTTCATCAGCACTCAACATCCATGCAAACACCATAAATAACTTATTTGTTTATCATCTTTGCTTCAGTCTGGTCTGTGAAATTGAATGGATGGTTGCATTATGGGCTGCAATACTGGCAGAGAAAAGGCAGGGGGACCTGAATGCAATGTTAGTATCTGTTGGTGATACAAAGGGTACCAATAATTGTGCAGGCAGGATATTCCTTCATTAATTTGTTTTTGAGAACTCATTACATTGTAATAGAAATAGAGATTAATTTTTTGTTTAGGTATTTGAAATAATTCATTTATCTAATATTGCATTAGCGACCTGTCTTTGCTCATTACAATTCTGGGCCTACCATTTAAACTGCTTTGTTCATCTGGAGATGAAGAATGCTTTTTGTTGCTTGGAAATTTACAGTAATTCCAAAGCTGTATAATACAGTTCTATTTCATTTAAATGCTAAACAGTGTTACTACTTTTAAAAAGTCGCTTGTAAAACAAAACCAAGTATTTATACAAACTGGAATGCCAAAATATTTGAAGTTTAATATTTCATTGCCAAGGACTTTTTTAACCACTGCAGTGTGTAATCCCAAACTAGCAACACTAGCAATGTTCATGATTATAACATACATAGGAAACATAAGGAGGGCATGCTGAACCAGACCACAGGCACCTATAGTCTGGTCCAGCATTCAACCAACCACAGTGACCAATCAGATGCTTCTGGAAAGCCTCAAACCAGGATGTCAGCATAATAAAAACTTTCCATTAATTTTTCCCAGTGGTTGGAATTGAGAGGAATATTTCCTGGCTTAAATTCCATTTCCTTGCATTCTAGAAAATATAAGTTACGGGCCAGCAAATTAGAAGATCCTGTGGAAAATTCAGGATGATAGACGTAATATGGGGTTTATTTCTCCAAACATATATACTGTCCTCTCTTTCTGATGGCCACTTATACTTCCAATACAACCACTGATACCTTGACATCCCCTGGTTTGAAGGCTATAGCATGACTGTACTGGGTACAAAGAGTATTGCATTGTATACTACTTTCATTGAGAGGAAAATGGATCCTGTGGTCCAGTTGACAGGGTTTGCATCAACACAACTGGAACCACGGCAGCCACATGTATCTTTCTGTATCATCTTCCTTATCCCTATATGGACGTCATTTAGTTCAAATTCTGTGTGATTGATTTAAGGTTAAGAACACTGAAAGGTGTCAGGAGTCATTTTAATTTTCTGTTTATCTTTTTCTCCTCTGTTGCTTTTAAGGAATGACCTTATTTTCCAGCTGTACATTAGAATAATTCCTGGTTTACTATCTTTATATTTCTAACATGGAAGCAAAAGTGTAGAAATTGTGGCCCTGACATTTTTTAAAGGAGAGTGTTAAACAAACCAAAGGACCTACATTCAGATATGGGCTAAGCAGAAATGGTGGTTGTATAACAATATTTGGCCAATATCCAGTAGAATTTTCAGAAGAGAAGAGCTGGACACAGCCCAGAATGCATTTTGGAACTGTTTCACATTGTGCTTTATTCAGTGTTCTCATTTGGGTATATTCATGGAAACTATAGTGTTTTGTGGTAACAAGCATTCGTAAAATTCTACGGATCATTGTTTTTACTATTGTCAACAGAAAAATCATATATGGATGAATTTGTCCTTCAAAGATGAATAAATTAAAAATGGTATTTGTCTCCTCTGTGTAGAGACATAAATTATAGAAATGCCATTCTTTCAAATGTATGTCTCCCCATCCGTACAGCTATGCTAACAAGTTATAGAATATTACAGAATTTCCTTTTATAAATTGTGAAAACAAGTGGAGAGGGTGAATTACTGCTATTTAATTCATTAGGAATGGGAAATATGGTGTGTGTGTTTTTCAGACTTTATAAGTGGCAAATTTTTTGTTCTCTCTTTTTCTTTCCTCCTATGTTACGAAAGGATTTTTTGAATAGAAACTTTGATCATTAATGCAATATTCATTTTCTTTCATCTGCTTTCAGATGAGACATGCAACTTACAGAACAGTAGTAATTCCAGTAATTTCATCCATTTTTATCAGTGGTTCTTAACCTGTGGGCTGCGGACCACCAGTGGGCTGTGAGGACGAAAATCTGGTCCATGAGCATCCTTCTTCTTTATTTATTTTATTTTATTTATGCTCCTTTCATACCGCCTGCCACTCTTTCCCTGTCGCTGACCATGACATATGTTCTGTATCAGAAACTAGAGCTGATGTAGTCTATCCAATAAAATTTTCTGAATCAACACCCCAAACCGAATCTAAAGTTGACGAAAAACTGATTCGTAATCGTTTTGGTACAAATGTTGGAGAGTGGTCCCTGGTCAAAGTGGTCCCTGGTCAAGTGGTCCCACTCAAAAAAAGGTTGGGTACAACTGATTTATATAACATTGGCTTTAAAAGGAGAGATAATAATCCTACAATTATTTATTTATTTATTTATTTATTTGCTTTATTTCTATACCGCATTTTTCAGCCCTTGACAGGCGACTTCTGCTTCACACAGCCAATCAAATGTTTGACTGCATTTATTCCTGGATCATAAAACCCAATGCAAGCCAAAAATCCTATAGAATTAGACTAAGTGAGTCCTTGGTATGTGCTGGGGTTTGCTTTGAGGACCCTCTGAAAGCCAAAATCCATGGATGCTCAAGTCTTATTATATACAGTGGCACAGTAAAATGGCATCACTTATACAAAATGGCATTTTGTAGGAGTGGGGTTATGAATCTGTGGATGGTCCAAGCCATGGATGGTTATGAATCTGTGGACACAGACTACATGTGTATATAAACATGAAAGTACACTAAGTTTATGACAAGAACACCATATTTTTGCGGGTGCTATTTTCTGTCCAAGGGTTCCCTAGATTGTATTTGTATGATTGCCAGAGGAGATTGGAGGGTTTTTTATGTACAAGAAGGATATTTTATCCTTCCTAAGGAGTCTGCAGTAATCCAACAATCCTATTAAATAGCTCAGGTTGTGAAAATTATGAGTTCTTGGTTTGATCGGGTTGCCCAGTGAGCTGTTGGGATAATGTAGCCTTAAATCCAGGCTTTTCCTTTTCTAAAGTTTCTTAGTGCTGGATGTCCTGCTCCACACTGATGATTGGATGCAATTGTTGAAGCAATGAACGGATTAAAAATACAGTGCACTGGAGGGTTCTACAACACAATTCTTAAAATTGTATAGCTTCTTAAGTCCCATGACTATGAGGGAAGTGCTGCCAGTGAATTTAGTGTTTCTTGTCCTTGGATTATTGAGCAGATGGTGCAGCTGAAATTTTAAGGTATCAACAGCCCCTATCTCTTACCATGGGTGTTTTTTTGGATGGGGTGGGGAGAAAGGATGTTGTGTGAAGGATCCAGAGTATAATGCATTATCATTAAACTAAATGTATTCCTTTATTAAATATTCTCCCTTATTTCTTGAAGTGGGAAGAAGTCCAGAGGCATTTCTATAGGGTTCAATTTTCCTCTAGATTAAAAAAAAGCAATAGAATTTTATGGTGTGTTTATAATTGATTAATTTACAAATGTTCAATCAGAATGCTTTCCTGTTCATTTTCAATAGTAGAAGGAGGATTGCAACTATCCCTTGTGACAGAGGAGGTCAGACAAATGTGCTTTTGGTTTTAATTTTAACAGACAATTAGTTTGTAAGAATAATCAGGGTTGTCTGTGAAGTCTCAGGTGCATGTTAAGCGAATAACTTTAATAACGCCTCCAAGGATGTCATTATAAACACTCTTATTTAAGCCCAATTGAACATACTAGAATTAACATGCAAGTAACTATACAGTGGATTGCCCCTGTCTGAATCACTTTCTAGGGAAAATTAGATTAGATTGCTGCTTTTTGTTCACTGCACTGAACAACCCACAGTGTCTAAAGTGCTTGGACCATTCATATCTATTCAGTATACGGTTCTAAGAACACTTACAGACAGCAAGGCTTGTAATGTAGTGACTTAGGGTTTGTGCCTTGTCATAAATGGAGACTGGTTCTCTGTGCTGTGATGGGGCATATTTGAAATTCTGTCCTCTGTATGTGGCTAAATGGGGAGAGACAGCTCTGTCCACATGCATGCACACACTCTGTTTGAGGATATCGTGTTTATAAGAGACGTTTTGAAAGGAGAGGCACTCTCAATATGATGCTGTCAGAGGGAATTAGTGTTATGAGCATTTTATTAACCCTGTATGCATTACACAAAGGACAATACATTAAATTATTTTAATATTGTTAATAGTTCAGTAATATTTCAGTGTTGAGCTTTCGTGTCTATTTAACTATTTTATAATCAGATTAATTTGTAGGCCACCTTGAGTCTTGGGTAAAAGATTTGTTGATGAGCATCCCTATTTTGAAATTTTGAAATCCAGAATATCCCAAAATTCAAAATCATCCACATGGGTGGCTGAGATAGCGACACATTTGCTTTCTGGTGGCTTATTGTGTACAAATTGTGTTTCACGTAAAAAT
The DNA here is from genome assembly GCF_037176765.1 of Anolis sagrei. Lineage (NCBI taxonomy): Eukaryota > Metazoa > Chordata > Lepidosauria > Squamata > Anolidae > Anolis > Anolis sagrei. The sequence continues at coordinate 168,281,776 of NC_090025.1, forward strand.
ATTAAAACATAACATTTACATCAAGCTATGTTTGCAAGATATCCATGAAACATAAATTAATGGTGTGTTTAGATTCAGTTTCTAGCTCCAAGATATCTCATTATGTACTTACATGAAAAATATAGAAAATGTAACATGCTTCTGGTCCCAAACATTTCGGACTAAGGATACTTAATCTGTATTGTTAAAGAGAAAAGATAAATTGTTGTTGGAAAGTAGACTTTACTTCTTGGATTCCCATTAAATCCATGCTAACTTCTTTCCAGAAGATGACTAGTACATGTAATAGTTTCTAGAGAAAGAGTTGTATTGGGTTTTGGAAGCAAAGCATCTTGTGCATTGCACAAGAATAATGAACTTCAGCTCATGAATGTTAGTGCTATAAAAAAAAGTCTAAAAGAAGACACATCAGAATGCTTTGTTGCTGTATTTCAGACAACTCTGGCATACTACCAAGACTCAAAGTTGTTTCTTCTTTCCCTGCATAATATTAAAGATGGTGTTGCTTCATACAGTGCATCTATACTGTATGCAGTTTGACACCACTTAAACTGTGATGGCTCAATGATATGGAATCCAGGAATCTGAATTTTCATGCGGCACCAGCACTCTGACAGAGAAGGCTAAAGACCTTGAAAAAGTACAACTCCCATGATTCCACCACAGTTCAAGTGGCGTCAAACTGCATTAATTCTACAGTGTAGTTACACCCACAGGGAACGTTTTAAAAATGTTTTCTGAGTGTGACATAATTTCTATTTTGCCATTGGAACACCCCTGTCATCTGCCACTCCCATATAGTTCTTCTGTTTCAAGTATTACCTGAGGAAGATGAAATGAAGTAAAGCCACTCAGAATCTCAGTAAGAGTCTTGAAATGGCTATGATAGATCATTGAATCAAGCACAGGTTAATTGCATTGCATTGATCTTAATGATTTTAGCATTGTGACACATGCTGAGTCAGAGTGCCACCCAAGTAATTTTGTGGCATAATTTCATACAGCTAATGGAAAGAGGTTACAGTAATAGCAATAAGAACAGATTTGTCTTTGTTTATCTTCTTTTCTGCTCTGATGTTTTCCTATATGAGATAACACATCTTTCTCAGAACATGGAAAACCTCATGATATTAAAATGTGTAAATATTTCCTTAGCTTATTGTTTTGGGATGGGTGGGGGAGGTAAAACATGGTGGTTCTTGCTGCACTTTAAATCAGGTTTTGTGGGTGCAAAATGTAGGTCTGACATTATGGACCTCATCAATTTTATGCTGCATTATCCAAATACTTGGCTTAGAGATGGTATTTCAGAATGCCCAAACAATTCAATGGATCTCAAATAGCAATTCAGGGATGAGGCAGGAACACAAAGACAGAATAGTTTGGTTTCTTTCTATCTTTTCTTCTTCTGGATGAAACAATATAATATTGTAATGACCATGGGTTGAAAGTTAATAGATCATTGTAATAGAAATGTAATTCTCTTATGAATCATCATTTTACTTTATTTAAACTGGAAAGCTTGAGGCTCAGAACCTTCTTCAAAGCCCCAATTAAGTTACAGAGTTCAACACTCATGTCATGACTGTTTCAGAACAGCAGCTGCAGCAGTTTATTCCAGAGTACAGCAAATATGCTTGCATAGGATCCAATGGGCAAGGTTAAAAATAATATCTGATGCTTTCTAAGTGAGTTCCCACAATGAATGTCCTGCATGTATCAGAGTGTGTCTGGTGGTTTTTATGTGGATCCTACAAATTGGGGTTCCCAGGTATTTGTTCCTGGCCTTGGGGTAAGAACAAAGGGAAGGAATCTCAGGATGAGAGAACTGTTTTGAAAAGTGTGAATACACTTTGGTCACTCATGGCCGAGTATGATTGTCTTCCAGAGGTAGAGCCTTAGTGATGGTTATGTAAATGACTGTGAAGACCTATTCTGGATCCACATGACTTTTCATATTGTGAACATAGATTTCTAGATAGAAGGCAGTCCTGACAAAAGTTTGCTTCACGCACCTTCCTTGTAGCATGTTTCTCCCTTTCACCCTCTATTCGTGTTTCTTCAAAATCCATAGCACCGTTGGTACAGTTAGTGTCCAGTTCGAATGCCTGAATACCAGAGCTTCCCAGTTCTTGGTGTTTATACTACATTATTTAAGGTTAGCTTTAAGCTCATCTTTAAATCTCTTTTATTGTCTGCTGACATTTTGTTTTCCATTAAGTAGAGAATAGAGTAACTTTAGGAAACAAAGACTGAACATGTGGACAATGTGGCTTGTTCAGCGAAGTTGATGGTAGAGAATCATAGCTTCAATGCTGGTGGTCTTTGCTTCTTCCAGAATGCTGACATTTGTTCTCCTGTCTCCCCAATTGATTTTCATGTATTAGTGGCATCACTGAGGCTGTCCCTTGTAACATCTCCAGGGCCCACATATGATATCACAAGGAGAACATACCACTCAGTCTCAGGTTTTCCCCCCCCCTAAAATCTCAGGGTCTGATAGACCTAACCTGACAGACTTATTCAAAGACAATGCAGTGATCAGTGGGAGCCAGCAAGGTTTATTCAGAATAAATCCTGCTAAACTGACCTGGCAGGAATGTTGAATTTCAGCAAAGCATTAGATTATTTTGATCTAACAAACGGACATGGAATAGTTGGAAAAATATAAGATGGAGCCATAATTGATAGGAAATCCATGCTCAAAACAGTTGTCATCAGTTGTACTTCAGACTGGAAGGAGGTCTCAAGTGGAGTGTCAGTGGAGTGTCACGGGGGTCTGTCCTGGGCCTGATGCTCTTCAACATTTTAATCAATGATTTAGATGATGGGGTGAAGGGAATATTTATCAGATTTACAGATTATACAAAACTGGGAAATGTGGCAAATCAATTGGAAGACAGGAACCAAGTTCAAAATAGTCTAGATAAACTAAAAAATGGGGCTGAAATTAATAAAATCTTATGTATTGCCATCAATTCTGGATGTCTCATTTTAAGAAGGATAAAAACACATTGGAGTTGGTTCAAAGAAAGGCAGTAATGATAAATACAAGGAATAAAACATATGAGGAAAGATCGAAGGAACTGGGAATGTTCAGCTTAGTTAGGAGAAGATTGAGGAGTTACATGGTCATACTTTGAAGTACCTCATAATTTGCTACAACTCGTGGGTGGTGCAGATATGTTTTCTGCTGCCTCAGAAGGTAGAACTAGTTCTAATAATTTTAAATTACAGGAGGGTAGATTTCAATTGAACTTTAGAAGGATTTTCTTGATAGTGGGTGCAGTTTGGCAATAGAACCAGTTGCTGAGAGGGGTGATGGGGGTCTCTTGGGAATCTTCAAAAAGAGCCTGGATAGCTGGGAATGCTGTAGCTAGAGATCCTGCATTGAGGAACTGGTTGGACAATTGTATGATTATTATCTCTCCTTTTAAAGTCAATGTTGATATAAATCAATTGTTCCCAACCTTTTTTTGACCTGGGACCACTTGACCAGAAACTTGACCAGGGACCACTTTGACCAGGGACCACTCTCCAACATTTGTACCAAAAGGATTACGAATCAGTTTTTGGTCAACTTTAGATTCGGTTTGGGATGCTGATTGAGAAAATTGTATTGGATAGACTACATCAGCTCTAGTTTCTGATACAGAACATATGTCATGGTCAGCGACAGGGAAGGAGTGGCAGGCAGTGTGAAAGCAGTGGAAATAAAATAAAATAAATAAAGAGAAAGGAGGCTCATGAGACCTCTTACAAATATGTGTGCGTTGCTTTTGAAGTAGCAATGTACTTCAGAAAAAGCCTAAAAACAATTGTGATAGTTATATTGCCCCATCTGTGCTTTCTGTATATAATTTCAGAACACTTTCTGACCTGACTGAAGGATATATCCTGTGTAGGACAGGTTGATCATTAAGATAGCACTGATAAAAACCAAGAGAGCTGGCAGTCCTCTTAACCTTAACACAATTAGGGGTTCCCCTTTCAAGGAATCTGTCTTTAGAGTGAGATCAGAGATAAAGGGCTGACATGGAATAGTTTCCTCCAAAACCTTTTCTGGCCGCTTTCTGAGTAGAATTAGGTCAGTAGCCATTGTGGCTGCAAATAGTGCTCTGGAAATGGAGTAATGGTTGGAAAATCAATATGTGTTGGTGAAGAGGGATGAGAGAAGATAGGTGTTCATAATTCACCTTCTGAACAAGCTACTCCTTCTGAACAAGCTACTCCTTTCCTGAGGTAAAGAGTTAGAAAGACTGTATGTGAGAAGGTCAAAGGAAAGAATGGTTCAGTTTCAAACACAGAATTGTGCATCCACCCATCTGGAGCATTCATTTATTTGAAATAACAGCTTTCTAGTTCTGTCAATAAGTATGGATGATTTGATTACAAACTGATTAACTATAATGAGAATAGTTTATTACTAATTACTAATAATGAGAAGAAACCTATTTCCAGACTAGTATTGTTAATGTACACCATTGTTTTGCATGCTGGTTATGTTTTTATGGTGCATTGAATGTAACTTCGTGGAAGTGGTCAAAACTGGAAATGCCTCAACATAAAGAGTTTTTGTGTTGGCATTTATTTTGTCATGCAGCTTCAGAACATGCTTCTTTTCTGTAATAATGCAATGACTCAACACCAGCTAAACTGAGTAAATAAAACATTTTTGTTGACACAGTGTCTGCTACATTGTTAGCAATTGTTTTATCACTCACATCAGTCCTTCAGTATATCTTCTTGTTTGAAGGATACTTTATTCCTTAAGGCAAAATATAAGCATCTCAATGCCTCAAGTAAGAATATTACGACAAGTTCCAAGATCTCATTCAGTCTTGTCAGGATAGGGAGAAAGTAACATTTGATCCTGGGTATGGCATAGAAAAATATTTCCATTTTTATTTTTTCCAGAGATACCTCTTTGGGGGAAAACTTAGTTGCCGTGATTCTGTCCTGTAAATGTTGTTTGATATGAAACAATTTTGCAAACATTGTAATATTTTGTCTAAAAATTCCCGAATGCTGAAAGTAAAATGCTGAAAATAAGATCTGAAAAGGTGCATATTTCTGCATACGGGTTGTAAGATCGTGGGAAGAATGCACTGATGTCCAAAATGGTGGGAGGATGGAAAGAGAAAGAAAAGGAGAAAGAAAGATAATTTATTTTTCACCACAAAATTCTTTACTTTGTTTCTATTGCAATTTGGCCATGCTATGATGCTGTACTAGAACACATCACTTGGTCATTCCAGTACAACTTCCTTATCCTTCATCATATTGCAGGATTAAAAACATGATTTTTATAAGACAGAGATCTAAATAACATAAGAAAAAAATATATGTAATATTGTCCAGCCGTTTGTTTTCTTTTCTAAGAGATGTACAAAGCTCTTAAAGTGATATAACTCTATAACTCCTTTCTTATGCATAGCAAGTTCATATATAATATATTATATATATCTAAGTTCATATAACTTTGTTTCCCCCTCTTCACACACTTTGTTTATTCTTTACTGTATATTGAGTAGATTTCTAAAGAAATGTTGAGTGGAGATGAAAGTTTAGAATAAATGTAATTGCTGATTACATTTATTCTAGAGAGAAAAACATTTAAAGTAAATGACTTTTCATTGAGAGGTAGCTGTTCTTGGCTATTGTGGAAGCATAGCAGGAGATTTATTTTCAATTTGAAGTGTTTTCCATGTTTATCAGATTCACACTTGGGGTTTTTTTTTGGGGGGGGGGGGGTTCCAGATATTAGCTTTTATTTAGAGGAAGATCAGCAACAAACAAAATGCAAAAATGTAATCCACACATATGCTTATGGCATTGTCAGCAGTGTCAGCTATGTTCGTATCTGGAATGAATGGTGTTATTAAAATTTATAATCTTCCGGTTTTTAAATCATCTATGCTACTTTGTGTTTACTTCCTTAGGATTTTGTTTTTGTTTTTTTACTGGGTTTCAGAACATTCAATAATATCACTGTCTAGGTAAAAGTAAAGGTTTTCCCTTGACATTAAGTCTAGTCGTGCCAGACTCTGGGAGATGGTGCTCACCTCCATTTCTAAGTTGAAGAGCTGGGATTGTCCATAGATACCTCCAAGGTCATGTGACCAGCATGACTGTATGGAGTACTGTTACCTTCCCACAGAAGTGGTACCTATTGATCTACTCAAACATGCATGTTTATGAACTGCTAGGTTGGCAGAAGCTGGGTCTAACTGCAAGAACTCACCCCACTCCCTGGATTTGAACAGCAAGTCTTTCGGTCAACAAGTTCAGCAGTTCAGTGGTTTAACCCGCTGCACCACTGGGGGCCTAGATAGTAATTAATGTCCTTTGTAATCTTGCTTTAAATTGGATGTCAAATTATGGATGGCAAGAAGAGTTCTGACAGATAAAGTTGTGACAAATGTAATATTTTACCATGTAGAAAAAACAGGGTTTGAATTTTCACTCAGTTTCTCAGCCTCAGAGATGCAATGATATATCTCTGAATAGACATTATCAATATTCCCTTTTTGTAATCAGGTTGTCATAAATTGGAAAATACTAGAACATAGTAATTGTAAAAGATAGTGTTTCTTGCTCTTGCTCTAGTGGAAAAGACTATCACAGAGTGTCCTCATTCTCAGTCCATGATGGGCAACATCAAATTTGCATTATGGTTCTTTAATTTTCATATTTGAACTCAATAGTTCTCCAAATTCAGAACACTTCAAATACATTAAAGTCAGACATATGTCCATCCTAGGTAAAAATCCAAAAGTGGGAAATGCAATGGGAAACACCAGTAAATAAGGTATAGTTCTTTCTACGTATTTTGCCAGGCAAACTAATGTAGACATCAGATAAGACAGAACAGTTTAATTTTAAATTGACTTAATTTGAATACAGTACTGTTACTTGTTTATAATTGTGGAACGGATAGTTCTTGGTTTTAAAAATCCATACATTGTCACGACAACATTGACTGAAATTGTTTCCCTGCTCATGAAATTTGAGGATGAAGCCAGCTCTTCCTTTTTAGAGAGAAATTACATCTGTCACTAAGTTAAACCATATCATCTTTCTTCTTGGTCATAAAAATAAAGCTTCCTCATTTCATCTGAGGGAGGAATATACAAAGACTGGCTTTATATCACCCAAATGGAGTTACAAATGTTTTTTATAAATTGGATTAAAGAGCAGCTGCAATCATAGAATACATTTTACCTTAATTTAGGCATTGTTTATTTTGCAGACATCATAATTCAAAAGTTTATATCTTGAAGCAGATTTTTCTTAAAGTTGATGGTGACTAGCTGATAACATAGGAGCCCCCGGTGGCACAGTGGGTTAAAGCACTGTGCCAGCAGGACTGAAGACCGACAGGTCGCAGGTTCGAATCTGGGGAGAGGCGGATGAGCTCCCTCTATTAGCTCCAGCTCCTCATGCGGGGACATGAGAGAAGCCTCCCACAAGTATGATAAAACATCAAAAATCATCCAGGCGTCCCCTGGGCAACGTCCTTGCAGACGGCCAATTCTCTCACAACAGGAGCGGTTGCTCCTGACACGACAAAGAAAAAAACTGATAACATGGCCATCTAACATTCACCCAATTGATCAACTGGTTGTGAAGTTTATGAGAAATACAAAGAAGTCCAGCGTTCTTCAATAAAAACTTCTAAAAGTGATTCAGAGTTCAAATTATACTTATCCAAGTCTTATGAAGTGAGTCTCGCTGCAAAGACAGCAATGAACTGATGTATTTGTTCTGACTCATGAGACATTGAGACATGTAGTATTCTGAGAATACAGATTTGATCTGTTTTAGATTTTGAAAACTTAATATAGTATTCCGCACCCACCCGTTCCATGGAACCAATATACGCAGTTTGACTTAATCGCGTATTAATTCTGGGTCCTCTGTTCAAGCTACACCCTTTTCTCAGTCATTGTTCCATAGAAAATAATAAGGATCACTATTATCCATATTTCCAGATGTCCACAGGAAGTCTGAAAATGTATCTTCAGTGGATATATGTGGGTCCTATACTATAAGATCACAAACAGTGTTATTTTTTACAAAACAGCAGGAAAATAATGAAAATGCCTCCAGACAGATGCAGATTGCCCTTCCCTTTCCACCTGAGAAAGATAGTCAGCAAGGGAAGTTGTGTTGAAGCAACTGACTTAGCTTCACAGAAAAATCTGGATTAAAATTTTAAGACAGAAAAGTCACATCAGTTTCCTAAGAGTATTGTAGAACTCATTGATGAACTAATGACATATATGAGATTTTCACTGAAAGTTGAGATTATTCCTCAACTGCCTTTTCTTCTATTGTGAGAGTTGTTGAGATCTGCCTCCTACCCATTTTGATAAGTAAGTTATTTGGTCTGTTGTAATGACTTTACAAATGATCTGGATTGGCTACGGCAATTTTTAAAGAGACCTATCTGCCTTGCATACTTTGTTAAGTATCTGTTCTCTTTAAATTAATTAGTAATCACTCACTGTGTTTTATGTCTCTGTTGTAAAAATCTGAATAATATTAAGACTCAGAGGAGTTAACTACAGTGGAAAGTGTATTTGTTTCAACTGTGTTGGTGAGGCATACAAATTGGATATTTTCTTATACTCAGTAAAAAAGCACTTCTCATGTACTAATGTAAGGGTTAAGTAGGCATGTTAGATCAAAAAAATGGTTCAAAACTTGTTTCGGATGTAGGGGGCGCCGGTGGTTCAATTCTAAAGTCAATTCCGATTTTCACAAAAAAAAGTTCAAAACTCTTTGAAACTTCTGAGACTTCCAAATCCTTTTGTTAATAGTTTGAAAGTGTTATTTCCTGTTTCATTGTGTGGTCTTTACTTTGAAAGTAGTTATCTTATTCCAGGAGTGGGGGAAAGCAAGGGGAGGAAATTCCTTCCTTCTCCAGTTTAAAACTGGCTTCTCTGGCTTGAGACAGAAGAGGAGCAGATTCATGCTTCTCTGGTTTATAATGCACTTCTCTGGCTTTAAAACTGACTGGCTCCTCTGGCTTGAGACAGAAGCAAAGCAAATTAATGCTTCTCTGGTTTATAACTAACTTCTCTGGCTTTAAAACTGGCTGGCTTCTCTGGCTTGAGACAGAAGTGGAGCAAATTCATGCTTCTCTGGTTTATAACTTGCTTCTCTGGAATGTGTCCAGAGGAGGGCGACTAAAATGATCAAGGGTCTGGAGAACAAGCCCTATGAGGAGCGGCTTAAGGAGCTGGGCATGTTTAGCCTGAAGAAGAGAAGGCTGAGAGGAGATATGATAGCCATGTATAAATATGTGAGAGGAAGCCACAGGGAGGAGGGAGCAAGCTTGTTTTCTGCTTCCCTGGAGACTAGGACGCGAAACAATGGCTTCAAATTACAAGAAAGGAGATTCCATCTGAACATGAGGAAGAACTTCCTGACTGTGAGAATCATTCAGCAGTGGGATCCTCTGCCCCGGAGTGTGGTGGAGGCTCCTTCTTTGGAAGCTTTTAAACAGAGGCTGGATGGCCATCTGTCAGGGGTGCTTTGAATGTGATTTTCCTGCTTCGTGGCAGGGTGTTGATTCTTTGATTCATTGATTCTATGAAAAACTGGCTTCTCTGGCTTGATGAGTCAGTCATGAGTTGTAACAAAAATGTCAAAAAAGCTTTGGAAGGGCAAAGGGACTTCCGGTTTTCTTAAAAACTTCAAAATAGCTTCAAAAAGGATTTTTTCCTAATTTATTCTGAATAACGAAGATTCCAACCGGATCTAACTATGCCTGGTGTTAAGCTATTTTGCCCTTGCACATGAAAACAATTTGTGCCATTTTCTCCCTGCTGAAGGAGGATACATTTCTATGCAATTTGTCAACAGTATTTGTACATGTGAAAATATTTTGGCAAATTTGGAAACAAAGTTTTCATCAAAAAACTATACTTTATGCATTTTAAATAAAAAAGGAAACATTATTTTTACAGAAAACAGTATGTGTTTCTACACACACACACACACACAGAAGAAATATTTCTGCACTTTTTGTGTAAAAAATTTGGAAATTATTTTAAAAGCATTATAGAATTATACAAACATCCCATAATCTCATATCGCATACTGTGATGAAAAAACTAGCTATTCTTATGTCCGACAGCAGAAAATTACTTTTACATCACTCATTTATATATGTTCTCCATATTACATTTATGCAATCTTCCATCATTTTTCAAAATGGCTTACTAAACTGCATAGAAATATAGACTTCCAGAGGCTTCAAATATTGTTAATGGCCTCAAGTCCCATTGTTGAAAGAAAAGTGGAATATAAATGCATGAAATAAGTTTTTTTTACATATCCTGCAGTATCCTGGGATTTGTAGTGTGGTGTAGACAGAGTTTCTAGTACAGTGTTTTGGCCTACTACTCCCATACATCTCAGCCAGTTTATCAGCTATTAGGATTTCTGGGAGTTGAAGGCCAAAACATCTGGGGATCCACAGGTTGAGAACTACTGTTCTCTTACAATCCCTTTGATCTGAATTACATGTGTCAAAATTCCTTGGGGAGATGGAATGGTAATTCAAACAGGATGAGTTATTGATGAATTTCAAACTCCGATGATGTGGTTTAAGTTATCCTTATTAACTTAACTACTTAAAATTGGCTTCCAGTGTTCATTGCAGAAAACAGTTTTTGCATTCCCCCCAGTATATAAGCAAACAATTCCTTCCCCAAATTAATCAGTCTGGTATGTTTTCATCAGATGGACAGGTGTTCTGCATGTTACAACCAGCAACTCTAGATTGTGTGTGTGTGTGATCTTGATGTTTTGATTTCCCCTCAGTATTTCACCAAGGAAAAATGGCTAACAGTTCTTGGGTGGAATGAAGAGGATTTAGATGATCAAGCCACTTCATTAGAGTCTAGTATCATATCCTTCTGAATAACATATTTAAAAATCGAAAACTGTATACTTATCCCCAACCATAAGTATGTACTTTCATCCTTAAATATGAAAATATTCATGTGCTATGGTTCCAAACTTGCTCTTCCTCCAATAATAAGCTCTTGAATTTCCATTGTCAATATTTGTCATGGTTTAGCAATTGATTCTAAGGGGAAATACTTCACTTATTTATTGTTTAATGTCTTGCCTGTCTCTTTTAAGGCTTCAAGGCATTTCATAGCCAGCCCCAGTATATACAATAGGCAGATAAAGTTTAGTTTTGGAAACAACTTACTATGTTTAACAACTTTGTGCACACAATGAAAGGAAAAGGGTTTTGTACCTGTTTTAAAATAATTGGCAGATAGGTAACAATTTTTCTTCCGGAAGGCTATGAGATTGCCATTGCCCACTTAATTGCAGTTTTGCTAAATAATGCATTTAATGTTGGGTTGTAGCACTTCAATTTGTTTCCTGCCTTAACTTCATATGGTGCTGAAAATATAATAGTAAAGTCTACTCCATTTACAGCCCAAAGGATTAAAAGCAGCTAAGAAGCAATGTATATAATTTCTTTCTTGCTTGCTTTCTGAGAAAATAGAAGCACAGCATTATAAGACATGGAGAAAACAAAAATTATACAGTTATATTGGTAATTTGCCTTATGTATCTTGACTGTTATGTGCAGTTAATCTTGGAATATAACTGTATGAGCATTTATGTAGGAAACTGCTGAGTCTCAGTGAATGCTCTCACGTAAATGGAGGCTGAATGTCTTTTGTGAGATCTGTGGATGTTCTTTGTTGTCATTTGTCTCATCTAAACCAGTCTGATATAGTTGCAGACAGCTTGTGAGCCACAGTGTATGGTGATGATGGAGATGCCTATTTGGCAGATTGGTGGTATTCTTCCCAAGATTTTAGCATGTTTTAGGCATGAGCTAAAAAGAGCAGGGAAGTTGGTCAATCAGGGGTGGCCCAGTTGCTCGGGGGAGGTACTGGAAGAAACCCAGTTAGAAGCTTGAAGCTTATTTGAAGCTTCAAGCTTCATATAAGATGTGGATCATCTTGGAACCCAATTCTTTGCTGTACCTTTACTCAATAAATATTTCAGTATGGTACCTTTATCCACACAACTGCTATTTATGTAATCCACCACTGTTTCACTCATTCACTTAGGGTTTCCTGTACAATGCACACCTTCTTATATATTCATTTTTTAAAATTTACAGTACTTATATTCCACCCTTCTCACCCCAAAGGTGACTCAGGGCAGATCATATATGGGAAACATTCAGTGCCGATTAAACAATGACAAGACAGACAACAGTTAGATATATATATAGGCTTTTTCTCTTCATTCAGCATCTTTGGAGGCTGTGCTTGGTCCACAGGGGGTGCTGTCACTCCATCTCCTTGCTGAAGAATTTTCTTTGTTCGTAAACTTTCCTCCAAAACGCCATGCCTAAAGTACCTCCCCGCTTAATGCAGTTTCTATTCATCTACTTACATTGCTGTTTTCGATCTGCTAGGCGGGCAGGGTCCTTCTCATAGAATCATAGAATCATAGAATCAAAGAGTTGGAAGAGACCTCATGGGCCATCCAGTCCAACCCCCTGCCAAGAAGCAGGAATATTGCATTCAAATCACCCCTGACAGATGGCCATCCAGCCTCTGCTTAAAAGCTTCCAAAAAGGGAGCCTCCACCACACTCCGGGGCAGAGAGTTCCACTGCTGAACGGCTCTCACAGTCAGGAAGTTCTTCCTAATGTTCAGATGGAATCTCCTCTCTTGTAGTTTGAAGCCATTGTTCCGCGTCCTAGTCTCCAAGGAAGCAGAAAACAAGCTTGCTCCCTCCTCCCTGTGGCTTCCTCTCACATATTTATACATGGCTATCATATCTCCTCTCAGCCTTCTCTTCTTCAGGCTAAACATGCCCAGTTCCCCAAGCCGCTCCTCATAGGGCTTGTTCTCCAGACCCTTGATCATTTTAGTCGCCCTCCTCTGGACACATTCCAGCTTGTCAATATCTCTCTTGAACTGTGGTGCCCAGAATTGGACACAATATTCCAGATGTGGTCTAACTAAAGCAGAATAGAGGGGTATCATTACTTCCTTAGATCTAGACACTATGCTCCTATTGATGTAGGCCAAAATCCCATTGGCTTTTTTTGCCGCCACATCACATTGTTGGCTCATGTTTAACTTGTTGTCCACGAGGACTCCAAGATCTTTTTCACACGTACTGCTCTCGAGCCAGGCGTCCCCCATTCTGTATCTTTGCATTTCATTTTTTCTGCCAAAGTGGAGTATCTTGCATTTGTCACTGTTGAACTTCATTTTGTTAGTTTTGGCCCATCTCTCTAATCTGTCAAGATCGTTTTGAATTCTGCTCCTGTCCTCTGGACTATTGGCTATCCCTCCCAATTTGGTGTCGTTGCAAACTTGATGATCATGCCTTCTAGCCCTTCATCTAAGTCATTAATGAAGATGTTGAACAGGACCGGGCCCAGGACGGAACCCTGCAGCACTCCGCTCGTCACTTCTTTCCAAGATGAAGAGGAAGCATTAGTGAGCACTCTCTGTGTTCGTCCACTTAACCAATTACAGATCCACCTCACCGTAGTTTTGCCTAGCCCACATTGGACTAGTTTCCTTGCCAGAAGGTCATGGGGGACCTTGTCGAAGGCCTTACTGAAATCCAGGTACGCTACATCCACGGCATTCCCCGCATCTACCCAGCTTGTAACTCTATCGAAGAAAGAGATCAGATTAGTCTGGCATGACTTGTTTTTGATAAATCCATGCTGACTATTAGCGATGACTGCATTTGTTTCTAAGTGTTTGAAACAAACACTTCTCCTTTCCTCTAGGTTCTTCTCAGTACTTCTGTTGTTCATGCCATTAAAAATAATGACTGTTGTATTATCTGCCTATTGTATATATTGGGGCTGGCTATGTAATGCCTTGAAGCCTTGAAGGAGAAAGACAAGACATTAAAGGACATAATCTCTTCATTTTAAAGGACATAATCTCTGCATATATGGGGCCATCCTTTATATGTATTGCATTCTTCATGGATTTGTCATAAAACATCTTTAAGCATTTCACATAAGGGGGATTTTTTTTTGTATAACCCAAGAAGATTCACAGGAGGACAAAACAGAAGTAATTAAAGAGAAATGGGCAATTTGTATGAAATTGGTAGAAGAAGGCAAAGCCACCATAGATATTGCACCAAGATTAAGAAGGTTGTGTTTGTGGTTAAAGATATAGATATAGAGGGAAATGTGGTGGGAGGGGGAGGAGGCGGGAGAATTTTTTTAAAAAAATGTAATGTGAATGAAATTGTAAAGGTGAATATATAATATAGAAATACTTTACCACAACGTAAGCTCACAATAGACCTTTATTATCTGTTCAAATATTATGTTATCTTATATTCAATAAAAAAGTTTCCAAAAAAGGAACTATTATTTTTTATAAAGGTTGAATCCAAACAAGGATATATTTCTCTTAAATTCAGAAGTTGAAGAACATAAACAGTAGTGTCACTAGATTTGGTCACCCCTATGGACTTCCTACCATATCACACCATACCACAGTATTATTGCTAAAATGTCAAAAATTAATAATATTAGTGACTATAAAAATAGCCATGTAGCTGTAACCACATGATGCAAAGTGTCATTGTAATAGGATAATAGTGACAGTTTTTACCAGAACATATGCTTATGAGAAATATTTTGAAATTATATCTAACTATTTTTAAAATGAAAAACAATAAATTTCTACTGAAATTTTGCACTTTTTTTAATTAGCAGACATTTTATTGTCACCCCTCTGATGGTGTCACCTAGTGTGGTTTGCACTCTTCTTGGTTAAGAAAAATGATACTGAATTAGAGTGAAGGCCTAATCAGTCCAGTTTTGTTTTCACACAGTGGTCAACAACATTCTTTTGGTGAAAACATTTAGCAGGACATGAATTCAGCAACATTTTCTGCTCCATGACCATTTCAAAGTCAATACAAGAATGGATCTAATAGAGAATGCATAGGGGGGAAACTCTTACATAGAGAGGGGGGGGGGCAGTAAAAAATTAAGCTGAATTCCCCACACCTTGGGCAGGAAATGAGAAAACAAATACAATCAAAAGATAAACAATTATGCTTATTATAATTACATGTGTTTTGGAAGAGTATCTCCTCAGACTAAAACACAAAATCATGTGTTGTATGCAACATTACCATATATTTAATTTTCACTGTGGGAGTAAAACTCTGTCTACTATACCAGGCTTTAAATGAGGGACCAAATGATTAACAGTTCCTCTTTGTTTTGACAGTGTATCTTTTTGTATGTGATTTGTATATATTGACTATATGTCTGTATCTATAACTAACGGTTCATAGAAGGGACTAGCAAATTGGGATGGATTTAAAACATTGTGGAAGATCATTTTTATACTAAAATTTGGATCTGTGTTTCAGATTACTATGAGAGCTATTTGACTTGTTGCTGCAGAAGTTGAGCAGATCTTGGCTATGCAAACATAGCTATGGATTGTCGAAGAGTTCTTATTTTAGCATTTGAAGTGCAAAATACAATCCCACATAAGAGTGATGTGCCTTCTTTTCATAAATTGACTCTTGAGTTACAACCTATCTACAAGACTGTTTTTATCCTTCTTTAAATAATGTTAAATATAAAGAAAGCGAAATATAAATCATACATTGCTTTAACCAGTGAAATCATGGGGAAATAGATAGACTGTGTAATATGTTTGAAAAGCAAATCTTTTAAGAAGTTAAGTAAATACTTGGGTATGGTGCACAGAAGACAGAGGTGAAACATGTGTTTGTGTAGCTTGGGGATGAGTTTTCTGTGACAATTGCAGATAAGTTCATTTTTATCACATATCAGTAGTGAAGAGCTGGTGTAGTATAACAACTATAGTGCAGTATAATGGCTACAATGTATTTAGGGTTCAAACCATTACTTTTTAATGGTTTGAACCCTAAATACATTCAAACCATTACTTTTTAAAAGTTTTTGATAGGATAGAGAAGAGTTGTTTCTGCTTCTATCCTGAAGATTTTGCCTCACTTAATATCCCTGTGATAATTGGATTTTGAAAACTTTGGATTGTCATGGAAATGATTGGTGATAAAGCTTTAATTGAGACACCTTTTCCCCATGATAACTCTTACACGATTGAATTTCTCTTCCTAGGTGTAGATTTCCTTTCACTTCCTGTTGTCTCACCCCCATTTCTAACTAGGAGTCATATATGTTGGATGTTTGTAACTTGGGGACTGCCTGTGCTAAGTTAAGCAGTAGGTCAGCCTCCTTAAATGTTTTCAAGGAATTTTCTAATCCCCCCCCCCCCTCATTCCCTCTTTGTACGTGTACGTGCATACAGACATTTCTGTAAGATATTGCTGCCCATGTATAGCCACTAAAGCAGATACAGCTTTCCTAATCTAAGGGAAATACACATGAACGCTGTCTCTTTTAATGAGTGTTCAAAGAGTCCTTTCATGGGAGTTGCTTTAATTCCATGCCAAAATGGGTCATTCCTTTTTTTTCTCTTGCTTTCGTTTTAGGTAACACCATAGATTTCTAGTATGTGATATGATGTTTGTGCATGTGCTTCCTATTCAATGAAAGATTTATTTAGAGTTGTATGCAGCATTACCATATACCAGGCATTGGCAAACTTTGGCCCTCTGACCAGAATGTTGGAAATTGTGGGATTTGTAGTCCAAAACACCTGGAATGCCAAAGTTAGCCAATGCCTGCCATAGACATAATTTTCATTGTGGAAGTAAAACTGTCTACCACATCAGGCTTTAAATAAGGGACCAAATGATTAACAGTTCCTCTTTATTTTGAAAAAGTATCTTTTTGTTTGTGGTATGTATATATTAACTATATGTGTATATCTTTAACTAATGGTTCATAGCAGGGACTAGCAAATTGGGGTGGGATTAAAATCTTGTGACATCCTCTTGGCAGCACACAGGATCCTTTAACAGCCTCACTAAACTACAAACCCCACAATTTTGCAGGAGGAGAAACCAGATTTTAAGTGGATTTTTCTCTAGTGTGATGACACATTTTACTTGGGCCTCTTTGCAACTGTTTTAGATAGGTTTTTTTGTGTTTGTGGGCAAGGACAGTAAGTTGCTGTATTTCAGACATTTCAACACTTTTCTGTGGAAACTGGGGACCCAAAATTGCTCCTGAAAAATGAAATTTAGGTGCTGAAATATTGGAGGTGTGCCACAGGACTTCAAAGACCACAAAACCATGAGAAGGCAAAATCACATTAATTTGCCATATCCAGTCCACTCCAATCTAGATCATAGATAGCAAATTGCTGAAAGGTTTTCTAATCTGATGTTACTCATTCCCACATTGGTGATACCCCAAAAGTATACTCATAAATTAAATAAGCTTAAAGTCTTTTTAAAAATATGATAAAGCCCTGGAATTAGTCTCACATTTTGCAATGCATGGTTGTAACAAGCCCTTCTGATTTTCTTGCTAGCAAAGCTGCCAGGTTGACAACTGGCATTAACCACTCTGTTCTATTTGTGTGATGATAAATTAGCTAATAATTTCTACAGCACATTTAAACTGCAAAGTGCTTTATAACAGTTATCTCACTTATCTTCACTATTCCCTTTGGAAAGAGGTAAACTTTTATAGATGTGGGAACAAAGATGACAGAAAAGTGACCTTCCCAATGTCACTCAGTGCTTTTTCACATCTAATGTAGGGTTTATACTTGTTTCTTACAAGTCTGAATAAAATACATTTCGGTGGCATGAAGTGGTGCTTTGCTTTCATTCAGCTACATGCAAATTGTTTCTGTTCTCTTAGCATTAAAATGAATTAGTCTTTGGTAGTAATTTGGTTTCTAGTTATTTATAATGTCATGGAAACATCAACTTCAGCAACAACAATTGGGTCAACACCAATTACCTTAGGAACATAAGTGTATTTACTTATCAGATTTGGAAGGAGAAAGGGAGATAAAGTCTATTGAACACAATTCCCCAAATATGCCTCATCTAACAAAAAATTCAATAACAGTGCTTTAGTTTTACAAAAAACAAAACGAAGAAGCAGATAGTCCAAAATACTGATTGAGACTGCTTACAGAATTCATATAACTTCTTTGTTGCAATAACTTCATTGGCTACTGGTTCATTTCAGGGCCAAACTCAAAATGCTGTGACCTTTAAAGCCCTGAGCCCAGACTATCTAAAAGACTGTTGTACCTGAGGAAGTGGGCTTAGTCTGTGAAAGCTTGTGCTACCAATTTCTTTCTCTCAGTTAAGGTGCTACAAGAACCTTTTTCATATTGATAGCTCCCTGTATGAGCCTTCCCAAGTTTTAAGACCTTTGAGAAAAGGTTTTATCTCAGGTCCCATACCATTGCAGACATGTTTGGTGAGGACAAGAGAAAGAGAACATTCTTAGTGATTGCTCCTGGTTTGTGGAATTCAGAGGTTGTAAAGTCTGTTGAAAACTAAGAAAATTGGGTTTATATATCTGTGGAAAGTCCAGGGTGGGAGAAAGAACTCTTGTCTGTTGGAGCTAGGTGTGAATGTTTCAATTGGCCACCTTGATTAGCATTTGATGGACTGACAGTTTTTAGGTGTGCCTTCTTATTACCTGGGGGATTCTTTGTTGAGGGGTGATTAGCTGTTCCTGATGGTGTCTTCTCTGGAGTTCCCCAGTGTGTGAGTTTTGTTCTTTATTTACTGTTATAGTTTTAGAGTTTTTAAATATTGGTAGCCAGATTTTTTTCATTTTCATGGTTTCTTCCTTTCTGTTGAAATTGTCCACATGCTTGTGGATTTCAATGGATTATCTGTGTAGCCTGACATGGTAGTTGTTAGAGTGGTCCAGCATTTGTGTTCTCAAATAATATGCCATGTCCAATTTGGTTCATCAGGTGCTCTGCTATGACTGACTTCTCTGGTTGAAGTAGTCTGCAGTGCCTTTCATGTTCCTTGATTCGTGTTTGGGTGCTTTGTTTGGTGGTCCCTATGTAGAATTGTCCACAGCTGCATGGTATACGGTAGACTCCTGCAGAGATGAGAGGATCCCTCTTGTACTTTGCTGAACGTAGCATTTGTTGGATTTTCTCAGTGGGTCTGTAGATTGTTTGTATGTTTTGTTTCATCATTAGCTTCTCTCCTCTCCTTTCGTTTTGCCAGCAAGCAAACATCTTTTAATTCAGGCAGGACTTGGGGTTATAATTCATGTGTCAGATAGTGGTTTTAATGAAGTTGTTGCTATTTTTATCTGAGTTTTATATGGTTTTAACTTTGTGTTTTCATCTAGATGTTTAACTGTTTCAACACTTCTGTGCAAATAATTGCTTAGCTATAACTTGTTTTTAATTGCTTTTAAGCAGCCTGTATTGAGAAAAATGTAGCATATACATCAAATAAATAAGGAAGTAGTGCACTTGCTGAAGATACAACTTCCTCTGTATCATTTTGCCTTGCTAAACCCATCTTTTCAATGAAGCAATCACTTTTATATCTTCCCAGCTTTCAAGTACATTTAACAATAATGAATACATGTTGTTTGAACGGAATATTGCAGTATTCAGTGAAATAATTTTGAAATCAGATCCATTACATCAGCCAGAAGACATTTCTAATGTTAGAACATTATTTATTAAATAAAAACCCAATGATTTAGCTTCTTTTTGGATTATTGTTTTTTAAGCAAAATAACATGACAATCCCATTTCATGATTACAATACTATAGGGAAGAATGACTTCATGGGAATTGATTTCAGGAATTGATTTCGAAAACTCCTCCTAGATATTCATCCTCTTGCTCAGCATCTTTTAACATCAATGTTTGTTATTGGTTTAGATTCCTAAAAAATGGATACAAACATTGCTGTTATCTACTAGTACTACCACCCTACTATGGTTTTTACCAAGATAGTATGAAAGGACCTGAGAAAAGACCAACTTTTTAGCCCTGTTTCTGAACACTTCCTATCTATTTCTAGGTTCACTGAAAAAATGCTCTTTCTCTCAGTTATGGATGCCATGGGCCTTATCTATTCAGTTCATAGTATTATCATAGGTTTATAATATGCCATTCTGGTGTGATTAATATCAAATACTATGTCATTTATGCCAATGATACTGTTGACACTAACATCAAATCTCTAGAGATTTCCAAAGTATCTTCTTCTTCAGCTTGGTGTCTCTGTGTACTGTGTGATTCCCTGCCCAACAGCATCAAGATTCACCAGCCCAACAACATAGAGATTTCACCCAGGAATCATGAGTTATGTCAAAAGCATCAACCCCAAATATCAGCAGGGAACTCGGACAACAGTCTGAGTTCAAGCCCAGTAAGTCCAAATGAGAGGCAAATGAGAGGCAAACAATCATTGGGTAATACAGCAGAGAAGCCAAGTGTCTTTTCCAAGGTTGAGAGCCATAGACTAGAGAGCCCAAAGTTAAATTGGAATATGAAAGCCAAAGTCCAAGGGTAACGCCAGAGTTCAGGAATACAGGATGGCAGGAGTCCAAGGTCATGGCTTCAAGCACTGACATTGCAACCCCACAACAAGTTGCACATTTTTGCTCCTTTAATGCTAGATATTCAGATGTTCCCTATTGCTGGCTCATTTCTTTGCTAATCTCAAGGATCTGTGAAACAGAGGCTTCTCCCTTAACAGATCCATGAAAGCTGGGACTTTTTTTCTGCCTGCTCAAAGAAGCTTGCTTGAACTTGCTCTGCAGGCTAAGAAGTTGTAGCTACTTCCATGGGTTCTACTTCAAAGCTTGGCTGAGAGAGGTGTTGAAGGGCTGACCCTTCAACCAGCATCTCCTCAGACTTGTTATTTGAGTTTTCCATGAATATGATTCAGTTAATATTCTCCAATACAATATATTAGTACTTCAGCCATCCACTATAGGGAGGAAATACCAGTTTTCTTTCATACTTCAGAAATGCTTGTTCCAGTTGAAAACAGAGCCTGAAGATGGGAAATCCCCTTCCCATTTCCCTCTGTCCTCTCCAGTTAGTAATCCGATTTTCCAGTGTGTTAAAACACATGCAGGTTTTTTTTGGATCATGGTCCTAATCATGCCATTGGCCAACTTTGTTTCACATTTTACAATAATTCTGGCTCAGTCCATGCCCTTGACCCCAACTTCTCAGTAAATCAAGAATCTTCACAGGATACAAGGGTACGATGCCTCTTTCTTTTTCCAGCATCCAAGCCCATTATTGGAGAAATTTCCTACAACAAAAGAGGGGGAATGTCGACAAGTAGTGTCATCTTGATATCACAAAAGTTTTAAGACCTCTACATATATTGCACAGAAACAAATGAGGTTTCAGTGATGCACACAGTTTTGTGTTGCATTTCTGTACATCTTTATTTCTAACATAAACATTAAGGAGGGCATCCTTAATACATTATATTTTTAGGGGTACAGCTTACACTGAAGACATGTAAGATATACCCCTAAAATATAATGTATTAAGGACGCCCTCAAAAGGTTCTTTTGCTCTCATTTGCCATTTTTTATAGCTTTTTGGATTTTCCATTTTCAGCTGGTATGCCTGCTGCTCTTTGGAAGCAAAGGCTGCAGAACAGGTGGTCCCGTTTTATCTACCTAGGAATACCACCTGTGCAGAGACATCAAGGAGAATGGGGTTTTATTTCATTTTCAAAGAGTAGCATAAAATTGTTGCTTTTTCATAAAATGTATGTCGTGTGTGTAGCTGATATGATATGATACTCTGTTGATTTATGCTCTTTTATGATGCTTCTAAGGCACTCATTTATTGTTTTTGACATTTTACAGAATGCTGAAATTGGGACTGTTTCTTTTTTTAAAAAAATTGCAGTGTGCATGGCCTATTTTTACATTCGTTTTGCAGAGGCATTGGAGGAGTCTGTGTCAGGCTGCATATGCCCTGCCAAATAATGCAGTTTGAACTGCATTGAACTGCATTAATGGGTCTATACTGACCATATAATGCAGTTTGAACTGTATTGAACTGCATTAATTGGTCTATACTGACTATATAATGCCGTTCAAACTGAATTATTTGTCTGTATAGATCCAGCCTACTTTGGCAGAGCTGGAGAGACAGTAGTAACAAGATATTGAACTACATATATCAAGATTCCTTCTCTTTCTTTCAGACAGTAATATGTGGGAGACTGTGGACTCCATGCTTCCAACATAGGAACAGGTCGAAGTCGGGAATCTCCACTTCTGAGAGAATGCTGGGAATCTGCAGAGGGCGACGGAAATTCCTGGCTGCCTCTCTGACTCTACTCTTTGTTCCTGCTATAACTTGGATTTACCTGTTTGCTGGAAGCTTTGAAGGTAAGAAAGAAAAGACTGCTTCTTTTTAACGGAGTCTAGATTCTGGTGTGTTTGGGGATTTCCACTGATGACACTTCATATCTAGAAGGTTTTGGACAGATGGGATGAAGCTCTGATTTCCCATTTTTTCCCACCCCTTTTAGGTAAGGGGATGAAGGAACAATCTGGGCAAAGCTGTTTCTATACAGTGGCATTTTCACTACAGTATCTGTATTTCAGATCTCCCAACTGTTTTCTTTCCTGTGCTTATGCTTGCTTTGAGGCTAAATCACAATTCATTTATTTGCACCATAGCTGATTTATCTCAAATTGAAGATTTAGAACAATGTTTGTTGTAACTCACTACTGTATAAGATTTTGAAAGAAAGCTTTATAACCATACCCCCCCCCCAATTCTTTAAAAAAGTAATTACACCTTAAAGCGGTCCCCTGCAGAGCTGCGAGAGGGCGTTAAGAACTTGTGGCACTGTTGGAAGAAAACGCCGTGCATTTCAGACATGGTGCTTAAGAGTTACCTTTCTATTTTCAGCAATTTGAAAGAGAATGACTGGGATTTTTTCCTGATTACCATAATTTATTTGGACTGTGTGCTTTAAAAAGTTCAGAAATGCAACTATGGTGTTGTTGCCTGTGGCATACATTGAAACCTAGGTATGAAGTTTTCTAATTGCTTGCTGCAAATCTACTTACTTTTTGGAACCTTTCTATTATTCCCAGAACTAAAACCTGTATAGTATTTCTTTTATATTTAAAATCATTTAATAAAATTTGATATTGTCAGAAACAAGTTCCAGGAAATAGTGAAGTGTAGAGTAATATTGTTCAGGAAGACTGCTGGTCACCCTTTCATGGTATTCTGTTCTATTTCCCTACTTCTGCGTATTTTAGAGCAGATCGTCTAGATAAACATAGACATACACTTAGTAGATATGTATTTTTTTGCTTATTTCATTCTTGAAATAAAGTATTCAAAAAGTAATCACAGAGTAGGATTTGTTTTGTGAAATAGTCACATGTGAGATTTTGCACAGAAAACAGCAGTTTCTGTATGGAAAATGTATAAAGGGAAAAGAGATAGCATGCCTATATTAAAAAAAATTCATGGAAATGTCTTGATTAATAGTTTCTAATTAGCTCTTGTTTTCTAGTTACAAATGGATTAGGTTAGCATTGTATCTTGAAATATTAAAAGTTTGTTGTAGCTCTCCTTGTTTTCATTTCATCACTTTACTCATGGAATCATAGAATCATAGAGCTGGAAGAGACCTCGTGGGCCATCCAGTCCAACCCCCTGCCAAGAAGCAGGAACATCGCATTCAAAGCACCCTCGACAGATGGCCATCCAGCCTCTGTTTAAAAGTCTCTAAAGAAGGAGCCTCCACCACACTCCGGGGCAGAGAGTTCCACTGCTGAACACCTCTCACAGTCAGGAAGTTCTTCCTAATGTTCAGATGGAATTTCCTTTCTTGTAGTTTGAAGCCATTGTTCCAGATTCTAGTCTCCAGGGCAGCAGAAAATAAGCTTGCTCCCTCCTCCCTATGACTTCCTCTCACATATTTATACATGGCTATCATGTCTCCTCTCAGCCTTCTTTTCTTCAGGCTAAACATGCCCAGCACTTTACTCTGATGAGAATATTATATGGATTTGAAACCCAAATAGGCTGTTATCTGATAAACAAGAAATAGTTATCCTGAGACTTGCAGAAGTACAATAAAATAAAATAAAAATGTAATAGGGGAGACGGGAAGCATGTTGCTTCCTGTTAGTCTTTGCATCACCAAGACTGTTGCTCAGCTGAATAATTCTTTACTAAAAGGTATGAAATTGTTACCATCTGCAAAGAAGTGAAATGTCTCTCAGTATGAAGTTTTCTGGTTTTTAGGCCTGGTCTAATAATTACATCATGTTAGTGAACTGTTGGCCATTCAGCTCTTTAAGACGGAAACTTCATAATCCTTAATCATTGGCCATATCCCCCCCCCCCCAAAAAAAAAAGATCCTAAAATATCTGGAAAGGTTCTTTCACCATTCTTTACAGCAGACTCCCCCAACCTGATATCCTGCAGAAGCTATGGGTTTTTAAAAAATCTGATCTGAGGAATGCTGGAAATTGTAGACTGGAGGCTAGGTTTCACATCATACAAGTATAGCACTGTGATTCCACTTTAACCATCATTGTTCCATCCTATGGAAGTTAGGACGTTAGTATTTAGAAATAGTGCCTCACCAGATTACAAATCTCATGATTCAACAGAATGTAACTGGCAATTAAAGCTGAATCATGATGCTACTGCTATGTCGTGTGAAAGGGACCCCATTTGTAGAAAATCAGATCACAATTAATCTAGCCGTATGTGAAATAAAGGATGTTAAGGATGTTAAGGAAATGATGTGTTACTTGCATATTTCATTCCCTTTTGACATTATTATTGCAGTGGTAGATATGAGCTTATGCAGATGAGTTTCTGGTTAATTACAACTGAAGTGTAAAATAAAATCACTGCATGAATGTGTACTATAGTTTAATAAAGCTGGGAAAGGCAAAACCACACTACTTGGAATCATGTTGATGTCTACTTGCTGAAAAGCAGAACTTGGAAAAGTTACTTTTACTACATCTTCTAGATATCTGATTTTCCAAATATCTCATGGAAAAGGTTCAATTTCCCCACATGTTTACTCTAAAAATAATTGCATCTATTAGATGTAATCTTCCATATGGGAGACTGTGTCATTTTGTTCTCTTTTTAAATAATTCACCAGCAGCAAAGAGGCGAATAAAAAAGATATTTGGCCAGGTTTTCCTCTTGTGGATATTCCAAAGTATGGCTTTGTGGTTTAAGGGCTCAGTGCTAGAATATGTTTTTGGGATGCAAAAATGCAGACGATCTTAGGTTGAATCCTTTTCTGATGCCACCAGGTAAAGTTGGGAAGGACCTCTGTCTGAAGCTACCAGTGAACTCCTTCAAGGTGATGTTATGCTAAACTGACCACAGTCTGTATGAATCTGTAATGAAACCAGGCCAGCATTTCTGTACATCTTCTGGTTTATGTTCATGCCCGTAAATTTAAATATACCATCAGGCATACACTTTCACTGGCTTTAGGACAGCAGACCCAATGAAAGTGAAAACCGCAAATACAAAAATACATTTTTATCAGATAGGGAATACCTCTCTAGGAATCCCTAGGTCTTCCAGCATGACTCTATGGTCAGTGTCCACTGGACCTAAAGGACCCAGAAATTCCTAGAGATGTGTTCTGTCTAGGAATCTCTACCTTCTTCAGCGCAACCCTATGGTCACCCTCCAGCAGAAGTTAACCACAGGGTCAACTGAAGAACTTGGAGATTATTAGAGAACACATCTTTTTTTTGCAAATAATCAAATCCACAGAAGATAAGCCTACAAATATGGAGGGCCAACTATGTAACCTTGGCAGCACCTAGTTTTCACAGAAAACCCTTTGAAAAGGGACTGAAAACAGGCCTGCAGTCCATACCCTTTCTGTCCACATTACTTTCCAGCTGTTTTTCTCTTCTACTTTATCAACTGGGGAGGTGAATTTAATTCAGAGCCCCCAGCTTAGTATATAGATTAACTGCCCATTAGAATTTATTGACTCTGCCTTAGTTTTCAAGTATATTTTATGTTGACAGGCTCTGATTTGGCATTCTCAGCCTTTTCCACTTTTTATTGCAGTCGCGGTTGAAGATTTTTTGTTCTTGTTTTTTGCAGATGGGAGGATTTAAATTTTCCCAGTTTACAGTTCAGTATCTCAAAACCCAAAGGAAATGAAGCCATCTCATCTGTTTAGCTAGCATCTTGAAAGACAAAACCAATACTAAAGCATGAAAAAGAGAATGAAGTTTGTTCCCTAGTGCATAAATAAGCAATATTTGAATGAGCAGTGATTTGGAAGGAAAATTGGTTTTTGTCAAACTGAAAGTGGATCTGAGAACCCTCCAAAAGACTGAAAAACTGATAACCAGAGAACTTATTCTTCCTCCACCTTTTCAATACCTGGCTCTCTGCTTATTTTGGAAATCAACTGCCAATGGCTGGAACTTCTTAGAATTGAAACCTAAAATATGCATACAGCCAGTCCCAAAGGTACGAACAAGATAGGTTCTGTAGGTTTGATCTTCAGCTGAATTTGTTTGTAAGTCAGGACAGGTACATTTTTTTCAGTGTAACTCTGGAGATAATAATTATTTATTAATTAATTTATTAATTATTTTATTAATTTATTTCTGGACCGCTCTCTCTCTCCAAGGGGTTTGCAGACAGAAAAAATCAAACATTAAATGCCCTAAATAAATGCAGCACATCAAAAAATAATAAAAATAGTGCATATTAATAACAGTGAACCTATAACAAAAGAACTAATCATCAAGAGGGAATCAAAATTGAAATAATTCAATAGGGCATGATAGCACTAATAACATGAATTAACAAAAAGACAGAAACCCTAAAAACAATTAAAATACATTTAAAGTGGCTATCACATGTGTTTATTTAAAGTGTATCATAACAGCTATTAGGTATAAGTTAGTTAGACAGTGGTCCAATGGAATTAATTTAAAGTGTCCAAGTCCTCCTCCTCTCCATATGCTAAAGTGCATAAGTGCATCTTCAGGAGTTTTTTAAAGGAAAGGAGGGTAGGAGCCATTTTTATTTTTTGAGGCAGGGAGTTCCAGAGATGGGGATTGATCACAGAGAAGGCCCCCTCTCTCTTGCCCACCAGTCATGCTTGAGACAGAGGTGGGACCGAGAGCAGGGCCTCCTCTGGTGACCACAGTGCACAAGATGGCCTATATAAGGAGATGCAGTTGGACAAATAGCCTGGACCTGAACTGTTTAGGGCTTTATAGGTAATGACCAGCACCTTGTATTTAGTGGAGCTGCTGTAGCATGGTTTTGGTTCTC
This sequence comes from Anolis sagrei, assembly GCF_037176765.1. Classification (NCBI taxonomy): domain Eukaryota; kingdom Metazoa; phylum Chordata; class Lepidosauria; order Squamata; family Anolidae; genus Anolis; species Anolis sagrei. The sequence goes on from NC_090025.1 coordinate 168,309,046, forward strand.
TCACTGTATGGAGCCCTAGTTAGTAACCTGGCTATGGAAAAAGAAAATGAAGGTAAACTGTCATTTCTAGATGTCCTAGTCATCCGTTAACCAGATCAACAACTGGGTTACACAGTTTATAGAAAACCTACACACACATATTGATACCTACATAAAAACTCCAACCATCACCCAAGTCAAAAAAGAAGCACCATTAAAGCCCTGGCAGACCATGCAAAAAGTATCTGTGAACCCCACCTCCTCCAAGATGAACTGAACCACCTAAACTGGGCATTACAGGCCAATGGAAACACCACCTCAGACATCAGAAGAGCTGCAAGACTGAGAACAAGCCATGAGAGTAAAGACAAAGATCCACCCAGGGGAAAAGTGTTCTTGCCATACATCAAAGTAACCATTGAATGCATAGGAAAGCTGATGAGGAAGCACAACATACAAGCTATCTACAGACCCACTAAGAAAATCAAACAAATGCTACATTCAGCAAAAGACAAGAGGGGAACTCCAGACAAGAAACAATCTGGAACACCTAATCATGTCTCAAGAAATGAATTTCCCAGGCAGTAACAAGCCACACCTAAAAACTGTCAGGCCATCAAATACTAATCAAGGTGGCCAATTGAAACATTCACACCTAGCTCCAACAGACAAGAGTTCTTTCTTCTACCCTGGACCTTCCACAGATATATAAACCCAATTCTCCTAGTTTCCAACAAACCTCACAACCTCTGAGGATGCTTGCCACAGATGCAGGCAAAATGTAAGGAGAGAATGCTTCTAGAACATGGCCATACAGCCTGAAAAATGTACAGCAACCCACTTTCTCGCCAAACCTTGTTTCTACAACAAGCCCAATGTTTTTCAAAATTCAATTATCACAGGGACAGAAAGTGTGGTGAAATCTTCTGAAGAGGGGCAAAGTCAGTAACACAAACACCACAGGGGTGTTAACCCTTCCCTATGCTATCCAAAGCTTTAAAAATGCATATTTGGCTGAAGTTGCACTTAAAAAATGAACCTGTTCTAACTTACAAATTCAGCTTAAGAACAAACTTGTCTTGTTCATAACTCTGGGACTGTCTGTGCTAGAAAAACGAACTAAAAATTTAAATAACTGAATGCAGGCCTACCCAGACTTTACAGAAATTTGATGTCCTATTTTTACCTATAGTAATCATTATAGGAACATGTGGAAGCAAGATCCATATTTGGAATAGTGCACTTAGATAAATGCTAATTTCGGATGATCCTCTATTTTTTATATTCTGTATTTTTAATATTTATATAGTCTACATACAATTATATTGCCTTTACCTTGTTTATTTTGAATTTCTACTTTATTATTGTATTTTATTACATGTTATTAAATTAAATTTTAAAAAGCAATTCTCATGTCCACTTTCAGTAGAATTTGAACTTCTCAGAGCTCTTAAAATAGGGAACTATTTTTTCGAAAAAGGTCAGATATCAGATTGAACAATTTTAAATAGCCATTTAATATTACGTATAACTGTTCATGCAAATAAGACTTTAATTTCATTGCTTAATAATATCTGTATATTTGGTTCATCAAATAAAGCGTGCAATTAATTTATAATGAAATTACATTTGTTTTATGGATTAAGAATGGAAAGTGTTTATCCTTTTAAATTTAAGCATCACAAGTATATGATGACAAAATAAAAATACAAAGTAAATTTAATAATTTATGTTTAAATTATCAGTGTCACACAGGGTGCTTTGATACTTACTCAGATAACATTAGCTGAACTCAGCCTTGCAGATAGTTATGAACAACTCATTATTCATAATATTTTATACCACCAGGGAACTCAGGGCAGTACCTACTGTTATCTTCTCAGCACAACCCCACCATTCAGTCACTAGAGTGCTATAAAGTAGATTAAGTTAAGAAATAAGCCTGACGTTTCCCAAAGAAGAGTGCAAAGTGACATTTCCCAAAGAGCTGGACAACCAATGAGAAACAAAGTTTTCCCAAGGCTTTTCGAATGATCTATCCAAACCAGCTGTCCCTTCTTCTGCCTGGACACTTCGCCATACCATTATGCCCAACATTTGTATTGCTTCATTTTGCACTCTTCTTTCTGCCAGAGTTTAGAGAAATTAATCTTTGGGGATTAAAACGCACTGAAAATAACAGCTAACATAGCTAGCAGTCATATTAGCTGTGGGAACCTGGGAACTGTAGTGCAAAAATGTAATTTCTTCATGCTCTGCTCTCTATCCACCTGGATAATCACTTTAAAAAAGCAACAGGCAGCCAGGTCTTTCCATCATGAGAAGAAAGCTGTAGTGGTCAAGAGATGAAAGAAAACTATCTGGCACAGATCAAGTAAGGAAAGAAGCAATAGTACATCTGGACAAGCATGGTGAAAGAACCACATTTGGTCATAATGGTGTCTGTAACAGATTATCATTTGGCATTTAGTATGGGGACAATTTGAGATTTCAGTGTGCACATTGTTAGTCCTATGTCGGTTTATTGGCCTAAGAGCAACTGCTAAGAGGCACAGAACAAACAAAGTGCACAGCCTTCAATCAACTCCAAAGCTTTGAAGTGGCACATTTATTGTTACTTTCTAGAAAAGTAGCAGACTACAAAACCTATGAAGATAAATGCTTTTGAACTGTGGTATTGGAGGAAAGTTCTGAGAGTGCCTTGGACTGCAAGAAGATCCAACCAATCCATCCTAGAGGAAATAAAACCCGACTGCTCATTGGAAGGAAGGATAGTAGAGGCAAAGATGAAGTACTTTGACCACATAATGACAAGACAGGAAAGCTTAGAGAAGACAATTATGCTGGGGAAAATGGAAGGAAAAAGGAAGAGGGGCTAACCAAGGGCAAGATGGATGGATGGTATCCTCACAGTGACTGGCTTGACCCTGAAGGAGCTGGGGGAGGTGACGGCCAACAGGGAGCTCTGGTGTGGGCTGGTCCATGAGGTTACGAAGAGTTGGAAGCGACTGAACAAATAAACAACAACAACAACAAAACCTATGTACAAGAATATTCACAGACGCATCTTCCCTGTTCCCTGGACATTGCTGGAAGACTCCGGAGTTGTTATCTCTATTCTGGAATGTGTGACGAAACAGGAACTGTCCAAAGCTACACTATAGGCATAAATCAAAAGCTTTGTGCATTTAAACCTCGCACAGCATTATATTTCTACACTGAACACAGAGAGTTTAAACTATATGCAATATTTCATCTCAGTTAAACAACAATACTGACATCCTCTAACTGAAGGGTTGCAATCTGGAACAGCCTTTACAAGTGATAAGACCTAGAAGACTAGGGAAGAAGCCTACCCTTCAGGCTGATCAGGGGATTTTGCATTCACTTATAAGGTCCTGGGACTTATGTGGGGATATCCTCAATTTGTCTTCCAGTAGGGCCCCATCTACCCTGGCCATTTAGGGCACTGTGAGTGTGGGTCAACACATGTGGGCTGATTGAGCTTAATCCAGGGAAAGCTGCTTCCTGTGACTGCATCCCAGGTTAAAAAACACAGGGTTTGGCCTGTGCCCTACACCAGGATTTGGGCTTTCTTCACCAGGTTTTGGGTTTTCCCCTGGAACTGGCAGTGCAGAAACCCACCTGGTTGCTATGTGGAACCAACTGTGGGTATTCTGACAGGCTTCTGAACTCCCCAGGCTCAGGTGGATTTCCTCCCTCACTCCTTCCAGAGTCTGTTACCAATCTCATGGTATGGAACCCTTGGTGATTTGCTGTGCAGCTCAGGAGTTTTGCCCAAGAAAAAAGTCGAGAAGGTAGTCTAGGTGGTGCACCTGGACTCGGTTGGTTCTGCAATAGATTGTTCTCCTTTTCTGTGCCTTTCAGGTGTAATTGTTGTATATTCTCATGCATAAGTCAGAGCCAAAAGTACGGATTTTGTCATGACCTGTGGATACGTTGAGGGTCCTTCTGTGGAGAGAGGAAAGCACCAATGTGGTCTCCAGTAGTTAGCCAACCCCAGGTGTCATTTCCACAAACAGGCATTCGAAAAGGCCAAAAGAAGTGTCACAGCAGACTGTAGAGGGACTAGTGATCCTCTTTAATTCTCCCAGGGTGGATTAAGTTCTTGCCTTTACCATTCTATGTAGAGAAGGGTATGTTTCCTTGTTTGATAAGAGTTAGGGTACATACACACATTGTCACATGGATGCGTGTACTGGTTCTTTTCTATTAATTTTGGACTAAAATTTCTAGACTTAACCATGAGTATATAGAGTACATTATATAGGATATAGGTCAAATAAAGGATCCTTATTTTACCCAACTTTCTGTGTCTGGTTTCATTCCTCCATTGTTGTTCATCAGTCTGTTTCTCAGATTAGTGGATGTCTCTGATTAAAACTTTCTTCAGTCATGTTTGCTGAGATGATTTGTTAACCTATAAATTGAACATTTCCCATAGAAGCCTGAAATGTGAACAACTTTGTAGAATTTCACTTCTTTCTGGCAGTCCACTTCAAAGACTGATTTTTAAGGTATGAGTCCCAAAGGAAATATTTTAAGATCACAGGGTATTGTATATGAGCTAGAGTACAAATTTCTGTTTCATGTTTGGTTTCCAGAAGCCTTAGCAAAAGTTATTTGAGTTTTTGCCAGTTTGCAGACAAGTGAGTAAATCTACAAGTTCACTTAAATGGGAAAGCATATTTCATGTATATTTTAAATTTAAAATGATACCAAATTGCACTTTTTGGTGCAAATATCTTCCATGTTGTACAAATGTTTTGTATCACAACTTATTTGAAATCTAGTAGAATTTGACACTAATTAAAATACTTAATATATGATAGCTTCTTAGAAACAATAATGGGAGCAAGGTAATAAGAAATTATAAATTAACTTTAATGATGACCCAGAATGGCCTTGGAATATGACCTGGACTAGGTGATTTTAATTGTTGTTTTAATGTTATGTTTTAATTAGATGTTTTTGATGTTTTGTTTATCTATTGATGTATGTAAACATGCGGTACTGAATTATTGTCTTTGTAAAGCTGCCTTGAGTCACCCTCAGGGTTGGGAAAAGTGAGATACAAGTGTGGAAAATAAATAAATAAATAAATATGATGTATCAGCAGTTCTGGGCTGTAACCTATTTTTCTCTTCATGGCTCTGGTGTGGGCATTGCATTGGTGGTAGGTTGTTGAGCCATGGAGACCATTCAGCTCTTGAGGGATTTTCAATATAGGGGAATTGGTTCATTATGAAAAAAATGCTAAAAGGAATTAACTCTATATCCACTTTATATATTTAGGGTTTTTAAAATATATTTTCTAGCTATAGTATGTAATTTGACTTTCTTCTTATCCAGAGAGCCTTGGTTATAGAACACCATAAAAATATCATGAATCAAAAATGAATGAGTTAACTCCCCTGGCATTTTTGAGAATACATCCTTGCCATCTCCATTTTCTAGTGCCAGTGATAATGAAGATCTTAAAGTCAATGTCACAAAGATATCAATTCCCCTCTTCCTCACAGAAGGAAAAGAGGATGTTTTGCTTATTTTCAGGGACTAGGCAGTCTTCTGCACCATATTCTTGTCATAGTTTAAGAATGATCTGGGATGAAAATCAACTGAACCCACTATCCAAAATGGTCTCCCTTGTATCTAAGGATGGGGTGTTGTCTAATCCAGTTTGGATTTCTGCCCCTATAAAACAGCAGAATTGATTGTTGATTTCGGATGGGATTTCTTTCATTCTGTATCCCAATATTAGACTTTACATTAGTGAATAAGTTGTTAGTATTGTTTTGTTTTGAAGTATGTAACTTACTATGTACCAACTTTGCACCAACTATATAGGTTCCATACACACAGTATATCAGAAAGAATATACTAGCCTTTTATATTTCCTGTATTTTCTTCCCTATCCTCTTAACACATGTGTGTGTGCAAGCATATGCACCAAATTTTGGCAGCTGTCACTTGAGCAGATATCTGTGGGATGTTCAATAACCTGGCTCCATAGACTCATTTCAGTGGTTTCACTTCTTTTTATTTCTTCTTTCATTCTTGCTGAATCTCTTCACTGCTGGTTGTAAGTGAAGACCACTGTCAAGAAAAAGGAAGGGGGAATGTCTTTCCTTTGTGCAAAACTGTCTCTTCAGCTGATGGGTTGTGGTTATTTTTTGCTGAAGCTGAATAAATTAAATTAGGTCATGGCCACAGCTAGAAGTTGCCTACAAACAAAAAAAAAAACAAACCCTTACCTTTTAAGCATTTTACATAGAATATGTTCTGCTGAGTCTCTGTGCAGGAAAACAAAAGGAGAGTCATTAAAGACTTTTGGTTGGGGTTCTTGTTTTTCTCATGAAGCTCTAACTAGACATATATTGACTATACTACTACAGCGAACAACACAAGCAAGCAATTTGTTCTGGTTTACTTTTAAATCCATTACAGGATTTACACTTACTATTTAAATAAATCAAGGCTGTCCATCTTCTTTTTGCATATGACTTTGGTTTAATGGAGATGACACAAGCTTTTTATGAAAAATAGATTTCAAAATTGAAAGCTAGCTTTTAAAATAGTTGCCCTCACTCATTTCCATTTCCTCCATGGTGTGAATTTCCTTGCCTTGCCTTAATCCATGAGTCCTCAAACTTTTTAAACAGAGGGCCAGTTCACAGTCCCTCAAACTGTTGGAGGGCCAGATTATAATTGGAAAAACAACAAGAATGAATTCCTATGCACACTGCAATATCTTATTTTTAGTTCAAAAACACTTTAAAACAATACAATAATTAAAATGAAGAACAATTTTAACAAATATAAACTTATTAGTATTTCAATGAGAAGTGTGCCTGCTCTTGGCTGATGAGATAGGAGTGTTGTTGTTGTGTGCTTTCACGTCACTTCAGACTTAGGCTGACCCAGAGCAAGGGCCGGGTAAATGACCTTGGAGGGCCGTATCTGGCCCCTGGGCCATAGTTTCAGGACCCCTATCTTAATCCCTCAGATTTATCCATAGTTTAGCATTGTACCTACAGATACCTAAACCATGGTTCACTGAAATTCATCTGTGACTGATTGAGAGAGAAGTTGGCTACCAGCTTAGTTATATGTATCCATGTGATAATGGAACTGGATTCGTTACCTCACAATAAATGAGAGTCCAGAGATTCCCCTAGTTAAAAAGCAAGTCATACAGAGCCTGTGATATGCAACAAAATGTGCTTATTGTACTCTATCCATTTTAATGAAAAATCACCCTGTTCCTTTCAATGTATGTAACCAATGAATTAAATTAATGTAGTGAGCAACACGGCCCCTATGCAAAAAAGACTAGTAGATAATTTCAAACCCAAGTATAAAGTATGCAGTTCCAAAAATATTTGTGTCATTCAAAACTCATTTAATGCAGCCGTTATATAAGTTAGATGATGTAAAACAAGGCTATGAAAATGTCAATGGTAAAGTGGATAATAAGCATGCATCAAGCATGATCATTTCCCCATTGTCTATAGGGTACTTTCCCTATAGACTCAACTCTGTTAATCAGGGATGGAGAATAAGACTCGTCTGAGGCCTCCAGAGCCTCTGTTTTCTGTAAAGAATAATCTGCAGATAGCTCTAAACAGCAGCAAACTGTGGCTTGCTCCTCCAGACCCCTTCTCCAAGACCCCAAACACTCCCATCCCAAAAATAGGAAGTGATACCACATTGCTTTCAGTCTCATTTTACAATAGTGGTGCAGCCTACTGGAGATCCAAAGGAATGAAATGTAGCTGCCAGCCTTGTGTAGCTGCACAATTCTTTCACCTTTCCATACACCATACTGTCTGACTGATCCTTCTATTCTAATTCCTATGACATGAGGATTATTTACTATGTGGTCTCTTTCTGATATTGTCTCTGTCCCAAATGTATCTTGATATTTCCAAGCTGAAGATACTCAATCTAGAACATACCTTCACTTTTCTGACATGTCATTTGAAGGTGATAACGTTATGCTAATGATAGACATATCAAAATAAGATATAATGTGGCATTGGCCAGAGTGCATTTCCCTCTCGTTTTTCCTTGTTTGCTTTTGATTTCTAAAAAATCACACTCTAAATCAGTGTGTCAAACTTTTGGCCCTCCAAGTGCTTTGAGCTTCAGTGGCCAGAATTCTAGGCCATTGGCCAAGCTGGCTAAGGCTTCTGAGAATTGGAGGACAAAAACAGCTGGAGGGCCAAAGGTTTGACACCTTTGCTTTGTGAAGCTTTGTTATAATTTATTGTGCTTCTTGCATAAAACTGGGATGCTTTTGTATTAATACGGTCATATTCCCAGTATTTGGAAAAGGCACAGGTGTGCTGAAAAATATGTGCTCTGTATGCAAATTATAGTTGCATTACATTTTGTAGCTTTGTCCTCTTCCTTAAATATTCTTGTGGATGTTTATGACATCATAGTTTCACATTAAAAGAGCAGAGAATAAATGTTTTCCTGAGGTTGATATCTGATCTACAAGACATAGTGTGGGGATCCATTGTGCCTCTGTGTACATGTAGAAACTTCTATAGGTCTCTTTTTGGTCCATGTATGTTTGTAAAAAAAATCTGTATTAACATAGGAATGAATGTTACTCTTTGTAGTAAAATGGCACTGATGTTTTGCACAAGGTTCTGCTAGTCTGCATTTGCTTGCTGATACAAAGACAAAACTATTAGGGCAGTTTTCCATTAACCGTTACCATTATTTTATGTGAAGGGTCTACACATGGGATCTGTGTGCTCAACAACATTAGATGTCAGTCTGTGAGAAGTTATAATGGTGCCTTCCAGGGGCTATTTTGGATCATGTTGGGCAGTAGAAGTTATGTTATTTTCCATACACAATGGTGAAGATAAAAAGCACATCTCTTTCCATTTAGAGGGCTGGATGGATAATATATTGGCAAACAGCTTGGGCTTGCAAACACTTGCTTATTTAAACAAACAGCCTTGTTTTAAATTATTAAAGAGGCTATTTGCCTCATATATCCAATAATAAATAACAAGAAATATAAAGATGTTGGCTTTATCCAGATGGTGGATAAAAGTATTGCAGTGAATTTATGGAGTCTAGCTGTAAAGCAGTTGGAAGAAACAGAACAACTTGCAACCAACAGCTTTAGAAATGAGAGGAGAGGTTTTTTTGCAACATTCGTTGTTTCAAAACCTAAACGTGTTATGTTTTAGGAGACAGCTTGGTTGTAGCTATGGCACTTTACTGCCAGGCTGCCCAGCTGAGAGGTCACTTTTGCTTTCCCCTTCTTCTACCCCTATTTGCTTTGTTGCTTCACAGTACTGTATTCTTGTTGCCTTCACTTTTGACAGGTTTCCTTTGCACTTTTACATCAGATTCTTCATCTTCCCACCTTGTAGTTATTTGGCTTATAAAAGCCATGATAAGGATTCAGCATTGGGAGGAGGGGGGCTTTTTCATAATGGCCCTGTGGAAATATATCATTCACTGTGAAATCCCTGCTGCCCTCCTTATCAGACAGCATGCATCACCTCGTTATTAGATTTGTTTTAGAGCTGATCTTTCTTTTCTTCTTATATTTCCAAATGAATGGTAGAGATGGATTCTGTAATAGCAAAAGGAAATCTATTTGTGCTACTTCCTGTAAGAGTACCCCATTCAGAGTAGGTCACGAGAAAGGTCTTAAAGGGTTCCAGGCACATTCAACACGCACTAAGCACACACATAAAACAAGGCAAAGCAAATTTTTGTTGGAATATCCTTTGAGTCCCAAACCAGGGCAAAAAGGCAGGAAATCATCAGCAATCTGTACCATCACCATTGCTCTAAGGTCTCATTGCCTCTCTTCACTGGATAAGAAAGGAAATTGATGGGCGAAGCAGCCCTACTCCATAGTTCAGTTTGTAAAATGATAATCTTGGTTTACATATTGATACCATAATTAATTATAGGTTTGAAGCAAAATGATTAAATTCTTCCCAAATAGGTGTTCTAGCCATATTACATTTTCTTTGTCTCCAAAATTTCAGAAAGTGGGACACGGAAATCTGTAGCATGAATAACTTCTCTATTTGCTGCATTTGCATTGCTTTGGTAGCTTTGGATGTTTGAACTATATTTCTAAATGCTCAGTTAAATTGCCATGGTACTAAACACTTGGGAGTGAAAGTGTTAAATTGCCATGGTACTAAACACTTGGGAGTGAAAGAAATTTCAGGTAAATGGGAGAAAAATTATTTTTGAATGAGGGAAACACTCTCATGGGTGTGTCTCCACCCCTCAAATACACCTCTGCGGGATTTTTAGTGAGAGGGTATTTGCACACACCTTGTTTTCTTTTTTGCTATTTTGAAGCATTCTAGAGATAGTTTCCTCTTATGTATTCTTTTTTTCACCTTTTCCTTATATGTTTTCTCCATGATAGCCAGGGACATACAAAATCAAACTTCCTAAGACGTGTAATTGCATGCCTCGGTTAGAAGAAGAAGGGTGAATTGTTGTTTGCATCTGGATTAATGTTCCAAAAATTTCATAACAGTAATAAAGGAAAAGTACACATTCTTGCCTTTAAGGATTGACAGTCAGGAATTAGTTAGTAACAAGTTTGTATTCTATATAAATATGAGCGAAAAATATTGGATTCAGTTAATGTCGCATATGTTTCTCTATATAATTAACATATTGAAACCTTTCATAGTTTTCATGATGCATACATCTTTATAAAGGGCTCACATCTCAAAAATATGGGGTTCTGGCATTTTGTTTAGTCTATTTAAAAGGAAAAGTTTTCCAGTCCCAAAATAGGGTACATCCCTTATAATGAGAGCAGTCTGCTATATAAACATTTCAGTTTGATATTACCAAATCCTACCCCCTGTTCCTTTGCATGTGGCAAAAAGCAACAAATTATACTAAAGTTAATGTGGAATGATTATTAAGTAATATTTAACAAATAAGCAATAATAAAATAAGCAACTTTCAGCCACTTTATGAATTGAACTAAAGTGAAGCAGGTGGGAAAGTATCTGCAATTGAGTTAGTAGGCAACTCTTATAAATGTCATCAAGACTTAGAAAACAACAAAAGAAAGGAAAGGATTGGTACTTGTTTTGAGTAGATAACAGATGTGCTGCTGGTATTCAAGTGGAGGGGGCGGAATGATGGTGGTAAAAACTGGGATGTTTAGATACCATCACTGTCATTGAGAAGAATGATATAGTACTTTTGTTTCATACCTCGTGGTCTGTTAGCTTCCCAGAGGAACTGTTTATGTAGCATTTTCATCAGCCTTGATGCCATTTCCAAATGGTAAAAGATAGATAAGTGGGTTTTAGATAAAATAACAGAAATCATTATGGTGGAGGAGGCTTCAGTCAATTTTTAAAATGTGGTGCAAAAAGTTCCACCCCCCCCCCCCAAAAAAAAAAGGTTGGGAGGGAAGATCAGAAGCATTTTGTTCTTGGAGGTAAACCCTCTCTGAGATTCAAACTGGCAGGCTTAATGCTAAACATTAAAAGAGGAACTGAAGGGCTAGGAAAAGAGTGAGAAGAATCAGCAATGACATTAGCATGAAATGGTTGGTCAAACATGAGTAATGGCTAGTTAATATGAAAAGAATCTATAGGAGGAATAGGAAGGCTTTCCTGCTTTTTGATCTTGTTTCAAGAAAAGATAGCAAGATATTGTCTTTTAAATTGCCAAATCTGCCATCCAAAGATTAATTAATTGATGAGAGGGGGCAGAAAAGAACCATGGATTGAAAAAAAACTATTTTAGGACTATTTGGAACTGTCTCTTTCTCTCTCTGTTATCATTACCCCTTGCTGTTGTATACTAGGGACTCTCCTGGTATCAAAGGTTGAGGTTTATCAAACAAACACAAAATATACCAGGACCATATTTTCTTGAAAAGAAAACTAGAGCATTGAGTATTTCAAAGGTCTTGACAATAAAACAGAATTACAACACATAGCAGGAGTAACTCAGTTCAAAGCAGAAATTGTGGGATTTTCTGCCATGATATTCTGGGTTATAGGGCTGTGTGGAAGGACCCCAAATCATTATGGTGGAGAAGGAGGCTTCAGACAGTTTTTAAAATATGGTGGATAAGGTTCCAACAAAAAAAAAAGGTTAGGAGGGAAGATCAGAAGCATTTCATTCTTTGAGGAAAACCTTTTCTGAGGGAGCTTCCAGACAGCCCTTTATTCCAGAATCATCTGTGTTTTAAACACGTAGATGTTCCTGGGGGCCTGTCTACACCCACTGCAGAAAGCGTGCACTTTCTCGGGTGGGTGTCCAGATGTTCTGCCGCTCCTCTCCCCACTCTCCTGGTGCATCATTTCTATATTCCAGGAGAGCTCTGACTAGACTGTCATGGAGGCCAGGTAAGTTTATTTTACTTTTAAAAGGGGTTTGGGGGCTGTGGGGGAGGGGTGAGATTCCCACAGTTTTCTGGACTAATTTAGTTCAGAAAACTATGGGAATGTTGTCTGGGCTGCAGTCCAGACACCAGAAGTAGTGGGTATATCCCGTGCCTTCCAAGAAGGTGCGGAATACATCCACTATGTGGTGAATTAATTGCGGGTTGGCCAGAACTTCATCTGGACAGTCCCTTTTTATTGTGGAAGTTTCCATAATAAAGGGGCTGTCGGGATGGGCCCAAAGATTCAGACTGGCAGGTCTAATGCTCAACCTTAAAAGAGAAACTGAAGGGATAGGGAAAGGATGAAAAGAATTGTTATGAATGAATAGTTTATTGTACCAGCCATAGGCCATGACATCACATAATATACAACCTTTAAAATTACAATACAATAAGTACAATAAGCACTTTGCAATGACATTAACATGAAATGGTTGGTCAAACATGAGTAATGGCCAGATTCCAATAACACCCTCCACCATTCATATGGTTATGTACTTGTCCCCCAACAACCATAGTTAATCTTGGGCATGCCACCTCAACACCATACACACAAATATCGCATTTATATGGCCATCATAGTCTGCCTGTAAAGATCTGCTCCTAGGCACTTCACTCCATGTATCTAAGGCAGTGTTTCTCAAAGTGCGCCTCAGGTTTTTTGGTCTTCAGGCCCCAGAAATCCCAATCAGCTTACCAGTTGTTAGGAATTGTGGGAGCTGAAGTCCAAAACATCTGGGGGAGCACCGTTTGAGGAACTCTGGTCTAAGGAAATACATTTAGTCTACAAAATCTTACACTATCAAATTTAGTCCCTCAGTTAAGGGTCTTAAGGTGTTACAAATTCTTTTTGCATAAGGATACAAAAAGATCTTGTTATTGTTTACCACATTTATGTTTAACTTTCAGACCAAATATTAGATAGCTGGCTTGTTTTCTTGTCCTTGGGAGACTATCCATGCTTTAAACGGTCTTTGTAAGAATAAATTCAAAACACCCACTCACCCAACCTTGTTCTGTACATTTTGTGTTTGTGGTGGCATAGCTGGATGCGTTTGGTGCATTCTTTTTTCTTTGTCCAAAAACCCTGAAAATTGAGGTTATTTCTTGATTTCCCCGAGTCACTACTATATATGTTGTTCAGGGCTTTCCTGGCAGAAAACTGAACATAATTTATTGTTCTGGTGCAGTGACCAAGATTAATAGGGAAGAGCTGGTGTGCTTGTTCAATAACTTTACAAATCTTTGCCTTCCCTCTTACTGACTAATATTTGATATTTATTACTGCAGTCTGATGTCTCCCAGAAGAGGTAATGATACTTTAGGGCTTGCGACTGCTTCTGTGTAATGATGAAATGCCTCTAATAAATACCTCAGTGTAATTGATGTTATTGGAAAACATCAGTAGATATTGACTAGGAATTTGTTACACAGCAAGGAAGATCTGTTTCCCCAACCTTTCTATGGCAAATATTCTACTTTGAAATATCAGTCTTTGTACATCATATTCACAGAAGCTTTGGAAGGAAATAAAGGAATGGGGGTTGCTAACAGGGCATATAGAACTGAGTTTGATGAGAAAGATAGATGTAGCAGCATAAATACCGTTCACTTACAGGAATTACTTGGAAGGGAAACGGGGAATGGGATTGTTAGGTTACATCCATCTATGTTGTAGTGAGGAGCAAGAGTAAAAATAAAGTGAAAAAAGACTATTTTGATTTCCTTTAAGGAAAACAAAACAGCATTTAAAAGGTAAAAGTAATCCATGAAGGCAACTGAAAATGTTGTGTCCCTTTTTCTCTTACTAAAGAGATACTTTGGCTTATTTATCAGGATGATGGGGGTAATAAGATACACAACAAACCATTTTCATTTTTTTTCTTTTTCTGGTACTGAGAGCAAGGAAGCAAGTGGCTTTCCATACCTGTTTTAGGTACTTCTTTTCATATTCTAGCACAGCAAAGTTATGCTTGCTGATATTAATTTTTAGGGATGGTAATAGAAGTGTGTTGTATCCTTCTGAGCAGCCTGGATCAGAACAGTGTTGGGTCTGAGATATATTATAAAGATAGCAGTGGACATGCTCATAAAATTGCAATGTTACAAAGGCACATTGACTACTTGTTTTCAAGTAAGAGGCTGCAGTAAATCAGAACTGCAGGCTAGGATTTATAAAATGAGTCAAAGAAACTTGAACAAGAAGTGGTTAGATAGGATAAGCCTGTGCTTTCATGTTTTCTGTTTCCTGTGAATATCACTATGGCAGGCATAACATACTGAAATCTAGAAGCAAGATAAATTATTGCTGTTTTCACCAGAAACAATTTCTTATGATTAGAGATGCAGTCAAAAATATTAGGTTTACCAGAAGGGCAACTAAGTTATTGGAAATTCAAAAAGGGAATGAGTGACAGCAGCAATCCAAACTCATGATTGTATGGGTGGCTGGTTCTCTACCTGTCAGTGTGATTGATAGATGGACTATGAAGTATGTGTAGCTGCCTTATATACATAGAATAATAATAATAAATTGAATCTAAAATATTAACAAACTGCAAAAAAAAAAAAAATAACCCTCCAGAAAAATACATGAAACACACCTATAAAATGAAAGGCCCAGATTAATTTATCGAAAGCCTTTTCTGCATCAAAAAATTGCTGTTTCCTTTTCAGTATCTTCCAGATATTTATCACATTTCTAATATTGTCTGTAAAATGACTTTTTGAGAAATAATCCACATTTATCTTCATAAATGAAATATTGAAAAATATTTTTCAATCTCTGTCAAAAACCTTGTAAATAGTTTGTAATCATTAGTCAACAATGATACTGGTCTATAATTCTTTGTCAAAAATCAAGTGTTCTTCTTTTTTAGCCTCTTTGTAACTATTGGTTATCTTCCAGTTTATCAAATTAAATTCATTATCTGCTGCAACGGAACCATTTAGGCACATTCCACACAACTGTATAAAATCCATTGAACTGGATTATATGACAGTGTGGACTCAGATAACAAGTTAAAGCAGACATTGTGGATTATCTATCTTGATATTCTGGGTTATAGGGCTATGTGGAAGGGTCCTTAGTGCCCTTCCACACAACCCTGTATCCCAGAATATCAAGGCAGAAAATCCCACATTATCTGAGTGTGGACTCAGATAGCCCAGCTGAAAGCAGATATTGTGGAATTTTCTGTCTTGATATTCTGGGTTATAGGGCTGTGTAGAAGGGACATCAGTTAACAGACACCAACGGGAATTGGTAGATTCGGTATGAATGTAGTTTATAACTGTTATTATATGTATGGCCACTAGGATGGTTACCTAATTAAAACCACTCAGTTCATAAACACATTCACAGCAATTAGTTTATGTCTGCCAGTGCCATTATCTAACCTCTTTGTCCCAGTCAGCCACTTTCTCACACTGAGTGAAACTAAATTATTTCTTCATTAATGCATATTACAGTTAATTTTCCCTTTGACAGTTAGGTATACGTTTTTATGGAGTTTGTTTAGACTTTTCATCTTTAAAATGTTTTTATCTCTTCCCTGTTATACTCTTAGAAAACTGAGTGATGGCACTTTCTAAGACTGGATCTGTTGTGCTGTATAATCCAGTTTCTGAATCCAGATTATCTTCTTTGATGTGGATTATATGAGTATACACTGCCATAAAATCCAGTTCAAAGCAGATAATCTGGATACAGAAACTGGATTATATGATAGTGTAGATGGGGCCTGAGGCTTCACGTTTCCTCTGCAGAAAAAATAACATATTTAACTTATGATAATTTCCAAACCAAAGTCCTTAAAAACCCAGGTGGATTGGGTTTGTGTCTGTTTAATATAAGAGCTGGCACCCAGCAGTTGGGCAAGCCGTTCTATTTGCCCAGCAGCTCCATCAGTTGTCTCTACTGATGGTTTCCTCATGAAGAGATTCATTTTGGGATGGATTATGATTAATTCCCTTATTTTGCCTCATTGTCCAGGTTTTCCTCCAGCTAGTGATCTCTGCTGGAGCTGTTACTAAAAGCAAGAACAAACTCTTAGGAACATTTTTACACCATCTTCATCCCATCAAATGCTGACAACCATTATTTAGGTTGACAGCCTCAGCAGGGAGTTGTCTAAGGTTATTTTGAGTAATCACAAAATGGAAATTTGATTCCTCATGAGGTGTTACAATTATAATATTAACTTAAAAGAAAGACACCTTGAAAAACTCCCACAGTACTCTGGACAGCTGCCGTCTTTCCTTCCTTTTCCTGAAGTAGATAGGAAAAGAGGGCAAACTGCAAAGGTAACTTCAACTAATTTCATCACCTGGGCTTCCTTTCCTACAGAGGAAAGGTCCTGTGTTGGTCATAAAGAGCATAGGTAACAATAACAGTGCCAATGTCACCATAAATTGTAGAACATGTGCTTCTTGGTGGAACTCCAGTAAGAAACTGGAGTGGCTATGATTACTGTGATCTCCTTCATTTACTATGGATAAGTTGGAAGTGGGCAATGAGGGGAGACTGAAGCTGTAGTCATTGGAATTTCAAGTAGACACAGATGTTTTGCACATACTGTATTTAAAACCCGAGCAAATTGGTAAGTCCTTTCTAAGTAAACGCAGATGTTTATGCATCCATGAATGTCTGCCTTGACCTGAATTGTTTCCTGTGCTAAACTGATTTGCTCTGAGCTATGCAGGCATATGACCCAGAGCATTAGGAAAGGCTAGAAACTTTTGCAAATTTCTACACTTTATTTCCCCAGAATAAGCAAGAGAGTATCTAAAATAATATTTATTTGATACATAAATTATTAATAAACAATTATAATATATTAGTCTCTAACCCACAAGCAAACTGTCAGTAAATATGAGCCAGAGACCATAGCACTGAGGCTATGTTTTGCATCAAAACATCAGATATCTATTTGAACTACTTCCTTGATAATTGTCAAATTATTATGCATCTTCTTGAACACATGGCTATATATAGATTGAGAGAAAGCTAGAGTTGTTGTCTTTGACATGTTTGGATATAGTGATTAATTCTTCTTGACAAAAATTCCTAATGTAGACCAATCTTTATATTAATTCTAAACTGCCCACCATGTTTATTTCTTCTGCTTCCGTATCAAAACCTAGAATAACCCATGTATAAGGTAAGAATCAAGTGCACATTAATAGCATAATGTTAGAGGCCTGTTATCTTCATATACTGTAGGTAGACTTAATTTTTTTTCAAATAGATGGGTTGGCAAAATTAGCAAAAGATCATTCATTTCAAACTAATTCCATCCACTTATTTAATGAGTGTTTGGCCATTTTAACCTTCCTGAATTATTCTAAGCCTTATGCATTTTCTCTGTTCTTGAGATTAGCAATTCTATTTTGCCATAATTCAACCATTTTTTCACTAAAAAAACCGAATGCAACACACTAATTTTGACTGTTAGCAGCCTGTTGTGGATTCATGAAGAAAATGACCATAAAGATAGAGATGGTCATTATAAAAAAGTTTAAAAACTGATTTAAAACAACAACAAAACATGAAATTCAGGCAATACAAAGGTTTTCAATTTGTACGTAACAGGGTAATAGCCATAGCTTGGAACTAATGCATTTGGATAATAGAAATTGCTTGCCAAAATATACTTTTGGCAATTATGAAGGGTCTGTTGCGTTAGGAGAGGAGAGGCCCTACTCTCACTTCTGCCACTGTCTCAAACATGGTTGGCAACAATGAGAGAGAAGGGGCCTTCTTGGTTCTGCTTTTAGTCTTTGGAGATTGAAACAGCTTCCTTTCTGTTATCCTTACAAAAAAATAAAAACAACTGAAAACCTTTCTGTTTAGACAAGCCTTCAGTGAAGAAATCTAGACTGCAGTGGCAGGAAGGCTATCTCCTATCAAGCGGAACGAAGTGCAATATGACCAGATGAGACACTATTATAATGCATATGATTTTAAAATGTTTATTTATGATTTTAAATGTTTATTTATGTTCATGTTATGTTTCATATGTTATATATGTGTTAATTGTTGTTGATTTTATATAGTTTTTGGTCTCTTGGAAGCTGTTTTAGGTCACTTTTTGGGGAGAAAAGCAGGATATAAGTAAATATTATTTTTATTAGGTTTTTAGGAAACTTTAGGGCAGATTTAGAATTGTTACATTTTAAAAAAATAATGCTTCACTCTTGAAAGTAAAATTAAGTTGTAATTAAACATATTTTGTTTAGATGAAATGCATCTAAAGTAGAATCCATATAGAGGTGCCCCCCAAGTTACAAAAAACTCATATCCTTTTATAAATCACACACAGTTAAGAACAGGGGTGAGACGACAGGAAGTGAGAGAAATCTACCTCTAGGAAGAAAATTCAGTCTTGAAAGAGTTGTCATGGGGACAAGGTGTCTCCTCTGAAGGTTTATCACCAATACTTGTTTCCACAACAAGCCACATTTTTCAAAATCCAATCATTGCAGGGACAGAAATTGAGGTTAAATCTTTTGAACAGGGGCACAGACAGCAAAACAAACACCACAAGGGTGTTAACCCTCCCCTATGCTATCCAAAGCTTGTGTGTGTGTGTAACTGCAGTTACACGCTAAAAAGTACCTGTTTCAACTTACATACAAATTCAGCTTAAGAACAAACCTACAGAACCTATTTTGTTTGTAATGTGAGGGACTGTCTGCATTTTGTAATGTATTTTATACATAAAATGTAGCAATTTCCAAAATACTGGATGGCTACTTTAAAAAAGCCAATAAATCCATGTACAATAAATTGACCTCTGGTTTCTAGCTATTATTGCTGTATAATATTTCCAGAGCCAGATGCATTTTGGTTCTTAATATCAATTGATGAGGAACACAATCAGGATGAAGTGCTTATGTCCTGTTTGTGACCTTCTGTGGGACATCTGGTTGATACTGATACTTCTTCTTATCTTAAGGCTTTCCTCAATGACAGAACAAGAACTGTTTAGAAATAAGAAATGGATCTCTTGATTTTAAGCTCTTTATCTCATACTTTAGAGTGTTGTCTTCTTAAGCTCAGTTTTTAGTTGAGCTTGGCCTTCACTTTGCCTTTTTGCTCCTGTTTCATACAAAGCACTTCTTGTTCAACTTTCTTCATCTGTACATCTTTATGTTCTTTTTGAAGATAGACTAATTTTTGTTTGTTAGGATTATAGGATTAGTCTGACTTTTAAATAAAGTGAAATGGGCAGTTTCTCATTAACATTTATATTGCTTTTCCACCCTCTTTGTTTAGTTGTGGCCAATAATATAAAGTACTGGATATCTCACATTTAAAACATTCTCCAAATACAGGATAACCTCTTCAAAGCTGTGAGGTGGCAAATCAAACTTAATGTGAGGTTCAGCTCCTAAGCAAAATTAGAAAAAGAAAGAATAATAATAATAATAATAATAATACAGTTGCTTTCTCGGTACAGTTAATGTTTAAATATGTTTCCTTGCATATGGTTTTTTTGTTACTATGTTTGCTTGTTTTTTACTGTAATATATATTTTTTTTAAAAAATAATTCATGTCAGAATTTATGTTAGTAACTAAAGGAAACCATTTTGCTAATAGACAACGTTTGAAACTTTAAAAGTAGCACACAAAAAAAGAACATTGGAGATGGTCTACTAAAGTAAACTGCTTAATACAATAATTTTGAGGTATAGCTAGTAGTGCTGTGGTGGTGAAAGCTTTATGGCATTACTATAATGAATGATATAATAACTATGTTGCAAATTGACAGTATTTACTTTGGTTCAGTGGTATCCCATACAGTATAGGACAACTCTAATTATGGGAAGGGATCTTGAAAGTATGTGTGTGACATTTTCTCCTTGCAGTTGTACTGATCAGCCATGGATGATAGTCTCACATTATGCTGACATATTGGCAAACTTCAATAGCAAGACGGGAGTGCAAGAACACTTGCTGTTCATATGTCTCAGCAACTGATATGCTATTCCTGATAACAGCATCAGTATGTAACGCTAGTAGCCATGGATATCCTCATCCTGCAGTCAACTTTGGTCACTATGTCTACAGACTAACTATATGCTATCTTGTTTGTAACTTGGGGACTATCTGTACATATTGTTAAATGCTTAAGTGGAAGTATGGCCATGTGACTACCAGTTGGCAAATCACTGCAGTTGCATGAATGCTGAGAGGTATAGTAGTGAGGGTGCTCATCCCAATATCTTGCCACTATCCGTGATCGTACAAGTGCCACAGAATCACAACTTCATGTGATAAAGTTCTTAGGCACTCCAAAAGAAAGCAATATTGCACTGAATCACATATTGCTAAGGCATGTGGTGCATGAAACGATGGCATTTTTATGCTTAAATGAAATATTGAAAGAAGCGTGTGACTTTCCGTTCATTTTTAGCATCCACTGAAACAGAGCTATTATAGTGTGACATTTCAAGTATTTTATGCAGATTTCATTTAAACAGCACATTAAAATTCAGTGCAAAAACACTTCCATGCAACCTTATACACAAAAGTGGAGAACTTCCTATTTACAGTTGTGATGGGAATCATAACTTGTTGATGTGTTACCTATGCTTTAGGGCAGAGGTTTACCAAAACAAGTGGCAAAAATATGTTGCCTGTGTATAAGAAGATGGGGAAAATGCAAGCTTTATGGGAACCATATTTATAGATTTTAGCTTTTTTATTTTGCAATCATAAGAAGGCTTCATTTTATTTCTTACACTACATGTGATATACATAATAATTTTTCTTTTGTTCAGCCTATCTCCCTTAGCTGTTCTCTAAGCACATTTACATCACCATCTATCCCATTGTTGAGACAGGAAACCTTGGTTTATGCTACCTGTCTAGTATTCTTTCTCTTTTGTTTGGCATAAAACAAAGGACCTTACCTGCTTGTACAACACTGGAAAATTCTGTTTCTTCTTGTCACTGGCAAACATTCCTACTGCTAGTGCTTACCTTATGTTACCATTCTTCTTCTGGTTTTGCCTTTTTTATATATATAGATCTCTCTTTTCAGCTCTATCAAAACTGCTCTGGGAAAACAATTAACCTCATTTTCTGCAAATCACAACAATGATTCCCCCTTCCATTTTCATGTATCTTAAAACTTGATGTCCATGTCCAGCTCCTATTTTCGGTAATTTCCCTCTTGGTTGGAAGAAAGCCTTATTAGAACCTACTTCTGAGTGTACCTTCAAGGGATGCATATAATGTATTATTAACATTTAAGTGCTCTTAAAGAGGTATGCTCTTTCTTCCATTCATTTGCCTTTGCAAAGAATTTCTTAAAAAATCTGTGTTGGCATCTACCTTGAAATCCTTCATCAAAGCATATCTCTGTTATAAGGCAAGTTTGCTGAAATGTATTCATCTATGTTTTCAGATTGTTCTTTCAAACAGTGCTTCTTAAGCTCTTCATATGGGAATTGGCAGAGTTTTGTCTGGAAGCTTGTTGTTATGTAGCATAGTAGTACAGCATTAATCCATGAATCCCCACACTACTTTATAACTCTACTTTCATTTGGACTATGATGGAGTCTCCTTCCCAGGGGATTAAACAGAAACCAGATAGCCATCTTTTGAGAATATTTTTGCTGTATATTCCTACATGGTATGGGGTTAGATTGGGTGGCTCTCATGGTCTCTTCCAATTCTATTCTGTGATTCTATCATTCTATGATTACTACCATTGTATAGCTTCCCAACATGAAGACATGGCTGATATACGTTTCTTTATTTCTAATTGCAACTGTTGCCTGCCTCTTTGTGGGAAATGACAGGGCATAGATAATGATTCTATTAACCATAAATTTGCAGAGCAAGTAAATTAACCAACCTGATATCCAGTATGTGGAATCTCTTTTGGTTTTTTATTAGCTCTCTGATACTCACCAGTCACAACCCACTCAACACTGTACATTAAAGCAAAGATTACAGTAGAGTCTCGCTTATCCAACTTAAATGGACTGGCAGAACGTTGGATAAGCAAAAATGTTGGATAATAAGGAGGGATTAAGGAAACACATATTAAACATCAAATTATGTTATGATTTTATAAATTAAGCACCAAAACATCATGTTTTACAACAAATCAACAGAAAAAGCAGTTCAATACACAGTAATGTTAGGTTACTATTATAAAAAGGGGACCAGTCAATGCTGGCATGGATGCACATGATTTGGGAATGTGAACAGGTACAATATTTCTGGCGAACAATACAAAATGTGTCAAACCAAATATTAGGGACTGATTGGGTATAACAAAAGAAATTGTGGTTCTAGTACAAAGAGAGGGAATGGGAAATAACAGGGAAATAAAGGAAGCAATAATTGAGTGCACACAAGTATTCATAGTATTGGGATGGACAGTAAATAAATGGTATCAGTATATGGTGGACCAAATGAAATTTGAAATTATGAATGTAAAATTACATGACTCAAAATGTAATGAAAATAAAATGCAAGAAGTTGAAGAAAGATGGAACCAGGTCAAGGATTACATTATGAACAAGTCTAGAGATCAGACCATAAGAAATAGAATAAAATTTTATACAGTATGTAAATCTAGAAGACTTAGAATCATAGAATCAAAGAGTTGGAAGAGACCTCATGGGCCATCCAGTCCAACCCCCTGCCAAGAAGCAGGAATATTGTATTCAAATCTTGTCTTCAAAAGGATTAATATGTGAAAGAAAATAATCCTCGTGGTGGTGGTGGGAATTGTAACTGTTGTGTTTGTATATGTGTATGTCCTAAAATAAATATATATATTAAAAAATACACAGTAACGGTATGTAGTAATTACTGTATTTAGCACCAAAACAGACAGGGTTCTTTCTTTCTCCCACCTTGGACAATATTCCAGACAGGAGGCAGTCTGCTTTGGATAATACAGAATATTGGATGAGCGAAGGTTGGATAAGCAAGACTCTACTGTATTGAGAACTCAAGAGTGTTTCGTATACCAAAATTAGGTTGGATTCACAATGTTTCAAGTTCTGTTGTCCAAGTTTTATTTATTTCTGCTGCATAATGGGAGCAATGGCAAGAGTAATTTTATTGTTGAACATTTGGAAACTATCTTGCTGATCCTCTGCAAATCACCCAGATACCATTAGATTCTCATCTGCCGTCTGCCTCCTGATCTAAATACATTAATACAGTAACATTTGTTTCAAGAAAATAATTATTCCACAGTTTCTGTTTTACCAATCACTGGGAAGCTTAATTTTTTTTAAAAAAAAACAAGCTGCAGAAGAGAGTATGTGCAAAAAATGCTTATGTGGCTGTCCTCCTTTCTATATTTGATAGTCAAATGAGGAGCCTGGTAAATTACCAGTCTCCTTCGTACACTCACCCCAGTCACCCTTCACAAATGACTAATTATGGACTAGCTTTAATACAATGCTAGTTATTCATTAACAATTTTGGATTGAAAGCTAAAACCCCAAATATGAGGAAGGACTTATAATTGTCCTACTTTCATGAAATGTTCTTTAAGTTAATTACATTATTTCTCTCTGATCAGTTGGAATTTGTAGAATATGCCTTTGTTGAACTGGTGCATTTTCCTAATCCTGATTTCATAAACTGGAAAGAGGGCTTCCTTTTCTTTTACTTTGTTTTTATATATCAGCCTTCGGATTCTAAGGACTTTTCTCGTCAAGCAGATAGAGGCCGAAAGCCCTCTTTGTCAAACTGATATGATTCTGACATCTCTAGCTGCCAGTCATCCGTTATGCTACCCTATTCAGCTAAGCTTCATTTTCACCTTCTCCTTGCTTTTTATGGTTCAAGAACTTCCAGATTTGTTTTTGAATGGCACCTAAACAAGAGTATAAGTTTATAGAATGTGTTTTTCTCTTGATAGGATTGATACCCATACTTTCTATTCTATGCATGAGATAACTTACAGATATCTTTCAACCTTGTTTCTGTCTGGCTGTTGGCCGCTGTCTCATCTCAGAACTGTTTACACAATCGGTTTTCATCTTCCTGCTACAGTGTCTGTTCAGCTGTGTATCTCTTGTCACTCCAAGGTGAACAAGGACACTGTTTGTAAAGGGAGCTCCCATGTTTGCCCTTTTGCATATTCTCCTTTAAAGAAAGGCAGTATTCTGATCTTTTTATATGTTATGTTACTGGCTGCTGAAGTCATTTATCACAAACTTCACAAGAGAATAAAGGTAAAGAAAAAAAATATTAATAATTAAGATGTGCTAAAGAGCAGGAGCCATGGAACAGCTTTTTAAAATGATAATAACAACCTTTGTTTGTAGTTGTTAAGCAGGTAAACTATATGGTCTTCAAAGTTCCTTGCCATTTTTCTCATTAAGGATGAAGTGACCATATTGGTCCATTGGCCACAAAAATGTCCAAAAGTGAACACTGGTTTATGCCTTTATTGTTTCTTACTTGTTGCTAAAGAAATATGTATGCTTTGGAATTCAGTACAGAACTAAATTATTAGTTAACTTGATATTAATAAAGAGAGTTCAGTGCTTCTCTGAGATTCACTAGAGAGTTTTTTTTTTGCATCAAACACAATCTAATCAAATTAAACCTGCATTATTATTTTCTCCACCAACTCATATAACTTGTCTGCAACCTGAAGGGGTTTTTTGGATCAATTGTACTTTGTAACATTCTTTCCTTAACACCTATTTTCTTCAAAAGTTGAGATATGTCTTAATATTCATCCTGATGGCTACTTTCTCTTAACTCAAAATGTGGCTTGCTATTTTGTTACCTAAACAGTTACTCCTCGAATTTGTCAATAATGACCAACATACATTACTGATGTAACAGCATCAACATTTCACTTTTATCCAAGGTCAAGTGCATTTATTATTATTATTATTTATTTATATTTCACCCTTCTCACTACGAAGGGGACTCAGAGTGGATCACAGTGTACACATACATGGCAAACGTTCAGTGCCATTTGGAGACATACAATACAGATAGACAGAGGCATTTCAGCATTTTCCAACTTCAGCACCTGGAGATTATGCTCGATTTCGATCACAGGGGGGGGGGGGGTGCTGTCACTTCATCCACTATGGCCCGAGCCCTTTTGATCATAGTATTTCCTCCTTCTTCTTTGATCGCCAGCATTCTAGAAGTATCGTAAAATACCTCCCCGCTTTAAACTATGTCTATTTTTTCTACTCACAGCTCACCTGTTTTTGAACTGCTTAGTTGGGCAGTAAGCTAGGTTTAACAGCTGGATTCTCAATCCGACTCAGGCTTCAAACTTGCCACCTTCTGTCAGCAGTGATTTATTTTATTTTTTATTTATTTATCGTGTCAGGCAACCGAACAGTTGTATTACAATTTTTAACAGAAGAAACAAACAAACATAAAAAAAACACAGAGTTTGCAAGCTTGGTAGTTGATTAAATGTCCTTTGACCTTTGACTGCTTTTTCAAAGGTCAAAGCAATGATCTATTGCTGCTATTGTGCTACAGCCTGGCCCAGTTTAGCTTCATTTTCTCTTCCCAAATGGAGGACGTGCAAAATGTTATTCCTTTTGGGTCATCTATGATCATAGAGTAGAGTTTTATGTATTTATTTATTTATACATACCCCTCATTTTTCTCCCCTCAGTTATTCAGAGTAAAGTAGAGTAGAGGAACAGCAAGGATGGGTTGTGGAGGAACAAATTAAATAATGGTCCCCCATGTTACCAACTGGAACTAGGGTAACTTGGATCAAAAGACCAAAAATGATTGATTTAGCTGATGAAGTAGAACTTATTTTTTACCATACTTGTGTATAGCAATAAAATAGGAGAAAGCAGAAGCACTGCTTGCCTGCAAAATTACAATTTCAAGAAATGTTTGTTTTTATTTTTTTAAAAAAGTTCTAGTGCTTTGCTTTTTGAAAAATTAACATAGTCTCTTCAGACTACTGGGATTCCATTAGCAAATTCTGTCTTCTCAGTTAGGTGTGATTATTTGTGCTCTGAGAAATAAAGACTGTAATAGTCTCCATACAAAAATCTATCACAAGGTAGTCATGATTTCTCCACTTGTGATTTCTAGGAAGGAACAATGGCTGTAATGGCTTTCTATCTGAAGATGCTGAAATAAATGGGAAAAGGCTTTCATTTTAATTAAAGAGATTCTGCCCAATAGGAGGTAAATGAACCATTCATACAAGATTCTTCTTAATAGTATTCTGAATTAGGTAAAATGTTCTGTTTAGCAGTGCTGTTCTGAAGCCTGCTGGGGCTACTTTTCCATAACATTTTATTGTTGTTATCATTTTGGGATAACCTGCATATTAGAATTATAGAGATTCTGAAATTACAAGTGTTGACTTCAGATTTATTGAAACTACAAGGAAAGTGTTGAAAGGGTCATGAAGGAATGCAAAAATCTCAGTCTCTGTGTCTGTATGTGGGCGTGTATGTATGTATACATATAGTTCCAGTTTGAAATAGGCCCGTGGCACTTGTGTCTTGGTCCTGAAAATAGCCCATCAATTTGTTCTATTGCTTGCTCATAAGCTTTTGAACTTGTTCATAATTTGGAACTTGCTCAACAGTGACCAAGGTATCAGTGAAGTGTGAAATGGAATAAAATTTCATCTGCAGTTATAG
This sequence comes from Anolis sagrei, assembly GCF_037176765.1. Lineage (NCBI taxonomy): Eukaryota > Metazoa > Chordata > Lepidosauria > Squamata > Anolidae > Anolis > Anolis sagrei. Next base: position 168,336,111 of record NC_090025.1, read on the forward strand.
TTCCAGTCCAGGAAGTAAAAGTTACCACCATCCTTTTTGGGTCCTTCTGGATCTTTGTATGTTACTATAGCCTATGTCACAGTAGGTTTAAGACATACACACACTTCTCCTCTTGAAGGCTTTGGACATATAGTCAAACAGATACAAGGACACCCATTAAAAACTACCTAGTGATGACTTCCTTCCAGCCATAGCAACACATAGCACTCTTATAATCTCTTGTAAAGATTCTTTGCTTGTTAGAAGACTAGTCTTTGTACCTTATCTCCAGGAAAGCACTATTATGGCATGATATTTTCCATATGTAAATAAAGAGGATGGGTTAAAGATTGCTGAAATAATATACAGGCAGTCCCCAAGTTACAAACAAGACAGGTTTTATAAGTTTGTTCTTAAACTGAATGTGTATGTAAGTCAGAATAGGTGTATTTTTAAAAATGTAACTCCAGACACACACGCACACACACACACACACACACACACATATATACACACACACCGTATATTCCGGCATATAAGATTACTGAGCTTATAAGACAACCCCCAACTTTTCCAGTTAAAATATAGAGTTTGGGATATACTCGCCATATAAGACTACCCCTCTTCCAATATATACCAAATAAAAATTTAAAAAACATCAGATTTGATTTCCATGTGGTAATTTTCCTATTACTGTACCTCCTTCTCTGCCTCTCAGATCTCGCACATGTGCACCTGCAGCACTTTACTGCAGTCTTCAGGAGCGAGATCTGAGAGGCAGAGGAGGAGGTACAGTAATAGGATACAAGGGCGGGCCAGACAGGTAAAAGAGTTGTGTTTTTCTGGGCCCAGAGCCACTCTATCTCTTTTTTCCATGCCCCGGGGCCCCCGGATGCCTGCAGCTTGCTCCACCCTTCACTTACACCTTCCCGGTGAGGCGCCCCTTCACCTCACCATCGGGACCTCATTAATTCCACGAATCCTGATGAATGGATTTTCTTCTACCGTACTTGTACAGCGTCACCCTTAATGCTTTCATACAGTCGCTGCATGTGGCAGGGATGCGGTCACTGCCATTTTTGAGCTCCCCCCACAATATGCAGCAACCACAGATTCTCCAATCTGGATTGGAAGTTTCAGCACCCGCTCTAGAAGACGACTTCCAGCGTATAAGACTACTCCCGCATATAAGATGACTCCCATGCATAAGGCTACCCCAGCGTATAAGACTACTCCCATGTATAAAATGACTCCCATGTATAAGACGACCCCTGACTTTTGAGAAGATTTTCTTGGGTTAAAAAGTAGTCTTATACACCAGAATATATGGTATCTGTCTGTGTGGTAATAAGGATTGATGGTAAATCGTCAGTTGAGACACCTTTCCCGCCATTATAACTTTCTACAATTACTATTAGATGTGATCACATCCACTGGTGTCAGAAACAACTGTATAATATTCATCAGAGATTCTTGCTTTTTAGTTACATAGGTGTTATTTTTTACTTGCTTCCCGTTTCTTGAAACTTGTCTGCTGGAATAAATTCTGCCACAGGCGCCTGAGGGGCACAGAGCCAAGTGGGTCAAGGTATTTAATTTATTCCTAGATCATTACCTTGAGATGATGTCTGCCTAATGATCACCAATCTTACCCAGAGACTGGCATTGCTGTCAAGTTTTATTAATGAAGCTGGCAAAAATTTTGTTTTGAAAAAACGAAAAGAAAGAACGAAAGAAAGAAAAGAGTTGATTTGAGTAGGATCTAGGAGGTCCTAGAAAATACCTAGAAAAGCATTCTCTCTAATCCTCCTGTGTAATTCCCAGATGTTTCATTGGATATTGACCATCGAATTACACAGGAGTCCTAAAATGAACTCTTCTCCATGTATTTGTTTGGTCCTCCAGAGTGAGTCAACAGTATGCTGCAGGTGTGAGCCCCTTCACCCCCTTCACTCAACCCTTCATCCCCTAAAAAGGGGGGCACCCTTGTGCTTACAGGATTATTTCAGCTTCACCAAGCCAACAAAATGACAGAGGTCTGCCTTGGCCCTTTTTCCCACTAGGCTGGCCAACATGCTCTTGATTCCCTTTTTCAATACTTCACAAACAACACTCCCCTCCTCCAAGGTGCAGTCCATCAGCCCTATACACTTCTGGCCATTTGAGCACAATCTCCACATGGGAGACCACCCAGCTCCCAGTTTGCTCCATGGCAATTCTCAGCTTGCAGTTGATGTTCCATTTGGCCAAATCGAACTTTTTGGGATTATAAGCCCCTGGACACCTTCGGGCCAAATAGAGCATAAAGAAACAGTATTCATTTTAGCACTTTTAGTGAATATAATTGTTTACCCTCTGGGAGTAATACATATAGAAGCAGCACAGTTGCAGATCTTATTTCTTCCTTAAGAGAAAGTGTGGTATTTAAACTATTGTGTATGAACTCCCTTGTTGTAAACTGGCCTAGGTCCCTCGTTGGAGGTGAGAAGACCGGTATATAAAAGTTCTAAATAAATAAATAAATAAATAAATATTCTGTTCTGGATTTGAATTATTGCTATTGAGATGAAGTTCAGGATTCTGCTTCTCCCCAGCAGTGTCTATGTTTAGTTTTTTTGGTCATACTAAATGCTTTCTATTTATGCAGGCTTCTATTTTCTCCACTCATGAGTTTTAAACTGCATTTGGAATATAACAATTGTGTTTTTAAACATTTGAAAATTTCCCATATTTTAATTGTATTTTATATTGTTTTGTTAAGAGCTATCTGGACAAAATGTTGGGGGATGTAAATTTAGTAAGAGAGCTTGAGTGGCATTGTGGTTTAGGCATTAGACTAAAACAATGGGAAACCAGGGTTCAAATTCCTGCAGGGCCCTGGAAAACTAATGGGAGACCTTGAGCAAGTCACACACTCAAACTCAGGAGATGGCCAGAGCAAATCCTCTCTGAATAAATTCTGCTAAGAAAACCACACTATAAATTCAATTCAGAGTCACCATAAGTCAGAAATGTCTTGAAAGTATTTGTTGTTATTCAGTCACTTCCAACTCTTCATGCCCTCATGCACCAGTCCATGCCAGAGCTCGCTGTCAGCCGTGGCCACCCCCAGTTCCTTCAAAGTCAAACCAATCACTTCAAGGATACCATCCATCTATCTTGTCCTTGGTTGGGCCCTCTTCCTTTTTCCTTCCATTTTCCCCAGTATCATTGTCTTCTCTAAGCTTTCTTCTCACTATGTGGCCAAACTACTTCATCTTTGCCTGTAATATCCTTCCTTCCAATGAGCAGTCAGGTTTTATTTCCTGGAGTATGGACTGGTTGGATCTTCTTGCAGTCCAAGGCACTCTCAGAATTTTCCTCCAGCACCAAAGTTCAAAAGAATTTATCTTCCTTCGCTCAGCCTTCGTTATGGTTCAGCTCTAACATGCATAGGTTGCTACGGGGAATACCATTGCTTTAACTATGCAGATCTTCATTACCAGTGTGATGTCTCTACTCTTCACTATTTTATTGAGATTGGTCATTGTTCTCCTCCCAAAAAAATAAACATCTTCTGATTTCCTGCTGCAGTGTGTGTCTGCAGTAATCTTCGTGTCTAGAAATACAAAGTCTGTCATTGCCTCCACATTTTCTCCCTCTATTTGTCAGTTATCAAATCAATCTGGTTTCCATAATCTTGACTTTTTAAATGGTTAACTGCAATCCATCTTTTGCACTTTCTTCTTTCCTCGCTTTCAGCCATCAAAGTGGTATCCTCTGCATATGTAAGGTTGTTAATTTTTCTTCCATCAATTTTAATTCCAGCCTTGGATTTGTGAAGTCCCAAAAGTCACATGATGTGTTCTGCATACAAGTTGAATAGGTTCCCAATCTTGAACCAGTCTGTTGTTCCATGGTATGAAAAATAGTAAAGTGTGTAACTAAAGTATGTAGTAAAGTATGTAAACAGTAAAGTATGCTATTACTATAACAACAAATCCAACAAATAAATTTACTTTAAGAATTGAAACTTGTGTTGAATTATTCACTTCATTCATGCATAGGTTCTGCATTTTTATGAGAAATTGGGGGGGGGAGGACTTTCCCCCCTAAACTTTGCACTACACCAGACCTCCAGGGAGCACTCTCATCTCTTGTGTCTACTTAAATTGGATAATGAAAACCCTAAGCATTATAGAAAGAGAACCTCAGAAAATACACCTTACAGCCACAGATTAACCTGAATGCTTAAACTTTTCTTAATTATACATCTCTTTTTAGGAGATAAAATGAGTGAAAATGAGGCGCACACTGAAGAAATTATCCAAATATGCTTTGCCTTTTATCCAAAGAAGTGCCAATACGAAGCTTGTCGAGCTACTCTCTCAGTGCATTTTGAAAGTGCAATTTAAACTTGTGTGCGGTGTGTTTTTTACCATGTTAGCTTTATGCCAATATTTTTACAGTTATTTAGTGAACTTTTTTTTTAAAAAAAAAGGATGCTTATTTTAGCTTTGTTCAGAACTGGTTCCTTTTTTATAAGAGCTAAGCTACAGTACTAATATTGGCCTGTGGTTAAGTTGTCTTGAGTATTTGGAGTTGATCCTTTTGACTGAAATTTTGAATATACACCATAAGTCTGTTGGTTGATTTCATGATGTCTTTACAACAGCAAAGGCAGTTATTATGTGACTATGCTGTGGCATTGTTTTATGTGTTGGGCAGTTCCTAGTATTCTATTATACAGTTCCTAGTATTTTATTCGTTTGTTATTGTTGTATTTAATTTATTGCCCAACAAAAACAATGGTCTATGATTGAGAATGCTATTTCACTGTAGTTAATTTTATTGCCATGTCATCATTTATTATGTTTGCATGTCATGTTGGCTGCAGAGAGTATAGATAATAAAACAAAGTACTATTTCACATGAAATTCAGTTAAAACTGTGGAATTTCTCACCATAAGATGACCAATAGTTCGAATGGCTTTAAAGGGGAATTACAGAATTTGATAGAAGGCAATTACTTTTTGTGACTCTTTGCCATGACAGACTTTAGGAAACAATATATATTTAGGTCATGACTAAAACTGGACTAGTTTTTTGCATTGCTGTTTCTGCTGTACAAGCTTTATCTCCTTTTGTAGGAGATGTTTTATGTCTTTAGTTTCCCTGCCTCTTCATCCACATGCTTAATTTGCTTTCATTCATCCATGATTAAGTATAGAGCGACATAATTCAAACACCCATCTGGTGCAGGAACACACATTGTAGAATGCAATCCTCAATAAATGCACAGTTAAATATTAGAGGAAGGAAGGAAGGAAGGATAACCCTAAAATAATTTACTCCAACCCAAAGAACTCATAACCAGGAGTCACTGCTAAATTCGCTACATACCGTTGTCAAAATAATACAGATTGGCATAGTTTCCTGCATTTGCCTTTTGTGCTTGAGCAAATTTTCAGTAACAACAATAAAAAGCTTTATTAACTGCTAGTGCCAGGATGTGTGTGTTAATGTCAACAGTTTTGCTGATAACCAGTGTTAAAAAAGAGAAATGTCAATGTCAATATTTACTCCTTTTAATTTCCCCTGATCCTCAAGATCAGCAATCACATCCCAACTTTTTGTAGCATATCTGTGTCATGTATGAAATTGTAATAAGGTTTCATGTATCTAATGAAGCCCATGAAGTCATAAGATGCTATAGGACTCTCTCCATAATTGACTCCCCATTGCGGTAACCAACTCTCACTATAAGTACCCCAAGGAATAATTACCCCAAGGCCTCTTTGCAATCCTTTCTCTACTCCAATCAACTCCAATTCCTTCCCAAAGCTACCAGTGGAAACTGGTAAAGATTGAGTATCCATTATCTGTAATGCTTGGGATCATATGTGTTTTGAATTTTGGATTTTTAATTCCTTGGTGATGGGACCCAAGTCGAAACATTAAATTCATCTTATACTAAATAATAAATGCACAATGTTTTTCATGATTTTTTATATGAAGCATAGTTTGTGTATACTGAACCATCCAAAAGTAAGTGTGTCACTATCTCAGCCACCTGTGTGGACGATTTTGGATTTGGGAGCATTTTGTGTTTCCGAATTCCAGATAAGTGATGTGCACTCTGTAGTTTACTTTGAACTTTCATGTTGCTATCCAGAGTGCTGAATCCTTCCCCCAAAGTAGGTTCAGCACTTAGCTGCCTATTTTATAGACCATTACTACTCACGTAAATATGGATTTCAGAAAGTCTCAGTGCATACATATAATGCTGGTTTGCCATGTTCACCCTGTATTTTATTTCTCCATATATTGTTTACTTGCTTCAGAAGTTCTGTTGCTTTAACTGCTCTCCATGAAAGTAATTGGCAAAGTTATCCCATTTTCTCTTTCTGTTTACAAGATCTAACATTCTGTTTTTCTGTGCTTTCTGAAATAAGCTGTTAATAACATTATATCACTGCTATTGATCTGACTTTTAAAAAACTCCAAATTGGAGCCAATAAACGATTTAAATTATTAAGAAGAATTGATCCTCCAGCAGGATATGTGGATTTCATTATCTGGAATGTATCTGATCCAAGCACATTTTCACTCAAGCAACAAAGTGAAAGCTAGCTTATTAATAGGGAGCAGGCATTTAAACTTGTGAACAGCTACAAATAAAGCATCCATCTTAATAATGCTAATAAAAAAGTTGACGATTTAAATAGCCAAGTTAAACGAGGCACATTTATTGCCTTTAAATTGCTCCCTTGCTATCCTGTGAATTTCACAGGTTTGTATTCTGGTATCTTTAAGGCATGCAGTGGGTTTAAATAGCTATCACTATGTGTAAAGAGCCTTATAAAGAGTTCCTACAGCGCACACTGACCTGGGAGAAATGTAATGGGGAATTATGGTTTGTCACCAAATGAAAAAGCCATATCAAATCTAGACTTCCATGTTCTCTTCTCCCTTTTAATCCATATAGGCAAAAAACAATTCAGAAATTGCAAACCTCTACTTCCAGTTTTAAATAAATTACTTTCTCTTTATTTACGGTAGAAGGTTGAACCCTGGAGTCCCTTCCAACTATATGATGCTTTGTTTTTGCAAAAACAATGTGTTCTGGCTTGCTTTTTGTTGAAAAAACGGGATCATCAACCACCGAAATATTTAAAATATAGTACAAACCAATTCTCATGAACTCAGACATTACAGAGAAATGTTTATTTAAAATCAGCAGAGAAAACTTCAAATTTTCTTCTTGTGGAAAGCAAGGAAAAGGGCTGCTGATAAATTCAAGTTATTGGCGGTGGGGGGGGGGGGGGGGTAGGAGCCAGATATATTTTGATTCGATTTTCTTCCCAGACAAAAGACTCATTCTGAATTTTTATCTACCTGTTTTTCTTTTGGAGAAAAACATTGACTTTTAAAATGCAGTTGATCTTGTTTTCTTGCCTATTCCCAGGGTTGGCTTCACCCTTGAACTAGACTGCTTGGCTTCACCCGTGAACTAGATTACAGCATCAGCAATAGGGCACATAGTACTTTGGGTGATTGTGCACATAATATGATTTTTTTCTAAGATCTTTTCAAGTATAAATTGTAAAGTACCCATGAGAGTCAAAACATGCATAAATGAATGGACAGGAATTTATTTTTATGACCCATACAAAACTTAGGTGGTCCCAGATTATAAATCCAAACAACAGAGAGATTGGCATCTTAAAGTCACTGTAATTTTGTATCTGGGCTAGTGCTTTCATGGTACTCTGCGTGCCAGTAATAGCTATACAAAAATGGATATAGACCTATAGGATGCATATCACAATAAGATTTAGATCTTCCAATATAATATCTCTAATTCTAGTAGATGTCTTGCAAACAAGCAGTGTTGTTGTTATTTGCCATCAAGTTGACTTCAACTAATGGTACCCCAAGAATGAGAAACTTACAAGACACAATCGTCAGTATTCCTACTCAGGTCTCGCAAACCTGAGTCATGACCTTGATTAAATCATCCAATCATAATGCAGTTTTCCTTTTTTTTGTCTTCTGCTTTCCACTTTACCAGGCTTAATTATCTTTTTCAATACATGATGTGTCTTTTATTTGCTTCATGCATCTCATGAGGTATGATACTCTTAATTCTGATGAAAGTTCTGGTTTGTTTTGAGACCCATTTATTTGTCCTTTTGGCAGTTTGTAATATTTGTAGAACTCTCCTTCAGCACTGCATTTTCCCCCCAAGTTTTCTTAACTTTCCAGCTTTCACATCCACATATACAAATTTTAATTATATAGCATCCATGATCCTGATATTTTATTATTATATTTGAGGATCACTTCTACTTCCTTCATTGATGACCTTCCAAGTCTTAATCTTCCTGTGATTTTTCAGTTAGTCTCTATTTTGATGTATGACTGAGTCAAAGTATAGACAATCTTTAACTATTTTGCTACCCTTGGTCTATTTTTACTCTTGTTTCTGGTCGATGTTCAAGTGTAATGCTGCTTTTGTATTTTCTTCCTTTTATCAGTGGTTGTTGCAATTCTTTGGTATTTTCTGTTAATAAAATTTAACATCTTCAGTTGTTCATATTCCTTTTACCCAATTTTCACACTTTGTCTTCTAAGTCTAATTACACTTGCCACATATATTCTCTGTATAAATTCAGCAGACTGGGTGACAAAATGCTGCCTTGTCTGTCCCATTGCCCATTTGAAACCATTGCTACTATACTTGCCCTGAGTACAAGTTATGCATCAATACAAGTGTTATGGGACACTCATTTCTTCCAGTGTGATTCATAATTTTTCATGATTTACACAATCAAAGATTTTGATATGATTTTTAAAGTACATAGCAATTTTCTTCTGAAATTCTTTGATAAAGTCCATTAATAAGAGTATGTTTTCTTCATGATCCCTGGTTCCTCTTCTTGCTTTGAATCCAGTTTGGAACTCTGGTACATTGCACATCAACTATAAGCAAATGAGACATCCAAGTTACCCTATCATCAACAGCCCTGCTCAGATGCTGCAAACTCAAAATTTGCGACTTTCTTGCTTGAGTCTATCCATCTGTTATGGTGTCGGCCTCTTTTCCTACTGCCTTCTATCATATCAAACATCATTGTTTTTCTAGTGAATTATATCTTCTTATAATATGTTCAAAATATGGTACTCTCAATTTAGTAATCTTTTCTTCTAGGGAGAGTTAAAATCATTCTTGGTCTCACTTATTTGCCTATTCCTCACTCTATAGCAGTGGTTCTCAACTTGTGGGTCCCCAGGTGTTTTGGCCTAAAACTCCAAGAAATCCCAGCCATTTTACTCGCTGTTAGGATTTCTGGGAGTTGAGGCCAAAATATCTGGGGACCCATAGGTTGAGAACCACAGCTCTACAGGACCTCATCTAGCACCACACATCAAATTACCTGATTCTCGTCATATCACCTTTCTCTGTACCTGGTATTATTTTAACACTTCCTAGTGAACCACCTGGAGATGTATTGATTTAAAGAGATATTGTAGAATCTATCATTAAATTGTGAATAGACATACTGTGGCCTAAATCTTCATGAACATTGTAACAGAGTTGTCTACATTTTGACTTCACCTACTTTGGATTAACTAATAAGATGCCAGTTTCAGGGGGAGTTCTATTGCCTATATCTACTCCATTTTAAATTGTTAGATAAATCAATTGGGATGTTATGATCTCTAACATAATATTCTCAGTGTAGATAATATCACTTTACAGTGAAAACGGTCAAAATTAAGGTTCATTCATTTCAGAGCAGAAGGCTATGTGAAGGACAATTTTGATGAGGAAATGTCTAGATATTATCATGACATGTTCATTTGAGACTTTTAACCTAGTGTGCTGTCTTGTGAAATACATTCAAACCTGGTTTTACTTTTCCTTTAACTCTTAAATGAAAATAGAAGCCAAATAGAAATATTGGTACTAAAAACTCAGACTTCAAGTTGGGTATAAGCTATCTAGATTCAAGGTTGCATTCTTTTTATGCAATATATATAGATTTTAAACTCTTATTTGTTGACTCCCACCTCAATGTAATACCCTGACCCAAACCAATGCAGGTAATCATTTATTATTATTATTATTATTATTATTATTATTATTATTAATATTAGAAACACAACAAGATGAGTCCACAGTAAACAAGATCACTCTGCTGACTGTTGTATTGGATCACACATCAGACACTTCCCAAGTGTCTAGGACTGCAATCTATCAGCGAATAATGCACGCAGATCCCAGTAAGATGGCCTTTTGCAGCTGGCAGGTGGTAATTTTGTCAGCACTAATTGTGTTTAAGTGCAGGCCAATCACTACTGGGGCCACCTTTACTGGCTTGTGCCAAAGTCTTTGCAGTTCCATCTTTAAATCCTCATATCTTGTCAGCTTTTCTAGTTGTTTTTCTTCAATCCTGCTGCTGCATGGGATTGCAACATCAACAATCCATACTTTTGTTTTTTAATACAATCGTGAGGTCAGGAGTATTGTGCTCCAAAACTTGGTCTGTCTGAATTTGGAAGTCCCACAGTAGTTTGAAATGTTCATTTTCTGTAACCTTTTCAGGCTTGTGATTCCACCAGTTCTTTGTTGCAGGCAGATGATATTTGTGGCACAAATTCAAATTAATCATCTGAGCAATGGTGTTATGCCTCTGCTTGTAGTCTGTCTGTGCAATCTTCTTGCAGTAGCTGAGGATATGATCTATTGTTCCATCTGTTTCCTTGCAGAGTCAATACTTGGGATCTGTCGTCGATTTTTCAATTCTGGGTTTGATGGCATTTGTTCAAATGGCTTGTCTTGGGCTGCCAGAATCAGGCCCTCCATCTCCTTTTTCAAAGTTCCATTTGTGAGTCATGTCCATGTTTTTTCTTTGTCAATTTAGCTCAATTTTTCCGAGGAACTGTCCATGGAGAGCCCTTTTTTGCCAGTTTTCTCTTCTGCTCAGGATTGTGTTTTTATGGTGTTCACTCTTTGTATTTTACACTTGAAGCAGTTTATGACTATTGACTTCCCTCAATAAGTTTTTGTGGGTTTTTTTGGGCTATATGGCCATGTTCTAGAGGCATTTCTCCTGACGTTTCGCCTGCATCTATGGCAAGCATCCTCAGAGGTGCAGATGCAGGCAAAACGTCAGGAGAAATGCCTCTAGAACATCGACAATACATTGGACTTCCCTCAATGTTGGTTCTTGACTGCCTTTCATATAATCTGCCAGTGCATATTTCTCTTCTTCTACCGTTTGTTTCACGTGCAGAAGCCCTCTGTCTCCTGATTTTCTGAGCAGGTAAAGTCTGTCGACATCACTATGTGGGTGAAATGAGTAGTGGATTGTCTTTATTTATTTATTTGGAAATTTCTCTAATGCTTGTGATGATAGAAGCCGTCTCACAAGTCCTATATTGAGGCTGATTTTCATTCATGTTAAATTGCATTTTGGACATTTTTTAAAGACCTTTGGACTTTTATATTGATGCTTCATTTCCGCAATTAAGCCCAAATAGGAAGTTCATATATCCTCCTTGTTTTGGACTAAATAACCTCTATTCATCAGAGAAGTTAGGAATGTGAAGAAATGGAATCTGTAGCATGGGGAGAAACAATCTCTTCTGATTGTTCTTTGTTTTAATTTGATCTTTTAAAGACATTAACATGGGCATAAAAATAAGCTTTTAGTGTGCTTAAACTGTCAATTGGGTTGCGTGTGTTTTTTACATGCTGGTTCTAGAAATGTTAAAGGTTTTGGGGAAAAGAGCCTGAAAAAAATTAAAGGCGCGAGGGCTTTTATGAGCTGCTTCCAATCCGCAGAATGCATTTTCTCCACCACTAATTTAATGTTGTCATATCCCTGGTTGTGGTTCTGCTTCGACAAAATACAAGTTGCAAACTGTTATCCAAACAGAACTATGTTAACATAAACCATGTAAATACACTGCATATAAACCACACAAAGAAATTACAAGTCTGAGTGCTACTTGGTTATCCCATAGTCCTTGAGAAAGTAAACTGTCTTCAAAATATAGTCCAAATAAAGTCCAAATAGTTCAAATTGCTGTCCAGTTCAAAATATTATCCAAATTATAATGTGGCAAGGATCCCTGGGTTGAGGTTGCCTTGTTTCGGGGGACTTCCCCTTCTTCAGGATTTTGTCTTCTTTATAAAAGTGGTGGTTCACCATACATCCCTAAATGGGTGATAACAAACAACATAATAGATATGTGATAATGACATGCATTCTCACTGGAACACATGTCATTATCACTGAATGTGGTTGGCTTCCCAGTGTTACAGCAGAAACCAAAAGTGTTTCTTGAGTAGCAAACAAGATTCACACCTAGCTCCAACAGACAAGAGTCCTTTGTCCCACCCTGGTCATTCCACAGATATATAAACCCTTTTTCCTAGTTCCAACAGACCTCACTACCTCTGAGGATGCTTGCCATAGATGCAGGCAAAATGTCAGGAGAAAATGCCTCTAGAACATGGCCATATAGCCTGAAAAAACCTACAACAACCCAAGAGCAAAATCCATAATATTTGCGGAGTTTTCATCCATTATAGACATGGTTAGGCAAAGGAACTCAGGAGTTGGGAGTAAAGAGTATATTGTTTTTAAACAAGTAAAATATGCTTTTTCCTGTGTGCACATGCACGCAGGAACCCACCATTTCAAAATGTCGACATGTATGCTTATTGTACCTTCCAATACAGGAAAATAAATCTGAGAATATATTAATGGGAAAAGCACACAAGTATTTTCAAATCATTGCAAAACAACAGTACCATAATTCGACTTCCCATTCCAAGAAAAATGCGAGCTATGAATAAAATAAAATGATCACATAATCATGATGTGTTTTTCACTCAAAATTGGGAACATGGAAATGAGATGCTTTTAATGAACTGGAAAATGTTAAAAATATGCTGTTACACTTTACACTCCTCCTACCTGTTTTTACAGATCAATCTTACACATTTGCTAAGAAACATATTTTGCTAAAATTAGTAGCACTTATTCCCAAGCAAATGTTTACACAATAGGGTACTTTTAAATGGGTTTCAGTCATCACTGAAGTAGACCAAGCAATTGAAATTGATTCCCTGTCTAGCTTGTAGTCATAGGCCTGAAATTTGTCCCATTCGTTTGATTCGTGTTTCTGATTTGTTCCGTCCATTTGGATGGCATGAAATGGAAAGGCCCCTCCTGGAACGAAAATGCAATCGATGATTCATCAAATGTGAAACATATTCATAAGCTTAACTCTTTGGAGCACAAGTGTGAAGGTATGTAGGGGAGAAGAGAGCAGTGGAAGCAGAACCACATCAAAGAAACACAGATATCTATAACAATGACAAAATACAAGTTGCAAACTGTTATCCAAACAGAACTGGCCTATTTAAGCCAGAATCATGGTTTTACATAAAATTGAACTAGAATGCCACACTCTATGTATGTCACGTTTCAGGAAGATGTGACTAATTGCTGGTTCTGTAACAGTCAATCAGTTCTGCCACAGGCTTCAACAGGTATAACATCAGGTTTAAAATATGCTTTCTTTCTTTTGTGGAAAAAAAGATGATCAATAGCTTGCCTTGACTAGAGTCATTCATCATCGGAATTAAGACTGAATGTGGAGATCCCTCTGTGTGCAAATCAATTAATTCAAGATGGGTGAAGAGATATTAAACTATTCACTGTATGTGTATCTTACCATTCATTTTGACCACCATATTGCAAAATGTTTCTTTTTTTAATGACAAATGTGGTGGCCTTCAAAGTGTTGCTGGACATTCCCATTATCCTCATCATTAGCTAGATTTCAGTGGCTGGGATTAATAGGAGCTGGGATTAAATAAAACTACCTAAGTATCATGGATTCTTCACCCCTGGAAAGTGAGTTAGCTCTTTTATTTAGTTGTCTTTCTATACCAAGTTGATAGGTAAAAATATAAGTAAATCTTCTCGGTGTCTGTTTCTATCTTAACAATATCGGGCTATTTTGTCTTTTAGATCTTTAAGACAAAAATCACTAGAAATATTAACAAAATTAACTTTTTTGATTCAACGTTTCAAAGAATTAGTCATGTTAGTCTGTTGCAGCAAAAACAATATTGCATGTCAAAAGTTAACCTGTTTATTATACCATGTTCAAGGAGTGTCTAGCCCACTGCTTCTTAAATTGTGAGTCTCAACCCTAAATGGGGTCCCCTTAGCTCAATGGTTTGTGGTGTGCAATGGGTTAAACCCTTGTGCCAGCAAGACTGAAGATCAGTGTACAGTAATAAGTCTGCTAATATTTAAGGTTCCACGAGACAATTCATTTTAGAATATCTTCAGTGGATTCAGTGGAATCAGTAGACATCCTATGATAATGTCTCATTAAGAGCCACATCCACTGTTTTAATGTGGTGAGATATATTTCACACTGCACATGCGTATTCACCAGCAGAGTAGCAAAGCACAAGGGCAGATGTCTTCACTGTGTCTGGTGCTTATCAGTCCTACACCGCTGGAGAAATTATACTGTTTAGCCGGTATTACACCACCTGATATCCGTCAGGAAGTAGCAGCCAGTAATGAAAGGACCACGGCATTGACATCTCGGCCCATCATCTATTCAGCTATCAACCAACATGCCATCCTCTTAAATAAAGAAATAGCTTCCTACAATCTACAGAGATACTCACAGTCACACCTCAGCAAGCAGGAGTCCAAAAGTGGCAGATAAAAACCCAGGACCTCAATCAATGACTGATACCGGATTAGAAACTCCTTCCTGGTCACACAGAAGGCTGGGCAACTTGGAAGGTACTGAACAGTCTGCGTTCTGATACCATGAGGTGCAGAGCCAATGTTAAGAAATGGGCCTACAATGTGGAGTCCGCGACATGCGAGTGTGGAGAAGAGCAAACCACAGACCACTTACTACAATGCAGTCCGAGCTCTACCGCATGCACAATGAAGAATCTTCTTACAGTGATACCTGAGGCACTTGAAGTGGACAGCTTCTGGAAAAAAGAAATTTAGTATAATGCCAAATTTTTAACTTTGTTTGTGGTTTTTTATACATTATAACTGTATTCTCAATTTGCTTCTGACATAATAAATAGTGGAATCAGCAGCTGAAATCTTGCCTTTTGGGAGGGTGATGTTTACTAACAACCCAGGGTTTGTAAAACAACCCATATTCCAAAATCCAAATCCAGAGTTTGTTGCTGGATAAGAAATCCCACCTTGCTTAAAATGGTTTGTTGTGGCATCTGAACTTATTGTAGTTTGTTCCTTTCTGGGTCTCCAGGAGCCCACTTTAAATCAGGAGCAGAGAAAGACAAGAGGAGAAACTGGGGAGGCAAGCCATGTTTTGTTTGATTGCTTGCCATGCAATTTGGAACTTTAATTAAAAAGCCTGGTTAACACAACCATAATCTATGTAACATACGAACATGGATTATATGATTATATGATACAGTCTGGATTTTTTTTCAGGATTGATAAATTCATTATTTTTGTTGCCATAGCTGTTGCTGTTGTTTTTAAATTTACACCCCTCTCTTGTTTATAAGTGTTCAAAACAACCATATTTATGTTATCCCCAACACCATACAGCTATGGAAACCTTGCAACAAAAAAACAAACAAACCCTGAAGTATTGGTTATAGTCAATTCTCTGTGGTTTATCAAAAAAAAAAAAGAATAGAGAAATTAAGATATTTATGTCTGGCTTACTTCAGTTTTTATTAGGAAATTTCCCATAAGGCGTGATTATATCTATAACAAGACACATTATTAATTTATTCTATCTCCGATAACACATGTTAACCTTAATTTGTCCTCACTCTAAAAATATCTTGCCAACCTTTTAATCAGATCGTAAAAATGCAGAGCAAATGAGTTCTGTTTACATCACAGCAGCAAAATGATTTTTTGCTTCCTCTTTCCGGGGCTCTTTGCTGCATTTGCTAGAAAAGGGTCTGTTATGGATTTTTTCCTTCCTGAGAGAGAAACGGCACTCATTCATGAGTTGCTTGTCTTCTCATACAAGTGAAGATAAATGTCATAACAGAAATCAGCCATCATGTTTTCTGAATATGCTGTTATTTTGCATTTTCCTCTCCCTGTTCTGTAGGACTGAAGTGGCTTTAATAGCAGGTGCAGTGAATGAGAAACCCTGGAGATATATGGGAAGAATACAAAACTCCAAGCACTAGGGATCTATTAATATCTTGTTTACTGCTATGTCATCATTGGAATAACATAGGCGTACGCCAGCCAAAGCAATGTTGTCACATCCAGTGAGTCTTATATATGTGTAGCATATTAAATATTATGCTGTTTGAGAGATCCAGAAGTATTAGTAAGTCCTAAAATGGGCTTCACATTATGTATTCTTTCAGTATGCATTGCCTCTTCATCCCAGAGAGGAATTTGGAGTGGTAGACCAAAAAAGGCAAGATCCAACTGAAGAAAATAATATAAATATAAACATAAGTAATAAAATCAAAAGGTTTTAAAGTTTCAGTCACTATTAACAATCCCATTTAGGTATGGGTGTTTCTTTTGAAGATTTGAAGAAATCGAACTGACAGTCCTAAATCCCTAAATAATGTATTCCAAGGCTGTCCAAACTATGACTACTCCTTGGTTATCTTGCAATTAAGCTATGTTCTTTGATGCAACCGAGTATAGCCATATGTTGGCTTCCAGATGTAGCCTATAAATCTAAAGCTGCTGTCTCCTTACTGCCAAATACATATGAATAGATGTGTAAAAATATTCAGTTTTTTGTGCCTTAATACTGAAACAACATTGCAGGTACAATCTGTGCTGCAAAAAAGTAGTCTTTTTTTTATATAGAGGAACAGTTTATAAGCAACAGGTATATTGATGCCTAGGGAACACTTTCCAGAGCTATTGCTTCACTGATAAAGCCTGGTTTCTCATCCATACTACCAGGCTTTTGGGATATTAATGCTTCAGGTATTGTGCATTGGCATATTTTTTGGTAGCTATTCCCAACAATCACTGTCTGCTGTGACCTCCATTGCACCACTTTTGAATTTTGATATTCTGGGGGAGTACTTGCACTATTCGTCTGCTGAAGTCCTGTGTCTATCTGTACAATCACAACTGGACACTTATTCTAGCTTCAAGAAATTCAAAGCCATTTGTCATTCTTGACATTTGACTGGTGACTTTCAAAATACACTACGTCCATATCAGGATTAGGTATTTTTCCACGTTTACTTTTAGGCAGTGAGATAATCTTTCTCTATAGTTGGATAACCTTCCTTCCTCAGCCTTTTATTATTATTATTTTTCCTTAAAAATATCTTTCTTTTGAAGGAAACAGAACAATTGCACTTTAACAGAGAGATGCTACTTCTGCATATAAATAATGTCACTACTGAATTCTCCAGTGTGGCTCATCTAATTAACTTATGCCTCTACATAAATTCAATTAAAGTTTAATTAAATGCTCGTACAAATATTCTAATTAGTGAAGGGTTGATAAATAAGGGGAAAGAAGAATGTACAAAAATTTTCCCAAAAGTATTTTTTTACTATATGTTTTCTAGATTTCAGTGGTTGTTTGATTACATAGCACTCTCCAACAGGAAGATCTCCCCTCTTCAAAAACCACTTTGTCATTTCTGTGACTTCTGTGAATCTTACTTTGCTCTTGACAAGAGATGAACCATCACAGGAAGACACTTACCATGTTTATAAATGTCTCGGAGGAAGCCTAGCCTGTTTCCAACAGTAAGTGAAAAAGAGGCATATCATTCCAAGTCAAGATAAACAATAGTTTTCCTTGATCTTCCACTGGTGTTTCTCCTCTGGAATACTCTGTCCATTTCAATACACTGTATTTATAAACCAATGTAAACAGTATTTGTAGTGGTTTGAGCATTGGGCTATGACTCTGGTTCAAATCCATACTTTGTTATAGAGATCCACTAGGTGACCTTTGGCATGTCACAGATTCGCAGCTTCAGAAGAAGACAAAGACAAGCTGACTCTCAATGAATCTTGCCAAGAAAACCCGTAGTAGGTTTGCCATAGGGCCACCACAAGTTGAAATTGACTTGAAGCCCAGCAACAACAAATAAGTCTAATTTTGTTCATAGAAGAACAATCAAGTTAGCCCAGGGTTCTGTGTAAGATTAGTGGAAAGAAATCCCCACAAATGGACGGAGTAGGAGCAATAGCTGCAGCAATATCAGTAGCCTTCCTCCTCCAACCTCACCAATATTGTATTCCTGCATCTCCAACTAGGTAGTAACTACTTAATATACTGATAGTTACTATAGTTACTATCATGACAACTGCTTTACTCATGTTACTGGGAAAAGAAATGTGATCATGGACTGAAGTACTTCTAGGTACTTCTAGGTACTTCTGGAATGTGTCCAGAGGAGGGCGACTAAAATGATCAAGGGTCTGGAGAACAAGCCCTGTGAGGAGCGGCTTAGGGAACTGGGCATGTTTAGCCTGAAGAAGAGAAGGCTGAGAGGAGATATGATAGCTATGTATAAATATGTGAGAGGAAGCCACAGGGAGGAGGGACAAGCTTGTTTTCTGCTTCCTTGGAGACTAGGACGCGGAACAATGGCTTCAAACTACAAGAGAGGAGATTCCATCTGAACATGAGGAAGAACTTCCTGACTGTGAGAGCCGTTCAGCAGTGGAACTCTCTGCCCCGGAGTGTGGTGGAGGCTCCTTCTTTGGAAGCTTTTAAGCAGAGGCTGGATGGCCATTTGTCAGGGGTGATTTGAATGCAATATTCCTGCTTCTTGGCAGGGGGTTGGACTGGATGGCCCATGAGGTCTCTTCCAACTCTTTGATTCTATGATTCTAGGATTCTATGATTCTAGGTAGAGTGAGGAGGAAGTGGTGCCAGCAGGGACAGCAACAACTCCTCAACTATGTTGCCTTACAATGGGGCACTGGCTCAGGATGGGATATCTTCTTCCATGCAATAACACAACAAGGGCCCAGTGGGGTTCTGGCTGTGTGCGAGCATGGAAAGCATGTTCTGTAAGGCAAGGTTGAGGGTTTAAGTTATTAGCCAGAAGAGACTGAGTGGGAGATATTACAGTACTTCTTAGTTAAGTTTTAGTTAAAAGAAAGTTTGTTAGTTTTGTGCCATGGACCTAGCTATATTTATTTATTTATTTATTTATTTATTTATTTATTTATTATAGATTTAAAAGTTTTATATCCCAATCTTTTCTACCTCCGTAGAGGGACTCAGACCAACTATATTGGACACAGGGTCACTGGAGGTGTTCAAGCAGCAGCCTTTTGGATGTTCTAGATTTCCTGAATAAAATTGTGGATTGGATAGGATAAATCTAGAGTCTTGGCCAAAGAAACAAAGAAGTTGGGTACATCTCCCAGCTCTGTCATTGTGGGATTCTGTATTGCAACTGTTTGAACAAGAATGGCATGAAGCTCACTTTTGAAGATATTTTTAGATATTGAAAATATGTACAACAGTTACTCTCTTTGTTTCCATGCTTGTCTGTGTATGAGAGAGAGAAAATAAGTGCACACTTGCCTTCCTACAAAACTGTCCTTTTAAATGCCATTCTTTAATTCTGAGGTCTCTGGGAACATAGCTTCTGCAGCTGCACATGTATATATGTGTGTGTTCATGTTTGTGTATGTGTAGCTATGTCTGCAGAGTGATTAACATCTTCTTTATTTTTTTGTACTGCACTGAAAGGGAAGTGCTACGCACGCCCCATCACCTTTGTCTCCAGAACCGAAATGCTGCACAATGAGAACACAAATTCCAGCTCAGTCATTGCGTCAGCAGGGGAAAGAGTCCTTTACATAGGCAAATACTGCTTAGAAGTTTAACTCAATAATTAGCAGCTGGAGACTTCTCTTGATGAGCAGCTGAGACTATTCATCAGCAGGAGAATCTGAATTAACAACATCTGGGTGCTGAGTTAGCCCTTTCTTTGTCACGGATACCTACTTTGCCAATACACAGTGATTTTATTGTAGCTATGGCATGCTTTTGTAAATTTCAAAAAAAAACCCTCCCTACCCCGCTTTTAATTTTGTTACTGTGGCATTCCTTGTCTTTAATGCTGTTAGTCATTACAGCTGTTCAATTGTATTCATATTGATAGGAAAGGGGCCTATAGTTGTATCTCGAGTATCATATTAACAACAGTGTGATTTCATGATTTAAGTTGATAGATCCAAGTTTAGGAATGTGAAATATTTTTATTCAGTCCACTGAATATGTAAAGTGAAGTGTACAGTTTAACATTAAGAAAATGTTAGCTACAGATTATTTACATAATGTTAAAGTACACAGTGAAGATACTGCAATCATTCCCAGTTATGAATCTCTGGTGATTCGCACTTCTGTGTATTACTCGCTTTCCTAATGGCAAGTCAGAATCCAACTGAAAGGTTATGACAATCACTGCAGATGGTAAGCAAATGAAGAAAGGACACATTCAAAGTTAGGTCAAAAGGCTTCCTCTGACATGGCATCTGCATTATAACCTCTCTGGAAAGGGGTTCTACTGTCTTCTTCCAGAGTGAATTGACCCAGGAGATTTGTGTCCACCTTAGAAGAGGATGCCAATAGGGCTTCTCCATATTCCCATCTTTGCCACTAATTGTTATGTCATCTTCTGTCCCACCACTGTCCCACCAAATGAGAATCCCCTCCTGTCTACGGCTATGTCATCACATGTGGGAACATTCTACATCAGTGTTTCTCAACCTGTAGGTCCCCAGATGTATTGGCCTTCAACTCCCAGAAATCCTAACAGCTGATGAACTGGCTGGGATTTCTGGGAGTTGTAGGCCAAACCCTGGGGACCCACAAGTTGAGAACCACTGCTGTAGCACTTTCAACACTTTGCAACTTTGGAGCCACAGAAAATGTTTTAAAAATACAGAAAAAAATCATATATCTTCCTTGGAGCTGATCTATAAATCTTTAGGTGGGGGTGTGCTGTGGCTTGACAACATAGGGATAATAATGTTATCTAATACCTGTCCTATGCATTCAATTATGCAGTGCCATCATCAGTGATTATGGCACTTTACAAAGTACAAGAGGGCAGTTCCCTGTCCTAAGGGATGCAGAATCTAAAATATGACCTATGGGAACTGCAGGAAAGAAAGGGGAAAAGGAAGTATCAGAAAAGCAATATGTGATTGTTTCTATTGTATCTGCTTAAGCTTAGCCTTTATAGATTAAATTACAGTAAGATGTGGGACTTAGGAGATAGTGGCAAAAGATTTGTGGGAAAGGTGAGTTTTGGATGAAATGAGAAAGGTATTCCAAGATCTTTAGTGAGAAAGGATTGCATAGGAAATCTGGAGATGACAGGAGATTGCAATGCTGAAACAATGAGACTCCATTAGTAAGCTAAAACTTGATTATCAGGAATAAGGAAAGAGTTCTAATTTTATTTCAAACTTTATTTCTGTTATGTGCAATTTCCCTTCTAAGTGTTCCTTGAGGCCTGGTATTCAGAAGAGAGAGCATTTTTGCGGTAGTGGGATTTTGAAAAAATAATTCATCAACAGTACAGATGGTTGATTTAGAACCTAATAGGTATTAACAGACTATTTTCCCCAAGCTTTGCTCTT
This sequence comes from Anolis sagrei, assembly GCF_037176765.1. NCBI lineage: Eukaryota > Metazoa > Chordata > Lepidosauria > Squamata > Anolidae > Anolis > Anolis sagrei. The sequence continues at coordinate 168,357,746 of NC_090025.1, forward strand.
GATACTGATAATGTGTTATCTTTGCCAAGCCTCCCCTCCTGATAACATGTTATCTTTGTCAAGCCAAGCCCCTGATAAAATCTTATTTTTCACTCAGTGCTTAGCCTGATAAAATGTTATTTCTTTTTTGGCTCCACTCTCAGCTAGAAAAATCAGGGAGGGGGCAGGTGAGGGGAGACTATTTCTGTTTAAAAAATAAGAATTCACTTTCTAGTGGAGATGTGCATTTCCTTAGGTGATGAAAACTGGGTTTCAGAAAAAGATTGGGAGCAAAAGGAAAAAGGAAAGAAAAAGGTACATAAAAGAGAGGCAGAGAGAGAGAAGTCATTTAACTAGTTTTTACGAATTGCATTTATTTATAAACAAGTTCAACAATAAATTAATATGATGTTCTAGAAAAAGTAGTATTTTTGTAAAATGTTCATCAAACATGTTTCACCATTTGAAGTATATTTTTAATGACAAAGGATAGAAAAAGTAATAAGCTATATAACAAGCTATTCTTTTGGCAGCCAGTAATGAGTAATATTAAAGAGCTGCTTTCTAAAACTAGAGAGTAATGTCCTGAGTTCTCACATCAAGTATGATAAGTTTACCTTGATTTGACTTCTTCTCCCATCACTGGAGGTCCCCTGAGTCTCTCCATACCTTATTGCATGTGTATAGTGCCTTTATGGTTACATAAAGAGTAACACACAAAGAAGTGTGATATGTGATTTTATGTGCTGTATTTAATAATGTTTAATGTTTTATCAGGGAAGGGTCAATTTTGATGTTTTATACTGTATTTTATCAATGGCATTGATTTTTTGCCAGCACTGCGAACCCTGAGTCCCCTTCAGGGTTGAGAAGGGTGGCATATAAACACCGCAAATAAATAAATAATAAATAAATGAGTAGATCATTATTAGTTATTATGAAATCTCTGCCCACTGTCTGCCGCTTACCATACCCTTTAGATCTTTGTTTATATGGATGTTTAAATAGGAGAAAAAATAGTTGGTATCAACTCCTTCAATAGGTGTTAGACTAGCTTGTCACATAATGGAGGCATATGATCTAGAAATCAGATAAACATGAATTATGATAGTGATTTAGTATCTACATATACATTCCTATATGTGATGATTAAAATGATCACGGCAGGAAGCTTATTGAGCCAGATGAATTCCTGATAGGTCTGGGCAGGTGTCTGTTGTTAGGGCAGGTGGTCATGTTGAATCCTTGGTTGACCTTTGAGTGGAGAAATGACTCTACCTCTGGATTCAGCCCTGAGCATGGTTGCTCTGGTTTCAGTGACAGCCATGAGTGCATTTGTACTGTTTAAACTAATGCACCAGCTGCCGCCATTCCTGGTGACACCTGCTCTGTTTATACTCCCCTTTCAATTACTGTAATGCACTCTACATGTGGCTGCTTCTGAAAACTGTTGAGGAACTCCAGCAGATCCAAAACTTTGCTGTCAAGACTGCTGGCTAGTGCTGATTATAGAAAACGCACTAAGCCGTCAATGAAACATCAGCATTAATTATATTTCTAGTCACAATTCAAATGTTGACCATGAGATATAAAATTCTTTTTCTAATATATCTTAAATTGAAATTTCTAAAGCAGCAGCCCAAAGACACCTGTCAGGAGGAGTGCTCCAGAGTTGATATGCATGATATTAAATCACAAGTAATATTATGTAATTACAGTATGTCTATAACATTGCTTGTCATATAATTCTATGCATATCTGCATTTTTTTTTGTTTAAAATTAGAGATAAACACAAGCATTGTTTTAAGTCTTCTTGGGGCAATTCCTAATTGAATTTTTTTACAGTTTGATATTTGCTTATAGTAGATCAGTTGTAATGTCATGGCTTTTTCTGTGGCCATAAATGTGGCATTGGCACTCATTATTAAATGTTCCATCATAAAAGAGTTATATTGTAGTTTGTAAACTTGAGCTTGCAGTTCTTTGTTTATAGTTGGTTATTAGTATCTTTGTGTTCAAGTGATTTTCTGACCTGAAATGTGGTCATGGAATAGCAATGGTGCTCTGTAATATCTTAACACCCAGAACCAGGGCACATGTTCATTTAAGGTTGATTTGTTATTTTACAGTAGCTACCAGTTATTTTTTAACACAAAGGCAACTAAAGCACATTTTGTTTGTGTGGAGTTTTTTTTTAGTTATCCAGTAGGTAGTTGAAATTCACATGCATTGTCAGCAAACTGCAGGTGACAATTATATAAAATTGTAGTATAGTTCAGAGCAAATTCTGCAACAAAATACATTTCTGGGGCACTAAAACATCTTATCAACTAAGACAACAGTTAAAATGTCTCCAGCTTCTACAGAATCTGGGTATATTTGTTTGTCACTGTTTTTGAAACTGGAGCACTTCCTTAATTGCTTTGCTGAAGTGGGGCTTGACTTTGAGGCAGCCAAAAATAGTCTTTGGTTGGTTGGTTGGTGTGATGTGTGCTGAAGGAGCGTGCTGCTTTTAATCCAATTTATAGTGGCAGCAAAGTACCTTCATGCTATTTGACACTTAACTGTTGGTGTCACTGCTTTAGAGACAGAGAGACTAAAACTGCATATGTGAAAGTTACACAGTCTACAAAGCCCTCTCAAGGTCGCCGTCTTCCTTCCATAAGTTTTCAAGTGTTCTCAGAGGCTGACTTCCATTAGAATTAGAAGATGCCTTGTTTACAGTGCAGACATCTGGAGAAAATTGCTCAGCTTTATTCACCAATCCTATAGGCTGCTGTCAAAATAGCTCATCAGGCAGCATTCTCTGATTCCTGCTGATGTTACCTTGGAGCTGCTTATAAGCTTACTGTAGGATACAAAGGTATAAAACTGCTCAGTGGGTAAGGGAATGAGATTCTTAGCATGTCCTGTGATTGCTGTGTGGATACACAAACATTAAACCACAAAATGGCTGGGGGGAAATTATTAATGGCTGGAGGAGACTGGAGATTGCTGGGTGGGGAAGGGAGAAAGGTGAGGAGGAAAGACAGTTACTAATGGAGAACCATAAAATCATACCACTGCGATTGGGCCATGGGCCGGGGGTGGGAGGGGTAGGGCATATTGGTGATGGGGGAGTTCCAGTGGTCAAGGGACCCCCATAGGAATAATACTGAGGAAGGGGAGATATGGGAAAAGGAGACCTAAACAACCAATTTAACCTAGGGAATGTGAGAGAGTACTTGTAGCAACAAAACAGTCTCCTGACATGGTAAAACTGAGTGCCCAGGATGGCAGTCCCTCTATTAAGAGTGGTGCTGTTGAACACCATGTCTGTAAACGGAAAAACAGCTATCCAGGACCTAATTCTGGATCAGTGTGCAGATCTGGCATGCATAATGGAGATCTGGGGGATAGGGAGGTGGGGTCACAGTGGTCTATAGGGATTCCATCTCCCTGATGAGGTACCCCACCCCACAGTCTACCACAGTTGAGTGTGTCCACCTGAGGATAGGTGACAGGGACAGGTTAGGAATTCTGCTAGAGTACCAACCACCCCACTGCATCACAGTCTCCCTGCCTAAACTAACCGGGTTGATCTCAGGCCTAGTGTTGGAACCCCAGCAGCTCATAGTGGAAACCACCCTGTAGGGAGCAGCTCAGAGCTTTATGACCTCCATGGGGCTATCCCAATGAGTATATGGCTCTCCCACAGAGCCGGGCACACACTACACTTGATTTTCTGCCAGGGATGGGAGGAACGTGTCAGTATGGATGGCCATGGACTGACCATCACCTGATCAGGTTTAGGCTTACTGTGCTCCCCAACCTCTGCAGGGGTGGAGAACCATTTAAAATGGTCCACCCCAGGAGGCTTATGGATCCTGATATATATGAAGAGGGGTCAGGCATATGTGTGGTGTTTAAGGCCTAAGGGCATATGCCGCAGCAATAGATGCCAAAAAAATTCTCTTTGCAGCCAATATTGCATCCTCAAGGAACTCTCCAGCTGAGCTGTTTCAAATGGTCGGAAGTTTGTTAAATCCCATCTCACAAAATGGGATCCCTGATCATTCAGCAGCTTTCAGTGAAGCATTTGCTCAGTTCTTTGTGGACAAAGTCACTCTGATCCACTCCAACTTGGATACCATGTTAACGGCAGTCTCTGATGATATAACATGAGCATCTGCTTGTCCGCTTTTAATGGATTCATTTCAGTTGGTACAGCTCAAGGATATGGACAAAATCCTTGGAGAAGCTAGGGCGATTACATGAATCCTAGACCCTGTCCATCCTGGCTGGCAAAGGAGGCCAGAGGGGGTTTGGCAGAGTGGGTGAGGGTGGTGGTTAATGTCTTCTTACAGGAAGGTAAGAATCCAGCCAGCTTAAAAGCTGTAATAAAACCGCTGTTGAAAAAACCATCACTGGACCCCATTCACTTGAACAACTTTCAGCCAGTTTCCAGTCTCCATTTTTGGGCAAAGTCATAGAACGTGTGGAAAAACACAGATCTAAATCTCTGTAGAAGGACCTGGAACCCAGGAACAGAAAGTGGAGAGACAGATAGATCAGACTTTTGGGATAAATTCTGAAGTCCCTAGAGATGTGGTTATGACATTTATTAGGAGGAACTTAAGAGACTCACTTCTCTGCTAAAACATTTGCCATTCTTTGTTTGTTTGCCTCAAATATGATATTATACAGATGAAATACAGGAATTCAATTTTTTCACAATGTTCTCAATGGCCTGGATGTTATAAAATTCCACATTTTCTGAAAAAAAACTCTGATACATTCGTTTATGAGACTGTTGCAAATTTTATCCTTGAGATTAGTAACTTTTAAATGTTTTCTTTTTATCTGTGACTTTCATTTCTTGTATATACTTGTGTTGTGATTTTGTTGTTTGCCAATGAAAGCTGTGTGTGCAACAGACTCCATTTTTAGATGGCAACTGAGAGACCCTATAAAAATGAATGACAATAAAAGTATAATTCTGAGAGACTTTGGCTAGACCTCAAGTGTTTTTGACAAAAACATCAATTAAATTAATAAAGAATTTGAAGATGGGATTTCTTTGATCAAAAATAAAATTACTACCCCCTCTCCTCCCCCCTCCCTCCCCCCCTCTTTATATATATATTCATTCCGCATTACCCATCTACTCCACATTTTAGAAACTGGGCAATAGATGGATTAGCACCCTTTGGAATGTTTATTTAGAAATACAAATTTTTCCTTTACTTATCTACTCCACACTTGAGATTTTGGATAATTAATTAGTCAACACCCCTTAAATAGATTTGGAATGCTGACATAAAAATACATTGTGTAGGGTTAAGGGGGTAGGGCGGGGAGAATGATGGTGATACATAGTAAACTTTCGTCTACACAATACTAACTTGCTAACAGATTAAATTAAATGTTTAGATTTCTTAGGCAATAATTAAAATTAGATAAAGAATTAAAAGAAATAATCTGGCAATAATCGAGATGAACATTTAATGAAGAAAAACTGGAAGAGAAGAAAAGAAGAACACGAGATAAAACAAGAAGATATGGGAAGATATGACTACCAGGCTTGAAATTAATTGACAATATCACTCCTCTCTTTGTTATAGAGGCTATATGTTACTTTTAATACTTCAATGTAAGTGAGTGTAATAGAGATGAAAAAAATAGATGTAATAGTTATAACTTTGAACATTGCCTCTTCCCCTCCTCCCTCAACCCTTCCCCCCCTCCCCACCTTCTCTGCAACATATTAGATACTGGTAAAGATTTAATTTATTAAGGAAACTCAATTAACTCCATCCTTTCCACCACCACCACCCCCCCCCTCTATTTTTACTGGACTTTTCCATATTCCTCCTATATGTATATGTGTACATGGGGGGAAATGGCAATATTATATATATATATATATGTGTGTGTGTGTGTGTGTGTGTGTGTGTGTATATATATATATATATATACACACACACACACACACACATATACATATACATATATACATATACATACATACATGCTAGGCTGAAAAACCTCCCCTTGGCTTATACTCGAGTCAAGGTTATTTATTATTTTAATCTGTTATTAGTATTATTTTTATTACATTTACATTATTTTACTCTATTTATTATTATTATTATTATTCCTCTATTTATTATTGTTATTATTACATGTATTATTTTACTCTTTTATTATTGTTTTTATTACATTTATTATTTTACTCTCTTTATTAGGATACATAAGCACATTTACATTGAAGGTTAGAATAATGGTTTAATCAGAGGTGGACAGTTACTATTTAATGTAAACCTACCGATGCCTCAATTAACGTAATTTTATTGGTATCTATTTTTATTTTTGAAATCTACCATAGCTGCTGCATTCCCCATTCTTGGCTTAAACTCGAGTCAATACGTTTTCCCAGGTTTTTTTTGTAGTAAAATTAGGTGCCTCGGCTTATATTGGGGTCAGCTTATACTTGAGTACTTGAGTATATATGGTGTATACATAGAGAGAGAGGGAGAGAGAAAGAGAGAGAGAGATTAAAAATTGATTTAATAGTTTCTATTACCTGTTTTGGTTGCATTTATACAGGCCTACATATTTGGATGCAATATACATATAGTACCTAAAAAAATAAATGCAAATATGTGTAGAGGAACAAACTTTTTTCTTTAGAGCAACAGTAGATAGATTTCAGGTTTGCAAGACCTGACCTTTTTCCTTGCTGGTAATTTCTTTCTCTCAAGTGCTCTGAGTGCAACTTCCATTGAGCTTTTTAAAATTGTCGGTTCCTCTTCATATGGTTTCTCCTTGCATTAATCTGTCAAATTAATGCAAGGAGAATCTTCATCTTGTTTATATAGTTTTTCAGCATGTTGTTTCATCATCTTTTTTCCACTTGGTTATGTAATGTTTTCCCATGCTGGCCATATAGCATCCCTAAATTTTCTTTTGACTTCTTAGCTCTTGTGGAAGAGTTATTTTGTTCTTTTTTAGTTGTCATCTTCTATTTCTCTGGACTGATTATTGAAGTAGTTCTTTTTGGGTGCGTATGTGTGTGCACAAGTCATTGAACAATTGAATTCAAGGTTCTGACCATATTTTGGTCCCTTTATTGTCCACTTTCACTCACTCACCCCAAGTATTGCAATGTTCCATTTCTTGTTTTACTATATCTAGCTTCCCCTGATTCATGCTCCTCACATTTCATGTTGCTATAATATGTGTCATCACATCATTAGCCATAGCACTAATTGTGGTTGTCCTCTGCCTTAGCCCATTAGCTTTTTGAATATCTTCTAATCTGGGAGTGTCATCTTGTTTAATTTTTGGGTCATCGGAGGCTTTTTTATGGTAAAAGATACTCAAAAGGCTTTTCCTTTTGTACTGCATTAGCAATTATTAGTCATGGTACCACTATGGTTATCTTTGAAAGATCCTTCTCCAATGTCATCCTGCATTACTGCTGGTTCACAGTAGCAGTTTGGCACATTTAGCCTAGCTCCTCAGAAAAAGCCTGTCTGAAATTATTTATTTGTTTGTTTGTTTGTTTTATTTTGAGTATTTATATCCCATCCTTCTCACTCCCAGCAGCTTACAAAAAGCAACCATTAAATTCCATGGGAGATTCTATTAGTAGTATTGTTCCCTTTAGCAATGTCTCTTTTCTCACTACCTGTGGAAAGGTAGTGTCAAAGTGAGGGTAATAATACCAGGTGGATTTTAGTAGTGTATCTGGAGCAGCACTTTCATCACCAATTGTGTGATACTTTCCCACACATTACGATAGTTCTAACAGCTGTGAATAAATTTTAAAATGTTTGGCAATGACTCTGATGATATCACACCTTTTCCCCAGTAGTAGACGTACAAGGGTCATCTTGAAAGTAAGATTACAAGGCACATAGCTCTTGTGGGGAATTTTCTCAGGGGAAGTTGGTATCACTGCTGTGTAGCAGGAAGCCAGTGAAAGTGAACAAGCAGTGCCAGCCATTAGTAGTTCATTGACTGGCATTGTGGTGAAGATTAGAGGTGAGTATCCTCATTACGATTCCAACTGCAGAGTTCGCACTGGAATACGCTACCTAAATGCTATGTGCATGCCTGTAATCTACTTCTCTTCATTTGATCATAGTTGATAGCAGATTTATATTTTTATCATAAATATTTTCATATCATAAATATGAAATATATATTCCCCATAGGAATATGTGGGGAAAATCCATGGGTTTGTTTGAGTCTGTGGTATAATGAATGTTCCTTAGAATAGCTGAGTATAGCTGAACTTTAACTATAATATGGCAAGGGAGGGCAGACAGGGAAGCAATGCAACCTTTCTGGAAAGGACATGAGTGGGAAGTTCTGAGCGTTGTCATGGAACAAAATGTTTTCCAACATGCTCTGAAAAGCTTTGCTTCAGATTTCCCATTTGGTTTTGGACTACCCAATTTGAGAAGAAAATATTTTAATAGTAAAAGTGAGCTATCTTTCCCCCTCTGTAACATTTGCAATACACCATTTAGATTTATGGTGACCCTAAGATATATATGTCAATTTCATGTTCATTGAGAACCACATCAGCCTTATGGTTCCCTTCAAAAGGCCATTTAATTAATGGATACAGAGGAGAAACTGTAATGTTTTTTCACAATAATGGGTGCGCTTTAGTTTTTACCCAATTTGTCTCAGGGTGTTATTAAATGGCAACTTCCATCGCTTTTGATTATCCAGCATGTGAACTGGGGATAATAGGAATTGCAACTCAACAGCACTTACCGATTATAGAGGTTGTAGAAATGTTAAATGGCATTTTAAAGTCTGAGATCAAATTCACAAACCTTGTATCTAAATTTACAATCCACTATCCTGACTAACTAGAACTGCAGCTTTCCAGATGTTTCTGTATCACAACTTTTATCAGCTCTCAGCAGTCATGATGTTTAATGATAAGGAATATAGGAGCTGTAGTCCAGCATCTGGAGGGCCCCATAAAATGACAATGTGGGCTAGATTTCACCCATGGGCTTTGAGTTTATCACATGTGCCCTAAGGTGACCCTATCACCTGGACTTCGGTGTCAAACTTATGTGGCCGATGCTCAACTCTATTACTCCTTTCAACCAAAAGCCAAGGTTGCTGTCCTGCCCCTAAACTGGTGTCTGTCATCAGTGATGGACAGGATCAGGGCTAATAAGTTGAAGGTAAATCTAGACAAAACAGAGGTCAGTTGGAAGGAAGATCAGGGTGTGAGATTACAGCCTGTGTTGGACAAGGTCACTCCCCCTGAAGACACAGGTTCACAGTCTGGGGGTGACCCTGGACTCATCACTGATCCTGGAACCCCAGATGTGTGCAGTGGCCAGGAGTGCCTTCACACAATTAAAACTTGTGTGCCAGCTGCATCCATAGCTTGAGTCGATATATCTGGTCATTGTAGTCCATGTCTTGGTTACTTCCCGTTTGGACTATTGCAATGCTTTCTACGTGAAAATAGTTCGGAAGCTATAACTGATACAGAGATCAGCAGCCAGATTACTAACTGGAGTGCCATACAGAGAACAGACAACTACTATTTTATGGCAGTTCCACTGGCTGCTGGTTCAGACCCTATTTGAAAAACCACATCTCCATATACAGACCATCATGAGCACTGCGATCAGTGGAGGAGGCCCTGCTTCTTGGCAGGGGGTTGGACTGGATGGCCCATGAGGTCTCTTCCAACTCTATGATTCTATGCTCTGAAGACTGATTACATCTCAATATATATCCTCGCCAAAGTATTGAATACCTGGGTATCTTTGTCTATTAGCTTATACTATCTTAGCGCTAATTAATAATTTTAGTCAAACTTTTAAGAGTTTTTAAGAAGTTATTATGTTGTAAAGTATGGGTTGTATTATGCTATGTCTATTTGTATTGTTATATTAATTTTCATTTATTTGTTTTTGATTTGTTATATGGTGTTCCTGGTTTTTGGCATTGAATGTATGCCACTGTCTTTTTTATTGCAAGCCGCCCCGAGTCCTTCGGGGAGATAAAATAAAGTTTTTTTTATGATGATGGTGGTGGTGGTGGTGGTGGTGGTGATTATTATTATTATTATCATAATCATCATGTTTTTTCTGTAGCTGAGAGTGATTGTCCATGGTTGACAGTGATTTTCCTGGTCTCCAGAGCTGTTGTCCAGTGATCAAACCACGTCACTATGTTGATTTTTACATGCTGTAGTTAGAGTGCTCTTTTGACATGCTCACATTCACTCTCACAAACACACAGAGAGAGATAAAACTGGCTTGCAGTGTCAATTTTTGGGGGAAGTTTGGACTCTTCTTTCTAAACCCTCAAGGGCAGTCATACACGTGAAACAGGCAATACATCTGCCCTCCTCTGGGTCCATTTCATGTAATTGCATATCTCGGCTAGTTATTTATGGATAATTGTTTACAGATCCTCTCCTGAGCATTGATAATCTCTCCCCTGCATCTTGTATCAGTTGTAAAACTTGCTCAGTATGGACAGGTACCTTTAAAAAACCAGAATAAAATAACAAGATACTAAAACTTATGATAGCAACGCATTAGGAACAAACCAACCAAAATGTTGGAACAGACTTTTTGCAATCTGTAAATGGCCCATCCTTATATAACTCTTTAGAAAAAACATGGCTTTAATCACATTATTGAATTAGAGTTTGTGATTATCCCTCTGGAGTGACTATAACTTGAAGGTGATGTGTTTCAGTTGAATCTGGGGAAAGCAAAACATCTACAAGTGGCGTTTCCTAACACTTGTGTTACATTCACCTGTCTAGTGTGTGTGTGTGTGTGCATGCATGTGATATGCAGTTCTGCATGAGGATAAAAATATGCCATCAACATTTTAGCAGTTTGTGTTTCAAAAATAAAATGAACGCCTTTAAAAGTCTGGTATGTTTGTGTACTATTTTTAATAGAAAACAATTGCAAGCATAGGAGTTACACTTCCCAAACAGTTCAACTCTAGAATGGAGAAAGCTAATGGAGCAGTGGAAATCTCCTCCAGCTGCATGCCTTCTGATTAAATAAACTTCACACTGGGAGTGAGGGTTTGCTGGATGAATAAAGACAGTGAACTGTAAACTTGCAAACTGGGCACTCCGGCTGGGGACTTCTTAGAACTACAGTGGGAAAAACCTCTGATTTTTCTGAGCTCAGTAGAAAGACTGAGCCAGAAATTACAATTTTAGCCAAATTTAACAGAATATCTGTCCTACGTGAGCTAGAGTGAAGTAACTTTCTTGTGACCAGAAAGTGTATTATTACCCAACAAGAACTACACTCATGCTCCTTCATAGCTTTTTAAAGACTGATATGGACCTTTTCACAAAGTCTTATTGTAAAGAAAGATTTTTTTCCTAATTTACTAACAGTCCCTAACGCTGTGCCACCAATATATGTGGAGACTAAGGGCACTTAAAGCTGATTTGAGAGAGGCAGAATAATCTTCAGGCCTTTGCCACCAATTAATGTAACATGCTGCCACCAATTAATAATATTCTGAGGTGTTTTATTATGGGAACAGACTACCACCAAAGTCAAAAGAGGTTTTTAGTTTTCTTGTTTGACCAATGTATTGTAAGTAAGCTGGATGGTGCTGAACTCAGGGTGCAGTACACTGAGGTGGATATTGAGATTCTTCTAAGTGTTTGCTGCCACCAATCTGGTAACTCTGTTTCCCTATCTTGTCAGGAATACTTCTTTATATAGAGGCACACTGAGACAGTTGTTTGTTAACAAAGAACAAAGATGTTTATTTGTGTGGTTTACAGTAACACAGCCACTTAAGCATAACAGTTAAAATAATGAGATGAACATTATTTGTTTACTTTAAAACAGTTCAGTACTTGGCTTCCAATAATAACTCTTATCTCCCTCAGGGAACTAGCAGACTTCTTTCTGACTAGAATCCTCTTACTGCAAACAGTCCTTTTCCGGGGATCTGTTTATAATCTCTATACCAGCTATTCTTCCCTAATAGCTCTCTGAACTCTCTATCTAACTTCTTTGGCTTCACTAAACTCCACACTCCTTCTCCTAACTCTCTGTCTTCTTCAAAAACCAGAGCCTAACTCTCTTCTTCGAACACCAGAACTTGACTCTTTTCTTCAAAACCCAGAGCCTAACTAACTGTCAGATTTCAAAAAGCTCTCTTCAAGACTCTTTTTTTCTGCACTTCAACCAAGCTCCACCCACCTTCTCCCAGCCAATCACAAGGGTTCTCAACATTTCCCCCCAGGCTGCTTCTAAGCTCCACCTCCACTAGGAAATGACTAACCTAAGATGGCTGCCTCCAGGCAACATTACACAAAATGGATGCAAAAAAACCTGGGCCTAATTCTTGAGCTTTTCTGGTCTAAAGATAGGCAATTCATCACACTTATCCTTCCCATATGGTTTCTTTCTTCTCAGGGATCTTTCTATCTTCATATCTGAGGGAGGAGAAGGTACATTTTCCATAGAGTGAGGGTTTGTCCAGGTTGCAAACTCCATCATTTGCAGGAAAACATTGGGGGTAAACTGTAGACAGATCTGGTGAGACTTCATGATGCCAAGCAAAACTGGGCATTAGAGTAGTCTTAAAAGATATTCTAGTCTTTTGGTCTAGTCCCAGCCCCAAGTCTTTGGCTGTAATACACAAAGTGTGCTTATGAAGTTAAAGTAGAAAGACTGATATATTTGTGTTCCTCTATTTGAAATTGTCTAATATATTAAGGACTAGACACCTCAGCAATCCTTGTGCATAGGCAAAAAAGAAATGAATTTAGTGTGAAGAGTAAACTGAAGCAACATAAAGTAATGGAATCAGACATTGCTGTTGCTGCTGGTTTTCAAGGCCCTGTGCAAGGTCAGCTAGCCAAGAATTTTCTACAGGTATCAAATTAATTCTGAATTTATCACCATTCCTTTTGTGTCTACTCTAAGGACTTTGTCACACATGGATTGTGGCAATCCTGGTGGCCCAGAAGGAGTGAGGATCTGTCACCCCACACCCCGCACCATCCTGGCTCCCCCCCCCCCCCACCTAATAACATGGGAGGAAACCTCTTTGAGCCAGTTCGACTGATCTTTCCTTATGGAAAGATGGGGAGCCTCCTGTCATGCACTGTTGGCAATTTTGCAGCGGTGGCAGGGTCCCCCCCCCCTGACTTTTGCCCCAGATCCAGCCATGAAGTACTTTTAAGGTGTGTGATGAGAAATAGCGGGCTTCATTGTGAAAGTGGAAAAAAAAACACCACCACCAAAATTAAACCCATGCAAAGAGGTCCTAAGTTGACTGGGAGTTCATCTAGTTTCATTATGAATCTACTAGTGCTAACAAAGCTCCCGTTTTAACTGAGAGCAGTTGGCCGAGAAACATCCAAAAATGCAGATTGGTTTCACCATCCCAGCACTTGAAGATTTATCAGCTTTCCTTGTCATTCTCAAACTTTACGGTGAAAGTAGAGTGAATATGATAGCTATCCAAGGACATCTGCATATTCATGGCACAGTTTCAAAGAATCATTATCATTAGCTTTTACATTCTGCACACACCTAAAGTATGTGAACCAGGGAAACTGGGAGAAATTTCTAAATACCTATTTCATAACTAGATCACAGCTCTTCTTGGAATTTTCTTTGTAAAATGTTGCTGCTGAAAAAAAAAACCTCAACTACTTTTGGAAAAGAATATGAATCACCTTCACTTATATTATTAAATGGGAATTAGAAGAAGCATCTGAAACTAATTTTCAGGAAAGTGAGCATGGCTCTATGGATTTTTAGTCCACTGCTAATGGTTTTAAAAGTAGCTGAAAGAAGTTTCAGCTAGTTATCATTTATCAAAAATGGCAAGTCTTTTAGAATGGTTAAGTAATTTGGCCATCTTGTCCATTGAGTTTGAAGCTGAAAGAGAATGTTAAGTTTGGAAGGCTAATTCACAGGGTGTTTTTTTTTTTTTTTTGCTTGAGTAATACCAGGAATATAAGATTTTAGGATTAGTTGCACTATTATTTGTAACCATATTGTTCTATCAGAAGTTTTTTAATGTGATATTGATGATCCTTTAACTAAAGACTAAATTATTCTAAAGTAATTCGCAAACCCACAGGACTTAGTATTGAGTATTTATATTCAGTAAAAGTAGCAAAGGGATGCATTTTTGTAGTACAAGTAACAATAATTTCAGAATTAAACCAAACTTTTTTCATAGTGCCTTTCATAGCACCAAAACAATGTTTGAGTCCTGTTTATGTCATCAGATAGTTGTTAAAGATAGCAGGAATAAAATTGTTTTTTTTCTAAAGAAAGTTGTGAGGAAAACATGATAATCATACATGCATCTTGTGCATATTTCAGTAACTCCAGAAGACAGGAGCAGAATTCAAAACGATCTCAACAGAATAAAGAGATGGGCCAAAACTAACAAAATGCAAGATACTCCACTTAGGCAGAAAAAATAAAATGCAAAGATACAGAATGCGGAACGCCTCTCTCTCGAGAGAGAGAGCAGTATTTGTGAAAAAGATCTTGGAGTCCTCGTGGACAACAAGTTAAACATGAGCCAACAATGTAATATGGCAGCAAAAAAAGCCAACGGGATTTTGGCCTGCATAAATAGGAGTATAATGTCTAGATCAGGGGTCCTCAAACTAAGGCCCCGGGGGCCGGGTGCGGCCCTCCAAGGTCATTTACCCGGCCCTCACTCAGGGTCAACCTAAGTCTGAAATGACTTGAAAGCACATAACAACAACAATCCTATCTCATCAGTCAAAAGAAGGCTCACACTGAAATACTATTAAGTTTATATTTGCTAAAATAGTTCTTCATTTTAATTCTTGTATTGTTTTAAAGTGCTTTTGCACCACAAATAAGACATGTGCAGTGTGCATATGAATTAATTCATTTTTTTTTTCAAATTATAATCTGGCCCTCCAATGGTTTGAGGGACTGTGACCTGGCCCTCTGTTTAAAAAGTTTGAGGACCCCTGGTCTAGATTCAGGAAAGTCATGCTACCCCTCTATTCTGCCTTGGTTAAACCACATCCGGAATACTGTGTCCAATTCTGGGCACCACAATTGAATGGAGATGTTGACATGCTGGAATGTGTCCAGAGAAGGACACCTAAAACGATCAAGGGTCTGGAGAACAAGTCCTATGACAAGTGGCTTAAAGAGCTGGGCATGTTTAGCCTGCAGAAGAAAAGATGAGAGGAGGCATGATAGTCATGCATAAATATGTGAGAAGAAGTCATAGGGAGGAAGGAACAAGCTTGTTTTCTGCTGCCCTGGAGAGTAGGACGCAGAACAATAGTTTCAAACTACAGGAAAGTAGATTCCATCTGAACATAAGGAAGAACTTCCTAACTGTGAGAGCTGTTCAGCAGTGGAACTTTCTGCCCCAGAGTGTTGTGGAGGCTTCTTCTTTGGAGGCTTTTAAACTGAGGCTAGATGGCCATCTGTCAGGGGTGCTTTGAATGCGATTTTCCTGCTTCTTGGCAGGGGGTTGGTCTGGATGGCCCACAAGGTCTCTTCCAACTCTTTGATTCTACGATTCTAATTCAAAAAGCAGTAGCAAAAAAGTTGTTTTTTCTGGAATTTAAACTCAATTAACTTCTGTTATGTCCTTTTTTCTTGCATTATAGATGGAAAGCCAGTGTCATTGTCTCCAATTGAATCGCAGCCCCACAGCCCTCGCTACACAGCCACAAGTCAACGTGAAAGAGAGAGCCTGGAGGTCCGCATGCGGGAAGTGGAGGAGGAAAACCGGGCACTTCGCAAGCAGCTCAGTATGGTGCAGAACCGAGGCCTGTCTCATCGGCGAGGCAATCATTCAAAAACCTACTCCATGGAGGAAGGGACAGGAGACAGTGAGAATCTGCGGGCCGGCATTGTCGCAGGGAACAGTTCTGAGTGCGGACAACAGCCAGCAGTGGAAAAATGTGAGGTAAGCAGATAAATCCATCTTAAGCCATGCTTCTGAAGTACATCAGTTTGTGGCTTGACTGTTTGTGAAGTGACTTGTGACCAGAATGTAGAAAATTTACTTTTTTAATCACATCTTCAAGAATTCCCATTTGTGATGCTGCTTGGAGCGGTCTAGGAGTTTCAGTTTAAACAGTTGACTTTTTCAGCTGTGGCTGAAACTAGGAAATGAAATGGGGAGATAAAGAGACAGTCATTGAGATTGCATGGTGCAAGCTGCTACAGCTATGGGAAGAAAAGTGTTTAGGGGGAACTATGAAAAATCAGCAGAGTTTATGAGGGTGATTCTCAAAACATTATCTACTGGCAAATGTGTTTATAGATTTATTGCATAATTCAGTCATCCCTCCATAGCCAAAGAGCCCGTGCCAACAAATTCAACCACCATCAGCTTAAAAATAGGGTTTTTTAATCTCCAAAGATAAACCTTGATTTTGACATTTTATATAAGGAACACCATGGATTTGAGTATTTCAGGGAGGGTCTTGGAAGCAAACCTCAGCAGATAACAAAGGCTAAGTATACAATGCTTGCTTATATACTTTTTAGCATTGGGAATACTGGAAGCTATGCAAAATTGAACAAAGAGGTATGAGGTAATCTTTAAATACAGATAGAAAATGAATGTGGCATTAAGAAACTTTTTTCCCCATGAGTTAATACAATTTGTACACAATGCTGAGGAGAAAACATATTTTAAGGGTAGCCCAGATGTTGTTAGACTACCACTTCATATGTGATCAATGGTGAGAAATTGTAGTAATCGTTCTTCAGCACCTGGAAAAGTGTATTTCCTCAGCACTTCTTCACAGCTTTGTGTGAATGATATGAGTGGTACACACTTTTCCATTGACTAAAGTATGTTTTGAAAAACGGTAAGGCTTTAGCCATCTACATTTTTAAAATGTCCACATGGTTTCAACTGAGGGTTGAATCTCTAACTCCCCATCTCCATTCTGTACTTTCTTTCAAGAAGTATTCCTTATTTTCATTTGTGGTTCTATTTTAATTAGCTATAATTATCCAGTTTTTTAAAAAGAAAGCAGGGGATACTTCTCTTGAGCAGAAGAAATCTACATTATCTGGAGACACTGAATAGAATAAGCCAAGTATAAATCCATAAACAATAGTATCAGCAAGCTCTGGAAATCACTTCCAGCAGCAGTTGGGGAGCTCAGTTCCTAATTTTGTAGTGTAGATTGGAGCAGCTGGCCAGAATATTCCCCCTCCAGAAGGAAACAATTCCAACCAATCAACAGAATCTTGCAACAGAAAGGAAATCGCTCAACAATTTTAGCCCTGACTCTGTTTGCTACAGCTTCTTGTGATTTTTCTTTGACAGAAAATAAAATTAGACTCTGTCAGATAGTAATGCTAATACTGCAGTCATGCAGTGTATATACTTAGCTAGGCATGAGCCTCATTGCATTTAGTGAAAACATGCACAGGATTGTACTGTAAATGTCTGCAGGGTCATATTTGTTAGAACTGCTGGGTTCCAAAACCAAGTGTTCTTTTTCATAGTCTCTGTGAATCATACAAATGAGTTTTGTGCTGATACAAAGACTCTAATGGAACATCACAGAACTGAACTGAACAATTTTGGTAGGAACCCCACTCCTTTATCAGATATGTCTAGATGTGTCTGAGCCATCGCTCTTCAGTGCTGTTACTCTGCCAACATGGGATGCTCTCTATTTCATGATGCTATCACCATACATGTGAGCAAGGAAATAATAAAAATAATGGAATGGTTGCTTTCCTGTAACCGTGTCCACTGGCTATATATCCTGGGGAGTGTGGGCGAGACTGCAGCCCTACAACATAAAGATTTTCCAGAGAATTTCAAGCTGACTGCGCAAGTGCAAGAAACTACCACAGCTTCAATTTTCACAGAGACTACAAAAAAGTATCTCTTTGACCAAAAAATCGTTGACTTACTTCTTCCCTTACTTCATGATCCCCAATTGGAATAGTAGCTGTCATCCCTTGAGGAGTGAATTGATTCACGTGGTAAAAAAAGACGTAATGGTCAAACTTGCTCTGTTACACCTTCAAAAATGGAATTGGCTTACGGACAGTAATTTAAAGGACACAAATAAAATGGGGTGGCTGAAGCATGAGCAAGTTTCATATATATACTCACAGGACACTAATTCTGAACAAGTTATTTATTTACATCAAGAAACTATTTTAAAATGTCCCGAGGGATGAAACAGAGAGCTATAATAATAATAATAAACCTTATTTATACCCCACCACCATCTCCCCAAAGGGGATTCGGGGTGGCTTACATGAGGCCAAGCCCAGCAATACATTACAGCAAAATAAATACAGAATGAACAAAAAATAACATCAACATGAAAATAAGTCGAACATAAGAGTAAAATAAAAAAAGTGCAAAATAACTAAGTGAAAAATCAAACACAATGGGCAGGCCAAATGTACAACATAATATGATAAAACTCTGGAAGACATAAGAATGAAAAGGTATATTTGTAAGGGAGGAACTTGTAGGGGATGGAACAGTGGAGACAGGCATTCAGAAAGGTGGGGAGAAGTGCAATATGAAGACAACATTATGGGAGAAACAACAGAAAAGAAGTATATGGTCACTCTCCAAAGCTACACATAGATAGCAACTAAGAATCCAAATAAATTAAACTAGAATTGGTCACAAATATCATTCCACTACTATCATGTCATGAAGGGAAGAAATGGCAAGAAGAAGTCAAACTGTGGGGTCAATAAACTAAAAATGCTGGTGTCTCAAGAACAGAGAAGCTGGAGAAAGAAGAAGAAAATGGGCCCACAAGCATAGTCTTCTTGGTTTGCAGCTTTCCATTGGCCCAAATTAATTTTTTTAATCAGAAACTTTGTAAGAACTAGAACACAAAAAGAAAAAAAAAGAATCCTTTGCTGCAAGAGATGAAGGAACTTGGTGATGTAATGCAGGCTTATTTTTTTCTTTGGTAAAGTTATCATTTTCTTGGATTAATATAAATGAATCCAATTAACATTTTCCCCACAGCAATCAAGAGAAAAGACAGCAAACCAAAAAATTCAAGGACATGTATTAAATTATTTGTACACCTACAGTCAGAATTAGATGTTTCAGTATGTATGGTTTCCTTTCTTGCTTGTTCTAACCCTGCATCTGTGACATCACTACTTGGAGAAGCATTTGATCACTGAAAGCAGCACTGCCTGTTGGTTGGTTTGCAAGTGATGAATGCCAAGTCAACTGGGACATACTTAGTCCTAATCTTTTTTTATACTGGGTTTTAACCACCTCATTGGATGTGTTGCAATAGCAGATTCTCATATTAGTTTATGTTTACACATTTTTGTTATTTAATATTTAATGTGTTTTTTATTTACATGGTATTTGTCTCTACTGGTCTAATGTCGCAAAAATCAATGTAAAATCATACTACGTATTTTATACATTAATACTGAAATCTGAAATCGGATATTATGGAAGAGAAGGGATGAGAAAACATGAGGCAGTCAATCCAAACCCACAAAAAGTAGTGCTTCAACAATTGCTCATACAAAGGCATATTAATCATTGTATTCAATTTACTTTAAATGTTGTACTCTTTGCACATCACACTAAGGCATGTTTTATGTTGGCTATTTTAGCCCAAAATTGTCTTGCAAATGACCAAGCTAATAATGTATTTCTCCCAAATTCTCACCTATTTTGTTCCTTCTAAGTCTGTGTACTCTCCTGTGTCAGCATAGAGAGCTGCAAAAGCAAGCTGAAGATTATTTTGTTTTCATTCAGTTGTTTTATTTTTTTCTGATACTTCATTCAGATGGTTTTGCAAGCCATGGTACAAATAAGCCAGTTAACAACATATTCTAATTCCACTTTGATACTCTCTGGCAGACTATGCTGGAATTGCAGTCGAAATGTCTTTCACAAAAAAAGTCTTCGCATGTGATGACATTGATTTAAAAATGGTCTGCCACAGCACTTTTTTACATTTGAGGAAAAATTGATTTCGTGCATAAAATTGTATTTTGTGCTGCAGACAGATTTTTATGTTAAAAGGTTCATTTTGGAGAATTTTTTTTCACAAGAGTCCTGCAAAGGAAAAAAATATGCAAAAGCTCTTATAATCACATACAGCTGCATGTTTGATTTTTTTCTTTTTCTTTCAAAGAACCAAATATTTGAGATATTACCTTCATTTTACAGGTGTGCGATCAGACTCAATCACCCAGAATTTGGAAAATCATGACCTTGCCTACCTATCTGTACAAATCTTCTTTAGTGACAGAGAAATTGATGCTAATCCTGCTTGGTTCATTGACCTAAATTTATGATATCATTTTTTTAGCAGTCATGCATTTCTTGTAAAGTTTAGTTTTATTCCTAATGTGAATATGAGCTTGCTTTGCTTCTAAAATTTGAGGTTGGTGGTTTTATTTTTATTTGCCAGGTGGATGGAGGAAGAGTAATTTCTTTATCTTAATTTTAGTAGGCTGAATTTATAAAATTTTAACAGTTTGTGTTGAAACTACCAATTTTGTACAAAGGAGTATCTGCTAAAAATGGTGACTAGATTACCTTCTAGATAATGACTTTTGCCAATAAAATTACTTGCTCTGCAGGAATTATCTCTATGCCAAAGGCCATGGTTATGTAAAACATGAAGCTTCATTTGACTTGTCCTGAACCTATCTCTTAACCACAGTGTTTTGATAGTGAAATCGCTCCTCTTAAAAATGGATTTCTTTGACAGAATGTAACCTTAATTTAAACATCCCTATTATCAGATTTGCCTCCAGGGTTCTCATCATTTATTCTATTACTGAAAATGCCAGCTATGTGTTTACATGAGAGCCTGCCAGTCTCTCCTTCTTCCATAGCATGGTCTATTTGCCGTAGCTAGATTGTTTGAGCTGCCTTTTCCTTGAGGAAGGGGAGATTTAAGGCCAGAAAAGAACAATCAAGATAATAGTTGCATGATGCTATTCCAGGCAAGGAGAAATGAACAATAATATTAAGTAATAATTAAGATACTGCAAGAAATTGGATAATGCACTTGTAAAAGAGAATGTCCCTGTTCCATTTTGATCAACTGGATGAGCCTGCAAAGAAGATTCAGAACCTCTGCCATCTCACCTTCACATCCATACTCAGATTTGCCCCACTTCCTTGGAGCTGGGGGAGGTGGGAGGAGAGAAAATACAATAGTATTCATGTCACAAGAATTCCTAATTATGTTAGATGTTAATAGTCAGTTTCTGATATCTTGATAGTTTATAAAACTGGTTGTAGAATCTTTGTTCATTTTGTTTCTCATTGTGATAGGTTAAGCTGAAGCTATCTTGCCTCCATTTATAATGCAATGATTGAAAATTTGAAATCGAGGCAATTTAAATCTTAATTCATATCACAAGCAAAAACTCAGATTTAAATGACTGATTTAACTAAAGTTTCCTCTAATGGTATGTCATATAATTCTTGAATAACAGTGAAAATCTAATCACTAAAATATGTTAATTTATATTTAAGAAACTTCTTAATTGTCTTTTCTCTGTACTTTTAGTCCTCTGCCTTGTTTGGCCCATCTCTCCTTAAATAGCCACTGCATTCATATGTCATATAATTTTAGTCTTCTGAAACTAAATACATAGCTAGTTTGAAGCTAGAATTGCCAATTCTTACTCAGTGTTGGAAGGATAAAGCTATTTTCATATTACAGAGTACATCCCTCCCGATGGTTTTCCATCAACAACTCCAGTGTCTTAGCTAGCAAAATTAATGGTGAGGAGCTACAATCCAAAATATCTGGAGGAATCAGTTATCACAGTCTTAAATCTATGTTCATGTTTGATTCAAGATAATTTCTATTCTCCCTGTCTACATTTGGGGACATAAAGTAAATGGTTCAGTGTCAACAGTCCTTTTCTGTTTTTCTGTTGTATCTCTATATCAAATAATTGAACAAAAATAACAAAAATGATACATTTGAACAATTGAATACCTTTTTCCAGTATGATTTTGTAATGCAGAGCCTTTTTTCATCCATGAATCTGACTTTAAATAACTTTCAATTATTTGATATAGGAATACAACGGAAAAACAGAAAAGAGGTGACGTACTGTACCCTATGGAGTAGACTTGTGAATGGATTCATTTTGGCCATTGCCTTCAGCTTCTTTGGCTTTTTCAGATGCCCATAATGGCAAGGGCTCCACCACCATGTTTTTTTTCAACCAAGCCAGACCACATGGTTGCCAGTCGCAACTCCTTCTGCTCTATTCAGGAGCACACAGCATTCAGAGGGCACAAAAGCAGATCCAGCAACACCCCCCCCCCCCACTACATCTGAACATCTGAAGCATTGCTTTTAAGGAGGGAGCGTGAAGAGCTTTGTTAAACGAAGTTGATAAAAGATAATATTTTGAAGCTAATTGATTAATTATACATTTAAAAGTTATTGGAGCAACTAAGTATTTATCCAGTAGTTCAAAAACAATTCAAGTGTGAAATTATTTGAGTCCCATTGTTAATATAAATATGAATGAATGTGATTTTATTTTAATTAAAAGACCCTTGTTTTCAAAAGATTTGAAGCAAATAAGTAACAAGTGTTTACAAAACTGGATCTGAGGGGATCAGGGTTATTCAGACTATTGTCCAAATTCCATCTCAGATAACATTTTGGGAAAAAATATAATAGAGTAAATTTTGTTAAGGAAAACTCAGGAAGGCTTTTTAATTATGTAATTTTTTAAATTATGTAACATGCTTTTGGAGAGTTTGAGAATTAACAAGTATTTGGAAAAGATTGGCATTTTCATTTCTAAAAAGTCTTTGGAAATGTCTGTCTGGGGTACTTAAATAGTGTTTTCCCTGCATTGCAGGGGATTGGACTATGTGGCCGATGTGGTCTCCTCCAACTCTTTATTATTCTATGATCTTGTGATTCTAAGTCTGCTAACCAAATGTTAGTATGCAATTAACTGTGATTTTTCAAATAATTATTGGGATCATGTGTTAAATTTAAAAAATAAATATATAACATCAATATTACTACCAAGAATTATTAGATATGTTACTGAAAGTAACACTACCAGCCTCATGTTATATTTGGGAGTTCTTTTAAGGAAAAAAAATCAATAGCGGAGTCCTATTAGGAATAATGTGAGCAGTGCACCATTCTGGTCATTCTATTCATTTCAAATTATATCATTTCAAAAGTTAGCCCTTGGTAATATACAAAAAGGATCATATCTCATTGCTGGAGGTAGGGGGGACATCCTTTCCTTAAAGGCAGTTTTTGATATTTTTAAAAACAAAGATCAATAGGGAAACTCAAAAAGTTTATAAAATTATTTGTACTGTACTGGGAGTGGACAGAGTATTTTTCCTTCTTATAATACTGGAGTTTTGGCTAAGCAAATTAAATGATTGGGTGTTAAATTCTATAACAGGCATATTTCTTCCAGTGAATTCTTCTATAGAGGTGTGTGTGTGTGTGTCAGGAGTGACTTGAGTAACTTGAGCAAGTTGCTTCTGGTATGAGAGAATTGGCCATTTGCAAGGACATTGCCCAGGGGGTGTCTGGATGTTTTTAATGGGGGGTTTCTCACATGTCTCCACATGGGGAGCTGGAGCTGACAGAGGGAGCTCAGCCCACACTCCTCCAGATTTGAACTGCTGCCCTGTCGGTCATAAGTCCTGCTGGGACAAGAGTTTAACCCGTTGTGCCACCGGGGACTTCTATAGAGGTAGGGACAATGGTCACTAGGAAAAAGAGCTTTTAAAAAGTCACTAAATAAATTTAAGGATGGTAGTTCCATCAACCAGACGCAGAGCCTTCACAGCAGTGGCACCATCACTCTGGAATACTCTGCCACCTGAAGTCCGTGCCTTGCAGGACTTACCAGCTTTCCACAGGGCATGTAAGATATACCTGTTTTGACAGGCTTTTAATGTTTGATATTGCTGTTTTTGAATTGTTTTAAATTGCTTTTAAATTTTGTTAGATTTTAGCTATTCTTGTAAGCTGCTCCGAGCCCCAGGGGAGTGGCGGCATATAAATTCAAATAATAAATAAATAAATAAGTTTTAGCCATGGTGGCTATGTGTGTGTAATATGTAATTGTAGCCCTATTCAGTTATCTTTCAGTGTAAATACACACAAAGGGAAATGTATTAATCTTTCTATTCCTACAATTAGAGATCTTAGCTACACCTGTCTGCTGACAGGTTCTAGATCTCCATCTCCACTGTAGAATAAAGGCAGTTTGGCACTCCTTTGACTACCATGATTCCATGCTATAGAATCATGGAATTCATAGTTTTATTGGGTCTTTAGCCTTATCTGTCAAAGAGCGACAAATCCCAGGTTTCCATAGACTTGAGACATAGCAGCTAAAGGGATATCAAACTGCACTGATTCTACAGTGTAGATGCAGCCAAAGAAGCTCCCTACTTAGAGGAGGGTATCTCTTTCAGGCTTCACATATGGCGAGCACCACTGATAGGATGGACTAATGCATTTCCCTATAGATATGCTTATTTTAACATTGCTGTGTGACTGAAAAGGCATGGTTTAGTGCTCAAAAAGCAAATGCTGTTAAAAGATATCAAGCACAAAGAGGGTATTTTTCCCTTCATGTTTAGGTTACAGGTTTAACAGCTATTCTGGGAACAGGAAGCTGGGCAGCATATGTCTTTGGTCTGATCCAAGCAGGAATGATGGTGAAGGTAAAGTGTTGTCAAGGCAACCCAACGAGATTTGAACCAGTGGCTTCCATTGTTTACATGAGCTTTAGTGCAAAAGACAATTATCTCAGTAAGTAATTAAAATCAGAAATAGCAGACACTCTGTGTTTTTTGCAGTCTTTTGGGGACATAGCTTGATGGGATTATTTGCTGCTTTGTGTATATCAAAACCATTGGATAATATAAATCATTATTGAGAGAAAGCTAAATTAAAATGATTTGCTTTGTTTAACTAGTAGCATAGGGAATTCCTGACTGAATCTAGATAGTCCAAAAGCTATAATTGTGTAGCGGGATACAGACTTCTCTTCACATCCCGATTTTACTTGCATACATCTTGATCTTATTCACATTTACTTATATGTAAATCCAGCTGATGTCTGTGGGACTTTTCCAAGGTAATTGTCTGCAGGGCTGCAATTATGGTACCTAAAACAGCGAAAGATGCCTCCTGATTTAGACATCTTTGTCTAAATTAATATCTGTCTAAATTAGTTTTTTGCTAAAATGTACACTGTGGATTTCAGAATGTCTTCATTTCCCGAGCATTTATTATTCACAAAGGAGGAAATTTACCCACATTAAACAGACTCCTGGAAAGAACTTCAGACAAAATAATCAGTTCAGAACAGCGTTATGAGGAGTTAAAAATCCTTGTCTGGAAAAGGATTAAAATATGTTCACTGTTGCTGCTTCACCACTCAAAATTATATCCTCCTATGTTGCTTCCCTATTTCTGAACAAGATCTGTTCGTTCTTTCCCTACTCAGAAGTGAACTATAAACTCAATTATCTCCAGTGTGATTATTAATTATTTATTTATTTAAAACTTTTGTATTCCACTCTTCTCACCCCGAAAGGGACTCAGGGCGGAGCACAGCATAGAAACGGCAAGCATTCCATGCCGGAACATGGGCCGGAGGTTTAGCACAGCTGGTAAATCACCAGCAACTATATGATCTGTCAACCGAAAGGTTGCAAGTTTGAAGCCTCGGGTCAGTGTGAGCGGTTGACTGTCAGCCCTGCTCACTGTTTACCTAAGCAGTCAAAAACAGCTTTAGCTGTAATTAGAGAAATTAGGTACCGTTAAAAGCGGGGGAGGTGTTTTACAACGCCATAAAGAAAGAAGATCAGAAAATGCTGGGCAACAAAAAAAGGAAGAAGTCCTGACAGCTCTTTGTCATAGAGAATGGAGCAACTGCACCCCCTGTAGGTGGACTCACCTTCCTTGGCACCAAAAACAGCTGGACATTGAGTCGACAACACCTCCTTTCTGTTCTATCTGTCTGCCTGTGCATTGTCTATACAAAGCAGCATTGAATGTTTGCCATGTATGCGTGCTGTGATCCACCCTGAGTCCCCTTCGGGGTGAGAAGGGCGAAAAATAAATAAAGTGCTGTTGTTGTTGTTGTTGTTACTACTACTATACATATACACAAACCCAAAAAACAGTTACATCTACTTTAAAATCAGTTGTTTAAAACCACCTCAAGACATCATGGTGGATCCACTTAGTGGAGTGGGTTTCCTATTGTCTCATTGTACTGCCCCAAAGGCTTGGTCCCACAGCCAAGATTTAACCACCTTTCTGAACAGGAGGGAGGGGGCTGATCTAATCTTGCCAGGAAGGGAGTTCCATAGTTGGGAGGCAATCACTGAGAAAGCCCTGTCTCTTGTCTCCGCCAAACGCACCTGTGAAAATGGCAGGACCGAGAGCAGAGCCACTCCAGAAGATCTTAGTCTTCATGATGGTTCGTAAAGGGAGATGCGTTCGGACAGGGAAACTAGGCCAGGGCCGTTTAGCTTTATAGGCCAAAGCCAGCACTTTGAATTGTGTCCGGTAGCAAACAGGCAGTCACTGGGTGTAATAAGAATTAGTGAATGAGAAGTCTTATGGGACTTGTCTGCCTACCTCAGGATGCATTTTCCCCTTGAAGAAGAATAGGATATTTGGAATGTCTGAAGAGGAAGATAGTTGAAGAAGCAAATAGGAATGCCATTCAGAATGCAAATAAATTGGAGAAATTTTCCAATCAAACTGCTCTCATCTTGATCCTGTTTTCAAGAATTCTGTTTTCAGACATCTGTTTTCAAGCCCTGCTGTTTGGAATCCTCTTGCCACTCCTGGTTGCTGCTGAATATATCACACCTTATATATATCATTCCCTTTCATATTCCAGTTGTTAAATATCTCCACAATCCACGATTCTTAAATTAATAATTATGCACATACTTGCATGTATGGTGTGTTAACTAGATCAATGGTATTGTAATCTCCATTTGGACAAAATAAGTGGGCTATATTTAGAACAGTTAACATTCACTGAAATTTTAATAGACCATTTATCTAAATTCTGCCTCAAAATAAATTTTATCTCACTCAATTCACCTTTCCCCCTCATATTTCCTGCCTGTTCCCCACTTTTTAAAGCTATCTCTTCAACATGTTGAACTGTGCTTGTGTCATTGCCATTGCTATCTATTTCTAGTAACTCGTTGCTTCTATTAGCTACCCATGTCTTCCTTTCTAATAGTACTGCAATGAGAAGTTGTGGTTGTGGACACCTTCCTCTGAGTATATATTGTTTTGGAATTTTTGTCTTTCCTTCCCTCTTTATCCATATAGCTGTCTGACCAAACTCCCCCTCCTTCTCCTCCTCGTCTTTTTTATCTTGCTCTCTCTTCCCATTAATATAACTTCATTTCTCATCTATTGTCCCTCTTCCCATTCTCTCTTACTCTTCCTGGTTTTCCATCTTGCCTTTTCGGTGCTGCCCAACATCCTGCTCACTACTCTCCCGACAGAAAAACACCAGGAAAAAACACAGGGAAAGTCAGCAAAAAGTAGTGGGTGCAAAATAACTATTTATGTATTTATTTATCATATCAGAAGCAAACCAAGGGTGCAGTTGTAATCTATTTCAAACACACATTTTTTTTAAAAAAATGGCATTATACTAAATGTCCTTTGACCAGTAGATGGCCACTTGGAATGCCTCTGGTGTTACTATAATAAGGTCCTCCATTGTTCATGTGGTAGGGCTCAAACTGCATTGTAGCAGGTGATCTGTGGTTTTCTCTTCTCTATACTCACATCACAAAGTGGACTCCACTTTGAGGCCCCATTTCTTAAGGTTGGCTCTCCATCTCGTGGTGCCAGAGCACAGTCTGTTCATCGCCTTCCAAGTCATCCAGTCTTCTGTTTGCCCAGAGAGGAGTCTGTCATTTGGTATCGGCCACATGGCTTGAGGTTCCAGATTTAAGCCTGCCACTTTTGAACTCTCACTTGCTGAGGTGTTCCTGCAAGTATCTAACTAACAAAAAAATAACTAACAAAAGTGCTTCCTCGTTGCTTCCCAGAAAATGCTCTTTAAATTACAACAAATTTAATTTGAAAAAATATGTTATATTGTGACTAAAGGGGTTAGTTTAATATGTAAAATCAATGTATTTGATATTAATGCATAAGTTCCAATGAAAGAGTATGCTTTTCTATTTAATGTCTGAAAAAAGCCAAAGACTGTTCTGATTTTTCTTCTCTTGTGATTTTCTTTTGTTTCTCTTAGACAATCCACGTGGCTATTGTCTGCGCTGGATACAACGCAAGCCGGGATGTTGTCACACTCGTCAAATCAGTCTTGTTTCACAGGTGAAACCTCTTCTTTGTCTGCTCGTTTCTCTTTAAAAGATTGTCAAATATACTATATATTGCATCTTTTCAATATAAATGGTCCTTAGTACATTTTAATCATGCAACATATGATGATATTTGCAAATCACACAAAATATAAACCAATTTACTTCCTAATGTTTGGTGATCACATGTTAACATTCAACAAAATTGTATTGGGCTCATTTTCACATTTTCCTTTCATATTAGATTCAGGAACCCTTTCTGTTTCCTGCTAGTCAACATCTTGCTGGTGGTCAATGTTATGAAAG
This sequence comes from Anolis sagrei, assembly GCF_037176765.1. Lineage (NCBI taxonomy): Eukaryota > Metazoa > Chordata > Lepidosauria > Squamata > Anolidae > Anolis > Anolis sagrei. Next base: position 168,386,418 of record NC_090025.1, read on the forward strand.
TTTCACTATGGACTTGAAACTGAGGGTGGGTTGAACATTGCTGTGCAGCAACTCCCATTAGTCCCAATTGATGGTGAAGGACCATGTGATTTGTATTCCAATATGATTATTGTGAGACAGATAAAGTATTCCTATGAAAAAACAACTCACTCGTTTTCTTATAAAATTGGTATGGCATCTGGCTGCTTTGAGTTTGAAAGGAAAGAGGTCTTGATTTAAAAAGTGCCTGGGTTTTTCTGTACATTTGCTTTTTTTTCTTCAAGTTCTTCAAAGAAACACATTAAGCCCAACCTTTATTGGACTAGATGTGAAAAATAACCTCAAGTCAGTATTCATTGGCTCATCTGGGTAATAGATGAAAGACTCTCCCTCTATCCCCTCTGGCTTGCCCTGGTTCCAGAAGGGGAGGCAAAGAGGCAGGCACAGTCCCTTCTGTCTAAGTCCAAAGTATCTCACTTGCCTTGGCCTTAGATGGAGAGAAGAACCAGCAGTATATGCTAGATCTAAGCCACTCTCCCATCTTCTTGTGTGTTGTATCTTATTTATATTGTATGCCTCAGAGCAGGAACTATCAAATTAACCATTTGTATTGTTTTCCAAAATCCAGCTGAAAGTATTGTTACCATGAGCTACACAAAAGAGAGACTAAACTGGGCTGATTTTCCTAGTCCAGATAAAATAATATCTTCTGATGAAACCCAATTTTTTAGTTTTTCCGATATAATGATATACGTGCTCATTAGAAAATTTAGTGAGGCTCAATTTATTGTCAAAGACTTTCATGGCTGGAATCACTGGGTTGTTGTGTGTTTTCCGGGCTGTACGGCCATGTTTCAAAAGCATTCTCTCCTAACGTTTCACCTACATCTATGGCAGGCATCCTCAGAGGTTGTGAAACATCAGGTGAAACATCAGGAGAGAGTGCTCCTGAACATGACCATACAGCCCGGAAAACACACAACAGCCTTAGCAAGGCTCCCTCTCATTTGAAAAGCTATTGGTTCAGTCTCTTGTAGTGTCTATTCTTATATCCTTAACTGAACTAATTCTTGGGTTGTTGTGTGTTTTCCGGGCTGTATGGCCACGTTTCAAAAGCATTCTCTCCTGCTGTTTCACCTACATCTATGGCAGGAATCCTCAGAGGTTGTGAGGTCACCTCACAACCTCTGAGGATGCCTGCAATAGATGCAGGTGAAACATCAGGAGAGAATGCTCCTGGACCATGACCGTACAGCCCGGAAAACACACAACAGCCTTAGCAAGGCTCCCCCTTATTTGAAAAGCTATTGGTTCAATCTCTTGTAATGTCTATTCTTATATCCTTAACTGAACCAATTCTTGGTCCACAGCATTGTAGTTGCTTTGAAAATGATATTGAAGGAAAGGAGATCTCAATTAGCAGGAAATGTCACACTGCAAAGCTAGAAACAAACATTGATGAAAGTTTTCCTAATGTAGGCTTGAACAATTACATGATAACATTGCAATTGAAAATTACTGGCATTGAGGTTGGCTACATTATCTTCTCTACTGTGATTTTAAAGTGCAAATTGGTTTAGAGAGGTCTCATGCTCTACTTGACTAGAGCATATCACAGAGCTACCATGTAATTCAGCCTGATTAGCAGGCTGTGCAAGGCAGCAGGGAGCTAAGTAGCTGGTATGTTTAGATACCTAGAATGACCAGTGTAAAAAGAAACCATGTGAATCAAGTGGATTTTCCCCACTCTCTGTTCCATTTTTCCACTGTCTGCTGCTAACTCTAATACGTTCTTGCAAATTAGTTTTCATAAATAAAAGGAGACTAAAATTACAAAAAGAGAAAATAGGCAATATACAAAATTAATTTGTTTGACCAAACATTTCCAGTAGCTTTACTTTGGCCCTGAGTTTCTGCATTTTTTCTGCTATTACGTGCTGGGAGAGCATTTTTTTTGTTCTGAAAAAGAGCATGACACCAGAGTGTCATGTTCTTTACATACACAATATATTATACTGAGAATTGCCATAATAGCTTACTGAACCTCGGGCATTTTGTTTGCATGTCCCATGTATATATCAGAATATTATTGTATATTTATTGAAGAACATTTTATTAGATTGACTGCTGTGTGTTTTTGAAAGATCCTGGTTTATTTGATATGTTTCAGGTGGTTGTCTTTTTAGCAATGAAAAAATGGAAAAATATTCCACACATTGGCAAAAAGTGTGTTTCTTGGATGCCAAAAAACCCTCACAAGGAGAATCCCAGTCTGTTGAGAATCTTTGCAGCATGTTATTATAAAATTCACATGTGCTGGATTTTCCCTCTCAATAAACAATTTGTTTTCTGTGCAAAAACAGAATGCATTTTCTGCAGTTTGCTTCTGTATAAAAAAAGGTTCATGCAAAGTTGCTCAGAATAAGCCCCAAATTGCAATGGATATGTAATTTCTGAAAATTACTTGCAACTTCTTTTGTGAATGAAATTAGTGCAGAATTACATCCCTAGTGTTTTTCTATATTACTTGACAACATATGAAAAAGTCCTGCTTAACAGATATGTACCTAGGAGAGATCTTGGAATAGATTGTGAAACACTTCTGCTCACATATTCTAAGTGCTAGATAATGCAAAGAGATGGGGGAAAACAGGATTTAAAACAACAGTAAAACATGTTGGTATTATAACATTAGTTTCCAGTGAATATCATAAAGCAACATTGTAGAACATCATTCAAAGGCATAGTCCTATCAGTCTGGATACAAGGGGATCCTGTAGTACCTTTGAGACTAATAAATAAGTTTGCAACATAAGCGTTCATGTAAGACTATCAGATACGAGGAATGAAGTCTCAAATGATAGTGATTGAAATTGTGAATAGCAATAGAAACCCAAAAAGTAATAAATATAGCTGAAATCAATTATGTTTTACAGTTCCATGATGACTTATGAAAAAGTTATGGTTAACAACTTCTAGCTACTGGTCATATCAATTCTTTGAAAGGCCCAATTTCTTACTCTTTCTATCACATTCACTTATACATTTACTATACCTATTTACATAAAAAATAAGCTCGTGAGTTATGACAATACAATTTTAATTGATTTACTGGCCTCTTTAGAGTTTTCCCAAATCTCAGGGCTCTGAGTTACTGGCCTAGACTTTCTTCTGCAGGTCTCAAGGTGAAAAGGAGGAATCCCAAGGAAAGAACTTGGCCTTGAAAATTAAATTACTTGGGGGGCGGGTGGGGTTCATGCCTATTGCCTAGTTTATTTTAATGACATTACCAGTGGCTGTCCTTTATAACATCAGTAGTGTGATCAGAGCCTATCTCATGTAGCATCACAAGAGGTCATTTCCAGGACTCAGTATCAGGACTTGGGATAGTCCTGAAGTGTTACTTCCTGCTTGGTAATTATTATTACCTATGTTATCAGGTACGTTGTGCTTGCTAGACATTCAGCTATATTTCTCCTTGACTTTTGTGGGTAGTATCCACAATATTTAATATCTTTGGTTTTCTATTTCCCTGACAGTTGTTTTTCCCAGCTGAATTTGCAATATGGAAGGGATTTTCATGTGTGTGCTATATTACACTTAGTTATTTCATTTTAGTATGCCTAATAAAGAAATTTACCTGCTGGTCTCCATTTATATCTCATATGTTTAGGAACTTAAAAATTATCCATGAATGTCATAAACATCTTTATTTCCCAATTAGCTTTTTTCATTTTTAGGTGGCTAATTGCATTTTTAATATTTCGCATACTTGATATTTAACTCCCCTGCGGTTTTAAAGTGATGGGAGCTTTTTGTTGTTCTTATCTTAACATTTCTTTTACTGCCAGATAAGAATTGTATGAATTAATTATCTTGAAAGCTTCAGAAAACAAGAGCAACTGTGTGATCTCCCACAACATTTTATCTGGAGAGATTCTATTTTTGTTTGGTACCTTTAGGATTCTATTTCTTACAATAGAAAGTCACCTTGAAATATGCTGTTGACAATAGAATATCCATATCCAAAGACAAGGTCATATTTTAAAGTTTAAATCTGTAAGGTAATAATGAAGAACTTAATATGAATTTGTTACAACAAAATAAGAAAATGTAAATAGCAGGCATTATATTACCCAGCACTGAATCAGCAGCATCCACAAGCTCTGATAAAACATGTTTATTAGGAAGAGCCAACATTCTCAGTTGAAGTTTTCACTTCATCCAAAACCTTCCCTCAGTATTTTTAAGCCATATTGGAAAAAAACAATTAAAAGACCAAAAGTATGTTTTTGATACAGTGTCTTGACCAGTTGTTTGTCCAGATGTATAGCTCCTCAGTTTTTCTGTTCTCTTTTCAAAGTGTAAGGAATCAAACCAGAATGCGCCCTCATTTCAACCAGACTGGGAAATTGTCATTACGCTACAGCTTCAAAGTCCTCAAGGTTGGCTAGTGAACCTCAAACCATATTTTAATATCCTGTCTTGGGCATCATAATTTCAGGGTTTAGGCAAAAACTATAGTTAATTGGACGACTTTCTGGCTTGATTAGGTTTTGCCTTGAAGGAAAGAACAATGTCCCCATGCAGACTTGGTTTGAAGTAACAGGTCGGGTCTGATGATGAAGACAGCTCTTTTCTCCTGACATCGTGTCACTGTTGCCTGAAAATTGCAGAGTGGTAGGGTGTGACAAGGAATTTATTTATTTATTTATTTACTATATTAATATACCATTTTTCTCGACCCTGAGGGGGACTCAAGGCGGCTTATAGCATAGGCAGTAATTCAACGCCTTAAAAATATATATACATCCAATATACAATTAAATAAAAATTTCAATTAAAAATTTAAACGAGATAAAGAGCATCAAAATATATAAAACATTGCAATTACAACTATAAAACCACATTATCCGCAATCATAGGCCATTCCGGTAATAATTACACATAAATACAAGTTCAAATTTATGTCTCATATCTTAGATTATTCAAAATGTCTCATATCTTAGATTATTAACTTGAGATATAATAATCTGAATATAACCACTGTTAAACCTCATCTATACCCCCACCACAAGCAGCTCTAAGATGATAACTTTGCATATAATTGGGGCTAAAAAATTGTATGATGAGTGAGCAACTGTGGAAGACTAAAAGAACTGCACACACAAAAATGCTCTCAAATGCCCTCACCATGTTTATGTGCTCATAAAAGGCCTTTAAATTAACCTGGGTTTAATTGGTCTACACGTCATGTGGTGGAAATGTCCTTATATCCCTTTGAAAGCATTTGAGGGAGGGGCGGGATTGAAACATTTTGCAAAAAACCAAAAAGATCCCCTGGAATCCAAAGAGCCTCAAAATATGGTGGAAATTCCTTCCATCCTCATACAGCTGATTTTGAGGGCATAGTTTTGGCCCCAAGGAAGGGGGCATGCCCCGTATGGATTGAATTTTGCCCTCCCCTGATCTATACAAAAATCCCCAGTAATATAGAAGCACTTTGGGACAACAGAGTAATGAAGACTAGTAGTGGTGGTTGCGTTTTTCTTTGTCATCATTGTCATCAAAGGGATTAAATTTATAAGGTGGAGAATAAACGGGAAGTTTTGTGTATCATAAAATAAGGAAACAGGAACCAGCCTTATAATGAGTCAGGCCACTGGACCATCTTAGTTCAATACCATCTATGCTGTTTCTCCACAGTTGCAGTCAGAACTCGTTGGAGCTGCACTTTGAACACAACTGTTAGTGTTTTTAAAATAGATATAGATACATATAGATAGATAGATAGATAGATAGATAGATAGATAGATATAGATACATATACACATGCAAATATACCTGCGAACACCACACATGCACACACATATATCATTGTGTGAATACTTAAAATACCTAACATACCATAGATTTAGGATTTTAATTCCATGTGGCCTCAACTTTGAGAGTAATATCATCCACTAAGGAATGCTGGAAATCTTGAATCGAATTCACTTTTATCTGAAGAAAGCAGAAGCTAAAATACTTTGCTTATTTCTCTTTGTTAATAACTTCAATAAATATACATCTTTTAGTGATTATCTGAGTCCTTAAGGTATTCAAGGCAAACGTGGGATAAATGTTGTTAGTTTGCTTTTTAAATAACCTACACAGAGACATACATGCTTAGGCATGTGTATATTTGATGAGTGGAATTGAGGAACGAAGGAACATTTACAGTGCAATCTTATGCATATCAACTCAACTCAAAAGTAAATCTTATTAAGCTCAGTAGAAGAGAAGAGAATTTAAGCCTTACTTTTCAATAACTAGTCCAATCATATATTGCTGATAAAGAAGTAACTCAGTTCTTGTGGGTTTTTTCGGGCTATATGGCCAAGTTCTAGAGGCATTTCTCCTGACGTTTTCGCCTGCATCTATGGCAAGCTTCCTCAGAGGGTGAGGTCTGCTGGAGCTGGGGAAAAAGGGGTTTATATATCTGTGGAATGACCCGGGTGAGACAAAAGGCTTTTGTAAGTTGGGCTAGGTGTGAATCTTTTCAACTGACCACCTTGATTAGCATACAATGGGCTGACTGTGCCTGGAGCAAACTCTTCTTGAAAGGTGATTAGATGTCCCTGCCTGTTTTTCTCTCTGCTGTTTTAATTTTAGAATTTTTTAATACTGGTAGCCAGACTTTGTTCATTTTCATGGTTTCTTCCTTTCTGTTGAAATTGTCCACATGTTTGTGGATTTCAATGGCTTCTCTGTGTAGTCTGACATGGTGGTTGTGAGAGTGGTCCAGCATTTTTGTGTTCTCAAATAAAATGCTGTGTCCAGGTTGGTTCATCAGGTGCTCTGCTATGGCTGATTTCTCTGGTTGGAGTAGTCTGCAGTGCCTTTCATTTTCCTGGATTCTTGTTTGGGCGCTGCGTTTGGTGGTCCCTATGTAGACTTGTCCACAGCTGCATGGTATACGGTAGACTCCTGCAGAGGTGAGAGGATCCCTCTTGTCCTTTGCTGAACGTAGCATTTGTTGGATTTTCTTGGTGGGTTTGTAGATTGTTTGTATGTTGTGTTTCCTCATCAGCTTCCCTATGCGATCAGTGGTTCCCTTGATGTATGGCAGGAACACTTTTCCTCTGGGTGGATCTTCATCTTTACTCTTGTGGCTTGTTCTTGGTCTTGCAGCTCTTCTGATGTCTGAGGTGGAGTATCCATTGGCCTGTAGAGCCCAGTTGAGGTGGTTCAGTTCATCTTGGAGGAGATGGGGTTCACAGATTCTTTTTGCACGGTCTGCCAAGGCTTTAATGGTGCTTCTTTTTTGACTTGGGTGATGGTTGGAGTTTTTATGTAGATATCTATCTGTGTGTGTGGGTTTTCTGTAAACGGTGTGACCCAATTGTTGATCTGGTTTGCGGATGACTAGGACATCTAGAAAAGGCAGTCTTCCTTCCTTTTCTTTTTCCATAGTGAACTGGATGTTAGGGTGGATGCTGTTAAGATGTTCCAGGAACATGTTGAGTTCTTCTTCTCCATGGCTCCAAATGGTGAAAGTGTCATCCACATATCTGAACCAACTGAAGTAACTGTTTGTGGGAAGTCAGCATGATGTAGAACATTGCAATGTGACCCTGGAGTCCAGGGTTCAAATCCCTGATCGGCCATGGAAACCCACCCAGTGATCTTGGAGAAGTCATACTCTTCCACCCTCAGAGGAAGGCAAAGGCAAAACCCTCTTTGAACAAATCTTGCCAAGAAAACCATAAATCTGATATGATTTGAACACACAAAACAAGAGTCTGCAGAAAGAATTTTTTTTTCCTAAGACACTTTCATAGTTAGTGAGTTTTTGGCAGGGGTTCATTAAAGTATTCAAATCAAGTTCAAGTACAAGGGAGAAGAACAGGAAAATGGATCAAACATATGCTGCTGTTTTTGTAGCCATACACTCCACTGCAGAAACCTTTCAAAGTTCATATCAGCTCAGAAGTTTTAACTGTTCCTCTTTGTGTTTATTCTGATCTTTATTTACAGATTTTAATTCATTTAGCTGAGTAGACGGCAGTACTTAATTATTCAAATGAGTCAAGAGACAAGGTCACATTTGGGGTGTCTGCCAATGGCTGATTACTGCCAGCAACAATAATGCCATCCTGCGTTTTTTTTTAAACAATGCCACATGTTTGTCTTGCACTCTACTTTTAGAACTTCATGATATCAACTCCTCAATTGGACTAAATCAATATAGCTTTGCTAACTGATACCAGTCAAGGATCAGGGGTCTTTTTCACCTTCTATTTTTGACTGCATTTGTTGTGTAAGCATAGTCCCAAGAGTCTCCGCATAATCTGCAGCTCTCTCTCCTCTCTCTGAAGGAAGGAACTGAAGGCCATGCTCTCTAATACCCGTGTTTTCCAATTCACTGATTTTGTACTTTGTTTCTCTTGACCTTTTTGTCTTCAAGTGAAATGTTTTTTTCTAATCTCTCCTGTGAGAGTATGTAACATTTTCAGCTTAATGGCATACACTTTTCAACACTGTTGAAGAAATGCCTGATTTTCTTTTAATGGCACTATGTTCAATTCACACTTTACTGGTCAGTTGAAATGGTCTTTCCTTTATTTATGTATTTGTTCCTGGCCTAACCTGTCTTCTCTGAGTGGTAAGGTCTTTTCACTTGGATACAGTGAGATTAAGAGTAATGTCAATTTTACTTAGAAAAAATATTTGACGGTTGATTGGTTACAGCAGATCCAAGCTGTCATTTTTTTTGTTTCAGTCTTAGTTTTCTTATACTTTTCATATCCGTGGCCAGAATATAGAGTATTTTATCCAGCACATAAACGTAGTGGAACTATTCAGACTGGATATGATGATTATTAGGATCACTCATTGTTATAAAAGAAGAATATGCTGCAGCAACAACTGCTGAACTCTTGCTCCATTACATATATGGACAATAGTATGTGCAGGTCTGCATGGGCTTTCCCTGTCCAATTCTTACAAGAGTTCAGAAGTTGAGGCACAAATATGTAACTATAACAGCCCAAGACCAAGAAGCTTTAAATCAGAACAATATTTAAGAAGAGATGGCAGTAAGCAGTCCAGGGATCATAAATCCAATGCATACAAGTCTGGGGGATCATGAGGCAAGCCTTCGGTTAAAGAGAATCAGCTCATCCATACCCATGTGCCCTATAGTAGAGCTGTAAGTTTTCTTTGTCTTATGATGAAGAACAACTCTGGGAGGAGATCTGAAAAGGTTCAGATCAACACTGAAAGCAGCTGTTTCAGTATAATGCTTTGTGCCCGCCCATGATAGGTACAACTTTGGATTATTTTAATTATTTATTAAAGTATTTCTTTATTCTGAGTTCTAAAATTTAAGTTCCTCATAGCAAATGTCATTACAGTAATCCTTACAACATCAGCAACATAGATGTCATTTCCTATTCACTTCCATTTTTCTAAAAACGAGCTGTCCTGGATTTAAGATGGCCCAGGGGGCAAAGATATAGTAAAAATGCCAAGCTCCTACAGGATATTTGGGGGCAGTTTTAATACCATAACCTGGTCAATAGGTTTGCATGATCATATGATCGTTACAACATCTAATCAATGCTGGTTTGCTGAATGCCTGAATATTGAGAGACATAGCAGGATGGCAAGATACACAGCTAGAAGCTTTGGGACTAAAAGTTAGGTGCCTGAGGGTTTAAGAAGAAAGTTTGAGACCAATAAAGAAACAAAACTGGCACTCTTTCTCCCCCTTTAAAGAAACACACCTGCAAAAATGATCAGCTCGGAAACAGAGATAAAAATGTAAAAGGCTTTACTTACAACACTTGCATGATGTAATCTCATACAGGTAACAAATTGCTTGGTTACAGACAAAGTAGTGAAATCCGGCCTTAAGATGCTGAACAAGCCTTCTTTCATCCAAAGGTTACATCTCAGCAAAAACAAAGGACCAAAGAGGAAGCGAATAAAGAAGAAACAAAATGGAATGGAAAGAATAAAGGAAAACATCCCCTTTTTATAGCTTTCCAAAACATGTACCCAAAAGGCTGCGTGACCTAAGACAGGTCTCAAATGTAATTTAACTTACATTATTTTATTATTATTATTAACTTTATTTATACCCCGCTAACATCTCCCGAAGGACTCGGTGTGGCTTACAAAAGGCCAAGGCCCTCAATAAAACAACAGCATAAACAAATACAACAATAAAACTCACAAAGCAAAACAAAAAATTAAAGCAGTAACAATAAACATTGAAAACAATAACACCACGACGCATTTAAAACTAAGGCATATTCAAATCAGGAGCAATAAACTTTGGAATGACAAAAGGTTGTGTTACAGCAGAGACAAATAGGAATGTCTCTTTAGAAATGCGTGTGAGATTGCTTTACTCCCAATGCCAAGAGTTTGCATGTGACCAGTGGCCATAGTTTGTCCACTTCTATTCTGTTGGGTCTCTTGGAGTTCATTTCTGCAATGCACGATTAATGACATCCAACTCTAGCTTATGTTTTCATTTAACTCCAAGGAAATGGCTAAACCTTATCTCAACAATGGATGAAGATAAACAAAACTGAAATGTAGTCCAGACAAGACAAAGGTGTTCTTTCACAGGGAATGAAGTTTTAGCCCATTAATGTTTGAGTGTAGTCCTGGGATCAGCCCTGAGTCTGGATAGTCAAGTTGAAGCAGTGGTCAAGGTTTCATTTATATAGCTCCAGCTGCATCCATTTTTGGATATGTCAGGTCTGGCTGAAGTGACACAAGCCCTTTTGAACTGCTGTAACACACTCTAGGTAGGCTGCCTTTCAAAACTTTTCAGAAAGTTCATTGAGTCCAAATTGCTGCAGGCAAAGTGCTGACTGGGACTATTTGCAGGGAACATACAACTCCCTTGTTGAAACAACTTCACTGGCTTTCAGTTCATTTCCAGATTCAATTCAAAGTGTTATTTATTATAGAGTTTATATCCTGCTGAGTTCGAAGATCCTTTGTCTAGCTTCTGTTTGTTAACATTACCCACATGAGAAGCGCATCTGGAGGGGACATGGGAAACGATCTTCTCAGTGGCTATTCCCAAGATGTAAAATACCCTTCTATGAAGGACTAGGCTGACTCACCCCTCTGATCACTTTTTCACTGACAAGTAAAGCCACTTTTATTGAAACACAGATGTGGTGATTTGGTAGACACAAGAAGGGGCACTATATGTCCATCTTTATTGTTAGGCTTGTATACTTTTTAAAATTAGTAGTATTTTACAACAATAGCGTGTTCAATTATGTTTTAACTAAGTTGTGTGTTTTCCCAGCTGTATGGTCATGTTCCAGAAGCATTCTCTCCTGATGTTGGCAGGCATCCAACTTTTTAAACATTTTTACCATCAAGTTTCTATTTTGTTTTGCCATTGTGACAAACCACCTTGGATCCCATGTTGAAAGAAAGGCAGCATATAAATTAAATCAAGTTAATAAAGGGTAAATATGCCATCTGCCTGTAGTTTTTATTACTTTTGTCCCTCCTTACAAATGGAGGAAGTTGTAGAATTACAGCTAATTACATATACATATGATTCCTCTTCTTAGCCACAAAAAAGCTTCTTGCATGCTCCTGAAATATTAAGTGTTCTCAAATCTTCAATTTAAGATGTTGAATTATTATCCTTATCTATGTTTTCAAGCAACAGTGTGTCCCTGTCACAGACTGACTCTCTTCCTTGGGAAGGGAAAACTAATAAGCCTCTCCTTGCATGGTATTTCCTTCTCCAAATAAAAATCTGATAAAGAAAACACGCAGATACTTCTTTTTCAACAGTTTTGTCAAATTAGTAAAAAGTCTGCTTCCACTAAACCTTAGGAGAAACTAGGGGTAACTGTTCTCTGAGAAAGAGTCAACAAACTTCATCTGGTGGGCTGGCAAATACTTACAAAAATATTTATTATTTCTTCTTGACTGTCCAAGGGCAAAGCATGTGGCTCTAAATTCTCCCATCTTTCTGCATCATCCTCTTGGCTCTCAATGTTCACCTTTTCCATCCTCTTTCCCCAACCCACCCTGTCATCCCACCTTCCTCCCAATTACCCAGCTGCTTGTTATCTGTGTTCTTCCAGCCTCACACGGGCTTCCTTCAATGTAGGAGCAGAAAGTTTAGTTTCTCTAGGTAGGGCCCTCTTTACTCCTTGCACTGTTATAGACCCCTGTTTCAAGTCGTATATATGAAAACTAATATGTTTACAAAAGACTTTCACACTGTTCACCACTGCATTAGATCTGAAAAAAAAAAATCATCTGTGAGTTCTGCCTGTATGAACTACACACTATTACATCCAGAAAAAAAATTCATATATTGTTAGAGAGGCATGGGGGTTCCTTTTTTATAGCTGTATCTTGTGTTGCTCCAGCAAGAACTGAAAGAAGCAATCATCACCTGGGTGACTACTGTAGTTCTCATGGAGATACAAACAAACTATATCAGTTATTTCAAATCTATAGATGCACTTTCAATGTATGTAATTGGAATATCACAAAATCCAGTCACAGAGAAGAAACTGCTGTCCACATTATTCCTTAATAGGAATCCCTCCAGTAGCACAGGCAGTGGCGATTGGGAAAAGTCCATGAGTGCAGCAACCATGAAAAAATGAGATGTTGAGAGTAATAGGCTGCTCCGAATTGGCATACTCTGTTTGATTTGCCTTTCCTTTGCAGTCCTAGAAAAGGTGTTCCTAATTCCCTAGCACACCAATAGGTTTCCAGAATAAATGTGCACGCAGGGCAGTAGATGTTCATTTTTTAAAAAATCTGGTGACATCCACTCTTTTTTCCCCTCTATTCATAAGCCTTATTGTGATGTGAAGTCTATTCAAGTGATTCCAGAGCATGAGAGCAAATCAGACTTGTGTTTACAGTGCTCAAAGTAGGAGTGAATTGTTAGCCTTTGAGAGAACAAATTGTAAGCTAAGAGAAACTTTTAGTCTATCATCAAACTATAATGGATTTTTCAAAAGTTGCCCTTGCTTATTGTATGGCTGCAGTCATCTATTATAAAATGAGATCACTTATAAAGTAGAATAATTCATTTTCTAAGTGGAGCTGGAAGTATTCACTCTCCCTTCCTTTTCTTTCGACCAGACGGAATCCTCTTCATTTCCACCTCATTGCAGATGCCATTGCAAAACAGATCCTGGCAACTCTCTTCCAGACCTGGATGGTTCCTGCAGTGCGCATAGACTTCTATGATGCTGATGAACTAAAGGTAAGGTAAAACAAATAGTAATACAAAAAGTACTTCATTTTCAGTTTTCTCACTGCAGTTGTGTAATTGCAAAGCCAGGTGCTTCTGCGGCAAAAATGGTCCCCAAAACTGCTGCTTGACTAATTCACCCATTTATCAGTGTCAAAAATATACCCAAATACCGTGGTCTGTACCCTGGATGAGGATATGATTTATGATAGATAAAAATAATGGCAGTATACTTTAAAAAAAACAATCTCAACTAATTAAAATTATCTTGCCTAAGCCATTTTATGAACTCTAACTCTCTCTCTCTCTCTCTCTCTCTCTCTATATATATATATATATATATATACACACACACACACACACACACACACACATACATACACACACACACACTATAATGTGTAGCCAATGTCATCAACCTCGGCTTTTTGTTTTCTTTTTTAAAAAATTTAAGAGGTTCAGCTCCATATTTTGTTCAGTAAACTACAATCTGTTTCATGACTGCATCTTCTGTCTCTGCAAGATTTAAATTATAGCTTTGACCGATTGTTTTAACGTATATTTTAATTTTTCTGGCAGCTTCTTCCCTATGCATGCAGCAATAATATTTAACCACTGATGTTATAATTTCCTTGTTCCAAGTCTAGTAAACTTTCCAGACATTACTCTTACAAAGCATTTCAGCCAATTCATGCCATGAGATGTTACAAACTCATTTAAGATGGTAAATACTTCTTTAGCTTTACTGTGCACCACTGAAAAGATGAACAGTAAGCCTGTGAATGTATTTTTCTCATGCTCATTTCACAACAAGGTTGCCTTCTTTGTTTTGTCTGTGCTTTCATCCAGTTGCAGAGTAAAATAAGGGAATGTGATTTTTTTTCTAATAACTATTCCTTGATATTGGCTGGCAAGCTGTCAATTCACTCCTTTCCTGTGTCATTTGACAAAGCTACGTCTTTGACAGCTTTCTTGATGATCAATACAGAAAGCATGGTCTTTGTAGCATATAATATTACATTCTTCTGATATTGTGTACTGTTCCCCAGGTTTTGGTATTAGCTGAGAAATGTCAAGAGGGCCTCATTGCATTTTTATTGTTGGAACCAGTTGCATTCTTCTTTCTCCACTGCCTTCCTTTCAGAGAGTTCCTGCTCTTTTTGAAAAGAAGCGATGCTCTTTGGGGCATTTTCTTTATGCTTAGTATTGAGATTTTTTTTGCAATTTTGGCAGTTTTGTGGTCTTGTTGCCAATATATAGTAACATAGCATACATTGTGGTTGTTCTGTCGCTGCTGGACCTGAAATGAAGTGCCTTTAAGAGGGGATGTATGGCTTGGATCCAGCAGGAAGCCAGGGCCCCCGAAAAGAAGCCTTTAGAGAAATTTCCCTTATTAAACAGTCTTTATGAGGCTTGAGCTTAAATATAACAGTCTTTTATTGATGAACAAACAGGAATTGTAAAGTTTTCTTAACAGTCTCTTGGCTCTTGCAATCTTGTTCACAGGGAACAGGCACTATCTTCAAAAACCTTGTTCAAAGGAAAATTCCCCTTTCTAGCTCCTCCCAGGCTGCTGTGAACCTAATAATTTGAATCCACTACCGGCTGAACTGCGTCTCAGAACCAAACAAACGTACCAACAAGTCTGTAATCACTTAGCTGCTTTGATGGTTAGAGCTGTTATTCCCTCCTGAATTCCTCAGGGCTCTAAGGCTGTTTCCCCGGAACCTTTGGGAATCTTTAGAGGTTCTCAAGACTGTTCTCCCCCAGAAAGTCTTAAGGGACGAAGCCTTTGCACAGGAGGACGTCTGTATACATCCTCTGCATTGACTTCCTTTGCTGAGACTAACTGAAAAATGGCCCCTTCCCTCCAAAAAACCCAGAGAGGGGTGGGACCAGGGATCCTAACTATAATAGACAAGTGGCTTGCCCTATGATTGCAAACTATAACAGGAAGCCACCCTGCTGCAAAATCCCAAGCCTGGGATTGCAAACCAACATTTAATTCAAAACAAATAAAATTGGAGCTCCTGGAACAGCTGTTCCCGAACAGTGGTAGTTGCTTGTCTTCTCTCATCCAGATTCTTCCTGTAAATGTGTTGTTTTTCTTTGTTTTTGTTTTATATTTGAATGTCTTCAAGAACACTCTCAATGCAGCTACAGAAATCTTGAATACAATAAGCATTCCAGGAAAGTGGTGGCAGAGTATGGACAATGCTAGAGTTCAGTGTAGCTATGAAGATGTGCACTAGCAAACTGTGCAGTAGCAAGAAATGTCACATGCTTTCTTTCCGCCACATAGCATCATTCCCTCGTGTTCTCACCATGTGTAGAAGTAGCAAGACTGAATACATTTTGCTAACAGTATTTTTCAAAACTTTCAGTTTGAAATATTGTAATGAATCTTTTTACAAATGATGTCAATCATCAGGAAAAGAGTCCTGCTCTTTCGAACTGTCCATCTGTCTTTCTTTCCTATCAAAGCTCAAAGCATTTTTTCCAAGTCTTTGCGGACTCTCAGTGGCAACACATTAAGAACTGGTGCCACATTCTTGTTTGACAGGTTTATTTGAACAAGGTCCATCTTTTGTGCATTTGTACTAACAAGATGAAATTATCAAATTCATAATTGTGTGGCTTCTAGCAAAATCTGAGCCCTCAGGTCTACTAAAATTCATTTAAATCACCGCAAATGAATTTCTGCATATTGAAATTGCACAGTTTTCTAAAATTTTGATTTAGGTTTAGAATCTGAGTCTTACCTTTGCTGAGAACTAAGGGGAATATGGTAGAATTAGCCTTTGGTGACCCAAGAGGTGACCCATCTTTAAAGTGTCATAAAAAATACCAGTTACTTGAGGAAACTTTATAACCTGCACATTTCTAGTTGTCCTATTTAGTGCTGGATGCTTTCCGTGTATCAATATATTGCATGAAGCAAACATCGGGAGTACTGGACAAATTTTACTTTAATACATTGCCGCATCCCCTTTTGTGCACTTTCGATTTTTAATTAAAAGTGAATGAAAGTCTCCCAGAAAACTCTATCTTTGCCATTAATCTGAATAACAAATTCACTTTACTTCCAATTTACTTCTGATAAACATGTATATGACAGTAGCATTAAATTGGATCATGGCACTTCACCCATGTATTGCAATGCAGAATGAATGTCATCCAGAAAAACTGTTTAAAATAGTTTTAAAACTTGGCACCTGAGAGTTGTGTCAGTAATTTGTATGGCATATCAAATCAGTGCCATGCTGAAGTTGATTAAATCCTGTAAAAGGGTAAAAACAAAATTTAGCAAATTGCTGTACTAATTAAGGAAATTCCAAACTACTCCACATGTTAGAAGGAAGTGAAAACAGAATATAATTGGAAGAAGTGGCAAAGGGGAAGGATTACCTGTCAGAAAATACTTTCACCTTAAAAAGTAAGAGATAAAGTGTGTGAACGAGAGAGACAGAGAGAACTTCAATATCGTTTGCATATTAAACAGCAGGCAAATATTGACCTAGATGCATCTTCCTGCTGAGAACTGCATTTTGAGGGGGAAAGAGATTTCATTTGTAAGTATGTGCATTATTATTTATAACATGGAGTATACATGCCAAGTCCATTTAATTAAAATTGCAGCCCTTGAGAGTCTGTTCATTTCTCTTCATTTCAATCCTATCAGGAGGTGAGCATTTTCATGGTTAAAGGAAGGCATTCTGCTTTTTTGCTTATTGTGATTGCATCATTATATTTACTCCATAAATGCTTCCCAAAGTGAAATGTGTCTAATCTATCTATCTATCTATCTATCTATCTATCTATCTATCATCTATCATTGGATATATACCCCCACCTTTTCTCCAGGATTGGAAACTAGATATTTCATCCATCAGTAACTTCTATTCAACTTCACAGATTCAACAGATGCTTCAATACCATTTCGTAGATGCAAAATATAGCAACTCTTTACCCCAGACAATTGGGTTTTTGTCCCAGGTTTGTGAAAGGTGTCCTCTAGATCCTGAATAGGGAAATTGTGGGCTTCAAGATGATTTGGACTTCAATTCTGATCAGTGGCTGACAACCATCAATGGCCAGTGATGAAGTCTCATGAGAATAGCTGTTTATTTGGAGGGCCCCTCTTCAATGCCCTCAAACATCTTTGTATAGCACATAAATTATTATGTTTTCAAGAATATACACAATGAGACCTCGTAGATATATGCATTTCAAACATCAGGAAAATATGTTATAGACAATCAAGCCACAGGGTTTTGAAGTAGTATTGTTTTTCACTCTTTCTCAATGAATGCACTGTCACTTTAGTAAAAGTGAAGCTTTTGTGATTTGGGAAATGATGTTTTGAAAATCACCTCATTGATATAAATACATTTTCCATTAAGAGGGTACACTCATCCATGTATAATAAGTAACTATTTTAATAATGAAAGCATCATATGAGCATACATGGATATTATCCATGTATATTGATGTTGACCCTTAGGGCCCTTCTGCACAGCCATATAACCCAGAATATCTGCTTTGAACTGGGTTATCTGAGTCCACACTGCTATATATTCCAGTTCAAAGCAGAAAATGTGGGATTTTATTCGGCTGTGTGGAAGGGACCTCAGACTGCAGTGAATCCAGCATATTTCTGTTCTTATTTTACTTCTGGAAGGAGAGTGACAAAACTATCTCCAGAATCTAGCAATGTGACTTAGGTTAAAGGGCCCAAAGAAGGAACATGATACCATTAAACTGTGAGTCCTGACTAGCTACAGCTCATCTTCATGTCAAATAACCTTGAACAAAGAAACCTGATAAGGAGTCCTTCGGTATAAATTTTCACAAAACAGCAGCATTGTCCTACAAATGTCTTGTCATGCATGACCTCTAAGATTATCTTACACACCTCTTTTTTTGCATTTTAAGTTGGTGTTCTACATCTATTTCACCAGATATGAAGGATTTCAATTACATTTGTTTAATTCAAGGGAAAGTCTCCACATTTTTACATTTTTAAGCACTCCATGTTGAGTGTTGGTCACAACTACTTCATTCTAGTCAGTTGTGTGCCCAACATGGTTTGTGTATGGTTTCAACAAATGGGAAAGCATTGTATACTAAGTAGTTCCTATAAAGGGGACACCTCCAGATCTCATAAAACCAGTATGAGTACCAGAAGCTTCAAGCAGAACAATGAATTCATAAGACCATTCCTGAATATAGATGAGTGACATTAAGCTGTCTAGTAAAGCCATCTAAAAGTTTGCTCAGTTGTCCAGAACCAACACAGACTATAATATCTCAGTTTATTAATTTGCATAAACTATTTGAGGCTGTCATATTTAACCATACCATGAGAAGAGATGACTCACTAGAAAAGACTTTGATGCTTGGTAAGGTAGAAAAGTAGGAAAAGAGGAAGACTGCATTCCAAATGGATAGACCCAGATGGACAGACCCAGTGAAGAAAGTAACAGCCTTAAATTTCCAAGACCTGAGTAGGGCTATTGAGGTTAGGGCGACTTATAGGTCTCTCATTTATAAAGTAGCTATAAATTGAAGTCAAATTGAAGGCAGTTAAGATGAATAAATAAGCCATCAACCTATGCATTGAAGTTGTTCCAATTTTAGAACAAGCCAGCCAGTACAACCACATTTAAACTATGTTTTATTATTCCAGGTTGGTCTGAAGTTGCTTACAGTGCTTTCCCAGTATAGACAAAATGGAGAAAGACTTTATGGTTTGATCACTTGCAATCGCAAAGACTAGGGGGCTGCATACACAAAAATTAATGTATACAATGGCTTAACAGATATTATTATTATTATTTGTTACCTCTCCTCACGGCTCTCAAAGTAGGGCACAGCAAGCATCAAGGTTCTACTTTCACTTGATATTCTGTCCTCTAATACTACTGCACCAGATTTTTTTCATCTCTGATTAAGAACTGATATTGGGATAGAATTATGTTTCCCCTCCCTTACATTATTGAGAATTCATACTGATTAAAGTAGAAATTAACATAATTAGGAAAGAAATAACACTGAAATCTAGAAGAATCTATTGGTATTTTTCAAACCCTTTTTAACCAGTCTTGGCAGACTTTCTCAGCTGTATTTTTAACTCTAGGCTGTACTTTTTCTTCAGGCCGTTGCAAATGCAGAAAGGTCAAGTTGTTTGGCTCTACATGAAAATATCTTCCAACATGTGTGTTTATATGGATTATGAAAATAAAATCTTGTAAAGCCCATTGACTTCTTAGCTGCTTTCTTGAGGTGACTTATGTTTTCCACTTAGGTACAAGATATGCTGAGGACCTTATCCCGTTTGGGAAAGGAGGATCATATTATCATGGTGTTTAGTCCTGTAGTTACGAAGTACATAGTTCCATTTGCCATTCCTTAACACATGTTGTTCTTTCTTGCCTTTTCTCCCGAAATAATCCATTTTCAGATTTACCACACCAACAAGTGCAGTTCCTGTCCACTCCATTTTTTGAAAAAGGAAAACCTTCGGGGGAAAGTCGGTATACTGGGGCTTTTCCCTCCCTCCTGTCCTGCTGCTCTGGAGGAGAAGGAAGGCCCTGATCTATTGTGCTGGCAGTAGATAAACCTTTTGGAATTCAGATCTCTGAATGAGAGAGAGATAGAGGGAGGGAAGGGGTAAAGCAGAAGGCTCATTTGAAGTGTTTCTTGTACTGTGTTCTGCAGAAACCCAATGGAATTCACCCATTACCATTGTGCCCATGTACGGCTGGGAGGTGGGGCAATAGGCTTTGCTGAGGGGTTTCTTGATTCACAAAACCTTTCCTTAGGCAGAAGAATTTACCAAAACTCATTGCTCCCTCTTTCCTTCTGATTTTCAATTACACCCCTTTCCCCAGCTCCTCATACAAAAGGACTGCAATGTGGGGAGCCCATTTGTGAAGTTCAAAACACTCAGCAAAAGATGAATAGTTACTGCCTTCCTGACCTGCATTTACATTGGAGAAGATACAGAAACAGCATTCTGGTGATACTGGCTTTTTTCCAATCTCAGTACTCTCAGTTGCAGAAATCCGAGATTTAAAAAGCTAGCAGTACAGACAGAAAAACAAAGATATTTTGAAATGTTGGTATTTCAAATTATTACATTATTTTTTTAAAAAAAATACCATGCCAAGCTCATGAAGCTGTATTTTGGGAGAAAAATGTCAATTCTTAGTAGGGGACCACCCATAGGAACGCCTCTTACTCCGCATCACTGAAGCGATTCAACCCTGGCAATTTTGACAGCTCCTATCCCATGTAATTTTGGGTGTTTTCTCCCATTATATCCTGGTTCCTGAGTCCAGAAGATGACCTCTGACACTTTTCTCCCCCTCCCTTTTTATGACTGTTTCTGATGTTTCCATAATGAATCCTGACAGGAAGTTCCCTGTCATGGTACAATTTAAGAGTTCCATCATAAATTGTACCATGAATGGATTAGAATTTTTTTAAATGGGGGTGGAGGCATGATTAGGATAGGATCCTAAGTCAACACAGTTCCACAGTTAGCCTTGGCACCTGGTTTCCTTGACAACCATTCATATAACTAGCAAGAATCTGTTCTCGGGGTAATACCAAAATAATGACAGTCTCTGAATCATCCAAGAGGAGAGCAGGATGATTCAAGTTTATGATTATAGGGCTTAAAATTAACATAACATAATGTTTTCTAAGGCAATACAAAAGATTTAGGTTTTTCAAAAATAGATTGGCTTTTATTCTAAAAAATGAAATTGTATTTTTCCAATTTTATTTTGCCCACTTAAGATGTTCTCTGTGAGTTCTCTTCACTTCTCCATGTGTTCTTTGCCTCTCTTTTTTCTTTGTATAAATTGTATTGCAATATTTGAAAGTAGCACAATTGCAAAAGATTTCACATGGCATGAAAAATCTCAAAATGATAAGGTAAAGAGTTCTAGCTTGAGAAAATAGACATTTAAGAACAAAATATATATTGGATGTTTATGCATTGGGGAAAGTTTCCAAACATGCTTCCTCTTCTGATGTTGAATATGTGGCTATTGTGTGAATGACTGCAAATGGTGATTTGAACACTGAAGTAAGTCAAGTTAATTTAGATTTAGGTTTAGGGTATTTTAGAAAGAAAAACCATTTTCTCTGATACGGAAGGGAGAGCTAAAATAACTTAAAATTATTACACGATAAGGAAAGTCAGTCTTTCATATTGCATGAAGGTTCAACACTTTTTTCTGAATATAAAGCATTTAATTTTTATTGTTGTCTCAGCTAGCCTATTTTGAAAATCTGACTTCATGTATGAGATGGTTTCTGCCTAAACAAAATAAATTATGAGTTCTTAGAACCAAACACTTCCCTTCAATTTAGCAGTAGTGGAATAATCATAGTGGTGACTCACTTTAGTAAAATACAGGTTAACTGTCACAATCTGTAATGCTGGCTTTTAAAAAAATGATTTTCTAGATGCAACAGCCCATCTCATAGATTTAGAAATGAAAGGTGGAAATCTTTATTTCAAGGGTATTTCCAGTTGTCCAGGAGAAACACTGGTAGATCTGGAATATCCTCAGTTCTAATCTATAATTTTGAGAAAGCTTTTAGGTTAACTGCATGCATTTCTGATTTTGGTCCAGAGACATCAGGCTACTTTCAGGCACGTATTTCATTGTGAGTCATCCTGCTTCATTCGTTGAATTTGGGGGGAAAGGAGAGAGCCATACAGCTTCACTTTTTAACTTACTTGTGTTTTCCCACCTGTTATCTCATTTCAAAAAAAGTCTGCTAAAGGGGGAAAGACAAAGACCTTTTGATTGGTAGCATTAGGAGCTGTCTATCTAAAAATCAGCACGAAGAACTAATGGGGTACATGGAGGGTTTCTCAGATATGTTCCAGGGCAACAGCCTTGATTATGAAATGTGTAAATGGGTTTTGTTAATGTCCTTTCAAGACTGAGCTTGGAAATAAAATTAAAATAACTATAGGTGTAAAACAAGGTCTTTCAGGGAACAAGTAGTACTGTTCTTACATCTTAAAAGTAACAAGATGACTCATATCAAGTTGGGTTTTTTTCCTTCTTGTTAACAAAACTTTATTTTTCAGAAATCATTTGAAGGGATGGGGGCATCTAGAGCAATGCTTGCATTTAAAAAGCAGTTTAAAAGTAGCGTGTTCACAATGATCAATTTATTTAATAACATTTGAGTAGCAAGTGGTGTAACAAATTGTGACATGAAAAAATTCAAGTCAGAGAATCATAGAGTTTGAAGAGACAAAGTAGACCATCCATTCCAACCCCCTGCCATTCAGGAATCCACAATCAAACTCTCCTGGCAGATGGTCATCCAACCTCTCTATAAATACTTGTTTATAAACCTCTGATTAAAAGAAGAAAATGCCACCATTGTCAAACACCCATTACCATCAGGATGGTCTTCCTAATATTCAAGTAGTATCTGTTTTCCTTTAGTTTGAATCTGTTGCTCCATGTTCCAGACTCTAAAGCAGCAGAAAGCAAGCCTGCTTCATCTTAAATATGATATGACATCCTTTCAAATATTTAAACATAGATATAATGTCACCGCGTAGCCCTCTCTTCTTCAGGCTAAACATGCCAAGCTCCCTAAGATCTTCCTCATAAGGCTTGGCTTCCAGACCTTTGATCATTTTGGTCTTCCTTTTCTGGACATGTTAATATCTTCTCTGTATTGCAGAACTTATTATAGTACATATTTCAGGTGAGGTCTGACCAATGCAGAATAGAGTGCTTGTGATCTTTCAAAAATCATTAGTTTAAAAATACATCGCAAGCTATTTAGAGAGTAGAAATCAGTTAGGGTTGCTGGACAAAGAAATAGAAGTCTAGTCCCTGCCTTCATCTGGTCGGTAGAAAAGCTGAGTATCACACTTAAAGTCTTGCTTGGGTGCTCTTTCTTTCTCTGAAATGGAACAACAGGGCAATCTGAATGTTTTGCTTGCTGAATCTATATCTTTCCAACCCAGGCATTGTAGTGAGAGAAATCTGGCAGGAACATGATTAGCATGTATAGTTTTGACTCTGGCATTCTTCAGTGTTTGTCAGTAATAGTCCATTTCCACCATTACTCCTCTCCTTTGTCAGACAACTCTGAGGCTTCTTCTGAATGTTAGAAGCGGTGAAACAGAAGACCTTCTCAACCTCTGAGGATGCTTGCCATAGATACAGGCGAAACGTCAGGAGAAATGCCTCTAGAACATGGCTCTATAGCCCGAAAAAACCCACAAGAACCTAGTGATTCCAGCCATGAAAGCCTTCGACAATACGTTTGTCAGTAATGTTTCCTTCAGTAATTGTTTTACTGCTTGTTCTTTCTAGCTTAGTTTTGGATGGGGAAAATAGTTTCTTACTCATATGTATAGTCTGTTGTTGTTCATTCGTTCAGTCGTCTCCGACTCTTCGTGACCTCATGGACCAGCCCACGCCAGAGCTCCCTGTCGGCCGTCACCACCCCCAGCTCCCTCAAGGTCAGTCCAGTCACTTCAAGGATGCCATCCATCCATCTTGCCCTTGGTCGGCCCCTCTTCCTTTTTCCTTCCACTTTCCCCAGCATAATTGTCTTCTCTAGGCTTTCCTGTCTCCTCATGATATGGCCAAAGTATTTCAATTTTGTCTCTAGTATCTTTCCCTCCAGTGAGCAGTCGGGCTTTATTTCCTGGAGGATGGACTGGTTGGATCTTCTCGCAGTCCAAGGCACTCTCAGAACTTTCCTCCAGCACCACAGTTCAAAAGCATCAATCTTCCTTCGCTCAGCCTTCCCTAAGGTCCAGCTCTCACATCCGTAGGTTACTACAGGGAAGACCATGGCTTTGACTAGGCGGATCTTTGTTGCCAGTCTGATGTCTCTACTCTTTACTATTTTGTCGAGACTGGACATTGCTCTCCTCCCAAGAACTAAGCGTCTTCTGATTTCCTGGCCACAGTCTGCATCTGCAGTAATCTTTGCACCTAGAAATACAAAGTCTGTCACGGCCTCCACGGTTTCTCCCTCTATTTTCCAGTTGTATGTATAGTCTAGTTTTTAAAAAAAGCAGTTATACTAAAAGTGAACAGATGAATTTGCTTGAGATCAGGTTACAAACAGAGAAGTCGTGCTTCAGTAGTGATTTAGAAAGACCTTATTAAATAGATTTAAATCCTTTGTAAGTTTTACAAATATTAGGATAGAGTTCTAAGAAAATAAGCAAGACAAGACTGTTTGATTCTTCAACTTTAGTACCAAGAGCCAGAGTTGTCCCAAACATTGCACAGGGCAAACTCTGTGATACCCACAGCTTTGTCATTCAAGAGAAGGGAACAGCTTGGGGCCATAGCATAAATAGCCAGGAGGGCTTCCACTCATGACCTGCACATACATCCAGATATCTGGCACCAGAGGTGGATACTTCATTCATCCTAACAGCAGGGTCAGTTCCTGAGCTTGAGGGTACAATGTGGACAAAAGTTTGAGTCAAGCATATAAAACATTTCTTAGCATGGACTCTTCTGCCTTTCTTCAACTAAATAACCCTTGTAAAAAATAAATTGTATTGTTAGAATGCCTGGCTGACAGGTATGCATGTTTGTGTGCTTCATCCTAAAGAAATTGATGTTCTTGAGCCTTGAACTCCATTGCTTCTGAGACGTATGGGAGTTGTAATTTATTTTCCATCTCATCACATCAGTTTTACCATTGTTTCTCAAATAAGCAAACACTGATCAATTCAAAGGCGGATGGTTATATGAAAGGTAAGGAAATCAATAGCGGTGGCTACCGGTTTAGATCAGATCCCTATTTACTTTCCAGACCTCCAAACTCTAGCAGTTTGCCACCAGTTCCTAGGCTAGCAGTTCATTCCACCCATAAACTACTTTGATCAGGTAGAGTAAAGGACCTAGATTGGACCATCAGATCCTACATTCAAACCCCAGTGGCACCCTGCATTAACATAGAAAGGATGACAATGTATTGTTTGAATCATACTTGTGCAATTAAAAAAAGAAGTGGAATTGGGACACCTTGGTAATTCACTGTTGGCTTAGACAAGAGAGCTAAATTCAGCAATGTGAGCACACTCCAAGGGGACAGTTGGCCTAGAGAACTCCCAAGTATATTTTCAAGGTGAACCTCTGAAAAAAGCATCTGGTTTCACAACAGTGATTGACATACCTAAAAGAATGATCAGAAGAGACTTTCAGCCATGCATTGACACATTGCCATGGGTAATAGCCTGGAAGCAAAAGGAAATAGAAACTGTTTGAAGGTGACTCTTCTCATTCAGGACAGCTATCATTTTTGCAACATACTCTTTTTGTAGTTAGATCTTTCTCTTTATGTGGAATCAACATGAAATATTGTGTTTATGCTAAATAATAAATTGGCAAATATATAAAATAAGAAAAAAATCCTAAATCTATTTGAGTAGAATCAAAAGATAAAAGGGCACACACTCACAAAAGGTACAGCCATGATCCTGCATAAATCACTCTCATTTCAAGACAGTTCAAATCTGCAGAGCTCAAAAACATGTTGCAATCAGTACTTGGGTTCTGAGTTCTGTTACCCTAAAGTGTCATATGAGCACTGTACTTGATTTTAGGGTCTTTTTAAAACACATATAATCAAATGTATTTGATTATAGCCTTTGCCAGAGCTTCTTTACCTGACCACATACAGGAAATAAATCAGGTACATAAAATAACTTGGATACAATTTATTTCATAATGTCAAATTGCATTGCTTTCATTTCTGTTCAGATAAATTATTTTCCAGGTTATGCTAAACATAACCAGAAAGCCCCAAACTTCTTTCTAGCCAATCAAATGTCTCATTTGATTAAAAAAGGAGGAATTAAATTGAATATTCAAGGGGACTTCATTTAAACATGTCTTTGTGTGTTTGCATGCATTTTTCTGACTTGCTCATTAATAGGGGTTTTCTTCTTATCACTCGTACTAAAGTCAGTAATGCTGACAATATTCAGTGGCTAGTATTTCCTCTAACTGTTTTTGGATTGCTGAATGGGACTTTTATATAAACAGAGTAATGCCTAATAACTATTCCTAGCTATAGTATTCCCTCCCATAGAGCCTCCTTTCTGCTTTCCTCTTACTACCAAGCAACATTAGAAAAACTGAGGGCCCTTCCACACAGCCATACAACCCAGAATATCAAGGCAGATGATCCTCAGTATCTGTTGTGATCTGGATTATCTGAGTCTACACTGCCAAATAATCCAATTCAATATGGATTTTATACAGCTGTGTGGAAGGGGTCTGAATCAAGTCTTTGGCTTGTAAACGGCTGATACACAAGCATCTTTAAATGAGTATGTACTTTTATTCTCACCCTTATGTTCAATACATTTTAATTAGTGCTGTTTTAACAATTGAACTTATTTAATTACATCTAACATTTTGTGATCCAGTTTTTAAAAATTATGAAGAAGCCAAAAGATTGTACATCACTTTTGGAATTCTACTTGGTCCTCTTAAAGGGGACCAACTACTGAGCTTTTTGTTCTTGTTTTCATTCTTATGGACCTTATATGTATGTGTGCCCTGAAGTGACCTATCAACTGCGACCCCTTACATTTCATATCTCTACATTTATTTTTCATCTGTTTGTAGGAATCCGAGACCATTTTCCATGGTCGTTTTTTCAAAGTTCCTATTTCTTTCAGTCTCAAAAATCCTTTCTTTAAATCTGATGTGTTCTGCCAGATATGTTCTGTAATGGGGAGGTCTGCTGCCATGTCCTTGTTCTTGAAAGTGCAGCATAGTCATAGCGCCATAAAGTTCTACCCTTGGAGCTAAAATAGAATACAAATGAAAAGGAGGCCTTGTTAAGGTAAAAAGTTGAAAAGCTTGTAGACAGGGTTTCTCGGGAGTTTTCTAATATTTTGGTTTAAATAATCATAGAAGAGCAAGGATAACTTTTTAATACAAGTAGAGCACGCTGAAAATTTTGAGTAGAACTGGATCATTTCCAACGCGAATATTCTAGATGCCAGGTACTGTATTTCTTATTTAATTGTTTAATTTATTTCATTTATATACCGCTTTTCTCACCCCTGGGGGAACTCAAAGTGGTTCACAGTAAAGTAAATGGCAAAAATTCAATGTGTCATATAAAATATAAAAATGCATCACATAACTAAATTAGTACATAACGATAGATTAAAACCAGTAAACTATAAAACATCGGACATAAACAAACATAAAACATAGAACATTTGACAATGCACCAATACGGAGGTTATCTTGGCTACTTCATCTCACTTCTTGAATGCTTGCTTAAAAAGCTACATTTTAAGTTGTTTCCTAAATGCCAGGAAGGAGGGGGCCGATCTAATCCCACTGGGGACAGAGTTTCACAGCCGAGAAGGCCCTGTCTCTCGTTTCCACCAGTCGTGCCTGCGAGGGTGATGGGACCGAGAGCAGGACCTTTTCAGCCTATCTTAATTCTCTAACTGGCTCATAAAGGGAGATGCATTCAGATAGGTAACCGTTTAGGGATTTATAGGCTAAAGCCTGCAGGTTGAATTGTGCTTGATAGCAAATGGGCAGCCAGTGGAGCTGGCTCAGCAGGGGTCGTGTTCTCCCTGTGTGCCGCTCCAGTGAGGAACTTGCTGCCCCTTGTTGGACTACTTGAAGCTTCCAAACAGTCTTCAAAGGCAACTCCACGTAGAGCTCATTGCAGTAGCCTATTCGAGAGTGTGGACCACCATGACCAAGTCTGACTTCCCAAGGTATGGGCACAACTGGCGTACAAGTTTTAATTGTGCTTATGCTCCCCTGACCATTGCTGAAACCTGAAGTTTCAGGCTCAGCAATGAATCCAGGAGAACTCCCAAGCTAAGAACCTGTGTCTTCAGGGGGAGTGTAACCCCGTCCAGCACAGGCTCAAATTCAGAGGAAGGAACTAGCAAAACAACTTTACTGTATTCTTTGCCTAATAAAATGCTGTGAAATTCATGGGAAAGGTGTAAATTAATAGGTTACTTGAAGGCATGTATGCACACACTTTTTAGATGTGAAAATATGGATCAACTAATCATTTCGCAAATACTGAAGTTTAGAAAGAATTCCCTCTTTGATGTGTGTTGAACTACAGGCTTATCTCTTAAGACTAATTTGAAGAATATATCAGCCTTCAGGTTTGGCTACACTCTTTGTTTCTTGAGCAAACTTTGCTTATCAGCTCAATTTGTAATGTATTAAAGAACAATTTTAAAACAATCTAAAATAGGATTGGTCTTCTCTCCTCCCTTTGTTTCTTTTTCCCCTTTCATTTCCTACAGAACTGATCTATTTACCTTTTCAGTTTTCATTAATGTCTTTGGGTTTCAACAGAACCAAAAATAATTACAACACAAAGAATTTATTCTGTCTCCCCAGAATAAACAGTTAAATCCCAGTGTTTTGTTTTTCTGCAAAACACTAGAGCTGACTGTAATGAAAGTATGGTTTTTCTTTAATAGTGTGTTTGATTTTCAAGGGTCTACAAGCACACCCCCTCATGATAATAATAACACGGCACACGATAAAACCAGAAAATAGTTTGTATCTGGCAAAGGTAGATGAAGCTCACATGATTTATTTTCTGTTCTTGCTTTTAGGAATTCAGTTCTGATGCAAAATATAAAAACAGCCTGAATTTTAGATCTGTCCAAGCTGATTTAATTTATAAATGTGAGAATGGGATTAGGTCATTTTGCAGAATTGACAGTATTCCCTATATGACTGGAGCCAATGATAAGAAGAAGATAAGAAAATAAGAAGCTTCTTTCTCTCCCTTGTCATTTTTCCTTCTTTGTTGCAACTTTCCATCAATTGTTGTTGGGATTACCTTGTAATTACATTTACCTTCTAATGGCTAGTTGCTGCTAGACAATTATGAAGCATAGGCATGGGGACATGCAGTTGGGCTGACTCATGCACAGGACTGATCCAGATATTGTCAGAGGCAAAGTATCTCCACAAATATCTGGTTTAATCATACTATAAGAGGTGGTTCTTTTGAATTTTTAATTTCAATGTGCTTGAGAATTTTTTTTATTTATTGCATTTGTATATTGGAACTCAAAATAAAACAGAGAATGTTATATATCTTAGAATAGAAAAGATAAGAATCTGTTGACCCTAGTTAAGGTTAACTAGAGTCAAAAACTCTAAAATATCTAGAGTTTTTGCTCTAGATATTTCAGAGATTTTGGAGACTATGATGAAATTATACTTTGGAATAAAATGTTCATCACTACTTAAGTTTCTGCCAATCCATCTCTGTCAGATAAAACTGTTCTTTAAATAATTTAAATAAAACTGTTCTTTCTGCTGCTCATCTTGCTCAGCATCCAAGGACCAGTATTTAAGACAAATATGAGGAACCTGTTGTTTTTAAGAAGTAATGCCTCTAATTAAGTTTTTCTTTTCCTTCTTTTCTTTTCCCTGTCTTTTCTGTCTATTAGTCTGAAGTGTCCTGGATACCCAACAAACACTATTCTGGTATTTATGGGCTGATGAAGCTGGTTCTGACAAAGACTCTCCCTGCCAACCTTGAACGGGTCATTGTACTTGACACAGACATTACCTTTGCTACAGACATTGCTGAGCTATGGGCTGTCTTTCACAAGTTCAAAGGTATTGTATAATGCCTTTCTTATATATGTATATACTTCTTCCTTTTCGTTCACTATTTGAAGTTCTTTATGGTTTCAGATGAATATTCTTCGGCTGCTGCTACTTACTGTTTCTGGCTATTGCCTATTCATTTATTACCAACAGTAAACTACACTGCCATTTGGGGCATCAAGGAATACAATAGGTACCAAGGTGTGACTCCTTGGTGGATCATATCATGCTGTCATCTACATTAGAGAGTAGACACACATATAACTACAACTGTCAATTACAATGGCAGAAATAATAAATGAGATAGGAGTAGGAAACAAAGTTTTGTGAATGGGCTTCTACTCCTCAAGCAGAAATTCTTCTTCCTCTTCTCCCCTTGAAGTACTCTGCATATTCCCATATATTCACATCTATAGTCTCAGTAGTTTTCCAACATATTTAAAGGGTTTCTCTGGGAGGCTGTGGAAGAAAGACCAAATCAGCTTGTCAAGTATTATTAGAATGACACTATAGAATAGAGCCTTGTCCTTGAAATTCTTGTATAATCTCACAGAATGGATTAGGTTGAAAATCAGTTTTATGTAACTCGGGTCCCTTCTACACTACCCCATTCCCCAGGATCTGATCCCAGATTATTTTCTTATTCCACATTATCTGGCAGTGGAGATTCATATAATCCAATTTAAAGTAGATAATCTGGGATCCAATCCTGAGATATAGGCCAGTGTAGATCCAGCCTCTGTATTTATTTGATAAATCACTTCTTACTCCTTTCTTTAAGCATGCTCAAAAAAGCATCTGAAAATAATTAACACATGTGTTCAAGAAATTTCTCATCATTTCTCAAATTTAGCTCCCTATTCATTCATATTTAATCAATGATGAAGGCCTTGTTAGGCAATTGACTAATAGAGATAAAATAAGTCATATTAATATTTCTAAGGAACATTCATATTTATTAGCATTTGTTTGTACGAGACTGTTCACTTCTTCCCATCTTTTTCTGAGCCTTATGAATACTCACATCTTGTTCACTTTGATTCAGTTCTTTCTTTTCTTTTGTTCCCAATGGCTAGTACTTTCAGTACATTTGATTCCTGAATATGAGTATGAATTATCTTTCTCCCTGGAGGTTTATCAAAAGGAATCTATCTGTAGTGATTATTTTAAATTTCTTTACTCCATCCACCGCTTTCCCATTAGGAGGTCTCACAAAATATTTGAAACAATCTTTTGGGGACAATCTATTATGCTGCTTCAAATGGTACCTAGAAGTGCAGTCATTAGAAGACAGTTCCTCTGCCATAGAAGGTTGACTCCATAATCTTCTTTTGTTCTTGAGGACAATTTTGAAATCAGTGGTTTTTATAAGACATGCTCGGTCATCCAATTGTTGGCAAGGACTGTCTGGTATGAACCTTATCAAGTTTGATATTGTTTGAGAGGATAACACATTTTCACAGCAGGCTCTAGAGAGAGAAATTGGGCTATCTGCTGAGATGTGAAGAAGAAGCAATCTTTCTTACTCTCTTCAGATTTACATGAGTACTCAACTTTTGGTGCTCAGTCTCTCATATGATTCTTGCTAATCATACTATATCAACTAGCCACTAATTGTAATTTGCGTTGGGAGATATTCATATTTTAATTTTGTGTGTCAGATGAACTTAAATATCTTACTCTGCTTCAGTTTCCTTACTGCTTACCTTGTGGATGCTTCCAGATAGGAATCTTAAAAAAATTATATGTCAGATGATCATATCCATATCTCCTAAGATTATTGCATGGACAAAAACTTAGGTTTTGAATGTTAGTATATACATTGTCAATAGTCAAAATATGCATTTAAATGTTGAAGCGAGAATAGAGTTAAGAAGTATAAAAGAAAATGTGCATTTGGATATTTTGAGTGGATCATTTAAATATAGCATAATGCAAAAATGGAATGGAATTATAGGTGAAATATATACAAGCAAAATAAGTTTCAATTCACTGATCACAAAAAAAATTGCATATAAGACAGCAAAAAACAACCAAAAAGGTATATGATAGGATACTTAGCAAATTAAACAGTCTAAAACCAAGTCAACACAAACTATTGTTCAATTATTATATCATTTGAAAAATGTGTAGTGTTACCTGTGTCAAATGATATGATTTGCTTTTGAAACAAAGTAGTACAAACTGGATATAAGACAGATTCTTCCATCTAAACAACATTTTAAAATATATCAATATATCTATTGGCTCATGATAAAACTCTTCTAGGACTTTACCATTTGCCTGCATGTCACTCTAAAAATACCTGCAGGTCACTGTGTGAAGAAAACAAAATAAGATCATAATGGTGGCAAATATCACAACATTTGTATGAAGAGCATTTAAGATCCCCACTAAGAAGAATAGCATAATTATTCATATATTTAGACACCCTCCCTGTGGATATCAGACTGGCGCCCTCCCTTATGACATTCCGCAAGAGACTAAAGACGTGGTTGTTTGAGAAGGCATTTGAGTAAGTGCTGCAACAATTGGCAATGACGATTGGAACGGAACATGGATAACGAAATTTGGATTGTGATTCAACGATGAGACATCACGAATGATTTAGTGTAATTGTAGTATTGATAGTGATGTTGTTCTAATGTTGTTG
Source organism: Anolis sagrei (assembly GCF_037176765.1). Lineage (NCBI taxonomy): Eukaryota > Metazoa > Chordata > Lepidosauria > Squamata > Anolidae > Anolis > Anolis sagrei. Next base: position 168,418,966 of record NC_090025.1, read on the forward strand.
TGATATTGCTTATGTTGTAAATTGTACCTGATTTTATATGTTGTACACCGCCGTGAGTCGCCCTAGGGCTGAGAACGGCGGTCTACAAGCGCAGTAAATAAATAAATAAATAAATAAATAATCACTGAAATAATCCAGTCCCACACATTGCACTGTTTGCATATTTGAATTGTTCCAAATCACTACAGTATTAAACTCATTAGATTTCATTTTATAAAATGCCAGTAAATAATATAAAATTGAATTACTTCCATCTTGTTAGAGGTTGGTCACCTATAAATAACCATCTTAGGTTTTGGCCATTTGCTTCCACGCCTGTTAAGCATGAGAATCTTGTGTCCTTCCTTGTGCAAGTGCATTGGTTGCTAAGGAAATAATTTTGAGATAAGAAATAGAATAATGACTATTGATATCACACTGACATTGGGTCTTCATTAATACGAGGAAAAGTTATCAAGCTCTTCTGCAGATCTGCTAATTTCTGTAGTGCTTATGTAGGAATATAGATCTGGTGAATGTTTTTTTAAAATTTATGACTTGTTTTTGTTGTCATGGGGAAATCATTGCACAATAGGAACCAACATGTATTTTTCAGGGACTGTAGTCATACATAGATAAAATGCTCCAGGAAATGTTGAGGTTATGAACCACAAAAAGTAATGGATCTGTGACATTTCTTCATGCTGGGTTGATTTGCATGGATAATCCATATTTCTGTTCCTCATGCCTTCGTACAGAAGTCTGGTTAATTACTCCCAGTTGGCAACTGGCAACTGACATATGCTGCCCTTGCTCCAGTTAGCCAGCTGACAGGGACTGACAGGATTACAGCCACATCCCAGAAACGTATCGGAGAGAGATGCAATGATAGATGATAACTGCAGGAACAACAATCTTATTTTGCTTCCTGCAACCGCAAATATTGTATTCATCTGGAAACAAGACAACCTCCAGGGCTGAGTAGATCATGGGGAATATGCATGCACACACGGCAAAGAATAATAGAATCAGAGAATTGGAAGAGATTGCAAGGGCCATCCAGTACCCACCCCTTCTGCCATGCAGGAACACACAAGCTAAGCACCCGTGATCGATGGCCACGCAACTTCTGTTTTAAAACCTCCAGAGAAAGCAGTTTGTTTGAATGATTGCTCTATTGTTTTTAAGATGACTCTTTCCCTTCTGAAATGCCTACTTTTATTTTGTTTGGGCCTTCAAGTAGTTTTGGAATTATGGTGACCCTGAAGCAAATCTATCAGGGTTTCAATCCCCCAAACCTCACCCCCTCAACTCCTGTATGTTCCTCTGTCTAGCCACCAGATCTTCCAGTGTGAGATGTTTATGTTATCAGGCTCCTTCCTGCTCAGGGCCCCAGATGTTTTCATTCCTCAACTTTGGCTATGGTGCCTTCCAGAAAATTAGCAGATGTTAAGATGTTTTATTTTGTATGAGGAAGAAGAGCAATATCTAGTGGCCAGATAAATGAAGATGTATGGATTAAAAATGGGAGAAAATTGGTTGATTATATGAATTGATAGAGGAGAACAAGAAACTGAAAGATAGGATTAAGATGATCTTCCACGTGAAAAGTAATAGATATTAAAATGAATAGCTGGGTTGTTCCTCAAGGATGGGAATGAGAAGGGGTTTTAAGAAGGAGAAAACGAGATAAGTATGGAAGATTTTGATTTAGGGAATATTATGTGAGTTAATAATGACTTATTGAATGTTATATGTGATACTCTCTTTTCCTTTTTACTTTCTTCTTTGGAAAAGAATAATAAATAAAATGCTTTCTCTCTCTTTCTCTCTCTAAAACAATTCCCAGACAAAAAGACTCTTGGCCAGGGATAGGTGTCATCCAAAACATCTGGACGTCATCATGTTAGGAAATTCTGCAGAAAAGGCTGTTATGGATAGGAAGGTCTTGCACTGCTTCCAGAATATGTTCCAAATTTAATGAGCATCACAGATAGTAAGACTACATGGCCTCATAGCAATTATTGCCTGGGTGGGCTCTTCATGGAAAATGTGGAAGAAAAAAACGATGTCTTAAAATATATATTCAAGACCAAACCCACCTGTAAATTAGTGAACTTTAAACTACCACAAACAAGTGATGCATGCCTTTTTTAGTATCTGTTTTTGCATTTATATCTTGCATTTTTAAATGCCTACTTTATAATATGAGGCACTGTACCTTAAACACAAATGAAAAGAAGTTGACAAGTTGCCATTACCCTCTTCATTTTTGCATTCAAAACTTTGTCTTAAAAAAAGATTGGTTTTATGAATAATCCAAGCAGCTGGACAGAAGGTGATGCAAGTTGATTTAAGCAAAAAGTACTGACATCCCAGTGCTTCTATCTTGCCTGGATAAACACAGACTGCTGAACCTGTTTGCCTTGCGTCAACAGCTCAAACAGTAATAAAAATCTGTTCTGACATCATAAATACCAGAAAAGGTCACAAGCAGTTTGGGGGAGCCACAGCTGAGGAAGGACTGGCACATAGTCACTCTTGAATGTTATATCCCTCAACTCAACCATAAGAGTGGATTTGGGATATTGCTCCTCAAAGTGCCTGAGGTAACAGGTCTTACTATGTGCAGTTTTACAACATTTTTAGAAAAAATAAGATACATTTAAATGAGTGTGTCATTGGTTTGGTAGTAGTTCTCCAGAACACATTACTTGTGTAAGAATTGGCATGATACATCCTTTGCAAACCTGAAAGAGTTTGACACCATTTGTATTAATGGCCCAAAGGGGCAACTTGAATTTGTCCAGATGAAAGTTACAGCAGAATCAGAACTATCAAATAGCAAATTGTGGGGTCAAGCTTTACATAGACAGAGAAGAAAAAAATAAAGGGCTAGGAACATGTTCAACAGACATACACATTGCTTGGAACTGAAGCAGAAAGTGCACAATTTTTATAATTGCGTACCCTGGATTTTCAGTCAAACCAACCCAAATACACTTTTAAAAAATTAATTGGAACCAGAATCAAATTTTATACATCACATTGCCTGTATTTTAAATCAGAGCATCCCAAGCAAACGCTCCAGATTTTTAGGAGCCATTTTCTTGTGATGTGGAAACAACAGGTAGACAGAAAGTCAATGTACATAGTTTGTATTGCCTTCCACAGACATGCATATTGAAATTTTGGATATATAGTTGTCAGCCTTTCTTAAACTGTCATTCGATAACCATCCACTTTGTTCATTTGAGATACTGGTTGAGATGATAGAGGTAATAAAGCAGATGTGAATGAAAAAGAATTTAAGGGCTTTTTTGCTGCCCTACAAATAAAGGTGAATTGGAGGAAGGGTTGAGGATGATGACCATATATTTATATATTCCCCCAGAAAGAGGCAAACAAAAATGAAACAACAGAGTCGGCACACAGCATTAATAGAACATAAAAACAAGTCACAACTGTGTAAAAGAATATAAAAGATTAACAGTGGCACTTAGCCTTTGAGATGTTAATAGGTCAAGAAGAATGAAACATTTGCTGCTCACCCAAACACCTAACAGCTTACCTGCAGAAAGTTATAAGAGAGAGGGTGCAAAACAAGTCACCGAGACAGAGTTCTAAGACTTGGAAGCAGCCAACAAATAGACTCTCAGAGCTCCCTTCCACACATCTGTATAAAATCCACATTGAACTGGATTATATAGCAGTGGAGATTCAGATAACCCAGTTCAAAGCAGATATTGTGGATTATCTGCCTTGATATTCTGGATTATAGGGCTGTGTGGAAGGATCCAGGAATGACTCAGAAGCTGGTGCAATGGGAAGTAAAAATCCCCTCAAAGAATTTAATAACTAGGCTGACTCAATAGTGACAAAACAGTCCTTTGGGTATCCCAATCCTAAGCTGTTTAGGGTCTTACGTGTCAAAAGCTGCTACTGGGAATGGACCAAAAGCCGCTGAAAGTAAAAAATAACACTGTTACAAAATCTTGATCATTGATTTAGGTCAACAGTATTGTTGCCCCATTTTAGATGCAATGAAGCTTTTAATGAGCTGTTCAGCAGTGGAACTCTCTGCCTCGAGTGTGGTGGAGGCTCCTTCTTTGGAGACTTTGGACTGGATGGCGCCACATAAACCGCAGGAATCTCACTCTATGTGTGATATCTAAAAGTAAGATGGAAGTTAGATTCTGAGTGTGAATCCTAACTATAGGCAGTGATTTTACCATTCAAAGATATAAGCATACTGGAAGAAACTGAATATACATGTTTGTGAAACTACATAAGACTTCACCCATCTGGGCATATGGCATATTCAATTTTTTTTACCCATTAGGGTCTGCATTATACATAGTTGTATTATACTTCTTGAAATCAGCATTGAAATGAGGCTGGAAATCAGAGGCTCTTCATTTAAAGTATTTTTTGATCTTGACCTGTGCCCCAGCCTTGCATGACTGAAGTTCATTTCTATTGAGCAAAGTATCTTTCAAATAAATTCCTTCCCCCTTCTCACAATTTCAGCATATTTATTGTAACCTCCTTCATATAATTTCTTAACAATCTTACAAGGTGACTTCAGAGTATGTGAAATGAACTTCAGTTTCTTTCTTACAGTATTGAGAAATAAATTGCTCAAATGTAGTAATTTAGTATATAAATGCTTGCTAACCAAAGCAATACATTTGTATATTACCATTTATTATCACAAAATCTTGTGCAGTAATAACATATCTAGCCTTCTGTAAAACAAAAGTTGACTAGAAAATAGGTTACATTTAGTTGTAAATCATTCACTGTGGATATTTAAGGATTCCAGCTACCAGCAAGCATGCAATCTTTCTTTAGGAAAATTGCTTAGAAGCACAGATGGATACCATCAAGATTTTTAATTGGTTATTTAGATCACCGTTAAAACCAGTGATTTAAATACAATCCACCTTAGTTTTGACTATATAAAACTCATTTTCTTCAAGAACTGCACTGAGTGCTTTCAGATGTTGGAAAATTGGCTCTGGATCCACATGGGGCCTTCCTGGGCTGATTTAACTTCTGCTTTGGAAAAGAATTAACAGGGTGATATGCCATTAGGATTTGGGGGAGGTTATTTAGTTCATGATGAGAGAGCACAACAGAAGTGCTAAATAACATGGCCTGACTCGTGTGGAATTTGCTATGCCCTGCATGCCTTAGAATTTAATATCCGTTTCACTTAAAGAATATAATTTCTATTTTTATTTACGTGTTGTATCCTTTCTGTGTCTTCCTGTAAATTAGACAGAGCTATAGATACAAATTCTGCATCATGAATTCCACCATCTATGTCCTGAAAATGTTTTTAAAAACTCCAAATGGCATACCTGAATTTTGCCCTTTTATATGGAGGATGTTGCACTCCAGACCTGGGAACACCTATGACCACAGCACCACACAGGAGTCCAGGATATAAGCAAATAGTTTATTGTAGAAACACATTAAAAGTATAGGCAAAAAAATCAGGAAAAAAGAAAGTAGATGGGGATTCGAAAAAGGTTTAGCAATAGATGATAATCTAAACAATAATCCAAATGTGTCATGTAGATCCCAATGTAACACAGTCCAGGAATAGCCAAAAACTCACAAGTACAGAATAAGTCCACAAGCAAAAGGTATACTCAGTAAAACTTGAGCAGGAATAAAAAACAAGAACATAGAATACTTCCAGTAAACTTAAATCCAAAACCGAAGGCTTGACTTGAGAGAAGAACCGGAGAACTCAGGCCTAGCTTCTCATTTGAATGCTATGTTGCCTGAACTAACTCTTAAGTAAACAACTTGCTAACTAGTAGGCACCCATGAAGTCATGTTTTTCCCCACAAAATCTCTCCCCAACTTTCCCACATAAGCACTCGGACCTACTGTGCCTATTTTCTTCTCTGATATTTAAACAAAGACCTTTGTTGATCACTGTAACTCCAGGTGTTTTCTCCTGAGAGCCTTCTGTATCACTTATCCCTTTGTCCAACTCTTTATCTGATGTTGCAGTTTCTGTCTCCTCTCACTGGCCTTGAAGCCCTGCACTTTCTGAGTCAGATTTCTCACAAGAAGAAGCATCATTCCCCTGACTTGATTCTTCATCACTTCAAGCCCCAGGAAATCCCACAGGCAATCCCACAATCCTTTCTAAAATACCAGTGAACTTATAAGTCTCAGGAGCCTCAGGCTGAGCTCAAACAGGGGACAACGTTTTGCTCGACCATTATATGTAATGGGACTTGAGCATTCATAGATTTTGGAATCCACAGTAAGGTCCGGGAACCAAACTGCAGCAAATATCATATTATGCCTTTTCACAGAGTGGCTAGTTAATCTGTAGAATTAACTTGGACAAAATGTATCTTTTACAAGATAAAGTGACAGCTGCCAACATGGGCAGCTTCTAAAGAGAATGGGCTATATTTTTGGCAGACCCATCTGCCTGAGCTCAATATTTGATCACTATGTCAGACTATTGTTTGTTTGTTTTATCTTGTTTTATGATGTTCTTTTATAATTTTTTGCTGTGTTATATTTTCAACTATATTGACCAGGCTTGTCCCCATGTAAATCACCCCGAGTCCCTTTGGGAAGATGGTGGCGCGATACAAAAATTAAGTTGTTGTTGTTGTTGTTGTTGTTGTTGTTGTTGTTGTTATGCCACCACTACTAGTTTGGGTGATTGCCTATCATTTCAAATATCAGTGACAGTGTGCTCTAGATATTAATTGTTCAGTTGTAACCATATCATTTTGATGGATTTCTCATAGAGAAATACTTGGCCAGTATGTGAAAAGAATGTCCAGACAAAGGGTCTTGGCTCTAATTCAGAAGGACCCTTATGGTGATCTTTGGTCTTATCTGCTAAGGCCTTTTCTTTGTTTAGGATTACAGTGCTAGAACTGCAATAGCAAGTATTCTGATTTTATAGAATTCTTGTTCCACAGATGCAGTACATTACTAGACTTTCTATAATTTAGCAGGTTCAAAGGTGGCAACATCTCTCTTTCCTTGTTTCCAGAGTAATTTGAAGCAGCAGTTTAATCCCTCAGTTTCTTGGTTTGTGTTACATTTCTGAATTATTAGTGCTAGCCTAGAGCATTCTAACTCAAGGGCTGTACAAGCAGAAACATCTCTCCTTAAATCCCGCAGTGATTATTCTCATTAATTTAGTAGCCTATATAATAGGTATTTGTGTTCTTGCTAATTAAGATACAGTATCAGTAACACGCATATTTGTTATGTCCGAAAATCCACAATACAGACTGACACATTTAAAGAAATATGGGAGTACAAAATGCATTAATAACAATTTCAGGCAGCCATTACAATAGTTTTAAAATGTCTGCATTTTATTGGTATGCATGAAGGGCGAATAACACTTGTCTCTATAAAAAGAACACTTGTTTCTTTCTCTTCAATATGTATAAAAATGCCTAAGATATGGACTACAAAGAGTTCAGTGGTTCTGCATTTTGACAGTAAATTTCCTTTGGGAACTTTTACCTGTTGCAAATTTTCAGTGCCAGATAACTGCATTTACTATTTTAATCTGCATATGACTGCATTTGCAGATTTCAACTCTAATATACATTGGCAAACAGAAGATCTCTGATAACTTCCTACATATTGTGACCGAGTAGCAGTATATTTGGTGAGCTATATAGCATGGTATGTTTGGATCTTCTAACAAAATAATAAAAAAACCTATCTGTATTGAAATGGGTTAGTGCAGTAAATTTTGACTTCATTCATCTGATAACCTATAGCAACAAAAAGAATTATTGTGATTCTGTTTCAATATTTAGTGGCCACAGAGGTTATCTTGTATAGCCTAGCAGCCAAGATTTATGTTTGCCACTGATCACTTTATTCACCCCATCTTACTCTATCCTTTTCCTCCTGGGCTTTGGAGGGGACATATGTGTGAGTGAGTGCCTTTACCATCTCTAGGTGAAAACTAGGTACAATATCAGCTCCAGATAGGAAAGAATCAGGGACAGCTGATCAGCTCTCAGCAGAGTTTAAAGGCTGATCTACCTCAACATGTGTTATGACAGTATTTCCTGCCCAGTTTACTGTACTGTTGTACTTTCGTGCGCTCCTGTAAAAATGTATTGCACTCCTTGAATCTGTACCTCAGCTATGTTTCTTCCAGCCATATTGTTTTTATATTGGTTTCAATTGTGTTGCATTTGTTTTATCTGATGTTTTAATTGGTTAAAGTGTTTTACTTGTGTGTATTAATTGTAGTTTTGGGTTTGTCCCTTGTAAGCCACCCCGAGTCCCCTAGGGGAGATGGTTGGCGGGGTATAAAAATAAAATTGTTGTCATTATTATTATTATTATTATTATTATTATTATTATTATCTATTTCAGTCCCATAGAAATAAGACATTGAGGTCTCAATTTAAGTTTGTGGATGAGTACAAATCCACCCATGATTTACCTCCCACATTTCCTTTCTACAAATACATTTCTCCCATCAGTGACTCCAGTAACAAGCATGATCTTGTTTTAAAAGGCTGGTGGACTAGTTCTATGGCCTGCAGTATTACTTTCCTCTGTAAATCTTTGTTCTTCCATTACAGTGAAGCATTGATTCCCGGATGTGAGAGGCTTCACTCATGTCCCCGTCAACTAGCATAGGGGTTTAACCCATTTAACTAGCATAAGGGTTTAACCCATTGCACCACCATGGCTCCTAGTTTGGACTTATCACAGCATATACCAGAGGGAGGGACTGTTCCATGAAAAGTGAATAAAGAGGCCTTATTTGCATAGTTCTTATTTAAAGAAAGGATTATTTTGCACATTAAATATTTGTTGCACATTACATTAATTATGTCTATAAGATATTGTCAATGGAAAAAAGTATTTGAAAAATGGCGAAAAAACATTTTCAGAAATCCCTGATGAGAAGAACCTTGAACAAATTAGAATATTCGCGGTTCAGGACTTACTCTGCATAAAATTTGCACATGGATGCTTTGTCCATTTTCTGTATTAAAAAACCCCTCTAAAATCATAAAGTAAATAAAGAACAACTTTCAAAAACAGGGGAGCTCCAGACAAGAAAGAATCAGGGACAGCTGATCAGCTAACAGCAGAGGATTCCCCCAGGCAATAAGAAACCACACCTTGAAAACTGCTAGGCCATTAAATGCTAATCAAGGTGGGCAATTTAAACATTCACACCTACCTCCCACCCATAAAACCCCAAGTCAAGCCAGGATCTCCAATTCATACAATGCTTCAAACACTTTCTAGCAAGTGTATGTCCAAATGTAATTTTTCCATGTAATCTTTTTATTCTATCATTAAAAAAAGACTGCAACTTCCAGAATCCCCTAGACAGCGTGGCCATTAACTTTGCTGGCTGATGATTCTAGAAGCCTGAAATGGAACTTTTCAACCAAACTATCTGGTATCAGGGTTTTCATCAGTCTGGGAGTGATGTTGTCATGTGAGCATAGTCCAAAACAGACAATATCAGGTCTTAAAATGGAAGTCTAATGGGAGTAAACTACAAGCACAATAAAAATGTAAAGGAATCTTGCTTCAGTCAGCTTCTTCACTTCTACAAATTGCATATACTAACAATCATAGTTTTAAAATGTGTTAAGTGAGAGTAAACCCAGTAGTCAAACAGGATAAATGTGACTAGAGAATCCACCTGCCCATTAGTTCAACTTTTAACTTTATAGCTGGAGCAATTATTTGATTCAGAATGTACAGAGGAGCCTCTAGGATGACACCCAGCAATCAGTTATGTCACTAATGAAGTTTACTTTGAGTTTGATAGTTTTATTAAATAGAATAAAGAAAGAGAGAGGTTTCATGGACAGATTTCCCTGCTTAAGGCCTTGTACTAATCACATATAATCTATCAGACTCACTGGCTTTTCTGTGACAGGCATGGTAATAGCTTGATACCCTTTTGTCTCACAACATGCAAGGCTCGTGTTCAGCCCACCTCAGCCACAATACTAATAATCCATAGTTCTGAGAACCTCGCGGCCCATTTCCAATTACAGAGCTTCCATCTGAAGTTTCACCAGAAGGGAGGAAATGTTGCATGCTACAAATCATATCTATAAAGCTGTGCTTGGTAGTAGCAACATTAGCATCAAAGTGCCTGTCTACCTTGTAGGCAGGAACCAAAGATAGAATTTCATTACCCAGAGTTTATATGAGGAAAAAAAATAGATAAGGGAACAATTGATTGTATTTTCGTGAGGCAGTTTATGGTAGATACAGATATGCAGATTTTAGTCTCTTTTTCACTGTTCAGAAACATTTCCCCCAAATAGCAATAGAACGCTGGACTGGGGGGGGGGGGGTACACATTATTAGGTGGGTATGCCTGGTTGTATACTATCCATGACTGGATGGCATTTAATTACCTGACTCCCAGTCCTAAAATACCAAAAGGATACCCTTGTGGATCTAGAAATTTCTCAAAACACATCACTCAAATTTAAAATCAGTTCGATTCTTTGTGCAACTAGGAGAGTGAGTTTCCCTAGTTTGCATCATAGTCTGTTAGCACATAAGTAAACTTTTCTCAGTTCTACATCTGTGCCCATCATGAATGTGGAAAAGAAAAACAAGAAATATGAAGATATCTTATCTTTCCTCCTTTGATGACTGAATTTTCTGTGCCCTTCTCAGCAGCTTTCATCATGTGCATATGCAGCTCAGTTAAATAGAGGCCCTTATATTTCATCGTGCCTTTCCCTTCTTTGGTTGATTGATTTCTCTCTGCCAAGAGACCCTTCTCTAAAGAAAAGTAAGACCTATGACATAGTTTTAAAAATAAAACTATGTGGGCAAGAGACTCTGCAATATGTTAATGTATGGATCTGTCAAAGCACTTTAATTGTAATCTCCAAGGCCTGGAAATAAGTATAGCTCCAATTCTGGGTTTGAAATCCTCTGGATATTGTTGTATTGCATGATCCAGTAGCTCTAGCCTATATAGCTAGAATAGAGGATTCAGATTTCTAGGCAGTGTTGTCTAATATTTAGAGAGGCACATTACATCCTCCTCTGCAAGGTTGTATACTCTCACCCGACCTATTCAACTTGTATGCAGAACACATCATGCAATGTGCAGGGCTTGATAAATCGAAGTTTAAAATTTCTGGAAGAAACATTAGCAACCTTAAATATGCAGATGATACCATTTTGATGGCCAAAAGTAGGGGGAGCTGAGGCACCTTCTAACCAAGGTGAAAGGAGAAAGTGCAAATGCTGGGTTGCAATTAAGCATAAAAAACCTCAAGATTATGGCAACCAGGCTGATTGATAACTGGCAAATAGAAGGAGAAAACATGGAGGCAAAGATTGCTGCAGACACAGACTGTAGCCAGGAAATTGGAATATGTTTACTTCTTGGGAGGAGAACAATGACCAATCTCAATAAAATAGTGAAGAGTAGAGACATCACACCGGCAACGAAGATCAGCATAGTTAAAGCAATGGTATTCCCTGTAGTAACCTATGGATGTGAGAGCTGGACCGTATGGAAGGCTGAGTGAAGAAAGATAGACGCTTTTGAATTGTGGTGCTGGGGGAAAATTTCTGAGCATGCCCTGGACCGCAAGAAGATCAAACCAGTCCATCCTCTAAGAAATAAAGCCCGACTGCTCACTGGAGGAAAGAATGTTAGATGAAGTACTTTGGCCGCATCATGAGAAGACAGGAAAGCTTAGAGAAGACAATGATGCTGGGGAAAATGGAGGAAAAAAGAAGGACCGGCCAAGGGCAAGATGGATGGATAGTGTCCTTGAAGTGACTGGCTTGGCTTTGAAGGAACTGGGGGGTGGCCACATCCAACAGGGAGCTCTGGTGTGGGCTGGTCCAGGAGGTCACAAAGAGTCAGAAACAACTGAATGAATAAACAACAACAACTAGCCCCATATTTGTTGACACAAATTAAAATTTTATCATGGCATCTTTTTCCTTCTTCTTTCCTTGCCTTTGGGGCTTGGGACAATGAATAGCAAGCTGGGCTGAAATCTTTCAGTTCCATTTACATGATAGGCAGGATATGGACTACAAAGATTTTTTTTCAAGAGTGACAGAAATAGTGTGATGGGTCATTCCAGAGTGGGAAGATGGTGAGAATGCCTGACAAAAGCCATCTGTCGCTGTGCTTGAAGAAGTATTGGTTTCTTATTAGCAGACACCCATCAGTAGCCTCTGCAGCTACACAGCCTTGATTCTCCTGCAGAGAAGCTTTTCTGTGAAAGTATGCAAGCATAGTCAGATGTCTAGTTAACTACATCCTGAGGAGTTATCAAAAACTTATCAGAGGGAGTAAACAAAGATTATCAGGAGCAGACTGGAAATGGGTAGCTTGAAAGAAGAAGAAATGATTATGATATCAAAGTATTTGAAATATTCTCAATGACTTAATATAGCAGGTCAGAGTAATTGTAAGTTTCCAGCATTCATGGATTGCTGGGCTGGACTGCATATGAATTTTCCTAACAACTTTATGATTCCATAATTGTAGTTTTCATTTTAATTAATGAAAAAGTTATGGCTGTACTGATAAATTTACTCTGGTACATTTTGAAATAAAATGTACTATGTTGCTGGGTGTAACCTCCTAACATTGGGCTTCCCTTATATTCACAGAAGCTATACCTAACTTCTTTGTGATCAAGAAAAGAAGTAACAGCCAGCTAGTCTGATGATAATGATAATCTGTCATTATCACCGCCACCACCATCACATTTAAAATAGACTATTTAAAGACCAAATATCATTTTAGTCTTCAAATGATTTGCTGTTGTTTTTATTAATCTTACGTAAGCCATTCTGTGAGCCTTTCTGAAGAATGAGGATGTGAGAAAGGCTTAAAATAAATACAATGTTGTAAATTATTCAAATGCATTTACAGGAAATAAATAAAAACAGGAACTAGGACAGTTCCCTGTCATCTGTTGCTAGAGACCTAAGTTCAACATTACAAGGAGTTAACACAGAAATTTTGAGTAACAATGTGAATAAACCTGCTTTTGCTTTAGGTGAAGAAAGAGCATTTCTGGAAATGGTCTTGGGAGACCCTTAGGCTTGTTAAACAGAAGAAAGATGCATTGTGACTTGAAGAAAGGAGGCCTCAGAGAGTCAATACTTCAAGATGATAGAAGTTGATTAGGACATCAACCTAATTTCTGGATATCTGTTTTACAAGAGGAGTTAAAACATATTGGTATCTACTTCTGAACTGAAGAAATACAGAAATGTATGGGTTGGGGTTGCAGCTGCCAAGCAAGAAACCATGCCAAGCCTTAAGGAGTTAGATCATGTCATACCTAAATTAAGGTATTCACTTAGTTGGTGATATAATCTTCTACTTCCCATGCTTTCAATCATATTTTATGATTAATCCACATATACATAGCAAGACATTAAAATTGCAAAAGCCACAGGTAGAAAGGTATATTTTCCATTTTTCTTCCATTCTAAAGCATACAAACAAGGAATACTTTACAGATGGGTTTGCTATGGTACAAAATTATTTGTGTTATGGTACAAAAATGTTATGTATGAGTAGTAGGAATAGAATAATAGATTCATTGTATTTTAAAATGGGAAAATTTCAAATGTATAGTTTGTCAAGATTTTATATCTGTATCAAGAAATCATATTTTCACATGTGAGCTTCCTAGGTTAGAAGATTTTCAGGATGAAAATAATTTACCACCAGTAATGCTTATCCTGTAGCTGTAATATGTATCAGTGTTCAACACTGAAAAAGGTCTTGAAGCAAAATATTACCCACCAGAAAAGATTGAGAAGAACCTGAGACATTTGAAGGCCTTGGCTAATAATAGGGAGTAAGATATGGATTTTAAAACCAGGCATGTAGCCGGGGGGGGGGGGGGGGGGGCTTGAGGGGCTTCAGCCCCCCCTGAAATTCTCATGGTGGTCAAGACCTTACTGGTACATTATTTAAACTGTTATGTTTATTCATATCATGATCTGATCAGCATGCTCAATATATCCCATATGCATGGGGCTATTGGGGTAATGATACAAAATGGTTTGCTAGGGTAGACCCTCTTTCACCCAGACTCAGCCCCCCCCCCCCGAATCAAACTCAGCCCCTCCCGAATCTAAATCCTGGTTACAGGCCTGATTGAAACAGTTGACTATTTACATGTTCACAATGGTTTCTTTCCCTGCCCTCTTTGTCCCACCATGTGTTTGATTGCTTTGTTTTCTGTTTCTACTAGTTATTGCTCTACCTAGTCTTTCTAAAGTAATATTTGCACTCCACTGCCTGGTTTATTGTACAATTAAGATTTGGGAAGATAGTGATCTGCACCTTTGGTTGTGCCTCAAAGCAATCTACAGACTGATACCTTGTGGAGGAACTTCTCCTCCAGTTGCTGTGGCATATTCTGAAAACAATTGAGGTAAACCACCAAGGGGCAATGTGCTGACTACAGTGGAAACAGCTGACTCTGTTACAGTATTTACTGAACATCATCAGGGATGAAAAGAGTTTTAATTGCACCACAGAGGAATATTGTTGCAATCATACATGACCCTGTGGCACTACAACTATACAATGGGTTAGAGAATTGACCCTACAACTCATGCTGGATGCTGCTGCCTGACATATTGTTATGTGTGTCATGCATTCATGAGATGCACAAGAGCCAAGAGGAGGTAAAAGGCTAATGGATGGATTCCCTAGGGGACATTAATGTTGCTTAGGAACCTCATTTGTGGTTTGTGGGTTTTTTTGTGGTAAGGAATGGCATGTAGAGATATGACCCGGGGAGCAGAGACATGCCCTCCACAAATGGGAGTCAGTCTCAGAAGGTGGTGCTATGCCCACATTATTGTTTTGCAGCTGAAAACATTAAGCATTATATGCTGTACTGGATATCAACAAATCCAGCTTGGCTTCTGAGAAAGTGATGCAGTTGTCCCAAGTAATAAGTAGTGGTGAGCAGAGAGCATATTGAGGTACTGGAGAACAAACCGGGTGTGCCATTCCATTTATGTTTTATGTGTGCATAGCCATCAACTCCCACACAAGCTTGTCATCAGTGAAAAGCAATGTCCTATTACTAATGTGGAAATAAGATTCAACTCCCAATCAAATTAACCTCTGTAGGGTTTTGACAATGGGGATAGTGTTGCTGGTTAAGCATGTTGATTTGCATGTACATATCCCACAGTCTCCCCAGATCTGTTTTTAGGGTTTGGTGGAAAAAATAATTAAGGTTCATTCTTGTGTGCTCAGTGTGGTGGTATCTGGACTCCATTAGTCTTTCCTTTCTGATTTAGTGCTTTTTAGAGAGCTAGTGTCCATAACAACAGGAAATATTGTTTTATATTTCCATGGAAACAAGCTATCATTGAATGTCCTCTCTCATGCATTTTGAGAGGAGGGGATACTTCATGACAGTGCATTACTTGGTTTTGCAGAATTCCATTTTTGCAGATATACCTCACTACTCTCAAAATTCCATAAGACAAGAGTTGTATAAGAAGAGACAGGGGAAAAAAAATAACCTAAAAAGAGAAAGAAAAAAAACTGGACTATGATTGAAGGAAAACAAAATTCTCTTACCATTCCAAATTTTTGCCCATTTACTTTTTAGAGTTGAAATTGTCATTCAAGAGTGAGCCATTCAAGAGGGGGATATTTTCTGACAGAATACTAAATCTCAATTTTCCCAGTGCTACCCACTATCTTTGTTTTAGCTACTACATTGATCCTGTTCCTATTCTTCTCTCTCCTGGATTAGTCAAAGGATTGTCCCAGCCAATTGGGAATAACAGAGCCATACACACACACACACACACACAAATAGGCATACATGCATACATACACACGCATACATACAGGCAAAGCCTGCCCCTGTCAGTCTGGAAGCATACACATACAAAGGGGAAACACACTACTCCTGCCCCTCTGTTTCCAGTTCTGTTTTCTCTCTCGACAAGGAGAATCTACAGCAAAAGTAGACTGAGATGTATTTATGGTCAATGTAGAAATCAGTTTGGTTTTCTGATAGACACTTTATAGCATATTGATAATATTGTGCACATAGTGCATGTTTGTCCCTGTTTGCTTTATTAATTGTGACTTATCCTGGTATGTAGAAATGTGATTTTAAGGTTGTAAACACACATCCCAACAATTACTTTTTAAAAGATTGCTGTTTTTCATTTTATTGTGTTTAACAATAGCCCTTTAACATCCTATAAATTCCCATCACCTTATCAAAATAAAAGTCATTAAACTATTTGTGCCCCTGATTATTAGGCCATCTCAGATGGGTATTAATACTAATGATTATTGATGCAGTGGTTCTCACTTCTCTTCATAGTTGGCAGCATTCTGACATCACACAGTGTGAACTCTGAAGCATGAAGTAGTCTACTTCTCCTTTCAGAAAGGGTTTTTTTTTCTTTCAAAAATCACTTTGAAATTAGTTTCTATTACCCTTAAATTATTGAAGATTGACCACCGTGCAGTGTGATTTCTGTCCTCATTAATCTTACTAACCGGCTGCATTCAATACAAATCCTTTCCCCACATTGTCCTCCCACCTATAATTTAGGACTGCCTGTGTCAGCCCATTCTTTGCATTCTATTAGCCGCCTCTTTTCTTACACTTTAATTTGTTAAAAGAGAATGGCGTTTTCTTGCTGGTATCCATAGATCTTTATTTAGTAGACAGTTTGGCACAAGTGCTATTTTCCTGTCTTTCTGTCCACATATTCATTGTGAAATAGTCGTAGATGTGATGCGGTTTATTGAAATGCCATTTGCAGCCACACTATAAAAATCAAGGTGAGAGCACTTTGCAGATTTAGCAATGGGAAGCAATTGACTTATTTTATTCAGCATTTATTTGCTGCAGCTGTGGCATTCTGTGGCCATATTGGATTAGACTCCTCATTTGTTAAATCCAGATCATAGTGTGACTTTTCCCCTGACTCCCAAATACTCTGGTCCACAAACTAAAGTTTGCCAGAAGTAGAGAGATGCCTGAGGATGTTGATCTTTTGAGTTCCATGTGAGCAACCTTGTGATTTGGATCTTCTGGATTAATGTGCAGACTGTAACATAGACGCCCATGGGTTTACAGACTTCTCCAAACAAAAAAGCTAGTCCATGAAACTAGACATAGATTATTTTAGTTCATATATGCCCATGACAGCTTTCTGAGAGAAGGTTAAGCTTAGATGCAAGGATATTTTTGAGGCCATTTGAGAGGTTTATAACTAAGTAGTAGTTGAACCTAGCTCTTCTGCATTCAGCCCCAGTAATCTGAATTTTCTGTGTCTAGGTTAGAAACTATGCACTGTTTTCAGAAATTCTCCCCCTCCTGAGTATTTTTATTATTATTATTTCAAGAATTATAAATGTTTAAGTTGGTATCTTGCTGGTTGCTTTTTATTACTTGAGAATGACTTATAATTGCTAAAGGAATGGCATCAGCATTGCCAAAGTTTGCTCAAAAATCTGTAAAATAATCTCCAGCAATATTGTACCTGTTTTCTATATGGAATTTCATTGTTGCCTTCAAAAAAAAGGGAGAGGGTTATTATGGATAACTTGTTTCTCAAGCTGTTGTTTATTGTGGGCAGTGATTAGATTCTTTGCTTCTGGGACTTTTAATAATGGGAAGCATTAAAAGGCATATCATATTTTTAATTTTTGCCAGGGAGTAGGAACCAGAAAGGGGCAATGGTTGAGTGTTGGGCTATGACTCTAGAGACCAGGGTTTGAATCTCCACTTGGCCATCAAACCCACTGGTGACTTCTATCAATAATAACAAGCAGCATTTCTCTAAGCAACATGAAGAAATTCTGTTCTGTTCTTTTCCCATTTAGAGAAGTTTCGTAAAATTCTGTAAAGTTCTGATTCCTTTGGCACAAGCAGGGATTCTAAATTAAAAGCAATTAGTAGTTCAATAACTGCCAGTTACTGCTCAGTCTGTTAATGAAGATGTAATTAGTACTAATGATGACTTTATGAAGGGAAATAGCTTGGATGAAACATGTACTTCCTTCTTTCTTTTTATCAAGTGCAAAAACAAACAAAAATGAAGCTTTCAAATTCACTTCTGAGATAACTGTTGTCCAGATATCTCAAAAGGGTTAAAATAAGATACAGACTTTAATAAAAACCAAAGTGAAGTGGCAAAGTGGTCCTTTTCCTGTTTGCTCTATGTTAATTTTTTTAACTTTGGAAGAATATTTTTTAAAACTTGTACTAACAACAATGAGAATTCCAAGAAATTAATTTAAGGTTTCAATAACTCTATACATAGAGCTAAAGAAACTGCTACAGTGTTTTATATGACCTTTTAAAATGAATTTAAAATAAAAGTACCCAGAGTATAAAATCACAGAGACAGCAAAATGAACCTGCTCCAAAATACTTTCTCAACTGCTCTGATAATGTCATCTATGAACATCTTCTTCAGCAGTGAGCAAAAGACTCTGTAGAGTAGCAACCAAGCCCTGCTGAGAGGTGAAGTTAATTGTGTTGGAATGCCTCATAGCCAGTCAGGGCTGAGGGAGGGGGCAATGCAGAGATGTGGCTGCCTTTTTGGCTTTAAATTCCAGAGTGTGTGGTCATTCAGCCATCCTGGGGGTCTCCTCCTCCCCATCCCAAACCCTTTCCTTCTTTGGGAGACTTACTGGCCATTTAGGAGGTGGAATGGCCAGCCAACCTCTCTGCCCCCAACCCCCGGGCATCCTGGAGGCATCCTCCCCCTCCTTCCCTTTCCTTCTTTGGGAGACTGACTGGCCCTTTGTGGGGTGGAGCAGCCAGCCAACCACTGCACCCTGACCCACAGCCATTCTGGGGGTCTTTTTCTCTCCCTGCCTTCCATTTCCTTCTTTGGGAGACTGATTGGCCCTTTGCACCCATCTTTTTGACCCTTCCAGTTCGAATTTCAATAATCTGGCTAAATGACTTGCCTCACAGTATATTCCCAGAGAAGGGCCTCCCTCCCATCCACTAATTCCTTGTTTACCATGAGATAAAATGTTGGAAATTCTGTTTTTGTTTCCTCTCACTACCCATTTTTGATAGTTGTCCCACTTCTTAAGCAAATTGTTTGAAATATTCACTGGGATGGTTTGGAACAAATATAAGGCCAGGCACCCAGTGTTCAGATGGGTGTACCCACAGAGCAAATTAAAAGAGAAAGGGCTGGACAGACACACAACTGTCCCCACATGCAGGAATCATTTTTCTGTCACATGCCAGCGGTTGCACCACTGGGCATCCCAAGGCCCTGAGTAGCTGTAATTTTCTGGACCAGAGTCATCTGGCTTGATCCAGACAAACCCATTAAAGGAAGACATGCACCTGAGTTTGATTGCAAGATACAAGAACTGAAGCCAGCCTTCAGGATTACTTGCACACATTTGGTAAATAACTCCGCCCCACAAAATGCTAGTCAGTCACCCAAAGAAGAAGCTTGTCCTCTTTCACCAATGGGACAAGGCCATCAATGCAGAGCTCACACTTGTTGGTGCCTCTGCAAACAAGTATCTTTTGAACCATTTTTAGTGGATCATACATGTCTATTAACAATCTTCTTAAGGTATCGCAGACTGAGGGCTGTAGTTGCCTTGCCTTGGTCTACGCATCTGGAATGTGGCCTTCTTCTTTTTCCTGTTGCCTTCTACCTTACCAAGCATTATCATCTTTTCCAGTAAATCATGTCTTCTCATGAAATTTAGGCATTTTGGCTTCATGGGAGAACTCAGGACCATTTTGTTCTAAAGATAATTGATTTCCCTTTTTACCAGTCCACAGTATCTATAGAATTCTTCTCCAACATCAATATAAATTCATCCATAGTTCAAATCTCTTTTTTGAAACTGAGTCTAAACGGCAATCTCATCGCTACAACTTCTGGCCTAATTATTGACTTTTTTGTTTGTTCTTTCATCTCCTGATTAATTCCTTATCTTGTCTTTCTTCAGCACTCAGCTTGATGCATGCAGCTTCATGCAGTTTCTCAAGTCGCTCCTAACACGACAAAAAAAACCTCAGTTTGATGGAGAGTTGTGGAGAACTCAAAACCTTGTCCATTCCCTTGTAGCATTTGCATAGGTCCTCATAAAAATCTTGCCCAAGTATATTTCTTGTTCAGTGTTAGTTATAGGTCTGTATAAGTGAGATCCCTCCTAGGATTTCAGATTTCAGATTTGACCACCAACTCTTCACAACTGATGTCACAAATAAACATGTTTTTGACAGATTTAGAATAGGAAAATTGTGGAACTTCTTGTTTTTGTGAATATCAAACACACATGGACACTTCACTCTTGAATAAAATTCCCTTGAATTCTGCAAGAATGCTTATAAGCAGCTGGCTTTTCTAAATCCCCCTTCCCTCAAAAATATGTTGAAATGTACTTGGTGTACCTAAAATAGAAGGTGGGTGATTTTCGTGTAAAATAAATAATTGCCTGAGGCCACCATTAACTGCAATTTGTCCTTTCTTTTGGTTAGCCCAGTACATGAATAGCCCTTTATAAACATTGTTCATTTCATAGTTCAGCACAAAGAAGTTCAGCTGTCTGGTTCGTCCTGATACAATGCCTCTCAAATTAATAATAAAATAAGTTGTACAGTTATGTAAGCTTTATCTCTCAAAGGAGCCAGTGGCACTTCAGGGATATTAATGAATTAATTAGCACAGACCCTGAACATACTATTGCTTGCACTTTGCTGGCAGCAAGAAAGGTAGAACAAGTTATGCAAGGTCATGCAAAAATTCCCAGGCATAGCAAGATAAAGAGAAGGGGGGAGATGCCACAATCCTCATTCCCAGTCAAACTCCTAAAAGACCTATCCAGTTACATAAACAATTTCCACCCTAGAGATCGTTAAAACCCTCTTGTCCCATTTTAGAGGGCAAATTCCATGGTGTTCAGTGGGAGAGAATGTACCAGCTTTTTGTTTGTTTCTATATCCCTTTGCAAATTTGTGTCTGATTTGCTATCTACTATCAAATAACACAATGCTTAGCACTTACCTTTGCAATACCTTATAGGCTTCACCTAATTTTCATCAGTACCTCTGCAATTTATGGCAGTATGGTAATCCCTTCTCCCTTAACTGTACTTGCTGAAGCAAAATGAAAGCAAAGACAATATAATTTGCTTGGGGACTTGGCTCAGACTGGATCAGATTCTGATACCTATAAATATGCAGGATTACACCTGACTCTGTCTGTTCTCTCCTATTAAATATTCAGTTGCTTTTCCAGTAAAAAAGTAACACCAGGCCAGCCTTCTGGGATTAAATAAAAATTCTTGTCTTTCCCTTGGCCTTGAGAAAATGCTGATGGAATATTCATCACTCTCTCGTATGGAAGTGTCCCTTTCCGATCACATTAATTGGCGGGCCATGCACACTCTGTTACAATCGCTGAAGCCTTTTCAAATCGCTATATGTGGAACAAGGAGAAGAAAGAGTTAGATCCATGGCAAAGAATGAAGTGAGCTTTAAAAGTTTCACTTTCATATAGTGACATTCCATACCATTCCAGCCAGGGAATTCAATCTTCCTTTCTCTCTCTCTCTCTCTCTCTCTTTCTCTCTCTCTCTCTTTTGCTTTGCTTTGAATGTCTTTTGGTCTGAAATTCCACAAATCATTTCTTTCCATGCTGATTTTGATTCTTCTACCATTATGATTTGTGGTCTAATGGTAATCATGACAAGTAGCTTTGCCACATTTGTTTATCATAAATGAAATTTCTTTTATGCTTAAAGAAAAGAAAAGAAGCCTAGGACAACTTATTATTAACAGAAGCTTTATTAATTTAAGTCAGTAGTAAGCTGCTTGATATTTTAAAAATGGTTCTGCATACATCTTTTTACTGTTGACTCATCTTGTGATTTCTTGAAACCGGATTTCTCTTTTGCATGCTAAAGGAACATAAATCAGAATGAACCATCTAAAGATACCAATAAGGTCTAGCATTTCAACTTTTAGTACCTCTGAATATGAAAAATGATGAAATACAGAAGACTTTAGGTCCTGTTCTTTGTATGTTGTTTTGTGAGTCTTTTGCAAGTCTATGGACCTTATCATACTGGTTGCGGGAATTGCCATGGTTCCACTGTAGTTTAGCCACAGAGCTCCACTGGAAGTAGTTTTACATCATGGGATGGGAGCCAGCGGGCTCCATGGCTAAACTATAGCTGTATGCCACCAAAAAAGCCCTGTCTAATAAGGTCATAGGTTATACCTTTCCTTGAGCTGTGAGAGCAGGCATCTAACATCATCATCATCATCATCATCATCATCGCTACTACTACTACTACTACTGATCCCATCCCTTTATTGATTGAGAGATAGTTCACACCCTCTGTCCAGCAATCTAAGCTCCCTTGATGTACTATGTGGGTATTTTTATTGTGTGCAAGCTGTGTATTGTAAGGCCTTTGCACCAATCCAGCTTTTTAAAAACTTAGTTATGAAAATCTAGGAAAGATCCAAATCCAAATGTGTATCTTGTTGACATCAGTAGATGAAATATGCATTTAAAGGTGCACCTGGAGGTTTATCCAGCTACTACTGTCCTTGTGTAGTGCGTTTATTTCAATACATTCAACTCCATTTTCTCATGTTCATTTTGCCCCAACTAAACATAACCAGATTTTGAATAAGGGGAGCTTTGATTGTGTGTTCCTGCATGGAAGGGAGTTGGACTGGATGGCCCTTGTGGTCTCTTCCAACTTTATGATTCTGTGGTTCTATAAGTAGCATCCTGGTTCCTTGGAAATGGGGACATGTTCTCACTTCCTATGAATACTACTACATCCTAGGACAGATGTCAACCATATGATGTCAGCCTGAGTCTTCAATTATTTTTGTAAGCCATGATGTTCCATCCACCCTGTTTAGTCCATTTGTTGCAGAATTTTGGCAGTGTTGTTCATTTATTTACTGTATTTTTATTCAGCTCTATCTCAACCACAGAGTGGTTCAGTGCCTACATCTAAGGGGGTGAGGGGGGGGGGGGGAAGTGCCGCAATCTTCCTGCACAACAAGGAATGCAATTGTTTGCTTGTTGGTGAGTGCTTCGAAAAGCCTTCTGAAGTTACTAATGATCTGAAAAGAAAAATGTTGATTCCTTGTATGCCATCTTTCAAAGGTAAAAATGATTTTGTTTTGGGATTTTAAAATTAAAATATGTATATCTTGTCATAAAAACATTTTGAACAATTTAAAACGGTTAAGACTAAAAACACACCAAACAATTTGACAAGTTAAATAAAACAATTTAAAACCAAGTAAAATGACTTCAAAGCAATTTAAAATCAAGCACATGTGCAGATCCCAGTGAATTCAAATGGGCTCCAAGAGCTTTAGGAAAATGACATGTTTGAGGGTTTTTTGCCATTTCATTCTTGCTTAGCACCAAAGTAACACACATGTCTGATCAGTCTCCCACTTCCTGACCTTTAGAAAGAAAATAAAAACATGGCTGTGGGACCAAGCCTTTGGACAATAAATTCAGTGCAATAAGTGATATGGCATAACTGTAATTTCAACTGGAATGGCTCCTGGATTATAACTTTGGATTGTATGGTCTAATAATTGGTTTTAATGTTTATACATTTTAATCTTATGGTTTGTAATGCATATGTTTGTTTTATCATATGTTCTGTATGTGTGGCATTGAATTATTGCCTACTTGTAAGCCACTCTAAGTCCCCTTTGGGGTGAGAATGGTGGGGTATAAATATAGTAAATAAATAAAAATAAATGTTGGACCATTAAGTAGAGGGTATTCCACAACCCTGGGACCACACCAGAGAAAGTCCCCTGCCTTCTCTGATACCACTGCACTATGATCATTTGATAGTATGGCAGCAGCTGGGAAGAAAGCAATTGGCATTTCAAATAAAGTGTGTGTAGAACATGTGCCTTGTTTCCCAGTTGGAATTCTTACTATCCATGAACATTTCTGTAAAGATATATTGAGGTATCTAAATCATTGCCTCTGGTCCACCAAATCTCAGCAACATGGAAGAAACAAGATAAGGGATGGACCTACTTTGGCTGCCTCCTATCCTTAAAAGATCCCCACCCCTTCCTACATAACAGTTTTAAATCCTTTTTCAAGATCTACTAAGATCTCCAAAAGTGAACGGATATGGCTCTCACATTTTGCTCAGTATTGTTTAATGCTTTTCATTTCTTACACTTTGCACTTGGATAAATCATTAAACAAAGGCACTTCCCACTTCTTAACCTCTGTGGAAGCGTAGAGCATGATCCAGCTGTTTCTCACAATGCCTGATCAGTGTAACATAAAAAGTGCTGGAATGACTGAAAAACTGCAGTCTTTTTTCTTGCTGTATAGCCATGCTAAAATCTGGAATTGGAGTTCATTCATTGAAAAACACCTAGAGGTGAATAAACAATCCTTCTTTTTTAGAGCAGCATGAATTTAATCACCATGATTGAGAAGTGGATTATAATGTTAGAAGCAAAGAGGTATCCTTGCTTGGGAGAGAAAAGTCTGAATAATGTCTGCCCTTTGTTTACACTTCTCTACATCCTTCTTTAGCCAACAGAAATGTGCAGAAGCCCAAAGAATGCAGCAGATCTATCATTTTGAATATTTGAGGTGGAATGGAGCAGTACATAGTGGCTATTTTTGACAGGGGCTTACTATAGTTTCTCATTGGACTTGTATAGAGATTGCCAAATCTTGCAAGGTTTATAGATGCTACCCTTATTAAAAATGGCTGTTGATGGTCTGTTGATGGTTCAGCGAGTGCTGAAAATGACAGGGAGACATTTTTAATACATAAACCTGTGCATGTCTTTATATGAGAATATAATTCCAAAATATTCCTAGAAAACCTGGCCAGTTGTACCTTAAGAAAAACATTGGCATTATATATGGGGGGGGGGGGCATTTGTATCCTGTCCTTCTCAACCCCCAAAGGGAGACTCAGGATGGCTTACAATTGGCAGTCATAAGATGCCAACAAAGAAAGAGTTAGAGCACAACAATTAATGAAACAGGTCAACAGCAATAAAAATACATTTAAAAAGCAATAAAAATACATTTAAAATATTGGCCCTTAAAATATTAACACAACCAAGTGAGTCCACAAATCCAAATCAAAGTCCAGAGTTCCAGTCCAAGGTCTCTTAATTGGCAATTCTCATGAGTCATTACAGTTGTTGCTCAGCCAGCTGCCTGAATGCTTGGTCCCAAAGCCAAGACTTGAGTTTCTTCCTGAAGGAGAGGAGAGAAGGAGTTGCCCTGATTTCACTGGGGAGTACATGGGAAGTTAATGGTCTTAATTTACTTGATGGTGGTGTTATTGAGCAGAAAAAAATAATATTTGATTTGGACTCTCATGTTCACATTTCCACTCAGTCATAACTTCACCTCAATGACTTAGAACCAACTTCTTCTCTTTTTGGACAGGTCTGCACTGGCTGGTAAATCCAGGGCCAGTCCAGTGAAGATATGCTCCAGACTGGCCCCACAGTTGGCCACATTCACTCAGTAGAACCTGCTGCAGTTGCGAGTTGAAATCCACATGGTCCAGTCATGTTGAAACTACGTTGGCCTTTCTAAACCATTACATCACCTACTGCAGTGGTTTTTAACCTGTGGGTCCCCAGACTAGATGTTTTGGCCTTCAGTTCCCAGAAATCTTAACAGCTGGTAAACTGGCTGGGATTTCTGGGAGTTGTAGGCCAAAACACCTGGGTACCCACAGGTTGAGAACCTCTGGCCTACTGTGTCGTCACTGCCACTCATAGCTGCTCACAAAGCCACATGTGAGCTCCTGTCAGTCACAGAAGCATCATTTTAACATCAACAAATGCATAAACATGATCAGGAAAAGAGAGGGAACTGTTCTCTCCACCTCCTGTGATGATTTCAGAATGTGGCATCTGTGATCGCCAGAGTTCACACAGAGTTTTGTGGACAGCTAGATAGGAACAGCAACAATGGCAACTTTGGAGAGATTGTCTCATTTTCTCTACACATATAAACTAGGGGAAAGATCATGGCAGCAGTGTCACGTTGTCTCAAAACCATGGGAAAATCCAGAGTTTCAACCAAACTCTGGAACATCCCCTGACTTTGCCCAAAGCAGGGCAAAATCAATTTAATTTGGTATAACCTATGATACTCACCAGAATTGGTGGAACATCATGAAAACAGCCAGGAGCCAATTCAAGAGTAAATACATGTTTTCATGCCCATGTGGACAAGCCACTAGATAGCCCTAAATCAAACTGTGGATAAATTTCCAAGTGTTAGATTGATTCAAGTTCAGCTAGCTACCTGTTATTGTATTATTTCTCCAGTTTTCTTTTTTAAAAAAACTGGTCTGAGCACCAGTGAGCAGCTCTCTTACTTCTATTTAATCATAACATAACTCCTCACACAACAGCAACCAGAGCCTTGTTTTGCCTCCAGCCTGACAGTCTGTTTTCAGGAATGTTATGTCCTTATAAAGTGAATGATGAATTTTAGCTGGTTAGCAGCCATCAGTCTTACATAAGAGTGTCAGTTACCCTGCAGACAACAGATAGCTCTCAAGAAAAACAATGTATTCTTTAATCTAAAATAATATCAAAGAGTTTTAGTGGTCCTTTGAATAAATATATATTATTCATGGTCCTATCAAGAGTGTAAATATGGTTTTGTTTCCATTTGCTTTGTTTCAGATCACCAATGAGTTGTTTCCCATTGACTAGGAAAGTTTAAAAGATATTCTAAAACTCAACTGAAAGATTAGTTTCTTCAGTGTTGGTATACTGTAATGATGGAGAATCTTAGAAGGATGGAAATTTATTTTATTTATTTATTTTGCAGTTTTCAAAGTATTCTGCTTGGAAAAATGTGTGTTTAGGAAACTGAAAGCAAATGTTGTACTCTGAAAACAGCATTTACTGTGCTAAAACAAGTTTGCAAAATGTTCTTTTTGTGCAAAATGCATAAATTAAGTCTCAAATTTTGAATATCAGTGTGTGGTTTTCTTTCTTTTTTCTTTTTTTGAAAACCACATAGAACAGCTAGAAGAAAATATGGGTAAATTGTTTGTTCTTGTCTGCAATAACAAAGTTTTGAACATTTACATCCTTGCTTCATTACATGTAATCAGCCTATCAACTAACCCAAAGCACTCTTCCTTCATTGTGGCCAGCTAGAGTTGGGGGATTCTTAGAGTTGCAGTCTGAATAACTAAAGCATTTTATATAGTGGGCTATTGGTATCCTTTGGAATTCAGTTCCAAAACCCCATGTGGATACAATAACCAGTTGATGTTCAAGTCACATTGCATACAATAGTGTGTTTAAAAGGTGTCCCTCATATAAAATGACAAAGTCAAGATATGCCTTTGGGATTTTTTTTTTTGGGGGGGGGGGGGGGGAGATAAAATCCATGGATGAGAAATCCATGGGTACAGAGGGCTGGCTTTGCCAGGTATTGTGCCAACCTTGGATCCTTCACTGGTGCTGTGGTTTGTTCCCATGCTAACATGTCATCTGTCAAGCTACCAAGCCTATGTGGAGCATAAATATGTGAGAAAGAGATGATAGGACATGGTTCACATACTCCATCCAAAGGTACCATGGCACCTGTGATCACTTTCCATTTTACAATATAGAAGAGTCTTATATGAGGGGTGAAAGCTAAAGCCATAAACTAGATTCACAGAGGAGAATAAGTCTGGTGTCTGTAGGAGTTGGTGCCATTCTTCACTATGTTATAAATCTATATGTCCTTGGCATGGCAAAGGAAGACAATCGCATTAGGCAACAGAGATTCAGGAGCAGCAGAGTCATGGCTGTTCCTACTGCATTTCACCATTTCCCCCTCTGTTCGAACAATTGCCAGCATTAAATTAAAATATAGTTGCCCTTCTAGTTAGCCTTTGTATATAGAATGGAGGGGTACAATATTTTGTCGATCACGTCAAACAGCAAAATGCCTTGGGCATCTCTGATGTTTAGCGTGCCAGTGTCAAGGAATAAAAGTTCCTTCTTTCATTGCTGTGTGGAACCTCCCCCCCCCCCCCCCCAAATCCTTTTAAACCTAGCACATCAGTTTGAGTCAAGGCACACACAGCAACCAAAACAGTTGAAACACTTTGAATTCATCTTAGAACAGTTGCATCTTTCCTATTCTAAGGCACATTTCCAACCTTTACCACAAGACACAGCATGCTCATGAAATTGTATGGCAAGGTCAGAGTTCTCTGTGCGTTACTGGGGAAATACAGCATGAAATCTATTGTTTCTGTAGAACTGTCTCCTTTTTTAGCTGGATGTGAGTAAGAGGTGTAGGTGTTGGAAGGTTTGAAAATTCTCCCAAGGCATGCATTAAATATCAAAGGGCATGAAGTTGGATGTGTTATTTCTATTTCCCCACAAGTTACAGGAACCTGGGGAGTGCTAAGCTAGGAAATGATTTCTCTGACCTCTAGTCAGTTACATCAGCAAAGCTGGATTCTGCCACTCTCAGTGATCTTCAGGGCAGGGGTGACAGTTCTCCAGAACCATTTTAGAGTCATACAGCTGCTATCAGGATTGGACTAAATCACATTTGGGAGGTTTTTGGTTTGGTTTTGTTTTGTTTTGTTGGGGTTTTTTTGGCTTACTTCAGATTTGAAACTGTATCCCATACTTCATGAGCTGCAGAACTGTAACTAATTTCCTATTCTACATGCAAGTCACGCTGTTTGTATCCTTTCCATGGCAAATGCAACCCCCCAGTTGATGTTTCTGCTAGTACTTAGCCTGGTCTGTCTGCTCCTAAATTTTTATCCCCAGTGTAGAAAACGTGTCAGTCTTACTAAGCACTAAACAATTCAGAGTAAAAGGATAACTACTTTGGATAATGCAGACCACAAGGGTATTTGCCTTTTTTCCAAAATACAAAACACTAAAAAAACTGCATCAAATGCCTTACTCTGAGTTTATTTTGTTTTCTCCCATAATCTCAAGATCCTTTTCATCAGTGCTCTGCATTCAGAGTTAATCCTCCTTTTGTACTTATGCTGTGTTTATTGCCTCTGTTTATTTCTTCACGGTACTTTTCCTTAAATTTTGTTTCCATTTAAAGTCCCCATGACTGGGCTGCTTTTAAATGCATGAAGGCGCTATACATACATTTGTGATATATTCAAGTGGTTTCAAATGATGATTATCTAGGAGTTGTTTTAGCAATGTGGCTCTATGCCCAGTTTTGTTCAGGAGAAGAGAGTTGAGTTGAAAGTACACCTCCCGACATTTTTTGTCTAGAAAGAAAGAGAGAGAGAATGCCTGTGTTTCAGCTGTAGGGAAGCATGCTGGGTCCGCAGGGGTTAAATAGATATGTTTACCATTTTAACTCATCAATTATTCAGCAGGCAGGAAGGGACCTGCTGCTTCTCCTGAGGTATGGACTGGGAATTCATTGATGAACACCAGCACCTAAGAACTCATTATAAAGGTTAACATTTGTAAAGGAAAGACAAAGACTGTGAGCTGTTGTTTGACTGTTCGCTTAATCCTTTCATTGGTTTCAGGCAATCTGTTGGTGAAAAGAAATCTAATGTAAACATTCTATGATGCATCAGTGCTAACTCTTGGTTTGGAGAACAGCCTTATAACTCTGAGGGTCAACTGAGCCAGCTGAATCATTTGTGGTCTAAACCTCCAGTTAGTATTACCTGTAAGTCTGTGAAACTGATAAACACAACTGCAACAACAATGGTGTTGTTACGTGTAAATATCTGACGACTGAGACCAATTCCATACACCTGGTAAAGTGGATTACAGCCTATAAAACAGTAGTTCCCAACCTGTGGGTCCCAAGATGTTTAGGCCTACAATTCCCAGCTAGTTTACCAGCTGTTAGGATTTCTGGGAGTTGAAGGCCAAAACATCTGGGGACTCACATGTTGAGAACTGCTGCTATAAAATATTATGTCATGTTGGTTTCACTGCAACAGATTAACATGGTTACCAACTCTCCACTTTGCAGATCTTTTCAGTTTACCCAGCAGTAGTTTTCTATATGTCTGTGACAATCTCTCTGTCTTGTCTGGTACAGGTTTTGATATATGTGCTGGAAAAAAAAACCTGAAGTTTAAGCATAGTTAAATAGCGGAGCAGGGCTGAAAAAATTATTTGCCCCATGAGTCCTACATAAATTTAGGCTTCTGTGAAGATAAGCCAGGTTTCTAAATTACTCTTACTCTTTGGGCTCAAAATAAAATGGAGAGTCTCTGGGAGTTTTTTTCCAAGTGAGAGAGAATAGAAAAGTCTTTCTTGACATCCAAACTCTTTCTTTTTATAGCTTGGTTCCGCATTTGGTAAACTGACAATGTACTGCACGAATCTCCAGTAAGTTAGTATACAGAAGAGATGCCAAGCAAAGTTCAAGCTGCTTTTCTTAAGCAGATAAGGGAAGTAACCCCATGGTGCCGCCCAAGAATTCCTCATTCAGTGATAACCATTGATGATAAGCACAATGCTACAGTTATAAGCCTTCAGAGTCTGAGAGCGTGTCGGTTCAGATCTAGATTGTGCTGTGATTAATGGAATGTGTTTAGCATCCTTATCCAAGTATTTAATAGACTGTTCTCTACCTTACATCTCTGCTGTATGATTGATGGGACCTATTCGGTTTTTTAAAACAGTGGGGGAAGCTGTGGGCCGCAAGAAGGGAAGATTGCCCAATGAATACTCTGATAACTGCCATGCTCACTCCTTTCCTTTTTCTTTACATGCATCTTGCTTCCTGGATAAACTGATAACAGTTTCAATAAATTCTGTGTGTCATAATTAAGCGCTCTCTCTAGAAATCAAATATATGTGGGAAGATGTTCTAGAATTCCAAAACCATAGGGTTAGGTAGGGCTGAATGCTTTTTTGGCTGAAATACTGGGAATAAAAAGAAGCATGTATTTGAAATCCTTATTTTATAGCATTCTAATCTATTAGTCCATATTCAGAGAGATTGGAAAGACTATCACTCCTGGAATCTCTCTATCATGATGGTTGAGGAACATTGGAAGCTGTAGTCCAAAAATTATTGTTTCCAACCTTTTACTATAAGGAGGTAACTGCAGGGATCAGGATACATAAACAGCTATAAACACACAAAAAAGAGAGGGAGAAAAGCATACTTAGCAAGATGTAAGGAAGCCAAGGCAGAATCTCATTAATCATTAATTTTATCTGGCTGCTGTTTCCAAAATATATCCATGTGTTCCAGCTTGGTTTTTTAATGAATTTTCAATGGCTATATCCATGTGTTCAAGTTTGGTTTTTATTGTTTCTTTAATTGTTCTTCATTTGTAGAACTTATTCCTCTTAGCTTACTCCTCTTGGATGTATAATGCGGAGAGGTTGGAAGTAAATGTGGTATATTAACAAACCATCTGTTGTCTCAAAATGCTATTCTGCGGCATTGCTCTCTTGTCCTTTGAGCAATGAGCTTTGCTGGACTATAATTGTCAGTCACAGTCATTGGTCATACTGCCTGGTGATGATGTGATTTTGAGCCTAACAACATCTGGAAGGTCTCAGGTTTTCCACTTGTAATATAGTGGGAAGAGAATGGACTGAACTGTCTTCATGCTCATTACACTTAGCCTAATTCAGATTTCACAAGTTTCCACTACACAGGGCCTTGCAGGTTATAGATCTATATAATTGATTCCCATCTACAAGTGAAAGAGATGTAGGGTGCAGACATGCCTCAATTAACAAAGCAGCACACCCAATCCTCAACCTCCCATCATTGCCCATTTTTGTCTTCCCTTTAGCTAGAAGGGGTTTTCTGTTGATAGCATTGGCATTGGGAGGCTAGTGAAGTATGGTAGAGAAAGAAAGACATTAAATATTGGATTGCAGCACCTGTCTGCAGTAAGCAATCCAACAAAGCTTGGCCTCAGGAAAGAATGGGATTCTACCCTAGGTAATCCTACTGTAAGCATGTATACAGCTGCCTCCAGAATCACTTATCAGGTTTGTGAGAAAAGCAAAACTGAAAAAAAGGGAACAGATTAGCCTACTTCATTTGCTATCTCAGGCATGTCGAAGAAACATAAATCTGTAGGTTTTGCCACCAAAATGAAATTCATAGGAAAAAGTAGAAACTGTTGAAAGAAAACTTAATTCTGGTATGCTTTTTGGAAGAAACTTTCAAGTCATCTCAAAATGACTCAAAATGTTTTCTTTATTTATACAAGGCCTACCCAATCCAGCTGTTTCATTTCACATATGCATGATCTTAGTTTTGAATAAAACATTTGCTACAACCTTTTTGAACTGCTCTTATTTTTGTGGTGTAAGGCCCTAACACTATTCTTTCCATGCTGCTAAAGTTTCAGTTAAAGAAGTAAAGAGCAAGTACACATCTACTTTGTTGCCTATGTTTTGCAACTGCATATCTGTCTGCCTAATTGCTCTGTCTTGTCTCTAATCTCCCTTCTTTAATTTTCTCATTATGTTCACCTACCTGGATAAACCTCTCTACATGTTTGTAGGTTTACTTCTGAAGATTACAATATTTCAGTTCTGAAAAAAGGACTGAGGTCAGAATATTACTTACTACTTACTTACTTACTTACTTAGGCAATCCCTCGTAGCCAGAGGATGTTGGTCCTCCAAGTGTAGTGTCTTGGTGATGGGTCTGTACGTGGATCTGGAGCCCTATTCTTGAACTGCATGTTCTCCTGCAGTGAGGACATGGGTTTCCAGGTGGCAGGTGGTCCTGGTCAGAGTTGGCTCGATGCGCCTTCCTCTTGGAAGGCACATTTCTACCTTTCAACCTCCATTCGTGCCTCTCCAAATTCCGGTCACAGCTGATCTCAGAATCAGCAAGGTCTAAACTGGTTCGTACTTTGACAGAATTACAAATTGCCAAAAGAACATCATTTCTCAAAACATTTTAATAATGTATTTATTTGTTTTTACTGTACAACAATTCTGGCCAGATCCTTAGCAATTCAGTCAAATATGATTTCTCATCCTCAGCTTCCTCCTTTTCCTCCAAAACTATGCCTCTGACATGGGCGAAATAAAAGACAGCTGAGCAAGCACTGCAGCTGACATGGAACCCAGCCGTCATTTTTCTGCCCCTCTATATACCAAATTCCCCAACAGAAACTGAAAGGAAACCTGTATGCACATTTTCCTCTTCTGCTTGCCTAATATTTCTGTAGCTGGCACTCTCTCTGTGCAGAAAGGACAGGGCAAGTCAGCAGAATTTCATTGGTAAGCGTGAAGAAGATGAACTGCCATCTCCAATTGGCAGGTATTTTTGCAATTATGGAAGGTTTCCTGAGGCCACAGTGACTCAGTGAGCTCTGTGGGGAAATGATTTGGCCTTGCTGCTTGTAATTCCTTAATACTCTTATCTCGCTGTATCAAATTTGTGGAATTAAATGTATTGTTCTCTACAAAGCTAAAGACAAGCTTGGAACAGCAGTACTGTTTGAGTAGCCACCTGACTATCAGGCTCTACCAAAGTTTCTGTTTTGAACAGCAACTCCCAGGAGTCCCCAGTCAGAACTGGCCATGCTGACTACAAAAAGCAGAGCTTGGGAAAGTCCCTAAACGGAACCTTTCTCAATCTGTCATTTCAATACTCACTTCTGTTCTTCCTTTTCTAAAAGCACTTTGTATTTTTGTCACCCTCTAGTTGCTTGTCTTCATTATTATCTTGTTTACTCATTTCACGAGATATTTGGGGCTTTCCCCTCCATACTGTTCATTCTGGGGGGTCATTACACCTATGTTTTGCAGCTGCATATTTGCCTGCCTAATTGCTCTCTCTAGTCCCTAATCTCCTTTCTTTTATTTTCTCATTATGTTGGTGAGTTATAGCCTTGTATTATTAGGGATCCTTTGAAGGAACAGTATTGATTGGATCTCTTTTATTCCCTGAGTTAATAAAACCAGCTAAATAAATAATCATGTCCCACCACTATAGCCTAAACGGTTTTGCATCCTACAAGGCACAGGGGAGTTTCAGCTCGCTTGCTCTTTAATTAAAAGTAAGTTTTCAGCCTCCTCTTTCATCATCAGAATTTTCTATCACCTTGAAATGAAGGTTCTGATGTTGTCTTCTAAAATTGAGTGCCAGCCAGCTGGGAGAGTTGAGTTTAGAGTATACATTAATCTTCTTAACTACCTTCATCAGGATGACTGTCCAGGCTGACATAGATCCACAGTTCTTTTGTTCTCTGCATCGCTCATTTGTTTGTCTACAGCTCACTTGTATATACAGTCCAAGAGTATAAAGCTTGTGTTATATGCTTTTCATTAATAAGATCTGAGAATTGTAGATTAATCGGATCTGGGACATTTACTCGTTCTACCCACTGCCACCCTTTTGCCCTACAAGGTTGCTGCTAAGGTCAATAAGTCAATGTGGAACACTAATGCTTTTCTTGTTTGTTTGTTTTTAACAGATCTCACTTACAAAACAGATTTACTGGGCAGTAATTTCTGCACTTCCCCAAAACACTGGGTGTTATGATTTTGTGTCTTTCCTTCTCTCATCCCCTCAGTCTTCCTTCAAGAGAAACATCTTTTTAAAAAAAGAAAAAAATCTAGTGTATATGTAAGATGAACAGAGCACACCCCCTTTTCCCTATACTCCAGAGTGATTTTATTCCTCTCTTTCGGTTTCTAATTATGATTTACATTGCATTGACACAAGTCGTGATTCCTTTATAAGAAATTGTATTGTCGAAGGCTTTCGGACCTCACAACCTCTGAGGATGCCTGCCATAGATGCAGGCGAGACATCAGGAGAGAATGCTTCTAGAACATGGCCATACGGC
This sequence comes from Anolis sagrei, assembly GCF_037176765.1. Lineage (NCBI taxonomy): Eukaryota > Metazoa > Chordata > Lepidosauria > Squamata > Anolidae > Anolis > Anolis sagrei. The sequence goes on from NC_090025.1 coordinate 168,453,821, forward strand.
CTGAACAACCCACTGAGAAATTGTGCCTAAAGTGGGTTTGCAAACCACAGTTACAAAGACTTTTGCTAACCATGATTTATAATAGAGCCTATGAAACTGTAGTTAGTGTTGTTAAGTAAAGGAGGGAATTGCTCTAACAAAAACAAGTAGGGTAAAAAAGGCATACGTTCTTCAGATTGGCTCTCAGTGTACAAATAGTGATTTGCAGGACACAAATGTATATACCGTGCCATGCCAGTGAAATCTGCTTCTCATCAATCTAGCTTTGTTATGTGAAATGTAATAGTGCTGAATTCCAACTTTACAGAAAGACTTTTCATGGGCAGTTACTAATTTACGTGTGGTGATAGTTCACATTCCTGAGGGCCCTATTTCTGATCATCTACTTATAGTACTCTTATGAGATTCAAATCTTCTGTATGGGGTTGTTTGACCATTTGGAGACACATTAATTGTCCTAATAATCCATGAAAACTATGTCCAAATTACATTAGATGGCCTACTTCCATTGTTGCAATTTTTCCCAAAGGTCTTTGGGATCAGCATTCTCAGGGTAGAAAAACTTTAATCACAGACCTTTTCCCAAATTTTGTAATTAAATCTGTAGTATATGACATGAACATAACCTCAATCCAATATCCTTGCAGTGTAGAAAATCTGTATGTGGGCCTACATCATACTGAACCCTCTATGGGACCTTGGAGTAAGGCAAACCTCTTGGAGTAAGGCAAACTTCCTACGAACAAATCTTGCTGAGAAAACCCTGTGATAGGTTCTCATTAATATCACCATAAGTTGGAAATAGCTTGAAGTCATCCCACAGCAAACAAGGATGTTGTGAGACTCTTATCTCATTGTGCCTGCTTGCTTTTTTTCATGTCAGGAGCCACTTGAGAAACTGCAAGTTGCTTCTGGTGTGAGATAATTGACCATTTACAAGGACGTTGCCCAGGGTTGGCCATCTGCAAGGATGTTGCCCAGATTGTTTTATCATCTGTGGAAGGCTTCTCTCATGTCCCCACATGGCCAGGTGGAGCTGACAGATGGGAGTTCATCCCGCTCCCCAGACTCAAACTGCTGACTTTTTGGTCAGCAGTCCTGTCAGCAAAAGGGTTTAACCCATTGCACCACTGCGGGCAAAAGACCGAATATCAGATTAGTTTCAGGGACCCTACTGTACATTGGGGGGCTCTTGGGTGCTATGGAGCAAGGGGGAGAGGGATGCCAGGCCATGCAGTACCCAAAAATGACCATCCCATGCCCCAGGGATATTTGCAAGTGTGTATTTGTCTAACAATGCCTGCTACTGTAACCCAATTGGAAGTGAATGTAAATGTTAGTTCTTTTGCCAGAGCATGGACAGGGCATTCATGATTTATGGGCGAAGGAGATTTACCAGTTTTTCCACCTCCAACTTCATTGTGCTTCATGAGTCTGAAGAAGAAATTGTTGCTTTCCCTGGACAAATATGATTGTGAAACCCCACACATTCTGGAAGCCCGATAAGGCAAGGTTTCTGTTTAGGAGCTCTGTAGCTACCTTTGTCCAAATGTGGTTGCACATTTTCAACACATGCTTTCATGGTAAACACAGGAAAGTTGTGGGTGGAGAGGTCAAGGCCACAGTACACATTCTGATCTGCTCCATGGATGCAATCATTGAATGCCTCAATAGACCATTGTAATTTCTATAGAAAGGATTAGTTAGGAACAACACCCACAAAATGAAAAAATCCCACAAAACAAAGATTTAGTCCTAAAGCTCTTAAAAGTTATTAAATGTGTCTCTGTTTTGTAAGCTGATAAGAAAATTTAAGAACAAAACCACATTTTTACTGCAGTGCTGAAAATAATTTTCTGTTATCTACATAACAGAATTTAATTAATCATGCGGACCATAAATCATTTATGTAAAGGTTTTTCAGGCTTTTCATTGTCTCTAGGAATTCTGCCTTACCTGCTTAATTCTCTCATCAGATTAGTCCTCAAAATTACATATAAAATTAGTTTGGAGGACTTGGGGAAAGACACAAGAGGAGAAATGGTAGAGAAAGAAGTGGGACCTATCTCCACACTCATTTGTTATTTATGACAAGCTGTTACATCTCTTCATTGTTGGGGAGCTTTATCCTCTTATCTGTTGGGAAATAAAATGACAGAATTTGGGGGGAGGGGGTTCATTCTGTAAGCAGGTGTAAACAATAGATAATTCTACCCCCACAGCCAAAGAGGGGGCAGAACAAGTTACTACACCTCCCAGAACAACATACAACAATGAGTAATGAGCCCATTCTTCTAGTCATTTTAAATCTCCCATTCCCTCTAGTAATATGCAGTGATGCATTGTAAACTTCATTCCACAAAGTGACAACAAAAGGAAATGTTACTCTGCAACACTAGTTGTGGTAATGTAACCCTATCTGAGTGATTCACTACCGCAACAATAGTCAAATACAATCTTATTGGGCTTCTCTTTTTTCACGTCCAAGGTTAACCTCCAAATTTGGAATTCTATACCCATTTCCCCCAAATGTATAAATTTGTACACATTTTTCAAATATATTAATTTTGTGTACACCCAGAGAGTAGAAAGTCACATTTTTACTATAACTCACAGGATCTTTACCCAAGGGCCCTCCCACACAGCCCTATATTCCAGTATATCAAGGCAGAAAATCCCACATTATCCGAATGTGGACTCAGATAACCCAGTTCAAAGCAGTATTGTGGAATTTTCAGCCTTGATATTCTGGGATTTAGGGCTGTGTGGAAGGGCCCCAAGATGCCTACCTGAGTTATCCAAAGTGATAGCCATGGGCCTTTCCACACAGCCCTTTATCCAAGATTATCAAGACAGAAAATCCCACAATATCTTTGATTTTAACTGGCGTGTTTTTAAAAAATGTTTATTTAATGTTTTGTTTTTAATGAAATTGTTGAATGCTTTTATGAATGGTGCTTGCTGTGAGGCCACCCTGAGTCCCCCCTTGAGGGTGAAAAGGGCAGGGTACAAATGTATGAAATAAATAAATAAATATCTGCTTTGAACTGGGTTATCTGAGGACCCTTCCACAAAGCCCGGTATATCAGAATATCAATTTCCAATTGTAAGAGGAACCCCTGAGTAAAAAGAGGAGCCCTCACCTGATAGAGACATCATGAATCCTTCACAGGATCAGGCACTTCATTGACAGTTCCATAAACCAACTTATTTACTTATCCATTCATTTGTTCATTTGTTCTTTTAATACCTTGCCTTTCTCTCCAAATGGGAAGTAAGGCAGCATACAGTGTTTTAAAAAACAGAAGACAGTTAAATCTCTAAGTTCCACAGTTAAAATACAGATAAACTAAACTTCAGTTTAAAGAAACGTAAGTTAAAAACAAATTTAAAAATAATTAAAAAGACATTTGAAACATGATAAAACAAAACACTACAGACACCGATTAAAAGCTATATTTGTTGCAACTTACAAAAACCAAATGCCTCCTTAAATAAAAAGGTCTTTATTGTCAATGACAAAGAATTTAGCAGGGAACCTCTCAGACCTTCTGTAGAAGAGACTTCCACAACTTGAGAGCAGCTTCTTGTGTCCTCATCAAACTTGCCTGATGGTGGTGAAATCAAAGAAAAATCTCCCCTCACGAATCTTAGAGCACAAACTGGCTCATATAGGGGGATAACAGGGTTTTAAAAACATTAGCTGTCAACTCAGAATTGGAAACCCTACCTTTTGGATCCTTCCTCAAATCTACCCAGCTAGAATAGCGAGATCTGCACTTTGCTTTAGATGGAAGCCAGTGCTCCTCGTGCTCTGGCATTCATTTTAGCCAACAATGCTGGTGAAGTTCAAAAGGAGCTCAATGGTTCTCCCCAGATCTCTTCCCAGTAATCCATAATTCAAGATTCTCCTGATTTCTGTTCTTTCATCTGCCTTTGATAGGCCTCAAAGTTGTACCCTCAGTTGTACCCTCAAAGTTGTATCCACAGGTCATGCCAAAATTCACAATTTTGATCCTAAAATCTGCCCTTGACTTATTCACAAAGTAAACTTATATGCTGTACTCTTTCTTGGGCTGCAATGAACTTCTGGTCATTTACAGTTATTTTTTAATGTCAAAAATACATTTTGGATGAATTTTGGATGGCAAGATGGATGAATGGGATCCTTGAAGTGACTTCAAGGATCTTGAAGGAGCTGGGGTGGTGACGGCCAACAGGGAGCTCTGGTGTGGGCTGGTCCATGAGGTCTCAAAGAGTCAGAAATGATAGAACAAATGAACAACAACAACAAAATTAATTACTCCCAACCTAGTGCTCTGAGCTTCTTCCATTAGCAGTGTTCAATGAACAGGGGAGGTGGTGGCAGGAATATACTATCAAGATAAAAGGATGCACAAATATCCTACCTCACACAGCATTTGTAACAAGCCTTGTCACATTCCTTAATTATGACCATGTAATGGATACTTATCAGATGGATAGAATGAGAAATGTTGGCAGAAATTACAGGTATGAGACAACTTTCTGTTCCTGAAAGGTGAATCAGTAGTTTGCTCTCCTGGAGAATCTCAAGATCAGGTTTAATTTATGGATAGCTGGGGCATTAAAGTATATCCAAAAGGGGGTTGCTCTATCACAGTGAGCAAAGAGAGATTTATGCTCACTTGACTCTTCATCCTTATCCTTTTTGATTAAAATACACATCAAGACATGAGATGGATGGAAAACCCATAAAAATTGTTTTACTGCTCTATAAAGGTGGATGCTGCTTCCATGAATGCATTAGTCGAGAAAAAGAAAATTAATTGATACAGTAGTTCTCTGCTTTTCAGAAATTCTGCTTGCAATAGGTCTTTATCCAGAATTTGTTTTACTAAAAACTGAATTTGCTGATCTTGTAAAAAAAAAAGTGCACTTTGTCCCTGTGAATGGCTTTCCATACCGGAAGATTCATAAGTGCTCAAGTTAACATTGATTTCTCAAAGGTCAGGAATCTATGGGCAGGTTTGATTACTGTCTGGTTTTGGTAAAGAAAAGCTCAATATAAGCTGAGTTTTTAGGTCTTTCACTGGAGCACATACAATAAAGTGAAGATAAAGGATACATATGGGACAAAAAACCCCTCTTAACTTCTCATATGTGCTCAAGGGATATGAACTAGCAATCTTGGTGTTACATTGAATAGCTTGATGAAAATGTCAACTCAGCTCATGCAGCAACTTTTTTTTTAAAAAAGGATAAATTTCTTGAAAGAGAGCATTAAGAATATAAATCAATCCACTGACATTATAATGCTCTTATATAGTCTGATAATGAGACTGAGTTAGCTATACTGTCCACACTTCTGGCTACTGCTTTTTAGGTAAGATAGCTATATATTGAAGATGGGAAAGCAAATAATCAGTGCATTCCCTACACTTAGAAGGTGAAGCAATGGATGGGGAGAGGGACAGGAGGCAATAAAACAAAAAAAATCTAAACAGGCTCTACTTGAGGAGACATTATGGTAGGGGTTTACAAAATGGTTCATGGTGTCGATAAAGTTTTTTTTTCCATCACTCATAATTTTTCAGTGTAGGCTAATCCAATGAAATTAGGGAGATTTACCTTTTTAATCTATAGACTCCCCCACCTGCATAGCCAGATATAAAATAAACTGGTAGTCCCACACGCACCCGGATACCAGCAATCTGTGACCATATCCAGGCCATTGTGTGCACATATAGAATGTATTTAACCATGGGTTGCTGTGAGTTTTCCAGGCTGTATGGCCATGTTCCAAAAGCATTCTCTTCTGATGTTCTGCCTACATCTGTTGCAGGCATTCTCAGAGGTTGTGAGGTTTGTTGGAAATAAAACAAGTGGGGAAGCTGCTTCAAGCTATTCAATACGAATCAAAGTGATCAATTGCAGCATTCACACTTGCCTCAAACAGACAAGAGTTCTTTCTCCCACCCTGGACATTCCACAGATATACAAACCCCACTTCCCTTGTTTCCAACAAACCTCACAACCTCTGAGGATGCCTGCCATAGATGCAGGTGAAATGTCGGGAGAGAATGCTTCTGGAATATGGCCATGCAGCCCAGAAAACTCACAGCAACCCAGTGATTCCAGCCATGAAAGCCTTCGGCAATATATTTAATCATGGTTAGAAGACGGATGCTAAGTGTTTTACAACTGTTTCCCTGTAATTTATTCAAATATGATTTGAGGACTATCTAGGAAGCATATTTTTGAAACATTTCTGTAACTGGCTCAAGATGGGTGCAAGTATAGGAAGGGCAAGACAGGAGAGATGGAATCCTTAATCTGCTTCGGCAGTGGGAATGATGTGGCCCATCAGATGCTGTTGGACTTCATCTTCCAAAAGCCCTATCTAGCATAGTCACTGTTGAGGAATGCTGGAGATTACACTCCAAAGACTTTTGGAAAACTATGCAGTACCCACCCCTGACCTTTAGAGAAATAAAACACAGCAGTGTCAAGACATGGAGACTTTTTGCATCCCTTTGCCTTCAGCCTATATAATATCAACATTATCCAGCATTCACACTCCAAGTAATGAAGTCAGAGTCTCTCCCCATCTGTCTCACTAAATGCCACTTGGAACAAGCGCCTTTTCATTTGACAATAAAATCAATGAGTGAAATATTATAGAAGTGAAAGAGGTGGTGCACAGAATTCATAATGGGGACAGCTTGTGTGTTCCAGCAAAATCTCAGTTCCTCTCCACCTTCTTTTCTTTATCACTCAGCCTATTTTTTCGTAATGAAAATCGTCAGCTTCCTGTTACTTTCCTGCCTACATTCTTTTCAACTTTAACCCTTTTGCAACATTTAAAGCAGATGTCTTTGGGTCAGAACAATTATTTGGAATGTCCTGAATGTGTCAGATATGTATTCTATATTTATCTTAACTGAAGCAATCACAGTATTAGTTAGAGAATAAAAAAGTGATACAGTACAACTCCTGTATCCATAGAGTATAGACTTTGCATGAATTCCTGAAACTGGATAATTGCAAATTCTATGTTTTCAATGGGGTACCCAACAAAAGTATAGCTTGCACAGGAAGCCCCATGCGAATAAGGGAAACCATGGTTACATGAAACCATGGATATCAGTTCCACAGATATGGGGATCGTACTGTATTGAAGACATTATTATGGATCTTTTCCTCCCTTTCCTCTCTTCTATGCATGGTTGGTTTTGTTTGGTATTTCATCTCTTTTGCTGCAATGATATTCTCAGGATGAGCAGGAGTGCTCAGCTTTAAGTAAACAAATGATGTGGAATGAAAAATGTCCATAATAGAATGGCCTTCAATTTACCCCCTTCCAGAAAAATCTCTTCCTATCAGCAAAGGTTGAAAAAAATGCTGCCTTATTCCCTTTAATCTTCACATAAGTTTTATTGTCTCTGTGGACTATTTTTCTATTACCGTTTTGTCACACCTAGGATGGTCCCGTGGGTGGTAGCTTATAAATAATCATAGAATCGAAGAACTGGCAGGAATGTGAAGGTCATCAAGTACTATACAGTGCTGTATGCCAAAGCAGCAGCATTCTACTGCTGATGTTTTATTGCATTTATACAGCACTTTTAATTTGCAAAGTGCTTTGCAAGGAGGACTTGTTTTGCATGTCCTCACAGGAACCCTGAGGGGCCAGGCAGGTGGCATGTGGAGGCTAAGCATCAGGGGGTGCCACACACTCCTGCCCTCATGCCGCTTCTCCCAGGCTGGGTAGGCTGCCAGCTGCTTCACTGGCCAGTGACCAGATGTGCAGGTGATCAGTCACCTAGCATCAGGAATACACTAGAAACGCAACAGATGGGGTGGGGGAGGGAGGACAACACCGAAATAAAAACTGGCACTGTGGCCAAGAGGAGAAGGTGGAAGGAAGAAATGAAAATGAGGTTGTTGTTGGATTTCTCTCAATTTGGGAAGACTGCCACAGGAAGAGTCAAGGGCAAAAAGATGTTTTCAAGCCAACCAGCCATTAAAATGCTTTCCTAAGGAAACAGGGAGGAAGCCAAGGAAGGGCACTGCAGCAGGTTTTCCCCAAAAATTTGGCTCTCATTCTCATGAACCACAGTTTGACCAGTTTCCCTACTTTCCAGAGCAATTCTTAAGAGCCTAGGAAATAGGCAGTAGTGGTGTGAGATCCAGAGTCCTTTAACCTGCATGGATTTACCATCCTCCATGGGCCTTAGTAACCTGAGATAGAAGACTACTGTATACATTAGCTGGGTGCACCATGTTCTGAATGTGATATTAGTCCTGCATGATGACCAAGGAGACAGCTGGTATCAGAATGGAATACAGGTTGTAAATAATAGTTTTCAAGCTGTGTAATGCTTTGGAGTCAGTTAGGATTACACTATCAATCAATCAAGAGAGGTGAGGCTTGAACCTAGAATCTGTAGGCATCATATTCACACTATAGTGGATTATCCCTTGCAGCAACAGGCTTTAAATTTGTTCCTAAATTTGCTGGTGGCTATTATGTGATGAGACTATTTTCACCAGTCCACATGTATTCAAATTAGATGCTACATTGATGGTTCACCGGTTCTAAGCTGTGCTTTGGCAATAAAGCCCATATCTAAGGACTTCAAGCTACAGAACAGGTCAAGTGTTTGGAATAGCATGTTTTCCATAAAGCTTTGGTACACTCTGTTTTGAAATTAAATGGAAGATTTTCCTACCTTCATGACACCTAACCCTTCTCTCCACTTTCTTTAAGATTTATCCATTTGATTTTCCATCACACAGTAAAAACTTGTTTCCCCCACTGTCTCTCCCCTGTTTTCTTTCTTTTTAAAAAAAAACTTCACTTTTTCTCAGAAGTTCAACTTACATCCCAAAAACAATAGCATATATATAGAGGGGTTATTCTTCTGTTCTTATAGGAGAGAGGAGGGAAATGAAGCATTAGCTCTCTTAAATCTCTCTCTGCTGTCCTTTTGATAGGCAAAAGCAGCACAGCAGGAGTTTCAGGCAGGAGTTCAAAAGGACTTTTATGACCCGAAATAAGAAGAGGGAGCTTGTTAAGAAGGTTATAGAGACACAAAGCATAGGATTTTCATGTTTTCTATTTTCTCCTGAATATTTTGAATATCTTGTTTGCTATACCTCCTCAGTCCCAAAATGGTAATGACAGAAAGAAATCAATTCTGCCCATCTCAGCTTCTCCCTCCATGATGATGTCATCGTTTTATTTACAAATGGGCAAGGGAGGGTTCCCATCACATGTTAAATTGGGTGTTTTTACATGTCTTTTGTACTTCAACACCCATTATTCCTTACAGCTTGAAGTGAGGGCCGAACTTTGCCCATGCCTGTTCTAGATTAATTGGAACACATTTGAACATGCTGTCGAAATTAGCTAATTTTATGTTATTCTTCCATATTACTCAGACAATTCTTGTGCCAGAGCTTAATTTTCTGATGAGTTCCAGACAAATTAAAGTCAAGCATTGGACTGAATTCTGCTGAAAACATTAAGTCTTATTCCTTTCTCTCCATGATATATGACTAGTTCATTGTCTAAGTCTTCCAAATGGGCAATCATTTACACTTTCCGAATTGTTAGTTCTTTCTATTCCCAGCATTTAAATCTTTCTTTGTAACAACAGTGTGGATCTATAACTTGTCTGGAAGCCTAACATTGATGTGAATTGGCTTTTGCATAAAAACAAATCAATCGTCCTTGCAAGGAGCAATACATATATATGTATACAAATAGCAGTCTGTGTCAGCTGGAGGCAGGAGTATTTTATGCGTTCATCTCTGCATGTTCATTACTAACCCTGAAGAAATAGTCCCTTCAGATTTTATTCTGTAAATCCAGAGAAGAGAGACGACAGTAAGGATATGTTTGGAACCAGCCAGTTGTCACAAATCTTACATTAGCAAATAGTGCCCATAGGGTATGCAGTCTGTACAATGTCTTATCATCTGCCCCAACTAGAGCTCACTTTGTTGGATGCAATCACATGACAGACCAATTCCAGAAATCTGCAAGAATCCTGATTTGCCCCCCAAAAATAGTGTGCAGATTCATAGAATCAAAGAGTTGGAAGAGACCTCATGGGCCATCCAGTCCAACCCCCTGCCAAGAAGCAGAAATATTGCATTCAAATCACCCCTGCACAACCTTTCACACTTGCCATAGGAGTGGCCAAGCAAGTGACACAGTTTTGCTGGCAACAGGCAGGTTCCATTTTTTGGTTTGTCACTGTTTACAAATCAAGAGTGTGATTTCCCCTCACCTGGTGTTAGTGTAGGGAAACTATTTTGCCAGCTTCAAATGGAGAAGGCAATTTCACTTCACATCCTGGTGTTCATGCTGGATATAAATTATCAGGAACAGAGTCAAGCTATTTAAGGTTAGGTCTAGAAATACCTTTGATCATAATTGACACACCCTTTTGCCTTCTTTCACAGTGTAAGTAATGCTGGCTGTTACTTTTCCCCCTCTCCTTAAGTTTTTTTTCTTCCCTATTCTCTACTGCGACAGGGAAATGAACAATGGCCTAAGCGTGGCACCTTCAATAGACCTCACTGTCAGGATTTAGTTCAGTGAGCATCTTTGGCACCTCTTTTTAGTGAAAGACTAGCTGTGCCCTGCCACGTGTTGCTGTGGCCTGTAGTAAGAATTTTCGAAGTAGAGGTAGATATCTGGACTATTATGAAAGAGAGGTACCTACCTATTCCTTCCCCCCTTTTTCCCTTCCCCCTTCTCTCCTTTCTTCCTTCTCTGCCTCTTTCTTTCATTCCTTCTTTCACTCTTTGGTTTCATCCTTCCGGTTCTGGCCCTACTTACCTCTCCGAACGCATCTCCTCCTATGAACCAGTTAGGACGTTAAGATCATCTGGGGAGGCCCTGCTCTCGGTCCTGCAGGCTTCAGAAGCATGCCTGGTGGGGACGAGAGACGGGGCCTTCTCATTGGTGGCCCCTCGGCTGTGGAACACCCTGCCTGCAGATATCAGATCGGCCCCCTCCCTGCTGGTGTTTCGGAGGAAAGTGAAGACCTGGCTGTTCAAACAAGCATTTGATTAAACAGTGTAATTGAACATAGGAATACGGAATAATGGATGATGAGACTGGATTCTGATTTTACTGTTGGGGTGCTAATGATTGTTATATGAATGTTTAATGATTTATGTTACGATTGTTTTAATTGCCCTATACTTGTCTCGTGATGTTTTGTATTGATGTTGTTCACCGCTTTGAGTTGCCTGAGGGGTGAGAAAAGTGGTATATAAATAAAGTAAATAAATAAATTCTTTCTCTCTTTCCTTCCCTCCCTCCCCCTTTCTCTACTTCTTCCATTGTTTCATTTCTTCCCTCCCTGTTTCCTTGCTTCTTTCACTTTTTATTTACTTTTCTTCTTCCTTCCTTCTTTACCTCTTTCCTGCCTTTCCTTTCCTTTCTACTTTATCTTCTTCCTTCCTTCGGTACCTCTTTCTTTCCTTCCTTCTCTCCTTCCTTCCTTCCCTCTTTCCTTCCCTCCTTCCTTCTTTCCCTTCCTCCTTCTCTCCTTTCCTGTCTGTTCTCCCCCAATACCATGGTAGAGTCCCTTCTAACTCTATTCTATGAGTCTATTTAATATAGCAATATATAGTAGTAACATTATATTATATAGTAATATATAACAATAATATTTATAATATAATATTTATGTAGTATATAGAGGTATATATAATAGTAATATATAAAGTATTGTGTGTGTGTGTGTGTATATATATATCACCAACCAGTGATCCAACATCCATCCATATCTATGTGTGTGTGTGTGTGTCTACACTGCCATATAATCCAGTCCTAAGTAGATAATCTGGATTTTACATGGCAGTGTGGAAGGGGTGGCTTTAGGTGCATCTACGCTGTAGATGTAATAAAGGAGGATGAAGCTGGTTAGGGGAGGAGAAAAAGGAAGGAAAAAAGGGAAGGGGGGAAGGAAAGAAAGAAAGGGAGGGATGAGTGATGGAGAAAAGGAAAGGGAAGGAGGAAGGTGGGAAAGGAAGGAGGGAAGGGAGGGAGGGAAAGAATTAAAGGAAGGAGAAGGAAAAGAAGTAGAGAAAGGGAGGAAGGGAAGGAAGGAGAGGGTTGGGCCAAATGAGAGAATGAGGAGGAAGAGAAATTGTTCATTCGGAAAGCACTGTGAACCAAACTTGGGATGAATACTCAATGATTTCTGGTGGTATTTGGGGAAAACTGACCTTGATTTTTGGGAGCTGCTTGGATGTCCAGGTCACCTGCAATCAATGAGGAGCCTAAATTGGGCTCAACCCTTCCTTCCTTCCTTCCTCCCCGGCACACTCTGCTTCATTAGAGGCGGGGCTTACTGGAACCCCATGATGGTGGCACCCAAGGCAAGAGGTGAAGAGGGAGGAAGAAGGGAAGGAGGAATGATGGAAGGGAAGGAGAGAAAGGAGGGAGGAAAGAGGAAAGAGAGAAGGAAGGAGGGGAAGGAGGAGGGAGAGAGGAAAGAGGGAAGGGAGGGAGGAGAGGAAGAATGGAAGGCATGAAGGGAGGAAATGGGGGAAGAGAGCAGAGAGGGAGAGAAGGATGAGGGAAAGACCAAGAAGGAATAGAAGGAAGGAAGGAGATGAAAGAGGAAAGGGAAAGAGTTGGAACTACAATTTGAATGGCAGAGCCTTCAAATGGAAGTTCCTTTCCCTCCCCTTTCCTTCCTGCTCCTAAATCGGACCTCCTGCTCCTCTTTCTCCTCCGCCATACTGATCTCCAATCTCTACTCCCAAGGGAGGAGGGAGAAGGAGTAAGAAGAGGCCCCTCTGCCTCCAGCTCCATTGCTCAGGCTGGTGCATGCCTTTCTTCTGCAGGACAACTGCAAGGAGCCGAGGCTAGCTCCAGGCGGCCTAGAAGCCGTTGTCAGCAGAGGCTCTGCCACGTGGAGCTCACCTGTGTGTGAGTGCACGCACACACACCCCCTCCCTGTACACATGCCCAATGGTATCTTCTCCTTTTTTAGGAGTTGTAAGTATATTTTTTGTTTTTTATTATTGTTGGTCACACCTTGTATTGTGAGATGTTTTGTTGCCAAAGTTGGGGTCATTTGGCCCCGTAGTTTTTTTTGTTTTTAAGGTACTCACGACGACATGAGCATTTTTATATATATAGATAGATGGGAATCTGGCTCTGCCCCTGAGGATCACATGAACAGGAAGTAAAGCTGGTCTCTTTATTTTCTCGTTCTTCAGGGGCCATATGGCTTAAGAGTGATGATAGTGCTGGTGATGATGGTGATTATGGAGTTTTTGTGCCATTTTTTCTTCTTCTCAGACTTAAAGCAGCTTACATTAAAAGCATTTCAATACAATTTAAAATCTACAAATATAGAAACATTAAAACAGAATAAAATATCAATAGTATCAAAAAAAATCACAGTCAAAATCCTTAAAAACATAATCAGAGCTAAAAACCACACCCTCTGCTCCATCTTCCATTTGAATTGCTCACCTGGGAACAACTGAAGGTTAAGCTGTGCTCCTCCCATGAGCTATGGTGTTCTCACTTGGGAAAGCTGGAGAGGAATAATGGTGTGTGTGTGGGGGGGGGGTGGCTTCTGCTGAAGCTGCTCCCACATCAGGATGCTCCCCCTGTTTGAGTATGCATATGACATTGAAACAATTAAATAGGTTTCGTTTCTGAAGTTGCCTGCATTTGAAGTATGTGGCCTCTTTATTCCATTTGTTGTTGAATGATCTATATGTACCTCTCTAGGGATGGAATTGCATGAGCATGGGGTTACTGCTGGAAAGGTCTTGTTTCTAGCACCTGCCAATCTATGAATGTTTCATGATGGACACACAAGTAAGGCCTTTTATTTGCCTGTTTTCTGTTAGCAACAATAAAAATGTACAGATAACTTGGTGATTTCTTGTATCAAATCAATTTATAAAGCAGCATAATGCAAGCAGAAATACAGATGCCCCAGATATTATAAAGGAAGAAGTTGGATAGCTTCCCTTTCTGGCACACCGCTAGAAGCAAAAAACAGGAGTGACCTTTGTGGGATTGTATTTTAGGGGTTAAATCTTCGCACAAAACAAAACATTGATTTTTTGGAGTGCCAGACTGATAAGAAATATTTAGCATTGCTAAAATACAGTCATCATTTTTAGAATTTCATTATGTTGTTATCAAAAGATAGTTGAGGTAATAGTATTGACTGAACAGAGCATAGAAGCTGATGTGATCTTCATTACTTGGATACAGCCTTCTGCCAAGACTTCTGCTAACTACCTGGCTTATCAGAGAGCTTTATCCCACTGAATAATAAAATAATGCATCTGTGAAAGACACAGTTATGGTGCATGAGCAATTACTTTCATGCCTACAGCACATTTCTTCAAGATCATTTCACTACATTATCACTTAGCAACAAGACAGAATGGAAGTCAGGGTGGGGAAACCTTTATCCTATAATCACATTTCTTCATGGTACAAATATGTACTATCCTTTCAATATAGTATGCATGACTCTTGTGTAATCTTTGTTCATTGCAATGGTCTTAACACAGTGAGCTGATGAAATCTGTTGAAATAAATAGTATGTAATGTGCTAGTTCTGGCTGGTAGATTATTCCCTGCCCCTTTTAATGCCGGTATGCTTGTGAATTTGGTATATAGTTCAGCTTTTCTTTTCTTTTTGAAATTAAATAGTTGTCTATTGGGTGCTACTGTATGGGAAAAGTGGGCTGACCAAAAATTATGGGACCTGCTGCATGTTTTCCTGAAACTTCAAGGTCCACTAACTAGAGTAAGGTACAAAATGGATGCAAAGGTAAAGAACTATATGCAGAATTCTCCTTAAAGAAATCGAGGCAATTATCTATTGCAGCACATGAGCCATAGAGTGGAATAATTTGCATAATACAATACAATTCAAACATTTGATTTGGTAAGAATAAAAGATTCTAACATAGTTCTGAAATCTTGGGAAAGTAAGAACATATTGAGTGTTACCTTACATGTCCTCCACATACACTAAATGCCATTTAGCCATTTCTTAAAGAGTGATATATTGATCACATTTTTTTTGTTTTTAACATTATCTTTTTAAAAAAAAAATGTCCAAGGCCACCATTTTACTATATTGTTTTGCCATTGTAATTCTCTTAAATCCCAGTCCAATAACCGTTTGAGTGAAATATTCGTTTTTTCTTGTACTACAAATCAACATGTAATGACTGTATATATTTCCCAATTAATTATATGTTACCAAAAACAGTAAAATTCAAATGCAAATAAAAGGGGGGGATCATGATATGAAATGTTGAGATAATACTCCTTGGAAAACCTAGGGTGGGGGGGGGGGGTTCTCTTCATAGTAGAAGTGTCTTTTGTTTAGTCACAAAGATGTTGCTCTATTTGGGACAACCCACTCTGACTCAGCCTAAATTGACAAATTCACAAAGTGGCCATGCCTGCACTGCAGCCCTTGTTGTTCTTTCCCCTGTTGTCTGGCTGTTAATAATGATATATGAATAAGTAAAGAAGACAGCTTCATTTTCATAAGCTAAACTTATGCCTGGAGTAGCAAAGAGCGAGGAGAGTGCACTTAATCATAACTGTAGGGCCAGAGCAGAAAACAATGACAAAGCTTTTGCTGTTAGTCACGGTATTTTACTATAATAACTCTTTAAAAGGGAGACAAGCAACATAGAATACCGAGCAACTGAAATGCATTGTGGTAGCTGCTGTACTCTCATCAAGCAAAGACTTGCAATGTTGACTTTGTATTTAGAAAAGAATTCATCCTCTTTTCCAAGGGTGCAAAAGATTAGAGCAACTAATTCTTCACCTCAGGAGATCTGGGCCTGAAATGCCAACACAGTGAGAACTGAAATGAGTTTGGGGAAGTGCCTGGTTGGAGAACTGATCACAACAGAACAGAACTCCCAGAAGGTTGTTGCTGTGACTTCCACTAAGGCGATTCCTGAGGATAGATGGTGTTTTTTTCACAGAGCTTTGTATAAACGGCTGAGGCTAAAAGTTTATGGTAGCTTGAGAGAAACTACCTAGCTTGTTTTGTTCAATAGTCTTTCAGTTTGAGTTAGACTGTCCCAGACTACAGTAGAATATGTCCTAAGTTCTGAGGGCAGGGGTGATTTTGGACTTTATCACACAAGGCATTGCACCAAAGGTGGCAACAGTGCCAAGTACACCTCTTTCCCGGTTTGCCTCTCCCTCTGTGATTCCCCCGTCTCAAGCTATTTTGGGGTAAAACCCACCAATAGCTTCCACCCCCAGTATCACCTGTGTTGGTGTGATGGATCTCTCCTGTTTCTATACCGGCAGGCTGGAAGTAAAATAAAGTAAACTGAGTAGGATTCTACCCCTTCCTATTTCTAAACTATCTATTTTCCTTTCATTTTATATTTGCATAATTGCACTAAAGATAAAAAATAAGGTCACATGGGTGTGCAGTAGTGTGGGAAAACATGGTTTCTAGATTGTGCAGGGGTATTATTGTGGGACCACGGAATGGGAGATTGGTGCAATTGCACGACTGAAGAGAGGTGTGATATTGAAGGTGCTCAATGTGATATGTATCGCCTATCTACACTGACATTATTGTAGTGGAATAGAGGGTTGGTGAGATAAAGTTATTAGAACAGATCACCTGCAGCATACATGCAGAGCTTGGAATATTGGGTTTGAAAATTAAAATTTTTATTGCTCCTCATTACATTGGGAGATTAATTCACAGCTATTAATGTTGATAACTAAATCATTTAATTGAATTAATTTTATTGATTGGGCTTTTGGTTAAACTATTGATTTTCAAAAGAAAATATGGGATTAACAGAGTATGAGAATTGTCATTGTTGATTCCTCAAGGCATGTGAATAGCTCCTTCACTAGTCCTTTCTTGTAATTGTAAAGTTGCCCTCCACAAAGTTTCCCATTTATAATTTTTTATATGCTGTAGACCAGGGGTCCTCAAACTTTTTAAACAGAGGGCCAGGTCACACTCCCTCAAACTGTTGGAGGGCCGGATTATAATTTGGAAAAAAAATGAATGAATTCCTATGCACACTGCACATATTTTATTTGTAGTGCAAAAAAACCCACTTAAAAACAATATAATAATTAAAATGAAGAACAATTTTAACAAATATAAACATTCATATTTCAATGGGAAGTGTGGGCCTGCTTTTGGCTTGATGAGATAGGATTGTTGTTGTTGTGGTTGTGTGCTTTCAAGTCATTTCAGACTTAGGTTGACCCTGAGCAAGGGCTGGATAAATGACCCTTGGTTTGAGGACTCCTGCTGTAGACTACAAATCACCTAATATGGTTGTTCATTGAAGGTGATGGGTCTGCAGACTATTTTAAGCATATTCAGAGAAAGCCACTGTAGTGTGGTGATTTGAGAATTGGACTACAGTTTTGTAGACATTCAAATCCCCTCTCATAGAATCATAGAGTTGGAAGAGACCTCATGGGCCATACAGTGGGCCTTGCCAAGAAGTAGGAAAATGACATTCAAAGCACCCCGAACAGATGGCCATCCAGCCTCTGTTTAAAAGCCTCCACCATACTCTGGGGCAGAGAGTTCCACTGCTGAACAGCTCTCACAGTCAGGAAGTTCTTCCTAATGTTCAGATGGAAATCCCATCTTATAGTTTGAGGCCATTGCTCCGCCTACTAGTCTCCAGGGAAGCAGAAAACAAGCTTGCTCCCTCCTCCCTATGACTTCCTCTCACATATTTATACATGGCTATCATGTCTTCTCTCAGCCTTCTCTTCGTCAGGCTAAGCATGCCCTCATATGGCTTGTTCTCCAGACCCTGGATCATTTTAGTCATCTCCCTTCAATTGTGGTGCCCAGAATTGGACACAGTATTTCAGGTGTGGTCTAACCAAGGCAGAATAGAGAGGTAACATGACTTCCCTGGATTTAGACACTATACTCCTATTGATGCAGGCCAAAATCCCGTTGGCTTTTTTTGCCACCATGTGACATTGTTGTCTCATGTTTAACTTGTCAACGAGGACTCCAAGATCTTTTTCACACATACTGCTCTCGACCAAAGCGTCCCCCATTCTGTATCTTTGCACTTCAAT
Organism: Anolis sagrei; assembly: GCF_037176765.1. Taxonomy (NCBI): domain Eukaryota; kingdom Metazoa; phylum Chordata; class Lepidosauria; order Squamata; family Anolidae; genus Anolis; species Anolis sagrei. The sequence goes on from NC_090025.1 coordinate 168,471,933, forward strand.
TTTTCTGCCTAAGTGGAGTATCTTGCATTTGTCACTATTGAACTTCATTTTGTTAGTTTTGGGCCATCTCTCTAATCTGTTAAGATCATTTTGAATTCTGCTCCTGTCTTCTGGAGTATTGGCTATCACTCTCAATTTGGTGTTGTCTGCAAACTTGATGATCATGCCTTCTAGCCCTGCATCTAAGTCATTAATAAAGATGTTGAACAGGACCGGGCCCAGGACAGAACCCTGCAGCACTCCACTCATCACTTCTTTCCAGGATGAAGAGGAAGCATTGTTGAGCACTCTCTGGGTTTGTTCGCTTAACCAATTACAGATCCACCTAACCATAGTTTTGCTTGGCTCTCAATTGACCAGTTTGTACAGTGGGAAATCCAGTGGATGACCTTGAACAAGTCCCATTCTCTTGATCTCAGATTAATGCAATGGCAAACACATAATTAATCTTTCAAGAGAACCCAATAAGTTTAAGATTGCCATTAGAAATGACTTGAAGATACACAGTGACAATCACATGAAGATTGTTTCCCTTAACAGTCACTGCTTCCTAGAGCCTCTTCCCTGGCAATCCAGAAATGTGATTTGCAGTGGCAAAGTATTTTGCATACAAGATTCTGGCCTCCCAAGTTCAATACATGGCATTTCCAGATTAGGAATCATTCTTTCCTTGGTACTTGTTTGTTTAAACCACAGCCTTAGACAGTAAAGTTAATAGAATAAAATATCAAAGTATATTGATAAAACTATATTGTGTTGAATGACACACTATTATGTTTATTAACTATTCTTAAACATTTTAAAGTTAAATCATGTTAATGCTATATCTTATATTTGCATAATAAAATACTAGAAAGATAACCACCTGAAGCCTAACCCTACAACATACAAGTATGTGCTTTCCATCTACGTAATCATGAAGCCAACAGGAAACTGAAGGTTACCTGGGAAGGCCAAGAGCTTGAACACTATTCCCACCCTAGATATCTTGGTGTCACCTTAGCTCGAACATTAACTGTGCGAACACCAAGCACAAAGTAGCTCCTGCAGAAAGTTACTAATAGCGCATGGGGTGCAGACAAAAAATTAATGAGAATATTGGCCCTGACCTTGTCTTATACAACTGCTGGGTATGCCTGCCCCGTCTAGCATAAATCTGCCCATGCGAAGTAGATGAATATAGCACTGAATGAGGCATGTAGAATAATCACAGGATGTCTTAAGCCTACATCTGTTGATAGACTTTATAAGCTAGCTGGCATTGCCCCCTCCCCCCGATGTGCAACAGGAAGTTGCTGCCAATTGCTAGAGAAATAAGGTTGAACACTGTGAAAGGCACCCACTGTATGGCTATCATCTAGTAGACTTAAATCAAGGAAAAGTTTCATGAGAACCACCATTCCTTTAAATGTTTCACCAGCAACAGCGGGAATATCCCCATGGGCAGCAAAATCAGGCAATTCCAACTGGATGAGCCCGCAAGAGGGTTTTCCTCCAGGAGCAAACGAACAATGGGCAACTTGGAAGTCCCTGAACAGACTCAGAAGTGGAATTGGCAGATCAAAAAACAACATGGCTAAATGGCTCTACCTAGAAGAATCTGCCAGCTTGTGCTACTGTGGAATAGAACAAACAACTCAGCATCTGTATGCTTGCCCACAGTGCCCTGCCTCATGCACAGAGGAAGAACTGTTTAAAGCTACAGACAGTGCAGTTGCTGTTGCCTGTTTTTGATCTAAAACTATTTAGCTGCTTGTGATCCCATAATTGTATCAGTTTTAAACTTATTTATTATGCAATGCTTTCGACAAAAAATAAATAAATGTGAATGCTATTCGTATTTTGTGTTTTATACCAATACACTAGTTTTATACTAATATGCTTTTATTTCTTCTTTCTTTTCATTATGCTGTGAGCTGCCCTGTATCCCAGGTTTTTGAGCAAAAATAAATAAATAATGTTGATTTACAGAATAACATTTTCTTAATTAAGTGGGAAAGTTTTTTTTTCCCTAAAAAGTAGCCAATGTGGTGCCAGTTTTAAAAAGGGCCCATCAGCAAAGCATTGAAATGTTGCTTTCTAAAAAAACCCTTCATGCTCTTCACCTACCTTATTGTACAGTAGGTGTGGGGGAAAGTGAATACAAACATAATGTAAATATTCCATTCACTTCCAGTTATATTTTCTGTTTGTGATACTAACACATAGGTCCCAATCCTGTTGTGAGCCAAAATGATGCCACTCACACACAAGATGAAACATCGAAAGGATCAAAGGAAAGCTGACATTTGCAAAAGTGCAAAACATTTTTTTAAATGGGGCTAAGTGGGTTGGGCAGAGAGATTAGAAGAATGGTAATAGAAGAATAGCCCACTAAAGACAAATCATGCTCAATGGGTAGATAATGCTCTGCCTATTTTGAGGATGGGAGGGGAGGAATGATATGTCTAATTGTGAAAATGGACACAGCTGATTGAGTAGAACAGTGAATAAAGACATTCTACAATGCAGCATTTTCTTTTAGAGCCCATTTGCCTGTCTTAATATTATTATATAGGTGGTAAAATTGGCTAAAATAAGAGAGTAAGGTGGGTGTTTCAAAATGACAAACCTTCATGAGATCCAAAGTGTGAAAACAAATCCATTAACAAACAACAAGCTTTGTACATTACCTGGTATGAATCAGTTTAAGGACCGACCCTTGTGACTTGATTTTGGAACAGTATAATGAAAGCAGACTGGCAGCCTGTAGAGAGGGAATTCAACGTCAGCTTCTTGCAAATGGGATTTTCACATTTTTCTTTTGATGCCAAAATGTAGTTTTCTAAGAAGTCTCTTTGGACTGCTGAGTTGTGAAATGCATTGCTGGATATTAGACAGGGTCAGCTTGTTCTTATCACTGATAATATTTTTTTTCCATCTGAGCCACCCTTTATCAATGCCAGACTGTGCCAATTAGGACTTCATTCTGTCTTGATTTACTCCACATCATCTACAATACTATGCACACACTGAGGTGTTTATAAGAAAAAACAAACCTTATAGTCCTGAAAACAACTTTCTCCGCAAGATGGATGCTTGCTTATGGGTTTCTTCTAAGATCAATACCTTATTTTTATATATATATATATTCCTTCTCTTTCTTGTTCTGTGAGTTTCTCCCAAGTCAGAATAATGTAACACAGAAAAAATGAACATTTTTAGGATGGCATTGCCAGTGTGAAATGGTATTAAACAAAGGAAATATGCGAAATATGTTAGGAGAATATATATATATATATATATATATATATATATATATAGCCGAATAATCAGTGCTAAATGTACTGTGTTTAAAATAAAGAAGAAAAAATTAAAAGGAAAACACAATAAGGTGACTGTAGTTTAGGTAACAAAAGGTCAACAAGTGTTTGCATGCATAAACAAACTCCCAGGTCCTTACATCAGCATCTTCATTTTATTTAACACATGACTAAATCCCAGTTCTCCCAAGATTTAGTCCCCACCCCCAATTGAAACCCTAGCTTTCCCTGATGGTGGAGTGGCTACATGGGGGGCTGAGTGGTTGCCATCCTGTTCCTTTGGGCAGTCCTGGGAATTAATCTCCACAGGGTCCCCACCTGGAAAGATCCGGACCTTAGCTTAAGATCCAGATCTTTCCAGATGTTTTATTAATCTGGAGCATATTGGAAAATCCCAGTTTTCTCTGAATTAATTCTGTTTTACCTGAAGTGTCATTTGGATGCCTCAGGTAAAACTGAGACATGTCCCTAATTTTGGACCTGCCCGGAAAGGGCCTGGGAGGAAGGCAGATTGCATTGGGTTAGATAGATTCACCAAAATAAACTGAATAATTGGAGTTCCATTCTCTCATTGATTATTCCATGAAGCTCTTAAATCTGCCTTCCTATGTTGCCAGTACAGCTTTAACAAATAAAGCTTTAAGAAACAATACCTTGAGAAAGAATACACAGCCATTTCTTTGAATTATGTAGAGCCATTTCTTTTTTATATGCACATGGAAGGCATGTTAGAACCACATACCAGCTGCACCATGACTTCCTTGTGTGATGGGGAAGGTCTGTAACTTAAGCATATGTTGTGTGGCATAATAAAAACCATGTATAGTTAATGTTTTACCAGGCCACATACTGTCATGCCAGAGAAAGAAAATATGCCACACAGATTATCATGAAAGAATACGTAGTTTACTCTTGGTAATGCAGAGCAACATATATACAATCATGTTGCATTGGCTCACACAATGTCCTTTGAGAGAGATTTAAATGATCTTTCGGTGTCCATGTGGAACATTTCCTTCTAGCAGCTCATGGAGCAAGAACTGTCTCTCTCTGTAACCTCCTGCACAGCTCAAGCCTAAAATTGTAACTGCTGCCAAAACTCCCAGGCTCAGCTAGCTCCCCGGGCATGGCCCAACCAATCAGCTTCATGCTTTGCATTTTCAGTTAACACACTCACCAACTGATTTCTTACATGTCCTAACATATGTTTTTCTCTTGGAAAATCATAGCCAAATTCATCATTGCTGCATATCTTCCAAACTAACAGAGGCAACTGGGAATGGACGGGCAGAGATAGTATATCTGTCCCATCTTCTATCCACATTTAAAGAAATTAGGTTTAGGCAGACTGAGTAGTTTTGTTTGGTTGGTTTTTTTATTATTTAATTGGTTCAGTGAGATATTCCGTTATTAAATCAATGAGGTAATAAGAAGAATGTTAAGTTTCAGTACAGACCTAAATAAAAAAAAACCTGATTCTCACCATCATCTTGGAGATGAAGGATGACGCACAAAAGTCATTATGGATGTGCATAGTCTCTTTTTAATTTGAAAGGAAGTATTGGATGTAAATTGGGGCCCGCTTCAAGTAGTCATAGGGAACAAAGTCCCACCATCACTATTGAACAATTTTCAGTAAACTTCCCTGCAAATAAAAAGAGACAAAATATCTATGTATAGATTTGTCCTGTAAACAGTAAGAAGCTATTCAAAGGTAATTGTGAAATTCTGCTGAAGAAATAAATTGCATTCACGCCTGAACTAAAGTAAACATCTGTTGGTAGACTAAAATGCATGGTTAAGATGACATATTGTTCTAGGCTTGTTACTCTTATAAAAAGCAATGTATTCTTACAAAGTAGAGACAACCATGGAAAATCAGCAGTGTAAAAATGTGTAATTAAAGGAAGAGAAACAATGCCAACAAACTCTGCTTTAGTGCAATTTGATTTATACAGCCTTCTTCCAAAAGCTCGGTATGGCTTGCAAATGACCTCTTGGTGGTAGAACTTTCCAGACAGATTGTGGGACCAGACCTGTTCAACTAAACCAGTATAATTGTTCTATTAGCCTTCGGGTCATGTATTCACCCAAATGAACAGCAGAGTTGGTAACATTGATTTGATCTTGAAGTTTAGACAGTCACCCCTAAAATAAACTTCTCATTGGCACTTTAAAAAATTCAATTAAAGATAAAATATTAATCCCACACTTATTAAGAATTTGTTATGCTTATAGAAACAAATTAAGTCCAGACGTTTCACTGCTGTTGCCAATTATTTATCATGCTGAGTTTAAGACAGCAAAATCAATGGGAAATTTCTTTTAAAGAACAACATAACCCAACAGAGCTATTTGATGATATACTAAGAAACCCTGTGAACCCACTTTCTAAAATAATGGACTACACTGTGGGAAAACTTTCTAAATTTCAATATTTAGAAATGGAATCCATTCTTTAAAAAATGAGTGGTTAAATAATTTTTAACAACCAAAATAATGTGTTGCATGTTGCTAATTGCGCTGCATGTGTAATCATACATATTTTAATCTGGTTTAAATTTTTGATTGTTTAATCTTGTTTTACCTCTTGTATCTTGTAAATTTTTAAGAACAGGTTTTTTAACTTGTTGTAAATCTCTTTGAGTCCCAAACTTGGAAAAAGTCAAATTAGAAATGTGCGACTATGAGTAATCGTTCTGATGCATATAAAATGTATATGACATAATTATTCAAGATGTATATACTACATCCCAGGTTTGAAGCTATGCTGAGTACAGATGATGATTAATAGATAGATAGACAGATAGATAGATAGACAGACAGACAAAATGTGCATTTGCGGTAGGAAAATACAAGTGGTTGTTTCAATATTCTCCTTGTTTGGTTATTTATTTACATCATCACTTACAGCCAATATAGTTAACAATTGTCTAGACCTGCCAAACAGAAGTCCAAAAGCTTCATTTTTTAAAAAAAAATCTAATTTTTAGGAAGATACAAGGTTGCCCTATGTTATCTTTACACAATAGCCTTGTGAAGTTTTTTAGACTGAGAAGTAATAACAGTTCCAAACGCAGTTGAGTTAATTAAGGTATTTGAGACAGATAGAGAGAATGGAAAATCAAATTGAACATTTTTTTTTACTTATCTTTATTAGGTTTTAGTTACTCATACATCAAGTGTTTGGGAGGTGGGGAGTGAGATTTGGTGGGGTAGGGGGGAGGGGAAAAAGTGGAAGGGGGAGGGTAGATGGGGGAAGGGGTTCTTGGGAGGGGGGAGGGGGATGGGGGTTTTCGTGACTTCCCGTCAGTCTTCTGGGATCATTAGTTGTCTTTATAGTTAGCGGATTACGCTTTTCCTGTCTTGTCAGCGTCAACCTTCGTCCTACTGTCTGAGTTCATATACTGGACAGATCCACTTGGAGCGTGTTGCCTTTATTTTTAAGAACATTTTCTGATATTTGAATTTTTAAAAATAAGCAGCTAAACTCACTGAAACAGTCCTTCCTGGCTTGAGATCTTGAGAGGAGGCCCTTCTGTCTCAGTTCTACCTATGAATGTAAATACATTAGAATCTCACTTATCCAACATAATGGCCCGACAGAATGTTGGATAAGCAAAAATGTTGGATAATAAGGAGAGATTAAGGAAAAGCTTTGTTTTTCTAGGCAGCAATGCACTGTTTGTTTTTCTAGGCAGCATTGCACAGCGGGCCTCTCTGCGCACCGGGTGCCTGCTGGAGGGACAACACACAGCTGGTGCAGGCTGGATGCTGTGCCCGATGAGAAAAGTCTGTGCCGGCCACATCTTGCCCCTCCCAGCTGGCAGCCGGTGTACAGAAAGGCCTGCTCTGCATTGCTACTTAGAAAACAGCTGTAGATCCTGGTGGGAGGCAGACCGCATTGGATAATACAGAACAATGGATGAGTGAAGGTTGGATAACCGAGACTCTGCTGTATACACTTATTTTGTTCTTATAGACAAGAATAAACAATCAAAGTATTTTCTTGCACTCTCAGAGAACTGAATTGTTTCCACGCAATTTTGAAATGCAAATTATTCACACTTTTCCTTAGATGTATCTAATTGAAATGATAAAGCATTCTCAGACAGTACTAAATCACTGAGTTTAGAAGGGGGGGAATGGGACCTCAGAACAGGTTCCCCCACAGACCTGCTGTTCCCAGGATTTCTTCCCCTGCCATCCTCACTGGTCTCCCTTCTATGTCTAAGGAGAGCCCATGCTTAAACCATCAGCACATGTACTCCTCGCCTCTCTCCTCCCCACTCCTCTCTGCTGCTGCAATTGCCTTCTCCTTCCCTCCCTCTCCCCCTCTCTCTTCCAGCCCTCCCCCCCCTCTTCTTCAACACAAACAAACCCTCAGAGTCTACTTAAAGCCACCCACCATTTTTAACCGAGGGCTCCTGAGATAAAGGTGGATGAGTCCCCAGTAGTTGTTCCGAGGCTGCAAAACCCCTTTGCAAGAGAAGTTAAAGCAGCTCTATCCCTGCTCTCCTTCTGACAAACAAGAATAAATTTATTTGGGCTTTTGAGAATGGATTACTTACTAAGGGACTTTTTATTTACAAAATATGTTCTATATTTTTGCATGTTAGTGTATTTGAACTTGTGTTTCTAACTATTTAAAATGTTTTGTCATTGAAATATGTGTTAATGTTTCAACTCTGTTTTAATAGCATTTTGCCCACTGAGCTGCCTTGATTCCATGTCGGGTGACAATCCAATAAATAGAATAACTCAAAAGGATCTAGATTTGACCTTATGTGTAAGAGTCTCTTTTGATTTTTGTTTTCCAGGCCAGCAAGTCCTTGGTTTGGTTGAAAACCAGAGCGATTGGTATCTGGGAAACCTTTGGAAGAATCATCGACCCTGGCCTGCTCTTGGGCGAGGTTACAACACAGGTAGTCACATAATAATTTTTTCTAAGAGATTTTTTCCCTAATAAAATATTTCTTGTAAAACACAGAGATGGATTGCTTAATCCAGTTGTTCATCAAACCTATAGCAGTTCCAACATAGGATCTCTTCACATGGCTCGACAGGACCATGCCCTTTTGCCAGCTTTCATCGACAAAGGGAAGCCGTGTGGGGTGGCTCGTAGTGCCCTGTGTGCCCTCCCTCCTCATCACATGGAAAGCGGGAGAGGGTGCTTTGGCACTCTTTCCCTCCCCTCCATCAGATGGCAGAAAGGGCAGCAACATGTGGCAGCACACATTGCCCTGCTGCCCTTTCCACCATACCACAAGCTTTTTAGCCCTAAAATGCATGTACCCAAAACATGTTTTCCTTCCCATAGTTGGGAGGAAGGGCCTTTTGATGCTTCCCCCCCCCCCCCGACTCTGGGAGAAAAAGTGGGCGGGCCTGCTGGGCATCATCTGGTGGCAGCTGCCAGTCCCCATCAAAGGACCTCTTTTGCCATGCTTAAAGGCAGCAAAATGGGGCTAAAAGCCCTGTGTGAAGAGGTCCTAAAATAAATTCATTGAATCAATGACACTTGTAATAACAATAATGATAATAATGATAATAATAATAATAATAATAATAATAGTAATAATAATAATAATAATTTATTTATATTCAGCCCTTCTCCCCGAGGGGACTCAGAGTGGATTACAGCATATAAATAGCAATAGGGAAGCACCGAATGCCTTGTTGCAATGACATAAATTGCACAAAAATACACAGATAACGGCAAAACCTTCTCCTTTCATTTCCGGTTCTTGTATAAGTTTCATCCGTTTCATGAGTCTACTTCAGCTTTGACTAACCATTGGCCTAAGGTTTAGGTTTTGGTGTCCCTGACTGTGGCTACCTAGGCCAAATAAAAGGAACAAATCCTTCAAGAACTACAAGAAGTCCACAGAACATCTCAGTGTTGCATGAGAAGCACTTCTTCAAGCTCTTTGTCTAGCTTAAGGAAAACAGTGAATTACATTGGAGCATATTGGAATCTCCAAAGGGATCCCAGTGTTTTTGAGGTGAAGACAGCTGGACTGGAATGGATCAGGGGTGACCCGGTGTCCATACATCAAAAACAATCAACTACAACCTGAAGCTGCTCCCAAGCAGAGCCATACTGGCAATGTCACTTCTGGTGATCAGATGGCACCCCGCCCCCTGCTTTTGTGACCACACCATAAACAACATCACCAGCCATTTTTTTTTGTCAGAGAGCTGCTTTTTGGCTGACTAAACAGCACCAGCAGCAGCCCTAATGTGCTGTCAATAGAGCAGTTCACTCTGGAGTATTTTGTCTGAAGTAGACACAGGCTGTCAGTCAAGGCCCATGAGACCACAACAAAGAAGCAAGACACCTTTTCCCCACAACACCTACTGGTGTGCATTCAAGTCTCACGTGCCTTCAATCGTGCATGTTTAGCTTGCCATTGACTACTAGATATGATTATTGGGTGTCTCCAGTAACAATATCAATACCCCTTACTAGGAAATAAAAATAGTTATGTTGTATTCATGTCTTATTTGTTGGCTTCCTATGGGCATCTGATTGGACATGTTGGAAAGAATACTATATACTATATTACAATATTAGGTAGAATTTTGGTCTCATTCAGCACAGTTAATCTAATGTTCAAATGAACAATTACGGGTCACATGACATGGTAAACTGGGAGTTGTAATCACCATAAAGGAATTTTTGTAGGCTCTATCTACGAGGTTGCTGAGAGGATAAGCTGGAGTATCTACCATGCTGCCATGAACTCCTTGGAGAAATTGTGGCATGAAAGTTTTGTAAATAATAATCAAGGATAGACTTTTTAGTGTGCTTGTTCTGTTTAATTGTTTCTAACCATGAATCAAGCTTGGTTAAATTTCTGAAAGAGTGAAGTGCTCTTAAATGAATTGCCAGTCATTTTCCACAATCAGTCAATTGATCACCTCTGCAATGGTCCTTAAGCTTATATAGTTCAAGCCAGAGAAGGATAAGTCTTTTTTGTCTTGGAAAAAGCAAGCAAAACCACAAGCATCAAAACACTGGAGAAATTTTCAATCAGGACCACAACACAGTCATAATTTTCCTTATATAATCATAATAAAAAATCTGGCTGTCAAATTTTCTTCCCCAAACAAACGAAGAAGCACCAATTATGAATTTATTATCTCAGGAAGGACAGGTTTTGCTGTTGATTTGTGTGTGAAGTGTGAGTAGACATACCAGGTTCATAAAGAGCATACACACATGCATTTAAATCAGTGCTCTATCCTTCTTTATGTGGTAGCATAATGACTTATGCTCCACTTGCAGCTTAAATAAAAGAAGAGAGCAGATGGGAAAGCCTCAGCAACCAGTTCTTCATAGCAACAGAAAATTTGTACAAAATAAATCTTTTTAGCACCATGAAACAAAGTGATTATTGTGAAAAGACATAAATAAGCTACAGTTATTACCATATATACTCATGTATAAGTCAACCTTACGTATAAAACAAAAATAGATATTGGGGTCAAAATTATGGATTTTTATATGACCCAGGATATGTTGAGAGCCATTCCACAAGAGTGGGGAAAATGCCAATGCTGACACAAAGGGCAACCCACCTATGGTTGCTACAACAATTTCTCTGCCCAGGCATTCAAAAAATCCAGAAGCAGCAGAGTTTGTATTAGGATGGGGGACCAGATATGTGTTAAATTAAAACTACTCTTATGCACCTGCCTGTCAGGTTAGCTGCGGCCAATGGAAACTGAAGTCCTAATAAAATACAACAAGCCACGAGGACTTCCGGTAGCGGCATGATGGCGGACGTAGCAAGCTCTAGCTTCTTGCCGTGAGCTTGCCCCCTTCGAAGCCTCTGGGTGAGTGTTACTCCCCCTGCCCAGTGGATGTAAACAGGGCAGTCGAGACCTTAGACTAGTGCCTCCTCGGGGGGGGCCCCCCAAGAAGTCATAAGGCAAAGGCACGAAGTGGGAATACCTGGCCGTGGCAAGAAAGGCCAAGGCCAGAATTAGAACGCCGGCCGTTATTTTAAAACCCACACCCCACACTACAGAGAGAGAAAAGAGAGAAAAGAGATGGTCTGAGCTACAAACAATAAGGGAAAATAGGGGGGAAACAGAAGAAAGACAAGTGAGAGACGAAGGAAAGAAGGAAAGAAGGAAAAAGTAAACAGCAAATACAAAACAACAAATAGTAAACGGGAAACGCCCGGTGAGAAAGAGAGAAGGGGAGAGTCAGAGACAGAAAGAAAGGACGAAAGGAAGGAGAAGAGAAGAGAAGTGAGAGGAAAGAGAGTGAAAGAGAGTGAACACACGAAGTAGAAAGGGCAAGAGCCTAAGAGCGTCAGAAGAAAAAAGAAAAGAACAAAAAACAGGTACCTCACGCTCCGTCTTCTGCCTCGCGGTTGACTTGAGGGCGGCGGCACGGCGCCTCGGGAGCGGCGTGGCTGGCCTCCGGTTCGCCCCCTCACTCACTGCTTCGTCGACCCTTCGCTCCGGCCTGCCCCCGGCGGCCTCCGCTCGCCTCCGCTCGCCTCCACTCGCACTCCCCTCCCCTCCCAAGCGTCTGACTCCATCCTCTGCTGTTGTCCCCCGCGCCGCGACTCAGCACCCTCACTCTTTGAAGTCCGAACAAGAACTGAGAAAAAGAGGGAGAACAAGGAAGCGCGCGGAGGAAATCTCGCGAGAAAACGCGGGACAAGGAAGCAACGCGAGAAAGGAGCAGACCAACGTAACCAAATACGACCAAAACAAGCTGAGAGGGGGGAACAGAGGAGAGTATAGAAGAAAAGAAGACAAGACAACGACAACAACTGAGCCAAACATAAGGTACACACTAACTTTAACCTAATGAACTGAATATAGCGAACTGAACTTAAACAAATAATAAGTAAAGGAAAGCTCAGCGGTCAAGAAGGCAAAGTGGGGAAGGGAGAGAGGAGGAGAGAGAGGTCATAGGAAAAGCGAAGAGAACCAATCAAGGAGAGAGATAGTGAGAGTAAGAATAAAGCTTTAAAGGTATAAAGAAGCACAGAAGGAAACCCAAAATATCCAGAGCACCCAGGAAAGACTCAAA